>NC_092382.1:11565174-12270076 GCF_030028105.1 Mobula birostris
AGAAACAGAAGATGAATCCCCAGTCACTTTGGATTCAATCAGTGACTTGCTTAAACAGCAAAAATTGGAATTCTCTGACGAGTTTGAACGGCTCAACGACAAATTGGATACAATTCAGCGAACTTTATTTGAGTATGAGAACCGAATTCAGGAGAATACTGCGAAGCTAATGACACTTGAAGAGGACATTGAAGATACAATTAAACTCTGCAAAGAGTGATCTTTATCCAATGATAAAATGCTGAAAAGGATCATCAGTCTCGAAAATAGAAACAGGAGAAGTAACATGCGAATCCTGGGTCTTGAAGAATCAATTGAAGGTGCTGACCCTACAAATTTTTTGCAAACTTTCTGAATCAGCTTTTCCCTGCTTTATTCACTTCCGAGCTGACTTAGAAGCCATTGTCCTTGGCGGCGAAACCCAGCTCGGTCGGACTAGCCTTTCATGAATTTCAAATTAAGGACCTTTTAATTTGCCATACCCAGAGAGAAGGAATGATCGATTTCCAAAATTACAAGGTTAGATTTGTGGAAGACTATTCGCCTGAAGTTTTGGCTGATTGCATGAAATATAAACAAGTTATGTTGGAGTCTTATAATAAAGGATATAAACCATCCCTTCAGTTCCCCGCACGTCTGAGTATTGTTTTGAAGAATGGATTGCGAAAAAGAATAAGTTCAGTTGAAGATGCAAAAGAGTTTCTAAAGGATGAAGTCTAACACTTATATTTCTTATTTGATCAAATTTTTTCTTCTGTTAATATGAAATTGAAATAAGGTTTTATTAAACTCATGTTTTGGCTATTCATATATTGTCTTTTGTTATATATTTTTTTGATACTTTATTTTATCCCGTTTTGAGGCTTTATTTTAATATAGCTTTCTTTGAATTTGTTTGAAGTGATCCTTTCATATTTTCGAATACTGAGTTATTTTACTTTTTATGTTGTGTCTTGGTAGGGACATAATGACCTTGCAGGACTAGAGTTTTTTTTTCTGTCAACGGGATTTTTGGGGGCCGGTACTTAGTTCTTAGCTCACTGACTGTCTATTGGTCAGCTTTCTCGCTTTGGGTAGGGGAGGGGGTAGGGCCTATTTCTCTCTGGGAGCTGTATTGGGTTGAATATATGATTGTTCGTTTGAATACCTTACTTTACCGTTTGCTTTCTAGTTTTAATAACTTATGGCTAGATCTTTTAATTACTTGTTGATTGGTATTTAAAATGGTTCAAAATATTAACCTGTTTAGTTTGAATGTGAAAGGGCTGAATTACCCCACCAAAAGGAACAAAGTGTTTGCTTATATTAAAAAATAAAAGCACCCATTATTTTTTTTTTACAAGAAACACAGATACACAGCTGTGATACCTTACGTTTTTTTTTTTACTGGGTGGAAGGGTATGCAATTCCACTCTTCGTTTAAGGGAAAATCACGTGGAGTTTCGATTTTTGTAGATAATACAGTTTCCTTTATTCAGCATAAAGTTGTTTCGGACCCTAATGGTCGATTTGTTATTGTATCAGGGAGTTTAGACAGTAAGTTGATTGTTTTTGCTCATGTTTATGCCCCCAACATAGATGATCCTGGATTTTTTGAACGTCTATTTTCATTTTTGCCAGATTTGTGTACTTACGCCCTTGTGATGGGACGAGACTGTAACAGCTGGTTAGATCCAGTATTAGATCGCTCATTTATTAAACCAGCCACACTTAGTATATCAGCTTTGTTTATCCAATCTTTTCTAACTAAATGTGGTATAGTTGATGCTTGGCGGTTTCTGCATCTGACGGACAGGGAGTATTCTTTTTTCTCTCATGTCTATCATTCTTATACTGGGATTGACTTTGTTTTTATTGATAGTCAAATGATTCCATTAATTCGATCAATTGAATATAAAGAGATTGCTATTTCTGACCACTCTCCTGTAATTCTATCTTTAAATCTTCCTGGTACTATCCCCATGTGTAGATTTTGGCGATTTAATTTAACTCTGTTATCCGATGAGGATTTTTAAAAAATTTATGGAGAATCAAATTACCCTTTATTTTTGAAGAAAATACGTTGGAAGAGGCGTCTAGCCTTATTATATGGGATACTTTTAAAGCATACATCCGGGATCAATTATTTCTTATACTGCAAACATCATTAGAAAAGCTAACAAAGAAAGAAATGAATTAGCCAATCAGTTAAAGCAACTGGACCATAAATATGCTTCGGTACCTGATCCTGAAACATATAAGAGACGTATTGAAACTAAAACTAAATATGATCTTCTTATAACATATCCAATTGAAAGCCAACTTTTAAAAGATACAAGACAACTTTACATTCATGGAGATAAAACTGGTAAGCTACTGGCTAATCAATTGAAGCGATTTTCAGCCAAGCAGCAAATTAAAGAAATACATAAAATTAATGGGGATATGACAACTGACCACCTTGTAATTAATGACACTTTTAGAGAATTTTATTCTAAATTGTATAGTTCTGACTCTGTTAATGATAATATTGCAAAGAATAATTTTTAGATCAATTAAATATTCCTAATCTTTCGTTAGATGATCGTAGGCAATTGGATCAACCTATTTCCCAGGATGAAATTGCTCAGGCTATTTGAGAATTGCATTCTGGGAAATCCCCAGGACCCGGTGGATTCTCTGGAGAATTTTATTAGGCTTTTTCCTCCTTGCTTCTACCACATTTATGTTCTACCATTAGAGGAAGGAAGACTACCGCAGTCTTTTTACGGAGCTTCCATTTCGCTCATTCTCAAAAAGAATATGAATCCTACTGAATGTTCTTCGTATAGACCTATCACTTTACTCAATTTTGATACTAAAATTTTATCTATAGTGTTGGCTCACAGACTTGAAGATATATCTTGTGCATGCACCGGTCGTGCATGCAGCCTGGTACAGCCGTTCCGATCTATTCTTACTTTCTTCTTCTTACTTTTTAATTTACGTTATCTTTTGTATTTTTTTTCTCACGGTAACACGTCGAAGCTGCACGCTACCTAACATGCTGGTAGAGAGAGTTTTCTTTGGGTTTTCTTTAGCACTGGAAATGGTTACATCCCGACACGCCGGACAGAAGCAAGGTCGCATTGTATATTTCATGGACCAGCAAACACCGGCCGGCTTAGCGAACAGAGCGGCGGCCACCCCTGCTGAAATCCGGAGGAAAACACACAGAGGGGGATCACAAAGCCAAGGAAAGAGGACCGGGTCGAGACAACAGAGACTTTTGGAGAAGAGTTCAGTGGGTAATACCGTTCCGGCTGACCGGAAGTGCACTGAGAGCAGTAAGCGTAAAGGAGTTCGGTGCTTACTGATCTGGCTAACAACGGATAGTGCAATCCGGGGTATATTATGATTGAGGAATGTGTTTGCAGACTGGATATTGAACTTTTTACTGTTGGACTTCGGCCACATTCCACCGTGATACAACACTTGGCAGCACGGGAGGTCGTACCTGCCTGTGGCCATCGAACATGCAGCTCCTCCCGTGGAGGGTCAGACACCCTGAGCCAATAGACTGGTCCTGGACTTATTTTCCATCTGGCATAGTTTGCATTTTGGTGTTCGATTGTTGGGGCTTTTGTATTGCTATATTTACGCTCAATTCTTGGTTGGTGCGGCTGTAACGAAACCATATTTCCCTCGGGATTAATAAAGTATATCTATCCATCTATCTATCTATCTATATTGATAGGATGCAAAACTGGGCTGAGAAGAGGCAAATGGAGTTCAACCCAGATAAGTGTGAGCTGGTTCATTGTATTAGGTCAAAGATGATGGCAGAATGTAGCATTAATGGCAAGACTTGGCAGTGCGGAGGATCAGAGTCAAGTCAAGGCACTGTATATTGTCATTTCCACCATAACTGCTGGTACCGTACACAGTAAAAATGAGACAATGTTTTTCAGGACCATGGTGCTACATGAACAATACAAAAATTACACTGAACTACGTAAAAAAAAAACACACAAAATTACACGAGACTCCAGACCTACTGAGGACTGCATAAAGTGTGCAAAACAGTGCAGGCATTACAATAAATAATAAACAAGACAGTAGGTTGGTGTCAGTCCAGGCTCTGAGTATTGAGGAGTCTGAATACTTGGGGGGGAAAAAAACTGTTACATAGACTGGTCGTGAGGGCCTGAAAACTTCGGTGCCTTTTGCCAGGTGGCAGGAGGGAGAAGAGTTTGTATGAGGGGTGCATGGGGTCCTTCACAATGCTGTTTGCTTTACGGATGCAGTGGGTGGTGTAAGTGTCTCCAATGGTGGGAAGAGAGACCCCGATGATCTTCTCAGCTGACCTCAGTATCCACTGCAGGGTCTTGCGATCCGAGATGGTTTCCGAACCAGACAGTGATGTAGCTGCTCAGGATGCTCTCGATACGTCCTCTGTAGAATGTGGTGAGGACGGAGGGTGGGAGATGGACCTTCCTCAGCCTTCACAGAAAGTAAGGACACTGCTGGGCTTTCTTTGCTATGGAGCTGGTGTTAGGGACCAGGTGAGATTCTCCGCCAGGAGAATCTTGGGGTCCGAGTCCATAGGACACTCAAAGCTGCTGTGTAGGTTGACTCTGTGGTTAAGAAGGCATACGGTGCATTGGCCTTAATCAACCATGGGATTGAATTTAAAAGGCGAAGGGTAATGTAGGACTCTGGTCAGACCGCACTTGAAGTACTATGCTCAATTCTGGTCGCTTCGTTACAGGAAGGATGTGGAAACCACAGAAAGAGTGCAGAGGGGATATACAAGGATGTTGCTGGGTCTGGGGAGCATGTCTTATGAGAATAGGTTGAGTGAACTCGGCTTTTTCTTCTTGGACCGACGGAGGATGAGAGCTGACCTGATAGAGGTGTATAAGATGATGAGAGGCATTGATCGTGTGGACAGTCAGAGGCTTTTTCCCAGGGCTGAAATGGTGGCCACAAGAGGACACAGGATTAAGGTGCTGGAGATTAGGTACAGAGGAGATGTCAGGGGTAAGTTTTTTTACACAGAGAGTGGTGTGTGGAATGGGCTACAATAGGGTCTTCGAAGAGACTCCTGGACAGGTACATGGAGCTTAGAAAAACAGAGGGCTATGGGTAACCCTGGGTAATTTCTGAGGTAAGAACATGTTCGGCACAGCATTGTGGGCCGAAGGGCCTCTATACTGCTGCAGTTTTTCTATGTTTCTACTTTCTATTCACATTCCTCCGGGCTCACTGGACAGGAACACTGAAACACTAAGTGAGAATCAGCAGGAGGTGGCCATTCAGCCCCTCGAGCCATCACCAAGATGGCGGCTGCTCTCCCATCTCAGCCACATGTTTCTGCCCGATCCTCATTTCCTCAATCCCTTCAGTCTCCACACATCTGCCGGCCTCTGTTTTATGTGAGGATGATCACTGAGTCTTCACCGGCCTCTGTGGTGGGGATTTACAGACATTCACCACCCTCAGAGTGGAGACATTTCCCCTCATCTCAGTCCCGAACAGTCCACCTCCATTTTCAGAGACTGGGATCCCTGGTTCAACCGGTAATGATGTTGTGAATTTCAATGTGTTCATCTCTCAGTCCTCGATTCTCTAAATGAAAGGGTTATCACATTTGATCTTTCTTCATATGATGACCCCACCACTCCAGGGATCAGTCTGGTGAATCTTCATTGCACTCTCTATAACAAATACTCTCAAACCTCTTTGTTAATCCTCTATGGAATTAATTTCCATCTTCTGCAGCCCCGTGTTGCCCCAACCACTCACCTCCCACCCCCGTCACTATTTCCACCTTCCCACCTCCCCCTCACCTGGATCCACCTCTCACTCCCCAGCTCTTGCCCCATCCCCACCCCTCACCTCTTTTCTCGGACTATTTCCCGTCCACTCTCAGTCCAGAGGGAGGGTCTCGGCCCGAAATGTTGACGGTCCATTTCCCTCCACAGATGCTGCCCGACCCACTGAGTTCCTCCGGCAGTTTGTTCTTTGGTCTGTGTGACCCGTGTTAGTGTGGGGAGCGGGATTTTACACCATATTCCCGGTACAGTCTCAACAAAACACAAATAATTGTCACTTTGCCCGGACCATTGGCCCCGCTTGCAGGGCAACAGTCTGCCGGTGTTTGCCCCCCAATGTGGTGAATCGCCACCACCGTGGGCTCAGACATTTCCACAGATGAGCCCCTCCTGTCCCCACCGGGACAAACATCCTGTCCGCCCCCTCTCTCACCGTCTTCATCCTCTCCCTCCCCGGGGAACCGGCATCAAACCGACGGGCCGAGCGGTCTCCTCCTACCTCTCAGCGACACATCAGACTCCGGCCGCAGGAGACGCTTCACAAACGCCCCAACTTCCCTCGGAGGGAAATGGAAATAAATCAGAAAGCGGACATTTACTTTGACGGTTGTCCCGCCGTGACGGAAAGTTCGGGAGACGGAGTCAGCGGGGGTAACGCCCTCTCGGCTGGTCCGCCTCCGCTATTGGCTGGAAGCAGTGATTGACACTGCTTCGTACCAATGGGAATAGTGCAGCGCGTGACTCCTCTGTTGACAGCGGTGGGGGAGGGGCTGGTCACGTGATCAGTAGCCCAGCCGTTAAACCGACCAAGCTCGAGCTCACCAGCGCGCGGTGCACAAAAGGCCCCGGATGATCGGTTGAGGTGAGAAGGGGTCTCCGGGTTGGGGGTCTCACCGGGCGGCGTTTTCAACACCGACTTCGGGTAGTTGCTGTGACTCCGGACTCCGTGACCCGCAATCCCGGGACAGTCCTGCTCTCTTCCCTCTCTCTCAGCCCCACCATCCGTACACGGGCCCCGGGGAGCTTCCGGCTGATGAGGGAATGGGAACCGATGGGTCTCTCAGACAGAGCTGAGCTCCAGCTGTCTAAATGCAAGGATCGGGAACTCGGAGAAAGGGAACAAAATCTTTTACATCAGCTGTTGTGAAAATCACCTTTGTTCTGCCTCCAGTCACAAACAAGAGAAAATCTGCAGATGCTGGAAATCCGAGCAACACACACAAATTGCTGGAGGAACTCAGCATTAGTACTCTTTTCCATAGATGCTGCCTGGCCTGCTGAGTTCCCCCAGCATTTTGTGTCTGTTGCTTGTTCCACCCCCTCTTGTTCTGGACTTTCTACCTGTGAGAACATGTTTTGTCCCACTCTCTCTGGGTACATAATGATATCAGACACCTTTGTCCAGGGCAACAAGTAGCTTTCACATCACAAATGTGCCAGACTCCAATGAGACAGACTACTGCCCTTCCCTTCATATTCATTGGCATTGCCATCACTGAGTTCACCACCGTCAGTCACCTGGGGGAGGGTTCAGGGGAAATATTTATGTACAATACAGAAACTGGTGTTACCTGTGTATATTGTGGTGACGCAAAAGTTGCTGGAGAATTTGCAAGTGGGAAGAAGTGGAGTGATATTTGGAAATCTGACTTTTAAGCGTCATTTAGCAAGCAAATGACACATGGACCGTGTGCAAAAGCTCTGGCAAGAAAATCCATCATTACCTGTTACAGGCCTGCAACTTAGGTTGTGTGAGAGTGCAGATGAACTAAAACAAACCCAGAGGAGATCAAAGTTCTTATAGACAGTGATTTGACAGCTGTTAAAATGAATACCTCTCTATATAAAATTCACTGTGCACATGTGGAAAAATTGCATAATACAAGCTTTATGTGTACACTGGTCATTACAAATTTGAGGGGAGATTGGTGGGAAGGTGGGGAGACCTCCAGTGTCCCTGATGCCATGACGTACAAGATGTGCATCCAGCTGCAGCTTGTAACCCTGCAGTTTAAGGAGTTGGAACTTGAAATGGATGAATTCCAGATCATCCAGGAGTTGGGGGTGCGTTGGGATAGATATGACATGAAGAGAGGTGAGTTACACCCAAGGTGCAGGATACAGGAAACTGGGTGAGAGTCAGGAAGGGGAATGAGGTTAAATAGCCATCACAGAGTACTCTTGTGTCCATCCCACACAACAACAGGTGGAACCACTTTAGAAACTGTTGAGATTACCTGGCAGAGAAAAATCAAAGGGGTGATAGGGGATTTGTTAGTGAAGGGAACAGAACAAGAGGGGACTAATATCCCAGTGGTGAGGCTCGCTAGTGCTAGTGTGGGGAGAGGGTGATGTGGTTAAAATAAGTTGTAGAGGGGAATGGGAGCCAGAATGACAGAACAGATAGTGGAGTGGGTGAATTGAATGGAATTGACTTTATTGCATACATCCTTCATATACATGAGGAGTAGAAATCTTTACATCTCCATCTAAATGTTAAAAGTGCAGTTCACAGTAATTCATAACAGATAGTTTATACATAGGACAGTCAATATAACATAGAAATGCAATTGTATCAGCATGAATTAATCAGTCTGATGGCCTGGTAGAAGATGATGTCCCGGAGCCTGTTGGTCCTTTTGCTGTGGTACCGTTTCCTGGATGGTAGCAGCAGAAACAGTTTGTGGTTGTGGTGAATTGGCTCCCCAATATCCTTTGGGCCCCTTTTACACACCTGTCTCTGTAAATGTCCTGAATAGTGGGAAGTTCACATCTACAGACACGCTGGGCTGTCCGCACCACTCTCTGCAGGTTCCTGCGATTGAGGGAAGTACAGTTCCCATACCAGGCAGTGATGCAGCCAGTCAGGATGCTCTCAATTGTAGAAAGACCTTTGGATTTTGGGCCCCATCCCCAACTACTTCAACCGTCTGAGGTGAAAGAGGTGCTGTTGTGCTCTTTTTACAACACAGCCGGTATGTACAGACCATGTACATGAAAGATGGCAAATGGCGTTTAATGCTGGTAAGTGTGAGGTGCTACATTTTGGTAGGACTAATCAAAATAGGACATACATGGTAAATGGTAGGGCATTGAAGAATGCAGTAGAACAGAGGGATCTGGGAGTAATGGTGCATCATTCCCTGAAGGTGGAATCTCATGTCGATAGGGTGGTGAAGAAAGCTTTTGGTGTGCTGGCCTTTATAAATCAGAGTATTGAGTATAGGAGTTGGGATGTAATATTAAAATTGTACAAGGCATTGGTAAGGCCAAATTTGGAGTATTGTGTACAGTTCTGGTCACCGAATAATCGGAAAGATGTAAACAAAATAGAGAGAGTACAGAGGAGATTTACTAGAATGCTACCTGGGTTTCAGCACCTCAGTTACAGAGAAAGGTTGAACAAGTTGGGTCTTTATTTTTTGGGGCGTAGAAGGTTGAGGGGGGACTTGACAGAGGTATTTAAAATTATGAGGGGGATAGATAGAGTTGACGTGTATAGGCTTTTTCCATTGAGAGTGGGGCAGATTCAAACAAGAGGACATGAGTTGAGAGTCGGGGGCAGAAGTTTAGGGGTAACATGAGGGGAAGTTCTTTACTCAGAGAGTGGTAGCTGTGTGGAATGAGCTTCCAGTAGAATTGGTAGAGGCAGGCTCGATATTGTCATTTAAAGTAAAATTGGATAGCTGTATGGACAGGAAAGGAATGGAGGGTTATGGGCTGAGTGCAGGTCGGTGGGACTAGGGTAGAGTAAGCATTCAGCGTGGACAAGAAGGGCCGAGATGGCCTGTTTCCATGCTGTAATTGTTATATGGTTATATGTGAGATCCTTGGTGATGTTTATGCTGAGGAACTTAAAGCTGTTCACCTTCTTAACCCCAGATCCATTGATGTCAATAAGGGTTAGCCTGTCTCCATTCCTGCTGTAGTCCACAATCGGCTCCTTTGTTTTTGTGACAATGAGCGAGAGTTTGTTTTCTTGACACCAGTCAGATGTTGTTCAGACCTCAGATAGAGTCAGCAATCAAATGGTTGAGCATGGTGCGATGAATGTGCTGTGCTGTGTATATCACAATGCAAGAAGCATCACAGGAAAGCCAGATGACCTCAGGACAGGGAATTATGATATTGTAGCCATTATTAGGACTTGGTTGCACCCAACAGTCTGAGGGATTTAGAGGAACAAATTTGTAGAGAGATCACAGATCATGCCAAGAAACAAAGGTTGATTCAGTAACTGATTTTAACTTTCTATGTATTGACTGGGACTCCCATACTGTTAAAGGACTAGATGGGGTAGAGTTTGTCAAATGTGCCCTTAATCAGTAATTAGAATTCCTGACGTAGAAGTGTACAATAAGCTGTTAGGAAATGATCCAGGGCTGGTGACAGAAATTAGTGATCATATGCCATGAGACTCAAAGTAAATATGGAAAAAGAGAGGTCTGGACCACGGGTTGATTCAAAATTGGAGAAAGGTCAATTTTGATGGTATGAGAAAGGATCTGACAAGTGTGGTTTGGGACAGGCTGCTTTCTGGCAAAAGAGTACTTGGTAAGTGGGAGGCCTTCAGAAGTGAAATTTTGAGGATGTAGAGTTTGTACATGCCTGCCAAAATAAAAGTTGAAAAGTTACAGGTGCAGGGAACCTTGCTTTTCAAGAGATATTGAGGCCCGGGATATTTTGTTCCTCTAAATGCCTCAGACTGTTGGGTGCTACCAAGACCCATTAATGACTACAATATCATGATTCCACACCCTGAGCTCATTTGACTTTTTTTTAGTTGTCTGCTGTTGGTTTCTGAAAGCTTCCCAATAGTTTTCGGGTAAGTTATTGGAACATTTGTGCAGGAACCGGATATATACTGTAAGTATTTGGTTAGGTGTGGACTGATAAAGGTTAGACAGCATGGCTTTGTGCACGGTAGGTCATGTCTAACCAATCTTATAGAGTCTCTCGAGGAAGTTATCAGGAAAGTGGATGAAGGCAAGGCAGTGGATGTTGTCTACATGGACTTTAGCAAGGCACTTGACAAAGTCTCATATGGGAGGTTGGTCAAGAAGGTTCAGTCACTCAGCATTCAAGATGAGATAGTAAATTGGATGAGACACTGGCTTTGGGAGAAGCCAGAGTGTGGTAGCACATGGTTGCCTCTCTGACTGGAGGCCTGTGACTAGTGGTGTGTCATAGGGATCAGTGCTGGATCTGTTGTTGTTTGTCATTTATATCAGTAATCTGGATGATAGTGTGGTTAACTGGATCAGCAAATTTGTGAATGACACCAAGATTGGTGGTGTAGTGGACAGCGAGGAAGACTATCATGACTTGCAGTGCGATCTGGACCAGCTGGGAAAATGGTTTGAGAAGCGGAAAATTGAATTTAATGCAGACAAGTGCGAGTTGTTGCACTTTGGTATGACCTACCAAGGCAGGTTTTTCACAGTGACTGGTCGGGCACGGAGGACTGTTGTAGAAGAAAGGGACCTGGGAATACAGGTCCTTAGTTCACTGAAAGTGGTATCACAGTAAGATAGAGACGGAAAGCAGGATTTCAGTCCATTGGCCTTCATGAACCAAGGAACTGACAACAATAGATGGACGTTATGTTGACTTGTATAAGACATTGGTGAGGCCTAATTTGGAGTATTGTGTACAGTTTTGGTCACCTACCTACATGAAAGTTGTAAAAGAGGTTGAAAGAGTTCTGAGAAAATTCACAAGGATGTTGCCAGGTCTGGAGGACTTGGGTTATAAGGAAAGATTGAACAGGTCTGGAATTTATTCCTTGGAATGTGGAATACTGAGGGGCGATTTGTTTGTGATAGAGGGGCATAGATAGGGTAAAAGCAAGCTGACTTACTCCACTGGGATTGGGTGGGACTACAACAAGAGGCCATGGGTTAAGGGTGAAAGGTGAAACGTTAAGGGGAACATTAGGGGAAACTTCTTCACGCAGACGGTCATCCGGGTGTGGAATGAGCAGCCAGCACAAGTGGTGCATGCGAGCTCAATTTCAACATTTAAGAGGTTTTCATAGGTACCTGGATGGTAGGGGTATGGAAGTGGGTGGTTTAAATAGTTCAGCACAAACCAGATGGCCCAAAGGGCCTGTTTCTGTGCTGTAATTTTCTGTGACTGTGACAAGAACCTGAAATAATACAAAAATTCACTCTAAGTCCTTTTAACAGCTGTGCAGACCAACCATTCATCTCAGCAGGAATTTTTTATATGGCGTTAAAACTGTGGCACTTCAAGTTAATAATACATAAAAGAAAATCCTCGCTACACGTCAAGAAAGACAATTTGTGTGAAAGTGTTTCAGATATGATGGGGCCAGGCACCCATGCTGCTCAGCAGGACCAGGGAATAATAACAATGGAGAGAGTCAAACTGAGCCAAGTCACAGATTGGAGACGGCAGAAATGCCCCATTCTTATAGAGACAGGAAGAGCATCAGGGAATTGATGGTCATTCCAGATACCAGCACTGTGCCCAGTCAGAAGATGATTTCTTGGGTTGAACCTTACTGTAACAGTGTGATACCAGATCAAACCTTGGCAACTCAAGTAATCTCATCTGAAATGTTGTCCTACACCCACTGATGGATTTTGATGATCTTTTTACAGGTTAAAAATAAGAAGGAATTTGTCTCCAGGAATCGCAAACACGGCACACCAGTTTTGCTGTCTCTGTCTAGATATTTAAGAAGTGGAGCAAGGGATTCAATCGACCATCCTTCCTGGTCAGACTGTTGGGAGGGATTCACTCGGTCATCTGACTGACTGGCACACCCGTCATTTTACACAGTGGGAATGGATTCAATCGGTCATCTCAACTGAAGGTACATCAGCAAGTTCACACTGGACAAGGCCATTCATCTGTTCTGTGTGTGAGAAGGGACTCAGTCGGTCTTCCCACCTGTGGACACACCAGTCAGTTCACACTGGGCAGAGGCTGGTCATCTGCTGAAATTCTGGGAAAGGATTCACTTAGTTATCTGACCTAATGGCTCACCAGTGAGTTCACACCAGGGAGAAGCCGTTCACCTGCTCAGACTCTGGGAAGGGATTCACTTGGTCATCTAACCTAATGGCTCACCAGCGAGTTCACACTGGGGAGAAGCCGTTCACCTGCTCGGACTGTGGGAAGAGATTCACTGAGTCATCCACCCTACAGAGACACCAGCGAGTTCACACTGGGGAGAAGCCGTTCACCTGCTCAGACTGTGGGAAGAGATTCACTGAGTCATCCCACCTACGGGTACATCAGCGTGTTCACACTGGGGAGAAGCCTTTCACCTGCTCAGAATGTGGGAAGAGATTCACTCAGTTATCCCACCTACAGAGTCATCAGCGAGTTCACACCGGGGAGAAGTCGTTCACCTGCTCAGTCTGTGGGAAGGGATTCACTCACTCATCCAGCCTACAGAGACATCAGCAAGTTCACACTGGGGAGAAGCCGTTCACCTGCTTAGAATGTGGGAAGGGATTCACTCAGTCATCCCACCTACAGAGTCATCAGCGAGTTCACACTGGGGAGAAGCCGTTCACCTGCTTAGAATGTGGGAAGGGATTCACTCAGTTATCCCACCTACAGAGACATCAGCGTGTTCACACTGGGGAGAAGCCGTTCACCTGCTCAGTCTGTGGGAAAAGATTCACTGAGTCATCCCAACTAAGGAGACATCAACGAGTTCACACTGGGAAGAAGCCATTCACCTGCTCAGTCTGTGGGAAGAGATTCACTCAGTTATCCCACC
The DNA here is from genome assembly GCF_030028105.1 of Mobula birostris. Classification (NCBI taxonomy): domain Eukaryota; kingdom Metazoa; phylum Chordata; class Chondrichthyes; order Myliobatiformes; family Myliobatidae; genus Mobula; species Mobula birostris. The sequence goes on from NC_092382.1 coordinate 11,578,729, forward strand.
TAAAGAGTCATCAGCGAGTTCACACTGGGGAGAAGCCGTTCACATGCTTAGAATGTGAGAAGCGATTCACTCACTCATCCACCCTACAGAGACATCAGCAAGTTCACACTGGGGAGAAGCCATTCACCTGCTCAGTCTGTGGGAAGAGATTCACTCAGTTGTCCCAACTACAGAGTCATCAGCGAGTTTACACTGGGGAGAAGCCGTTCACCTGCTTAGAATGTGGGAAAGGATTCACTCAGTCATTCAAACTATTGGCACACCAGTCAGTTCACAGTGGGGAGTGGCCATTCACCTGCTTAGAATGTGGGAAAGGATTCACTCAGTCGTCCAAACTAATGGCACACCAATCAGTTCACACTGGAGAGAGACCACTCACCTGCTCAGACTGTGGGAAGGGATTCACTCGGTCATCCCAACTACTGGCACACCAGTCAGTTCACACCGGGGAGAGGCCATTCACATGCTCAGTCTGTGAGAAGAGATTTACTCAGTCATCCTACCTACAGATTCATCAGCGAGTTCATACTGGGGAGAAACCTTTCACCTGCTCAGAATGTGGGAAGAGATTCACTCAGTCATCCACCCTACAGAGACATCAGCAAGTTCACACTGGGGAGAAGCCGTTCACCTGCTCAGTCTGTGGGAAGAGATTCACTCAGTTATCCCACCTACAGAGTCATCAGCAAGTTCACACTAGGGAGAAGCCGTTCACCTGCTCAGAATGTGGGAAAGGATTCACCCGGTCATCCGAACTACTGACACACCAGTCAGTTCACAATGGGGAGTTACTGTTGTTATGAATCACAAGGTTTCGTTTGCTGTGGAGCGAGAGAGAGAGATTAAGAAAGTGAATCAGTCTGACTTTCAGCTTGTTCACATCACTCACAGCTTGTTTAGTTTTAACTGAGGACACAGACACTCAGATTCAGATGGAGACAAAGGCGGAAAAATGGAAGGATCGAAACCAGGGAACTAGTGGCCAAGGGTCATTGTTTCGAACTTTCCTATGCCGACAAGGGTGGGTTAATTATCAACTCAGCATACATCGAATGTGTGGTTGTCACCTTGTTTGATCAATAGGAATGGATCTGATTTGGGGTATCCTGTGGAGACCACTTATGTGTTAACCCTTGCCTGGGTGTGGTGTGGAAATTCACTTGAAGACAATACCCCTTGTGACAAGTCACTTTCGGTGATAATTCGTATGTGGATGTGAAACGACAACGGATAAAATCTACAGCTACTGTTCTCTTGTTTTACCACCGTGGAACCTGTGGAATTTGACATAATTGCCTTCTCTCAACATTTACCCTGGATTACAAATATCTCTCTCTCATCACCTATTCTGTGGATGAACTGAACTTTCATAATTCACCATCTCAAGACTAAGCCTTGTTTCCCCTGAGCTCAATAGTTTGGGAGTTATATTTACACACACATATACACATAGCACGGTTAACTTTTGCTTATCTTGCTTAAGTTATGATATTATAAGTAGATACTATTAAAGATAGTGGATTTAACATCAAAACCAGACTCCAGTTGTAGTTTGTTGCTGCTGGTTTATTTCTAAAGTGTTATGGTTCATAATAAAATTGGGGCCTGCGCCTGGGATATGAACAGATTTGGGGGCGTATTGATTAATTATCGATTTCATTGGAGAAATCTCTTTTGATTTATTTGTGTGTGGAAAATCAGCAGCAATGGATGTTGATAGATGTCTGGAAGCGCCAACCTCTGAGGCACTAAAGGACACCAGAAGGATTGAGTTGTTGAGTATTGCTAAAAGGCTAAAACTTGCTAAGGTGAAATTGACAATGAGAAGGACACAGATGCAGAAGATCATAACTGAGCATTATGTATCTAAGGGTGTGTTTAAAGTGCAGGAGTTGGAGGTGTTTCCTGAAAGTAACCGAGTCAGCTTGAGCTCCAGTACAAGTTAGGAAAATTAAAGATGGAGGCTGTGGAAAGGCAGAGGCAGTTTGAGGCTGGAGAGGCAGGAAAACAGAGAGGAGAGGCGGAAGAACAGAGACGAAGCAGAAAGACAGTGGTTGTTCAAGTTGGAAAAGATAGAAAGATTGTAGCAAAGCTGTCTCACGTTAGACTCTGGTGATAAGTTTGAGGCCAGTTGAGAAGTTCAATTGGTACCTCCATTTGAAAAGGCAGAGGTTGATAAATACTTACAGCAATTTGAGACGGTTGCTCAGAGTTTAAAGTGGCCAAAAGAGGGTTGGCCTATTCTCTTACAAAGTGTAATTAAGGGGAAGGCTCAGCAAGCCTATTCTGCTTTGACAGTTGATGAAGCAACTGATTATGACACAGTGAAACAGGCTGTGCTCAAAGCTTACGAGTTGGTCCCAGAAGCGTACAGGCAAAAGTTTAGAAATTTGAGGAAATCTCTGAACCAAACTTATATGGAATTTGCTGATGAGAAGTTTGTGTGTTTTGACCGCTGGTGCCCATATAAAAATGTAAATGATGATTTTAACAGCTTGAAAGAGTTGGTTTTAATTGAAGAATTCAAAATGTGCGTTCCTGATGACATAAAGATATATTTAGATGAAAAGGATGCTGCCACTTTGCAAGAGTCTGCTAGATTAGCAGATGTGTTTGCTTTAACTCATAAGGTTAAGTTTACCCAGAATAAGACCTTCCAAAAGAGTAGCAGGGATAACCAGGGTAAACCAGAAATTAAAGCTGGGACTAGTGACAAGAGTAAGGATGAAGGGAAGCAGTTGAAGGAGAAATATTCTGGTCTTACTTGTTACTATTGTAAAAAAGCTGGTCATATGATGGCTAATTGTTCTGTCCTGAAGAAGGAAAAGGAGACAGTCCCAAATGCCTGTGATCAGTATGTTGAAGCACCTATAAACTCAAAGGGTTCTGAACATTCTGTTGAGGCTCAGTTAAGGACTGAGAGGTCTGACTGAGTTAAGAAAGGATTTGATCATTTTATGTCAGATGGGTTTGTATTAGTAATGGAAGGGTCAACACCGGTACCAGTGAAAATTCTTCGAGATACTGGGGCTTTTCAGTCACTTCCATGAGACAGCGTTCTAAAGTTTGGTGATGAGACGAACAGTGATGAGGTAAATCTTATTAAAGGCATTGGGGGCAGCATTGTTTCTGTGCCATTGCACAAGGTAACTTTACAGTCAGGGTTGGTTTTGGGACCTGTTAAGATCGGATTATGCTCCAGTTTACCAGTGGAAGATGTTACTTTGCTGTCAGGGAATGACCTGGTAGATGGTAATGTTGTTCCTGCAGTGCAGTTGCCAGCTAAGCCAACCACTGACGACCCACAGACGGATTTTAACATTTATCGCAATAACTCGAAGTACGGCTAAAAAGTCTGCCAATGCAGACGGTTCTGTGCAGCATGATTCTGATACCCATGATAGCCAAAATCAGGGTGACCAGGATTCAGCTTTTGATGACTTGTCAGGGACCTTTCAGCCTTCATTGTTTCAACAGGATTCAGGTAGTAAGTCTGATGAGGAAGATTCATCCCTGTCTAGGAAGGAGTTTATAGCAGAACAGAACCAAGACCCTGAGATTGAAGCTTTATAAGAAACATCTCTCTCAGATGATGAGATTAAGAAAATGGCAGTGGGGTATTACCTCAAGGATGGAGTGTTAATGAGGAAGTGGAGGCCACCTGCTATACCTGCGAGTGAGGAATGGGCAATTGTTCACCAAGTTGTAGTTCCTAAAGTTCATAGGACTGAAATTTTAACTTTGGCCCACAGTATGCCCTTCGGTGGCCATTTCGGAGTGAATAAAACTGTAAACAGGATTATGAAAGAAGTTTACTGGCCGAATTTGAGGAAAGATATTGTGACCTTTTGCAGAACCTGTCACACTTGTCAAGTTGTGGGTAAACCTAATCAGGTCACCCCAGTGGCCCCACTCCGGCCTATACCTGCATTCGGTGAACCCTTTTCCAAATTTATAGTGGATTGTGTTGGCCCATTGCCAAAGACTAAAGCTGTCCATCAGTATTTACTAACTATTATGTGTACTGCATCCAGATTCCCAGAGGCAATACCTCTCAGAAATATTAAAGCTAAAACTGTGACGAAGGCTCTTAACAAGTTTTTTACTTTATTTGGTTTGCCTAAAGAAATCCAGTCTGATCAAGGAAGTAATTTTACATCTAGATTATTCCAGCAGGTAGTTTATGAACTGGGACCTAAACAAATTACATCGTCTGCGTACCATCCGGAATCACAAGGGGCTTTAGAAAGATTTCATTCTACCCTCAAAACAATGATTAAGACATACTGTGTTGAAAATGGAAAACACTGGGGTGAAGGAATACATTTGCTTTTGTTCACCATAAAGGCTGATTTATACTTGTGCATTCGGGATACGCCGTATCCTACACCGTAGGCCCAATTTAATTTTTGCATAGCCCTACGCCGTAGCGAGCATGCGTAGTTGTGTCTGCATCGCTATACACTTCACCACCAAAACGCTAGTTGGCTGTGGGGTTTCTCTGACACTGTTGAGCTTCTTCGTGAGAGACATGGACGAGGAAATGCATTTCAAATATTTTTGGATGTCGGCAGGTAGATTTGACGATTTGGTTCATTGTCTCCAACCATTTATTTTGCATCAGTGTACAGACATGGTGGAGAAAAGCAACCGGAAATGCGATGCTATCAAACGAACCAATCACAGTTGTTGTTGTCTGTGTCGCCACGACGCGTGAGTTACTTTTTAGAGGAGGTGCACATCACCCAACGGCGTAGGGTGCAGTGTGTGTATGTGGTGCCTGTCGCATACATTTGACACACAAGTATAAATCAGGCTTAAGAGAGTCGGTACAGGAATCACTCACTGGGCTTTAGTCCATTTGAACTTGTATTTGGTCACAGAGTGAGGGGACCTTTGACCTTGTTAAAGGAACAGTGGATTGATGGGGATGTACATGTTAACTTGTTAGACTATGTTTTGAAGTTCAGAAATAAACTACACCAAGCCTGTCGTCTAGCAAGACAAAACTTGAAGATTTCTCAAAACAAAATGAAGTGTTGGTTTGATAAGCGGATCAAAACAAAAGAAAATACAAGGTGAGGGATAATGTGCTTGCCTTATCTCCAATGTTGACAAATCCACTTCAGGCGAAATTCAATGGACTGTATGAAATAGTCTCTCAAATTAATGATGTGAATTATGTTATTAAAACACACGACCGATGTAAACTAACACAGGTAGTACACATCAATATGATAAAGCCTTATTCTGACAAGCAGGCACCATCGGTGAGTGTTGTCAAACATATCAATCTGGCAATCCTGAGAATGAAACAATTGACTCATCTGAGACTTTTCACAAGCCAAACATGGTCCCGGTTAGACTAATGAACTCGGTTGTTCTCGAAGACATTGACAACAAGTTGGCTCATCTGCAGCCAAAGCAACAACAACAGCTGAAGGAATTAATTCTGAATTTTAAAGATTTATTTCCTGATGCTCCCAAGTAAACCACGGTCGCAGTACATGACGTAGATATTGGTCAAGCCAAACCGATTGAACAACACCCATATCGCATGAACGTAGAAAAGTGTAAATTGGCTGAGCAAGAAATTGAATATATGCTGGGAAATAGTATTATTAGGCCTTCAACATCAGATTGGAGCTCACCCTGCATTATTGTGCTCAAACCTGATGGTAGAGTTAGATTTTGCACTGATTATAGGAAGGTAAATGCAGTAACAAAAACAGATGCCTATCCTATCCCTAGGGTGGATGATTGCATTGATAAGGTTGGAAAAGCTAATTTCTTACAAAGATTGATCTGTTGAAAGGGTATTGGTGTGTTCCATTGACGGACTGAGGTAGAGAAATTTCTGCATTTGTGACACCTTCTGGGTTGTATGAATACAATGTTTCGCCATTTGGAATGAAATATGCTCCAGGAACATTCCAGAGAATGATTGATTCTGTAATTCAAGGGTTAGGACACACAGATGCCTATATTGATGACTTAGTCACAGGGAGTGACACTTGGGAAGAGCATATCTCTGTAGTAGAAGAGCTGTTTGACAGGCTTTCCAGGGCCAATCTTACAGTTGACCTAGCTAAGAGTGAATTTGGCCATGCCACTGTGATCTGTCTTGGCTGTGTTGTAGGTCAAGGCAAGTTGGCTCCTGTGCAGGCAAAATTCAGGCCATTTCTGAAGTTCCTGTTCCGACTGTGTGACGAAGGCCCGTCACTGATTACAGACGTCTCAGGGCACACTCGGTAAAACACTCAAAGGGTCATCCACACACATTATTCCCCTATGTTATTGTGGTGAGTGCAGGCATCACAATAAATCAACAGTCACAATTTTACACTCATCCCCAGCAGTAATAGGTATGAAAAAAAGAAACACACTATGTCACAGTTTTATTATCTCAGGTCAATTTATTCATATTCATCTTTCCAGTAAGTGTTTTGCCGAAGTGTCATGGTAATCTGACGTTTCTCTCCTCCACAGTCACTGGGTCTGAAACAGAGCTGCTGCATAGAGCTGTCTTATATAGAGGCAGCAGCAACCTGCACAGGTGTGCCGATGGTGGAGGATACCATCTTTACCTGGGACAAGGGTTATGTTACCTAATTACTCATCTTGTGGTAAAGTTTTGGGGTTTATTTAAGTTATTTAACCTGGAAATGGTGAATCTTGTGATGAAGTCTATGTGTTTATTGTGAGAACTGGTGGTAGAGTTTCAGATTGTGTGAAATGGAAGATAATTGAGTTAATTAGCTTTTGGTTAGGGGGATTGGCTTAGCAGTTATAAACCTTGGGTTACCAAGGCCTTGGGTGTTTTTTTTGTTGTTTAGTCTGAGGGTGGTTGTTAACCAGACAGGTGACAATTGCAAGCTGTGTGTGTGTGTATATATATATATATATATATATATACACACACAGCTATAGTATTTTTTTAAAAAATCTTCTTGTTTTCATGTGGACATCCAAGTTTTTGTTGTTCCACTATTTTTGTAAATAAAAGCACCTCAATCTATTTTTGCCACTCAAGCCATCTTGTTATTTTTCTTAGACAGTTGACCCACAGTTTTTGTGACAGACTGGTAAGAAGGCTCTTGGAAGGTTTCTGGGAATGGTTGGATATTATCGTAAGTTCTGTAAGAACTTTGCTGATATCGCTCTTCCTCTGACTAATCTCCTGAAGAAGGGTGAAAAGTCTGTTTGGACCGAGACTTGTCAGGAAGCATTTGATCAATTGAAAGTTATTATTTGGGATTAGGCCAATCAATATAGTGTCGTCAGCAAATTTAATTAACAGATTGGAGCTGTGGGTGGCGACACAAGTCATGGGTGCACAGAGAGTAAAGGAGGGGGCCAAGGAGACAACCCTGTGGGGCATGTGTGCTGAGGGTCAGAGAGACAGAGGTGAGGGATCCCTCTCTTACCACCTGCCAGCCATCTGACAGGAAGTCCAGGATCCAGCTACACAAGGCAGGGTGAAGGCCGAGGTCTCTGAGCTTCTTCTCGATACTTCACAACTTCGTACGGCTAAGGCTCTGCCCATGACTGCAAGGAACTGCAGAGAACTTTGGTCTCATCTGGAAACATCATAGAAACAAGCCTCCCCTCTATGGACTCTTCCTACACTTCCCCTGCCTCGGGAAAGCAGGCCTTGTACTCAAAGATGCCCACAACTTTGGACATTATTGCTGCAAACCCAAACCTCCATCGGGGAAGAGATGCAAAAGCCTTAAAGCGCGTACCACCAGGCTCATGGACAGCTTCCTGTCTGCAGTTCTAGGCCAAATTAATGGTCTCCAGTCCAATAAAATGGACTCGACCTCACAATGTAACTCGACGTGACCCTGCCCCATATGTCTATCTGCACTGCACTTTCTCTGCAGCTGTAGCTCAGTACATGATAAGTCCCCATTTTAATTGTGTGGAAATATTAGACAGACTGAGCTTCTGCTTTGGAATCACAGAGGGAAAGTTAACTGAACTGATGAACACCAATAAATAGAAAAGGCTTCAATCTCGCATTACGATCTGCGGTAACTGGGATCAGGTGACCGGTAGTGGGTCTCCCAGACCAATTATCAGACTCAGGTTTAATAGCACTGGCTGATCTTATGTAATTTGTTGTCTCTACAGCAGCAACAGAATTTAATTCATAACAATAGATTTTTACCTTTGATTTAAAATAAGAATATACATATTAAATAGTTAAATTATATAAGTAATACAAAATAAAATTAAAATCTAATACTGTAAACTACTTTAATTATGTGGAATTATTTGACTGACTGGGTTGGTGCTTTGGAAATTCTGGAGTGAAGCTGAACTAAACTGTACACATTTATGAAAAGCTCAGATAAATACAAAAGGCTAAGTTCTCATATGAATGGGTCAGACACCCAGAAACATTGGCTGCCCTTCAGCAGATAAAAACAGTGGAATGAGGCCTAGTCCCAGGCCTCGGCCCAGTAGTTATGGTCTGAGGTCTGGGACTTGGTGAGAGTAAGCATTCGGCACGGACTAGAAGGGCCGAGATGGCCTGTTTCCATGCTGTAATTGTTATGTGGTTATATGGAAACATGCTGAAAATATTGCAGAATAAAACATTGTCCACCCACAACGAGAGGATGTGACAGATCCGGATCTCACTGCCTTGTCTGAACGGGCGAAAGATGAAGTTACACGTACACTCCAGCAGTGACCGGCAGATGCTGCAGATCTGCGGGAAAACGTGAACAGGAAATGGGACCATGTGCTGGTGGAGGGTCTCCCAGCTGAACCGGTGACTCTGCTCTTCGCCCCTCACACGCTGCCCGAACCATCCGCTGCATTTCCCACATCATTCCATATTTACACAAGATACATTTTTACTTCTTCCCTCCAAATCGTCCCTGTCCCTTTCCCTCCACCCCCAGGTCACAGAGTCACGGGCTCGATTCCCATCCCGGTCCAACACACAATTCAGACCCAAACCGGAAATGTGCAGGTTTCATTTAAATCTGTCCATGTTTATAAACACTCATTTCTATTCACATTCCTCCAACTTCACTGGACAGGAACACTGAAACATCAAGTGAGAAACAGCAGGAGGTGGCCATTCAGCTCCTCTAAGATGATGGCTGCTCTCCCATCTCAGCCACATGTTTCTGCCCGATCCTCATTTCCTTGATACTTTCGGTCTCCACACATCTGCTGGCCTCTGTTTTATGTGAGGACGATCACTGAGTCTTCACCGGCCTCTGTGGTGGGGATTTACAGACATTCACCATCCTCGGAGTGAAGACATTTCCCCTCATCTCAGTCCCGGACAGTCCACCCCCTTTTTCAGAAACTGGGATCCCTGGTTCAGCCTGTAATGATGTTGTGCATTTCAATGTGTTCACCTCTCAGTCCTCGATTCTCTAAATGAAAGGGTTATCACATTTGATCTTTCTTCATATGATGACCCCACCACTCCAGGGATCAGTCTGGTGAATCTTCATTGCACTCTCTATAACAAATACTCTCTAACCTCTTTGTTAATCCTCTATGGAATTAATTTCCATCTTCTGCAGCCCCGTGTTGCCCCAACCACTCACCTCCCACCCCGTCACTATTTCCACCTTCCCACCTCCCCCTCACCTGGATCCACCTCTCACTCCCCAGCTCTTGCCCCATCCCCACCCCTCACCTCTTTTCTCGGACTATTTCCCGTCCACTCTCAGTCCAGAGGGAGGGTCTCGGCCCGAAATGTTGACGGTCCATTTCCCTCCACAGATGCTGCCCGACCCACTGAGTTCCTCCGGCAGTTTGTTCTTTGGTCTGTGTGACCCGTGTTAGTGTGGGGAGCGGGATTTTACACCATATTCCCGGTACAGTCTCAACAAAACACAAATAATTGTCACTTTGCCCGAACCATTGGCCCCGCTTGCAGGGCAACAGTCTGCCGGTGTTTGCCCCCCAATGTGGTGAATCGCCACCACCGTGGGCTCAGACATTTCCACAGATGAGCCCCTCCTGTCCCCACCGGGACAAACATCCTGTCCGCCCCCTCTCTCACCGTCTTCATCCTCTCCCTCCCCGGGGAACCGGCATCAAACCGACGGGCCGAGCGGTCTCCTCCTACCTCTCAGCGACACATCAGACTCCGGCCGCAGGAGACGCTTCACAAACGCCCCAACTTCCCTCGGAGGGAAATGGAAATAAATCAGAAAGCGGACATTTACTTTGACGGTTGTCCCGCCGTGACGGAAAGTTCGGGAGACGGAGTCAGCGGGGGAAACGCCCTCTCGGCTGCTCCGCCTCCGCTATTGGCTGAAAGCAATGATTGACATCACTTCGGACCAATGGGAACAGCGCATCGCGTGACTCCTCTGTTGACAGTGGTGGGGGAGGGGCTGGTCACGTGATTAGTAGCCCAGCCGTTAAACCGACCAAGCTCGAGCTCACCAGCGCGCGGGGCACAAAAGGCCCCGGATGATCGGTTGAGGTGAGAAGGGGTCTCCGGGTTGGGGGTCTCACCGGGCGGCGTTTTCAACACCGACTTCGGGTAGTTGCTGTGACTCCGGACTCCGTGACCCGCAATCCCGGGACAGTCCTGCTCTCTTCCCTCTCTCTCAGCCCCACCATCCGGACACGGGCCCCGGGGAGCTTCCGGCTGATGAGGGAATGGGAACCGATGGGTCTCTCAGACAGAGCTGAGCTCCAGCTGTCTAAATGCAAGGATCGGGAACTCGGAGAAAGGGAACAAAATCTTTTACATCAGCTGTTGTGAAAATCACCTTTGTTCTGCCTCCAGTCACAAACAAGAGAAAATCTGCAGATGCTGGAAATCCGAGCAACACACACAAATTGCTGGAGGAACTCAGCATTAGTACTCTTTTCCATAGATGCTGCCTGGCCTGCTGAGTTCCCCCAGCATTTTGTGTCTGTTGCTTGTTCCACCCCCTCTTGTTCTGGACTTTCTACCCGTGAGAACATGTTTTGTCCCACTCTCTCTGGGTACATAATGAAATCAAACACCTTTGCCCTGGGCAACAAGTAGCTTTCACATCACAAATGTGCCAGACTCCAATGAGACAGACTACTGCCCTTCCCTTCATATTCATTGGCATTGCCATCACTGAGTTCACCACCGTCAGTCACCTGGGGGAGGGTTCAGGGGAAATATTTATGTACAATACAGAAACTGGTGTTACCTGTGTGTATTGTGGTGATGCAAAAGTTGCTGGAGAATTTGCAAGTGGGAAGAAGTGGAGTGATATTTGAAAATCTGACTTTTTATAGCATTATTTAGCAAGCAAATCAGATATGGACAGTGTGCAATTGCTCCAGTGAGAAAATCCTTCATTACCTGCTACAGACCTGTTACATACGTTGTGTGAGATTGCAGATCAAAATTATTACTGACAGTGATTTGCTAGCTGTTAAAATGAGTACCTCTATATATAAAATTCAGTGTGCACATGTTGTGTCTCCACTTTAAGGAGTTGGGGCTGGAAATGGATGAATTCCGTATCATCCGGGAGTCGGAGGGGGTGGGATAAAGAGAGGTGAGTTACACCCAAAGTGCACGACGCAGGAAACTGGGTGAGAGTCAGGAAGGGGAATGAGGTTAAATAGCCATCGCAGAATACTGTTGTGGCCATCCCCCACAACAACAGGTAGGCCATAGATAGGGTGCAGAGGAGATTTATAAGGACTTTGCCTCGACAGGCGAGCGTGACTTATGAGAATATGTTGAGTGAACTCGGCCTTTTTTCCTTGTAGTGACGGAGGATGAGAGGTGACCTGATAGAGGTGTATGAGATAATGAAAGGCATTGATTCTGTGGATAGTCTGAGGCTTTTTCCCAGGGCTGAAATGGCTAGCACGAGAGGGCATAGGTTTAAGGTGCTTGGAAGTAAATACAGAGGAGATGTCGGGGATAAGTTATTCATGCAGAGAGTGGTGAGTGCGTGGAATGGGCTGCCGGCGGCAGTGGAGGAGGCAGAAACAATAACGTATTTTAAGAGACTCCTGGATGGGTACATGGAGCTTAGAAAAGTAAAGGGCTCTGGGTAAGCCTCGGTAGCTCTAAGGTAGGGACATGTTTGGCACAGCTTTGTGGGCTGAAGAGCCTGTTTTGTGCTGTAGGTTTTCTATGTTTTTTTATGTTCTATGTATTCTACCACTTTAGAAACTGTTGGGGGGAGGAGATTACGTGGCAGAGGAAAGTCAAAGGGGTGATAGGGGATTTGCTAGTTACGGCAACAGAACTAGAAGGGGACTGATATCCTAGTGTTAAGGCTTGCTTGTGCTGGTATGGTGGGTGGGGGGGGTGGTGTTAAACTAAAATTGTAGAGGGGATGGGAGCCAGAATGCCAGGTAATAGAGAGGGTGAATTGAATTGACTTTCTTACTTACATCCTTCACATGCATGAGGAGTAAAACTCTGTGTTGCATCTCCATCTAAATGTGCAATGTGCAATTTATAGTAATTTATAATAGAACAGGACAGTCAATATAACATAGAAATACAGTTGTATCAGCATGAATTAAGCAGTGTGATGGCCTGATGGAAGAATCCTGTTGGTTCTGGCTTTTATGCTGCAGTACTGTTTCCCGGATGGTAGCAGCTTGGAGCAGTTTGTGGTTCGGTTGAGTAGGGTCCCCAGTGGTCCTCTGGGCCCCTTTTACACACCTGTCCCTGTAAATGTCCTGAATCATGGGCAGTTCACATCTACAGATGCGCTGGGCTGTCCACACCACTCTCTGCAGGTTCCTGCGATTAAGGGAAGTACAGTTCCCATACCAGGCAGTGATGCAGCCAGTCAGGATGCTCTCAGTTGTGACTCTGTAGAAAGTTCTTAGGATTTGGGGCCCCATTTCAGACTTCTTCAACCGTCTGACGTGAGGGAGGCACTGCTGTGCCTTTTTCACCACACAGCTGGTATGTACAGACCACATGAGATCCTCGGTGATGTGTATGTCGAGGAACTTAAAGCTGTTCACCCTCTCAACCCCAGATGCATTGGTGTAAATAGGGGTTAGCCTGTCTCCATTCCTTCTGTCGTCCACAATCAGCTCCTTTGTTTTTTGTGGCAGTGAGGGAGAGGTTGTTTTCTTGACACCAGGCAAATGCTGTTCAGACCTCAGGGCAGGGAATTGTGATCTTGTTGCCATGACTGGGACTTGTTTGCACCCAACAATCTGAGGAATTTGGAGGAACAAATTAGCAAGAGAGATCGCAGACTATGCCAATGCTTGATATACTAAATGATTTTAAATTTCCATAGATTGACGTGACTCCCAGATGTAAAAGGACTAGATGGGGTAGAGTTTGTCAGATGTGCCATTAATCAGCACATAGAATTCCCAGCATAGAAATGTGCAATAAGCTATTAGAAAATAATCCAGGGCTGGTGACAGAATATTAGTGTATGGGAACACTTTGCATCTAATGATCATATTGCCATGAGATTCCAAGTTAACATGGAAAAAGAAAGGACTGAACCATGGGTCGAGATTCTAAATTGGAGAAAGGTCAATTCTGATGGTATCAGAATGGATCTGACAAGTGTGGACAGGCTGTTTTCTGGCAAAGGAGTACTTGGTAAGTGGGAGTTCTTCAGAAGTGAAGTTTTGAGGGTGTAGAGTTTGTATGTGCCTGTCAAAATAAAAGTTGAAAGGTAACTGGTGCAGCGAACCTTGGTTTTCAAGAGATATTGAGGCCCTGGATATTTTGTTCCTCCGAATGCCTCAGACTGTTGGGTGCTACAAAGACTCATTAGTGACTACAATATCATAATTCCACACCCTGAACTCATCTGACATCTTTTTTAGTCATCTTCTGTTGCTTTCTAAAAGCTTCCCAATAGATTTTGCTCTTTTGTTTGCCCTCTCTTTGCTTTTTATGTTGGCTTTGGCTTCTCATTTCATCCACGGTTGTGTCCCCCTGCCTTTCTAATGCTTCCACTTCTTTGGGATGTATCGATCACTCAGCTCCCGAATTGCTCTCAGAAACTCCAGCCATTGCTGCTCCATCATCATTCTTACCAGCTTCCCCTCCCAATCACGTTTGGCCAGTTCAGTACAGAAACATGCCCACTCTGGACCATCAGAATGGTAATCTGTATGAGGAGACAAAATATATGGGGGAGATTTTAAATATTATTTGTGCATCCATGTTTACTCAGGAGATGGACACAGAGTCTATAGAAGTGAGGCAAAATGGCATCAACTTCATGGACCCTGTACAGATTGCAGGGGTGGAGGTGTTTGCTGTCTGAAGGCAAATTAGTGTGGATAAATCCCCAGGGCCTGACAAATTGTTCCCTGGGACTCTGCGGAAAACAAGTGCAGAAATTGTTGGGGCACAAGCACAGATATTTAAATAATCCTTAGTGACAGTTGAGGTACTGGAGGATTGGAGGACAGCCAATGTTGTTCCGCTGTTCAAGAAAGGCTCTAAAAATAAAGTAGGAAATTATACGTCAATGAGCTTGACATCAGTAGTGGGAAAGTCATTGGAACGTATGTGCAGGAACCAGATATGTAAGTATTTGGATAGATAGATTAAGGATAGGCAGCATGGCTTCGTGCATGGTAGGTCATGTCTATCCAATCTAATAGAGTCTCTCGAGGAAGTTGTCAGGAAAGTGGTTGAAGGCAAGGCAGTGGATGTTGTCTACATGGACTTTAGCAAGGCACTTGACAAAGTCTGATATGGGAGGTTGGTCAAGAAGGTTCAGTCACTCAGCATTCAAGATAAGATAGTAAATTGCATGAGACACTGGTTTTGGGAGAAGCCGATGGTTGCCTCTCTGACTGGAGGCCTGTGACTAGTGGTTTGCCACAGGAATCGGTGCTGGATCTGTTGTTGTTTGTCATCTAGATCAGTAATCTGGATGATAGTGTGGTTAACTGGATCAGCAGATTTCTGGATGACACTAAGATTGTGGGTGTAGTGGATAGTGAGGAAGGATATAATGGCTTGCAGTGTGATCTGGACCAGCTGGAGAAATGCAAAATGGAATTTAATGGAGACAAGTGCGAGGTGTTGCATTTTGATAGGACCTGGGTCTTACACAGTGAATGGTCGGGCACTGAGGAGTGCTGCAGAAGGAAGGGATCTGGGAATACATGTCCATAATTCACTGAAAGTGGTGACACAGTTAAATAGGGACGGAAAGAAAGATTTTGGCATATTGGCCTTCATGAACCAAAGTACTGAGTGCAGGAGATGGATGTTATGTTCACACTGCACGAGACATTGGTGAGGCCTAATTTGGAGTGTTGTGTGCAGTTTTATCACCTACCTACAGGAAAGATGTAAAAGAGGTTGAAAGAGTTCAGAGAAAATTCACAAGGATGTTGCCAGGTCTGGAGGACTTGGGTTATAGGGAAAGTTTGAACAGGTCAGGGCTTTATTCCTTGGAATGTAGAAGCTCAAGGGGAGATTTGATGGAGGTGTGCCAAAATTATGAGGGTTATAGATGGGGTAAATGCAAGCTGGCTTTTTCCACTGAGATGGGGTGGGACTACAACCAGAGGCCATGGATTAAGGGTGAAAGGTGAAACATTAAGGGGAACATGAGGGGAAAGTTTTTCACACAGATGGTCATCCAGGTGTGGAATGAGCAGACAGTCCAACTGGTGCATGCGAGCTCAATTTCAACATGTAAGAGGTTTGTATAGGTACCTGGATGGTCGGGGTACAGGGGTAGACAGTTTAAATAGTTCAACATAAACTAGATGGGCCAAAGGGCCTGTTTCTGTGTTGTACTTTTCTATGACTCTGTGACAAGAACATGAAATAATACTAATATTCATTTAATTCCTTTTAACAGCTGTGCAGACCAACCATTCATCTGGGCAGAAAATGTTTTCATGGCTTTAAAACTGTGGCACTTTAAACTGACAGTAGATAAAAGAAAATCCCAGCCGTACGTCAACAAAGGGGGAAACCCATTCATCTGCTCAGACAGTGGGAATGGATTCAGTCGGTCATCTCAACTGAAGGTACATCAGCAAGTTCACACTGGGACAAGGCCATTCACCTGTTCTGTGTGTGAGAAGGGATTCAGTCGGTCTTCCCACCTGTGGACAAACTGGTCAGTTCACTTCGAACAGAGGCTGATCATCTGCTGAAGTTGTGGGGAAGGATTCACTCGGTTATCTGACCTAATGGCTCACCAGCGAGTTCACACCGGGGAGCGGCCGTTCACCTGCTCAGACTGTGGGAAGGGATTCACTGTGTCATCTCAGTTACTGAGACACCAGTCAGTTCACACTGGAAAGAGGCCATTCACCTGCTCAGTCTGTGGGAAGGAATTCACTCAGTCATCTCAACTGATGGTACATCGGCGAATTCACACTGGAGAGAGGCCGTTCACCTGCTCAGACTGTGGGAAGGGATTCCCTGAGTCATATCAACTGAAGGTACATCAGCGAGTTCACTCTGGGGAGAGGCCGTTCACCTGCTCAGACTGTGGGATGGGATTTACTCAGTCATCTCAACTGAAGGTACATCGGCGAATTCACACTGGGGTGAGGCCATTCACCTGCTCAGTCTGTGGAGAGGATTTCACAAAGTCATCTGCTGTACTGAGACACCAGTCAGTTCACACTGGGGAGAGGCCATTCACCTGCTCAGTGTGTGGGAGGGGATTCGTAGAGTCATTTGAACTGAAGGTGCATCAGCGAGTTCACACTGGGGAGAGGCCGTTCACCTGCTCAGACTGTGGGAAGGGCTTCATTCAGTCATCTCATCTGAAGGCACATCAGCGAGTTCACACCGGGGAGAGACCGTTCACCTGCTCAGTCTGTGGGAAGGGCTTCACTTGCTCACCTCATCTACTGAGACACCAGTCAGTTCACACTAGGGAGTGACGATTAACTTGCTCAGTCTGTGGGAAGGGATTCAGTTGGTCATTTCACATACTGACACACAGGGAAATGGCCGTTCACCCGCTCTGTCCGTGGGAAGGGATTCATTACGTCATCTCAACTGAAAGAACATCAGCGAGTCCACACTGGGGAGAGGCCGATCACCCACTCAGACTGTGGGAAGAAATTCTCTCAGCCAAATCAACCAATTGTGTATCATTTTGTTCACACCGGGGAGAGGCCGATCACCTACTGTGAATGTGGTGAAGTACTCGTGGTGGACATGGACTGTGCCTTTAAATAAGAGAGAGAGAAAAACTGTCTACAGTACTGCTAGTTGCTTCTTGGTTGCCATGGTGAGAGAGAGGCGGGGTTATGTGATGGACAGTTCGATGTTCACAGTTGCTTCTTGGTTGCCATGGTGAGAGAGAGGCGGAGTTATGTGATGGACAGTTCGATGTTCACAGTTGCTTCTTGGTTGCCATGGTGAGAGAGAGGCGGAGTTATGTGATGGACAGTTCGATGTTCACAGTTGCTTCTTGGTTGCCATGGTGAGAGAGAGGCGGAGCTATGTGATGGACAGTTTGATGTTCACAGTTGCTTCTTGGTTGCCATGGTGAGAGAGAGGCGGAGTTATGTGATGGACAGTTCGATGTTCACAGTTGCTTCGTAGCGTGTTTATTTAATCAAGGTCAGATGACTCTTCCAGAGACACACAGTGGGACACTGGTTACGGCGACCGGTCAGTGAAAGGAGGCCAGTGACAGAGGAGTCACTGGGTGGAACTTTCGAGTGCCCACAAGCGTGGGTTGAGGATCGATCAGGAGAATCGATCAGTGGCTGTCATGGTGTGTGGAAGGGCTGACCCTGTGGAGGCTACCGGTGTGTCTACCCTCGCCTGGGTGGTAGCTCACCCTCGAAGACGGTCCCCTTAGTGATAAGCTGCGTCTGGCTAACTCGAGAGTGGATTCTGAGCCTGACGACGGAAGATCAATGGGACCTGTTTACTCGTTCTTCTCCAAGTGTGGTTTTCACCTTGGATCACAAATATCTATCTCTCTCTCTCTCTCTCTCTCACACACACACACACACACACACACACACACACACACACCAATTCCGTGGATTGAACTGAACTTCCTTGCATTACCATCGTAAGACTTTAACTCTTGCCACCCGAGCTTTAACAAGTTTGGGAATTGTATTTACACACAAATATATGCATAACATGGCTAACTTTTGATTTACCTGGTTTAAGTTACTATATTGAGTAGTTACTAATAAATAGTGGTTTTTAATATCAAAACCAGACTCCAGGTGTGCTCTGTTGTTGCTGGTTCATTTAGACCATTGTGTGTACGTAACAGATTCATTCAGTTATCTATCCTTATGACACACTACCAGGTTCACACTGTTGAGAGGGTGTTCACCTGCTCTGAATGTGGGAAGCGATTCACTCAGTCATCTAACCTCATATAACTCTTGCCTCAGCTAGCATCTTAATATAGCTGGTGATAGCACCCCAGCCCGGCCAGACTGAAGAAATCTCGTTTGGGTGGATGCTGCGCGATGCGTCCCCTGTTACAAATAAGTACCCCGAAATAAGAAACAGTACATAATATGCGATTAAACAATTGAGGTTCATAATTTTTACTTTAACTATTGGGTTAGTGAAGTAAACAAATAAAAGAAAAAGGGTCCACTCTCTCCATTCACATCTTCTCATTTCTCCCCGGCAAAAGACCGCAAAAATCTCTCTTCCAGACTCACATGGAAGACCATTTCTGTCATTGGATAGCCCCACACTCCAAAACCCTGTTATCTCTAGTCGTAACCTAAACATTACTGCTGCAGAGAAACCATTACCTCAGCAGTGAAACATTACAGCATGTTATACTTGTGACTTACTACCGGGTTCACACTGGAGAGAAAGTTTCAATAAGCCTCATGCTGGATATTTGTTCATCGCCACTGCTGAATGCAATTTTGAGAGTGACTGTCGGTGCTGAACTCTGCAATTATTGCTGTTGCTCACCACACCCAGTTCTGCACCCTGGTCACTGGACATGGGAGGAGTTTCTTCTGCTGCATATTCACCTTTAATGGGACAGGAGTTTAATATTCTGGACCTGAGACAAATAAATCAGTTTATTTTAAACTGTCTCTGGTACTTCGTGAATTTATAACATACATAGTGTACAGCAAAGAGTCAACTCAGGCAGGCTGGACCATGCCAGTGATTCAGTTCCACGACAGTCCTTTTTAAATCTTCCCCTGTTGTTCCAAACAGTCACCACTGTGTGTGAAGAAGTTTCCGTTGAATTTTCTGCAGAATGAAGAAGTGGAGCTGACTGCAGTTCTGTCTGAGATGTTCTTTGCCCCTCTAGTCTCTGGGCTGAGGAAGAATAACATCGTTAGTTAACCTCCTTAATCACGACTCATTTCCACATTATGGGTCATTTTCCCTTTTTCTAAAGGTTTGTTAGAAAACATTACTGTCCTGTGAAGACTGAAAGCAGAATGGAAAACTATCAGTTGGATTTTCAACGAAGCAGGGTCAGAAACCAGAGGCGGGTCTGCACAGGGCAGAGTTTGGGGCTCTGAACGATGGTCGGGATAAGAACAAATGATGAGGAGAAGGGAATCAGCAGCCAGGCGTGGCAACGATGACAGAGTAGCAAGATTTGGAAGCCAATTGACAGAGAAAATAATTTGGTTGTCTGACTGCTGACACAAACAATGCCTGTGGTGAGGTGCTCCACTGGTCGAGGAACATGTGTGTGTTGGGAATGGTTTTATCTATTGAAGGAGTTGTTCCTTCTTGTTTATCCTGTAATATTATATCTAGATGGTTATTATGGATTTTCTTATTAGTAGTTATGTATTGATTATCATATAATTTGTAAGATTTTGACTCTAAAACTGAATCAGGCTTGAATTTATTGTGCCTTGATGAAGTTACAGTGGTCGTTCATGAGTTTGTATTTTAAAGCAAGATTTTGGTGAATGATATTTGCCACCCGATCGTACCTTTGTAAGTAATCAGATTGAGTTAAACTGCTGCAGGATCCCAGAATGTGTTGGATTGTGTCTGGTTTGTCTTGGCATTTTCTGCATTTATTGCCTGGTTTGTTTGCCTTTTATGTATTTTAGATATTTTGAAATGTTACCCACCTTGTCCTGTATTTCCCCAAGTAACCCCTGTTTCTGGGAAGAGGCCTCCAACTCTGAGTTGGGCTCTCGAAGCTTCCCTGTCACCAGCTCGTCTGCTCAAATCATTAGGATGTATCCCATGGAGGCTCAGACTCATTCCACTGATTAACGGTTTCTTCCATAGTGATGATTCATTTTTTTGAGTGGCCTCTCATTTCAGTTTTCTGGTCTGTATTTCTTATCAGAATTATATATACTCGCATGGAGTGCTGAATCCTGTTTATTTTTGATGAAAATATATACTTTAGAAATCTTATCAGACTGTTAGGTGATTTTTTTTTTATGTCTGTTATAGCTCTTCCACCTTCTGTCCTCAGTAGTGTAATCTAAGTGTGTTTGAGTGTAAATAGTCTTTTCTAAATTCATCATTTCAGTTCTTATTTTTCTTTGTAAAGTTTCCAGATCGGAATGGAACCAAGATATTTTGCCGAGAAATATGTTAAAATGGGAATAGTAAGAGAGTTTATTGCCTTTGTTGTATTTGTTATACCATGGACATATGGACATAGCCAACATGGGGGCATCCTTATCACGTGCCCCAGCCACTGCAGCTGACGCTGGGTGATCATGGCCTCGATACTCCTGCAGTTGGTCTTTACAAGTATTTCAGTGTGAGGCACCCGCACACGCCAGGTAATCCCCAGAATGTGCTGGAGACAGCTTATGTGGAAGCGCTCCAAGGACTTGATGTGACGGCTGTAGGTTACCCAAGCTTCACGGCTATAAAGGAGGGTGGTGACACAGACCGCTTGGTATACGGCGACCTTTGTGGAGGGACGAAGGCTCCTGTGCTGAAAGACTCTACGCCGAAGTCTCCTAAAGGCCGCTGATGCCTGTTTAATGCGGCTCTGGATGTCGTTGTCAATGCTGCTATCCTCAGAGAGAATGTCCTCAGATGTTTGAAAGATGGCACTACTGACAGCTTTTCAAAACCAACAGTGAAGGTAGGTAGAGTGGGTGGAACACTGGTACTCCAGTGGCAAACCACTTCCATCTTGGTGGTATTGACAGTCAGCCCCATCCTGCTGTACGCTCTCACTGCCACAGTAAGGACAGTCTGGAGATCCTCTGGAGTATGGGCCAAAAGAGCACAGTCGTCTCTTGATTCAGTTAGTGATTTGGTGGTAGGTGTTGCGCGGAGCCTCCTGATGTCAAAGAGGTTGCCATCTAATCTGATGTCCACTGCCACACCGCTGCTGTCTTCAATAAGCTTGGTAACACACAAGAGGAAGATGTTAAAGTGCATTGGTGCTAGCACACACCCCTGCCTCACCCCTGTATATACAAGGAAGGGCTTCGACTCTTCTCCTCCTATGGTCACCCGAGCAGTCATCCCATCGTGGAACTGGCAGAGGATGTTAACAAATTTATTGGGATAGCCAAACCTGAGGAGAACATCCCATAAGAGCTCTCTTTGCACAGTGTCAAATGCTTTGGAGAGGTCGACAAAGGCCATAAACAGCTCCTGATGTTGCTCCCGGCACTATTCCTGAAGTTGCCGGGCTGTGAAGATCATGTCGATTGTGCTCCTGTTCTTCCTAAATCCACACTGCGATTCAGGCAGCATTGACTCGGTGATGTTGCTGATGAGTCTCTGAAGCATCACCTTGGCCAGGAATACAAAGGTAAGCTCGCCAATAAAGAGGATACTAAATGTTTCTTTAGATGCATAAAGTGTAAAGGAGAGGTGAGAGTGCATATCGGAAAACGATGCTGGAGAGGTGGTAATAGAGGCAAGGAGCTGGCGGATGAACTGAGTAAGTGTTTTATATCAGTCTTCACTATGGAAGACACCAGCAGGATGCTGGAAGTCCAGATGTCAGTGGTCAGAAATATTTACAGGACATTACTCGGGAGCAGGTTCTTGGGAAGTCTGAAGGTAAATAGGCCACCTGGACCACATAGTGTACATCCCAGAGTTCTCAAAGAGGTGACTGAAGAGGTTGTGGAGGGATTAGTAATGATGTTTCAATAATCAATTGAATCTGGCATGGTTCTGTACGACTGAAAATTTGGAAATATCACTCCACTCTTCAAGAAGGGAGGGAGCTAGATGAACAGAACTTATAGACCAGTTAGTCTCACTTCACTCTTTGGGAAGATATTGGAGTCGGATGTTGAGGATGTATTTTCAGGGTATTTTCGGTCACTTTCAGCATGGTTTCCTCAAGGGAAAATCTTGCCTGACAAGTATGTTGAAAGTCTCTGAATTCATTGAAGAAGTAACAAGCAAGATGGACAAAGGAGAATCGGTTGATGCTGTGCACGTGAAGTTTCAGAAGGTCCTTGACAAGGTGCCACACATGGGGCTGCTTATCAAGTTATGAGCCCATGATATCACAGGAAAGACCCTTGCATGGATGAAGCAGTGGCTGATTGGCAGGAGGTAAAGAATAGTAATAAAGGGAACCTTTTCCGATTGGTTGCTGGTGACCAGTGGTGTTCCACAGGGATCTGTGTTGGGACCGATTCTTGTATATTATATGACAGTGACTTGGATGACAGAATTGATGGCTTTGTTTCAAAGATGCGGATGATACCAAGTCAGTTGGAGGGACAGGACGTTTTGAGGAAATTGAGAGGCTCAAAAGGACAGCCAGATTATGAAAAATACTTTAGTCAGAGGGTGGTAAATCTGTGGAATTTGTTGCCATGAGAGGCTGTGGAGTCTCAGTCATTGGTTGTGTTTGAGGCAGAGATAGTTAGTTTCTTGATTAGCCAGGTATTCAAAGGGTATGGGATGAAAGTAGGGGAGTGGAGATGACTGGAAGAACTGGATCAGCCCATGATTGAATGGCGGAGCAGACTCGATGGGCCGAATAGCCTACTTCTGCTCCTGTATCTTATGATCTTATGGTTTGAAAGTGGTGAAGCCTTGAATTCTAATCCTGCTAAGAAATGGACACACAAGAAGTGCGTCTTTAGAATGTAACATACCTGGAGTATTGTTTTATTCCCTTTGTGTCAGATCAGCGATGCCCCATGTGTCTTACTTGTAAACAACGAAAGCATCAAGTTTGCAGAAACACTTCCATAAATGACACACTGAAAAAGATGCTTGTGGTTTTACTCAGTTCCGGAAGATGAAAGAAGCATTTGAAAAGCGTTGCACACTGGAGGCATTCGGAAAGAAAGCTACAAATGACTTTGATCGTGGTCTCATCGCTTCTCATAACATTTCCACAATGATAGCAAAAGTCTGCAAGGTCTCATACAGTTAGTGAGAGATTAATAAGGCCTGCCGTATCAGGTACACACCACTGTTCTCAAAGTAGATACCAGTATTTTAAAATCGATTCCTCTGAGTATTAACTCTGTAGCACCTCAGATTGATGAAATGAGTGAAGACATTGAGTATCAGTATGCACAGAGCTAAAGAAAAACAGAATTTGGGAACCAACTGTATGAGTCAACTCCGCGAGACATCAAGGCATTGATAATGGCATATGTACAGTTCATCAAAAATGGAAAAATCGATCAAGAGATTCTCAATTGCAAAAAGTTGAAAGTAGATATCAACAGAGAATCAGTCCACGACGAGCTCAAAGTGAAATTGATAACAAAATTATTCTGATTAGGAACATGATTTCTTGTGCAACGGATGGAGCACCATATGTGACAGGTTGCCATGCTGGTTCAGTGGAATTTATGAAAATGAAATTGTGTCTATTGTGTCATTTATCGTTAACATCCCGCAACTACTGTTCAGCAGGCAGGTGCTGTCAAATCTATGTTTAAAGATAAATATGAAATTAAAGCAGAATATTTTTTCATGTTAGCATATGGTAGCCATGTTTTACACTATGGAGGCGATGGAAAGTATATTGGGCTTAAGAGGGGCGTTGGTAAGTATGAAGGTGCTTCAGAAGGGTGTTGGTAAGTATGTGGATGTTGGGCTAAAAAGTTGGCAAACACTGCTATAGAAGAAAGAGTTAGCCAATGGATGAGCTTCACCGTCCATGGGTGAAATCCCCGCAATCTGAGCAGACTCAGTGTCATCGAGAAAGTGTGCCAAAACTGGCTCAAAGTTGGAGACGTCTTCCCAGAAACAGAGTGTTTCTTTGCGGCAATACAGGACCAGGTGGTTAAGACAAAGACATCAAAAATGCACAATCAAAAAAAAACTAACAAATTCAAGATGATAAAAGTAGAATATGCCATGTGAAACCAGAAAATATCCTGCAGTATCCTGCAACAGTTTAATTCAATCTTACACAGGTACAATCAGGTGACAAACATCTTTCACCAAAATCTTGCTTTAACATACAAAACATTCTATACATTATTATACAGTAAATACAATCCTAATCGAGTTTTGGAGTCTCTTATGACCAATCCATTACTAGAGATGGGGCAATACCTGGTACCTGTCCGGATCTAATATTACAAGGTAATAGGGATGGTCATTCCGAACACACACAACGCATTAAAATCAATAAGCCAGAAACACCAGAAGTATGCTGACTTGAATGAGGAAAATGAAAGACAGTGGTACATGAACATTGTCCCATTTGTGATTTACACGACTGGCATCAGTCCAAAGTCACCACACAACAGCATTAAACAATTCGACCCGCACGACAATATCTATGTAAATCTCCAGACAGCCACAATACGCAACACCATCAGAATCGGCCGAAAGTTCCAAGCGATTGAGAAATCAGTGGGCTTCTCCGTGTCCATGTCCATACCGCAATTTTTATCAGTTTGAGCTGAGATAGAAAATAAAAATAATAATAAATATGCGATTCTACCTGAGTGAATGCAGAGGAGAGTCAACACGCAATTTGATCGGATGGAAATTTATTAAAAATCAGGAAGTGAGATGATATCATTTTCTTTGAAGCAGACTAGGCATCGGAGGTTTCCGTGAAAATTTTGGCAATTATGCAAGAGTTCTCTGGTGTTAAACATACCCCCGCAACATCTTTGTCTAATGCGACGGACAAGTGCGAGCTTTACTGTAAGTTCGTGCAGTCTGTTGACATTTTTTTCCATTTCATTCTTATGCAAGAGACCGAAGTAACTAATGAGTTGCATTTTTGCCTGTTTAGTCTTGAATGTCCCCAGAGCCTGTCCACTTTATCATGACCGAAAAGGGTCTGGCGGTGGCGAGCGCGGAAATATGGTGGAAAACTAAATATTAAAGGTAGGATGAGTTTAATAATTGGTAGCAGTGGAGGTCGCGGGGTGCGGGTGTCGGAGAGTCTGTTCCTGTGCTGCGTCTCTCTCTCGGGCTCGAAACCAGATTTACCCTCCCCGCTGCCACCTTCTCCAATGACCATTGGTTCTGCAGAGTCGAGATCAGAAACATTGCGAATGCCTCCGAGAAGAGCTTAGATATGTTGTTTGTAAATTAGTTGAATAATTGACGTGAGCGGATATTTCGCTGCGCTGATGAACTAATCTCTGAACTTGGACTGAGTTACCCCACAAATAAATGTGTTTGTACAACAGCTTAACATCATCGGCATCTCTCCGGAGTGTTGAAAAGTGTATTCAGAATCGTTGTAGTCATTCCGATCCAACCCGGCGATGGTGTTGTAAAGGAATTCGGCAACACTCACCGACCACAGGATGATGAAGCTTCCGGAGATGGTGAGAAGTAAGATCACAGACCTCCTCCTGCTCTCCATCTCCGGGTCACTGCGGTTCTCCGCCCTGCTCTGACCCCTCAGCCCCTTACGGACGCGACTAGTCACTAAAATGTGTCTGACTGTCAGAGCGTTAAACAGGAGTATTAACACGAACGGGAGTAACGGCGTTAGGTCGGTAGAAAGCCGGTCATATCCCACCCACTCGGGATCCGTACAGTAGCCCGGTATTTCAATACAGTCCCGGGGTATAATGTCGACTACTTTCAGAGGACGATATATAAAGAAGGGCACATTATTAAAACAGAACAGAACGCCGGTTGTTGTCAGAACCACAGCCGCAGTTTTCCCGGTGCAATACTTTATTTTCCACTTCTGGCAACAAATGGCGACAAACAGGTCAAACGTGAAGCTGACGGTGAACCAGACAGAACAGTCTGTGGCTGCCTCTCCCAGGGCAGCGATCACACTGCACACGGGCGTGATGTCCAGGAAAGTCCCGAGGAAATAATATTAACCGACACGCCACAATATCACCGCAAAGACGATGGTCAGTAGATCCGCCCCTGCCGTGGCCACCAGGTAGCGAGTGGTGCGGGTGGAGAGGCCGCACTTTCCCTGGGACAGGATCACCATCGCCACTAAATTCACTGGGAAACAACCGAGAGCGCGAGTGAATTACTGTCTGTCCACTCCGTGGGTCTCGGGACAGGGAGATGCTGGAAATGGAGAGCAGCTCATTCCCGGAGGGTTAAAACGGGGAAGGCGGCGATCGCCGGCGCCTCAAAGGTGCCAATACCGGGAGAAACGTTACGGTCCGGGGCGCTGACTGCACGGCGGGCAGGGTTCGGGAAGGAGGCCCGGAACGCTTTGGAAAATCAGTGTAAATCTCTGTCCATCAGGTTTCCGACTGATGTGCAAAGCCGAGAAAGCCTCGGCAACTTTCTCAGCCACAGTGATTCCCGCGGTCCCGTCACATCTGTTTACAATGTCCGGTGCCGCTCAGCCCCGCTGTCTCCGACTTTGTCCATGGATAGTTTCTAAAGCTCGTTGCAGATTTACTTCCCCCGTTCGCAGGCATCGATCTCCTCCTTGGCCTCCGCCCACACGGGCCCGGCTCGGCTCGGCTCGCTTATTTTAAAATCCGCAGCTACTCTTCGTCCCGGTTCCTTCACACTCTGTCAGGGGTTCGGATCAGAAAGTTCCCATGTTGGTTTTATTTAATATTCTCCCTGACCAGCTCCGAATTACTGCGACGTTACTCTAAATGCTCCGGTGCTGGTTGTCCCGGAGCGGAGTGTCGCCGCTAACTTACCCCGTCTGACGTGTATCGGACCCCGCTGTGTCGGCTCTGAACTCCCTCTTCACCACATCGATATGGAAACAAACCCCGGGAAACAAAAACGCACAGCCACTCTCATTTAATTTTTCCAAACCCCCGTAACTCTCGGGTTCTAATATACAGTTGGTGTCATTTTCAGGATATAAATATACATTTTTTGTCAATAAAAGACTCCGGAATGTTGATTTGGTCCCTCAACCAAATTGTTGACACAGTTTGGGAACAACGGGGCTCCGAGCACTGGTTCCTATAATACCGACTGGGACATCCTGCAGGCCCAAGAAGAGTCTGATTATTCCTTGTATCTAACACACACAGACACCAGGAACAGCATCAGTTCACTCGGCCACTCTAGCACGTCCTGTCATTCAATAAGATCAGGGCCCCAAACACCACTCCCTTCCCCACTTTGCCCGGACCATCGGCCCCGCTTGCAGGGCAACAGTCTGCCGGTGTTTGCCCCCCAATGTGGTGAATCCCTCTGCTCGCCACCACCGTGGGCTCAGACATTTCCACAGATGAGCCCCTCCTGTCCCCACCGGGACAAACATCCTGTCCGCCCCCTCTCTCACCATCTTCATCCTTTCAATAGCCCGCCCCCTCCCTCCCCGGGGAACCGGCATCAAACCGACGGGCCGAGCGGTCTCCTCCTACCTCTCAGCGATACATCAGACTCCGGCCGCAGGAGACGCTTCACAAACGCCCCCACCTTCGCTCGGAGGAAAGAGGAAATGAATCAGAAAGCGGACATTTACTTTGGGATTTGTTCCGCTTTTACTGGGAGGTCACTTCGGCAAGGAGTCAGGTCTGCGGGGTAACGCCCCCTCGGCTGGTCCGCCTCCACTATTGGGCGTAAACAGTGATTGACATTGCCTTGGGCCAATGACTATAGTGCAGCGTCTCGTGGTCGGTAGAACCATAGAAAACTACAGCACAGAAACAGGCCATTTGGCCCTTCTTGGCTCCGCCGAACCATTTTCTGCCTAGTCCCACTGACCTGCACCCCGACCATATCCCTCCATACACCTCCCACCCATGTACCTGTCCAAGTTTTTCTTAAATGTTAAAAGTGAGCCCACATTTACCACGTCATCTGCCTCCCAACACTCTCTGTGTGAAGAAGCCTCTCACCCCCCCCCCAAAATGTTCCATATATAACCATATAACAATTACAGCACGGAAACAGGTTATCTCGGCCCTTCTAGTCCGTGCCAAACTCTTAACCTATCCTAGTCCCACCAACCTGCACTCAGCCTATAACCCTCCATTCCTTTCCTGTCCATATATCTATCCAATTTAACTTTAAACGACAACATCGAACCTGCCTCGACCTCTTCTGCTGGAAGCTCGTTCCACACAGCTACCACTCTCTGAGTAAAGAAGTTCCCCCTCGTCTTACCCCTAAACTTTTGTCCTCTAGCTCTCAACCCATGTCCTCTTGTTTGAATCTTCCCCACTCTCAATGAAAAAAGTCTAACCACGTCAACTCTATCAATCCCCCTCATAATTTTAAACACCTCTATCAAGACCCCCTCAACCTTCTACGCTCCGAAGAATAAAGACCCAACTTGTTCAACCTTTCTCTGTAACTTAGGACATGAAAACCAGGCAAAATTTTAGTAAACCTCCTCTGTACTCTCTCAATTTTATTGACATCTTTCCTATAATTCGGTGACCAGAACTGTACACAATACTCCAGATTTGGCCTTACCAATGCCTTATACAAATTGAACATCACATCCCAACTCCTATACTCAATGCTCTGATTAATAAAGGCCAGCAAACCAAAAGCTTTCTTCACCACCCTATCCACATGACATTCCATCTTCAGGGAACTACGCACCAATATTCCTGGATTCCTCTGTTCTACAGCATTCTTCAATGCCCTACCATTTACCATGTATGTCCTGTTTTGATTAGTTCTACCAAAATGTAGTACCTCACATTTTTCTGCATTAAACTCCATCTGCCATCTTTCAGCCCACTCTTCTAACTGTCCTAAATCTATCTGCAAGCATTGAAAACATACCTCATCATCCACAACTCCACCTATCTTAGTATCATCTGCATACTTACTAATCCAATTTACCACCCCACCATCCAGATCATTAATATATGTGACAAACAACATTAGACCCAGTACAGATCCCTGAGGCACACCACCAGTCACGGGCCTCCAACCTGACAAACAGTTATCCACCACTACTCTCTGGCGTCTCCCATCCAGCCACTGCTGAATCCATTTTACTACTTCCATATTAATGCCTAACAATTGAACCTTCCTAGCTAACCTTCCACGTGGAACTTTGTCAAAGGCCTTACTGAAGTCCATATAGACAACATCCACCATTTTACCCTTGTCAATTTTCTTAGTAACCTCATCAAAAAATTCAATAAGGTTTGTCAAACATGACCTTCCACGCACAAATCCATATTAACTGTTCCTAATCAGACTGTCTATCCAGATAATTATATATACCATCTCTAAGAATACTTTCCATCAATTTACCCACCACTGACGTCAAACTCACAGGCCGATAATTGCCAGGTTTACTCTTAGAACTTGAGAAACTCAGTTACAGAGAAAGGTTGAATAGGTTAGGACTTTATTCCCTGGAGCGTAGAAGAATGAGGGGAGATTTGATAGAGGTATATAAAATTATGATGGGTATAGATAGAGTGACTGCAAGCTGGCTTTTTCCACTGAGGCAAGGGGAGAAAACAACCAGAGGACATGGGTTAAGGGTGAGGGGGGAAAAGTTTAATGGGAACATTAGGGGAGGCTTCTTCACACAGAGAGTGGTGGGAGTATGGAATGAGCTGCCAGACGAGGTGGTAAATGCGGGTTCTTTTTTAACATTTAAGAATAAATTGGAGAGATACATGGATGGGAGGTGTATGGAGGGGTATGGTCCGTGTGCAGGTCAGTGGGACTAGGCAGAAAATAGTTCGGCACAGCCAAGAAGGGCCAAATGGCCTGTTTCTGTACTGTAGTTTCTATGGTTCTATGGTTTTCTATGGTAACCCTTTTTAAACAATGGAACCACATTTAAACTTTTTAAACTTTTCCCCCTTCACCCTTAACCCATGTTCTCTGGGTTTTTTTTCCCTCCTCCAGCCTCAGTGGAAAAAGCCTGCTTGAATTCACTCTATCTATACCCACCATAATTTTATATACCTCTATCAAATCTCCCCTCATTCTTCTATGCTCCAGGGAATAAAGTCCTCACCTATTCAATCTTTCTCTGTAACTCAGTTTCTCAAGTCCAGGCAACATGCTTGTAAACCTTCTCTGCACTCTCTCAACTTTATTAATATCCTTCCTGTGATTTGGTAACCAAAACTGTACACAATACTCCAAATTCGGCCTCACCAATGCCTTATACAACCTCATCATAACATTCCAAGTCTTAAACTCAATACTTTGATATACAAGGGCGAATGTAGCAAAAACTCTCTTTACGACCCTATCTACCTGTGTCGCCACTTTTAGGGAATTTCTATCTGTATTCCCAGATCCTTCTGTTCTACTGCACTCCTCAGTGCCCTACCACTTACCTTGCATGTTCTACCTTGGTTAGTCCTTCCAAAGTGCAATACTTCACACTTATCTGCATTAAACTCCATCTGCCATTTTTCAGCCCATTTTTCCAGCTGGTCCAAATCCCTCTGCAAGCTTTGAAAACCTTCCTCACTGTCCACTACACTTCCAATCCTTGTATCATCAACAAATTTGCTGATCCAATTTACCACATTATCATCCAGGTCATTGATATAGATGACAAATAACAATGGACCCAGCACTGATCCCTGTGGCACACCACTAGTCACAGGCCTCCACTCAGAGAAACAATCCTCTACTACGACTCTTTGGCTTCTTCCGTTGAGCCAATGTCTAATCCAAATTACCACCTCTCCATGTATACCGAGCGACTGAATTTTCCTAACTAACCTCCCATATGGGACCTTGTCAACGGCCTTACTGAAGTCCTTGTAGACAGCATCCACTGCCTTCCCTTCATCCACTTTCCTGGTAGCCTCCTTGAAAAACTCCAATAGATAGGTCAAACATGACCTACCACACTCAAAGCCACGGTGACTCTACCTAATAAGTCCCTGTTTAACTAAATGCTTGTCGATTCTGTCTCTTAGTACTCCCTCCAATAACTTACCTACTTACCGGCCTATAATTTCCCGGATTACTTTTCGATCTTTTTTTAAACAACGGAACAAAATAAGCCATTCTCCAATCCTCTGGCACCTCACCCGTAGACACCGACATTTTAAATATATCTGCCAGGGCCCCTGCAATTTCAACACTAGTCTCCTTCAAGGTCCGAGGGAACACCCTGTCAGGTCCTGGGGATTTATCCACTTTAATTTGCCTCAAGATAGCAAGCACTTCCTCCTTTTCAATCTGTACAGTTTCCATGATCTCACTACTGATTTCCCTGAATTCCATAGACTTCATGCCAGTTTCCTTAGTAAATACAGATGCAAAAAAATACATTTAAGATCTCCCCCATTTCTTTTGGTTCCGCACATAGCCGACCACTCTGATATTCAAGAGGACCAATTTTATCCCTTACAATCCTTTTACTCTGAATATACCTGTAAAAACTCTTCGGATTATCCTTCACTTTGATTGCCAAGGCAACCTCATGTCTTCTTTTAGCCCTCTTGATTTCCTTTTTAAGTATTTTCTTGCACTTTTTATACTCCACAAGCACCTTATTTACTTCCTGTTTCCTATATATACATAGAATAGTACAGCACAGTACAGGCCCTTCGGCGGACGGAACACATCACTTGTGACCACCTTTCAGGGCCCCAAACAGTCCTTCCTGGTGAGGCAACACTTCACTTTTGAGTCTGTTGGGGTCATCTATTGAATCCGGTGCTCCCGGTGAGGCCTCCTCTACATCGATGAAACCCGACGCAGATTGGGGGACCGCTTCATCGAGTACCTCCGCTCCGTCCGCCACAACAGACAGGATCTCCCGGTAGTCACCCACTTCAACTCTGCTTCCATTCCCATTCAGATATGTCCATACACGGCCTCCTCTACTGCTACAATGAGGCTAAACTCAGGTTGGAGGAGCAGCACCTCATATACCGTCTAGGTAGTCTCCAGCCCCTTGGTATGAACATAGAATTCTCCAACTTCCGGTAATTCCCTCCCCCTCCCTTCCTCTATCCCTATGTAACTCTGCCTCTCCCCCAGCTGCCTATCACCTCCATCATGGTTCCGTCTCCTTCTACTACCCATTGTTTTCCTGCCCATCACCTCCCTGCTTCCCCTCCCCCACCCCTTTGTCTTTCAAATTACTGGTTTTTCAACTGAACCTACCAGCCTTCTACTTCCAACCCTCCCCCACCTTCTTTATAGGGCCTCTGTCCCTTCCCTCGTCAGTCCTGATAAAGGGTTCCGGCCCAAGACGTCGATTCATCGTTTCAACGGATGCTGCCCAACCTGCTGAGTTCCTCCAGCATGTTGTGAGTGTCAGTAGGATCTTTATTCTTTTTAAGAATTATAGAAATAGAAGCTTCATAAAACGATTGTGGTAATTTACCTAATCTGATTGATTCTTTGAATATTCTAGACAACCAAGGAGAGAGAATAGTGGAAAATTAAAATTTTATTATTTGAAATTTTAATTTTAATTTTTATCCGATATTTATATCGTTGATTAAATTGTTATATTATACCCCTGTAGCTTCGGTTTGTACTAATAATCAAAGATCTCCCTTTCATCGTCTATCTCGGGGTACTAGGCAAGGATGCCCTCTAGTCCATTATGATTTAATATTGCCCTTGAACCTTTAGCAATTGGTATCCGAGACTCGCCCAACATTTTTGGTATTACCCGCGAAAATGAAATACATAAATTATCATTATATGCAGATGAGTTGTTATTATATATCTCTAATCCAGAGAAATCAATTCCTGTTATTTTATCTTTGTTGGCTCAATTTAGTAACTTTTCTGGTTATAAATTGAACCTTAATAAGAGTGAACTATTTCCCCTAAGTAAGCAGGTTCCTATTTATGGATGTTTGCCATTTAAATTGGTTATTGACTCTTTTATATATTTAGGGGTTAAATCACAAAAAGGCATGAAGATTTATTTAAAGTTTTTTTTACCTTTAATTAATCAGATTAAACTTTTGTTTACTAACTGATCAACAATGTCTTTGTCACTGATCAGTCGGATCAATGCTATCAAGATGATTATTTTGCCTAAATTTTTATATGTATTTCAATTGGTACCAATTTTTATTCCAAAATCTTTCTTTGATAATATTCATTCAAAAATTTCCTCATATATATGGTAGAACAAAAACCCACCAATGGGAATAGCACAGGTCCTGAATCCTCTGTTGACAGCGGTGGGGGAGGGTCTGGTCACGTGATTAGTAGCCCAGCCGTTAAACGGATAAAGCTCGAGGTCTCCAGCGCCTGGGTGACGTAAGACATGTGAGAGCAGATGTGCTTGAAATGGGGGAGATGCATTTGAGAGCAGAGTTGCTAGTGGAGGAAGGGTAGCCCCTCTCACTCCATCCTCCCACCGCCCCACTAGGAATAGGGTTCCCCTGGTCCTCACCTACCACCCCACCAGCCTCCGGGTCCAGCATATTATAATCCGTAACTTCCGCCACCTCCAACGGGATCCCACCACTAATACATCTTTCCCTCCCCCCCTCTCTCTGCTTTCCACAGGGATCGCTCCCTACACGACTCCCTTGTCCATTCGTCCCCCCCCCCCATCCCTCCCCACTGATCTCCCTCCTGGCACTAATCCGTGTAAGCAGAACAAGTGCTACACATGCCCTTACACTTCCTCCCTTACCACTATTCAGGGCACCAGACAGTCCTTCCAGGTGAGGCGACACTTCACCTGTGAGTCGGCTGGGGTGATATACTGCGTCCGGTGCTCCCGGTGTGGCCTTTTATATATTGGCGAGACCCGATGCAGACTGGGAGACGGCTTTGCTGAACACCTACTCTCTGTCCGTCAGAGAAAGCAGGATCTCCCAGTGGCCACCCATTTTAATTCCACATTCCATTCCCATTCTGACATGTCCATCCACGGCCTCCTCTACTGTAAAGATGAAGCCACACTCAGGTTGGAGGAACAACACCTTATATTCCGTCTGGGCAGCCTCCAACCTGAGGGCATGAACACCAACTTCTCTAACTTCCGCTAATGCCCCACCTCCCCCTCGTACCCTATCCGTTTTTTTATTTTTATACACACATTCTTTCTCTCTCTCTCCTTTTTCTTCCTCTGTCCCTCTGACTATACCCCTTGCCCATCCCTTCCCCCCCGATTGTCTTTCTCCCCAGATCTCCTGTCCCATGATCCTCTCATATCCCCTTTGCCAATCACCTGTCCAGCTCTTGGCTCCATCCCTCCCCCCCGCTGTCTTCTCCTAACATTTTGGATCTCCCCCTCCCCCTCTCACTTTCAAATCCATTACTCACTCTTCCTTCAGTTAGTCCTGACGAAGGGTCTCGGCCCGAAACGTCGACTGTACCTCTTCCTAGAGATTCTGCCTGGCCTGCTGCGTTTACCAGCAACTTTGATGTGTGTTCCTTGAATTTCCAGCATCTGCAGATTTCCTCGTGTGTGCATTTTTTTTTTTTAGTTTAGTTGATTAATTCTGTTTAGATTAGTTTTTTTGGGTTTTTTTTTCCTTTTTTCATGTTTTTTTAGATTTTTTCTTTGTTTTATATGATTCATTTGTATCCTATACGATTGGGAGTTTTATTATTTAAGTATTATCTGGCTTTATAATCACATGATAATTATAACAATATATTCCCAATAACTTTGTACTACTATTATGTTATGTTTATTTTTATGAAACTAATAAAAAGATTGAAAAGGAAAGAAAGGAAATGGAACTGATGCTTGCGAAACCTTTCATGGCGCCGTAATTCCCCATAACTCCCTGCGCCCAAAACTTCGCCGTCGTCGAAGCACAGATCAAATGCGCAGGCGTCAGTGTTGTGACGTTGCCGAATATCACGATTTCGCGCAGTACGCGGAAGGCCTCAGCGGCCCGACAGCAGGTAAGAACGAGTCTCCAGGGTGCTGGACAAAGGTGAGGGTTGGGGTGCGGGGGGAGACATGGAAAGGGGAGAGCGGAGGGGGAGGGACAATTGCTGTGACTCCGGACACCATGACCCGCAATCCCGGGACAGTCCTGCTCTCTTCCCTCTCTCTCAGCCCCACCATCCGTACACGGGCCCCGGGGAGCTTCCGGCTGATGAGGGAATGGGAACCGATGGGTCTCTCAGACAGAGCTGAGCTCCAGCTGTCTAAATGCAAGGATCGGGAACTCGGAGAAAGGGAACAAAATCTTTTACATCAGCTGTTGTGAAAATCACCTTTGTTCTGCCTCCAGTCACAAACAAGAGAAAATCTGCAGATGCTGGAAATCCGAGCAACACACACAAATTGCTGGAGGAACTCAGCATTAGTACTCTTTTCCATAGATGCTGCCTGGCCTGCTGAGTTCCTCCAGCATTTTGTGTCTGTTGCTTGTTCTCCCTCCTCTTGTTCTGGACTTTCTACCCGTGAGAACATGTTTTGTCCCACTCTCTCTGGGTACATAATGATATCAAACACCTTTGCCCTGGGCAACAAGTAGCTTTCACATCACAAATGTGCCAGACTCCAATGAGACAGACTACTGCCCTTCCCTTCATATTCATTGGCATTGCCATCACTGAGTTCACCACCGTCAGTCACCTGGGGGAGGGTTCAGGGGAAATATTTATGTACAATACAGAAACTGGTGTTACCTGTGTGTATTGTGGTGATGCAAAAGTTGCTGGAGGATTTGCAAGTGGGAAGAAGTGGAGTGATATTTGGAAATCTTGACTTTTTGAAGCATAATTTAGCAAGCAAATGATATATTGATGATGTGCAAAAGCTCTGGTGAGAAAATCCTTCATTACCCGTTACAGGCCTGCTACAGAGGTTGTGTGAGAGTGCAGATGAATTCGATCAAACCCAGAGGACATCAAAGTTCTTATCAAGAGTGATTTGCTAGCTGTTGAAATGAATATCTCTCTATATAAAATTCACTGTGCACATGTTGTCACTGAGTAAAAAAATGGACAGTACAAGATTTATGTGTATACAGGTCATTACAAATTAGAGGGGACACTGGTGGGAAGGTGGGGAGACCTCCAGTGTCCCTGATACCCTCACCTACAAGATGTGCATCCGGCTGCAGCTTGTAACCCTGCACTTTAAGGAGTTGGAGCTTGAAATGGATGAATTCTGGATCATCCAGGAGTTGGAGGGGGTGATAGATATGAAATGAAGAGAGGTGAGTTGCACCCAAGGTGCAGGACACAGGAAACTGAGTCAGAGTGAGGAAGGAGAATGAGTTTAACTAGCCATCGCAGAGTACTCTTGTGGGCATCCCACACAACAGCGGGTGGGCCACTTTAAAAACTGTTGGGGGGCATTACCTGGCAGAGGAAAGTCAAAGGGGTGATAGGGATCAGTTAGGGGAACAGAACAAGAGGGACTAATATCCTAGTGGTAAGGCTCGCTAGTGCTGGTGTGGGGAGAGGGTGATGTGGTTAAAATAAGTTGTAGGGGAAATGGGAGCCAGAATGACAGAACAGATAGTGGGGAGGGTGAAATGAATTGAATTGACTTTATTACATACATCCTTCATATACGTGAGGAGTACAAATCTTTACGTTACATCTCTGTCTAAATGTTCAGTGTGTAATTTATAGTAATTTATAATAAATAGTTTGTACACAGGACAGTCAATATAACATAGAAATTCAATTGTATCAGCATGAATTAATCGGTCTGATGGCCTGGTGGAAGATGATGTCCCGGAGCCTGTTGGTCCTTTTGTTGTGGTACCGTTTCCTGGATGGGAGCAGCAGGAACAGTTTGTGGTTGTGGTGAATTGGGTCCCCAATATCCTTTGGGCCCTTTTTACACACTTGTCTCTGTAAATGTCCTGAATAGTGGGAAGTTCACATCTACAGATGTGCTGGGCTGTCCACACCACTCTCTGCAGGTTCCTGTGATTAAGGGAAGTACAGTTCCCATACCAGGCAGCGATGCAGCCGGTCAGGATGCTCTCAATTGTGTTCCAGTAGAAAGTTCTTAGGATTTGGGTCCCCATCCCAAACTTCTTCAACCGTCTGAGGTGAAAGAGATGCTGTTGTGCTTTTTTCACAACACAGCCGGTATGTACAGACCATGTGAGATCCTCGGTGATGTTTATGCTGAGGAACTTAAAGCTGTTCACCCTCTCAACCCCAGATCCATTGGTGTCAATAGGGGTTAGCCTGTCTCCATTCCTCCTGTCGTCCACAATCAGCTCCTTTGCTTTTGTGACAATGAGGGAGAGTTTGTTTTCTTGACACCAGTCAGATGTTGTTCGGACCTCAGATAGAGTCAGCAATCAAATGGTTGAGCATGGGGCGATGAATATGCTGAGCTGTGTATATCACAATGCAAGAAGCATCGTAGGAAATCCAGATGAGCTCAGGACAGAAAATTATGATATTGTAGTCATTATTGGGACTTGGTTGCACCCAATAGTCTGAAGGATTTAGAGGAACAAATTTCTACAGAGATCAAGGACAATGCCAAGAAACAAAGGTTGATTCAGTAAGTGATTTTAATTTTCCATATATTGACTGGGACTCCCATACTGTAAAAGGACTAGATGGGGTAGAGTTTGTCAAATGTGCTCTTATTCAGTATGCAGAATTCCTGATGTAGGAGTGTCCAATAATCTGTTAGTAAATGATCCAGGGCTGGTGACAGAAATTAGTGATCATAATGCCATGAGATTCAAAGTAAATATGGAAAAAAAGCGGTCTGGACCACGGGTTGAGATTCTAAATTGGAGAAGGGTCAATTCTGAAGGTTTCAGAAAGGATCTGACAAGTGTGGTTTGGGACAGGCTGTTTTCTGGCAAAGGAGTACTTGGTAAGTGGGAGGCCTTCAGAAGTGAAGTTTGAGGGAGTAGAGTTTGTATGTGCCTGCCAAAATAAAAGTTGAAGGGTAACTGGTGCAGGGAGACTTGGTTTTCAAGCGATATTGAGGCCTGGGATATTTTGTTCCTCTGTTGTGGTACAACCAAGGCTCAGGACTACAGTATCATAATTCCACGCCCTGAGCTCACTTGACATTTTTTTTTTGTCGTCTTCTGTTGGTTTCTAAAAGCTTCCCAATAGTTTTTGTTCTTTTTTTTTTGCCCTTTCTTTGGCTTTTATGTTGGCTGTGGCTTCTCATTGAGCCTTTTTTAAATTTATATAGATTTCTCTGAAAATAAAGCTTCCCTCCAGAATTTCCAAAGGAAGACACCAGTTGTCTAATATTCCAATACAAATTAAATGGGGAGCCTGTTTATTTTTGTCATGTACCGAAATTCTTGTATTCGGTATCATGCATGCAGATCAATACATTACAGCAGTACATTAAGGTGAAACAGGGTAACTCAATAACAGAGTGGAACAAATCGTTATGGTTACAGAGAAACTGCGGTGCAGCTAGATATGTGCGATTTAGACTCTGAGGTCCATGTCATCACACTGGGAAACATTCAGTTTGCTTATAACAGCAGAATGGAAACTGCCCTTGGGCCTGTTGCTATGTTTCTGTTCCATTTAATCTTCGCCCCTATGGGAGGGTGAGAAGTGACAATGTCCAGGGTTGTGGGGATCTTTCATTGTGTTGGCTGCTTTGCTGAGGCCGCAGGCAGTACAGACAGAGTCCATGAAGAGGAGACTTGTTTCTCTGATGTGGTCAGCTGTGTCACCGTTCTCTGCTGCCTTCTTTCTAGCATGTATCTCATCAGCTGATTGGTATACGTATATCCACAACATTTCTTCAAACCGTTGTCTTCATTGTGAAGTATTGTCTTCCACCTCGTACCTCATTGAGTTTTCCAGGAATTGCTTTTTGTTGGCTGGAACTACTAGAGGTTTAACTGAGTCAACAGGAGGCAGGGTAAAAAGAGCCATTACAACTTTAATTTCTCTGTTACAAAATGGCTGCAGTGTTAATCTTTGTCACAGTATAGATTATAGCGTATGATGTCGAGTTTGTTATTTCCTTTTTCAGTTATCTTTTGGTGAGTTACTTCCTCCGTTTCCGCAGTAACAACTGGCCAGAACTGTAACAGGAGTTGCACAGTTTTATCGCTGTTTTTTCACTGCCTCTGAGCATCGAGTCAGTGGCCTTGGGAGCAAATGCAGCAGAATGATAGTGGGAGGAAAGGATGCTGTGAGCATTGACTGTATGGAAAGTATTACACCAGGGTCAGAGTGGACTGAGAGTAACAAGTTAATGGTTGTGGGGATGTCATTTGCCCCAATCTGCTGAACAGTTTCGGGTGCCCCAGACATTTCTGCAAATAGTTTATATCTGTGTATTAAATAGAGAGGAAATACTACTGCTGCTGGAAATTTAAATGTAGGAAACGCTCAGCAAGTCCACAGCATCTTGAATAGCCCCAAGTTGTGAAATTGGGTCCCAGCATTTTATGTTGCATAATTTGGCATTATAAACATTTTATTCCTGCTACACTGAGGGAATCATGGCAGCCAAAAGTGCAGGGCGGGATCCCACACAGCAACGACATACTGATCAAATGTGCTCGGTTTAGCTGCTGGAGACAAGCTGAAGTTTATCCGCATCCTCTCACAATCTACAGACCGGGGAACCAGACGGAGCCTCAGCCACCTTAGTTTATGAATAGAAATATCAAGAAAACCATGACAAATCGCCGGCACCTAACCAGTTCCCCTCTACCACCACTCTCCTCCGTCTAGTGGAATTAGTCCTTACTCTTAATAATTTCTCCTTTGGCTCCTCCCACTTCCTCCAAACTAAAGGTGTAGCTATGGGCACCCGTATGGGTCCTAGCTATGCCTGCCTTTTTGTTGGCTTTGTGGAACAATCTATGTTCCAAATCTATTCTGGTATCTGTCCCCAACTTTTCCTTCGCTACATCGACGACTGCATTGGCACTGCTTCCTGCACGCATGCAGAACTCGTTGACTTTATTTATTTTGCCTCCAACTTTCACCCTGCCCTCAAGTTTACCTGGTCCATTTCCGACAACTCTCTCCCCCTTCCAGATCTTTCTGTGTCTGTCTCTGGAGACAGCTTATCCACTGAAATCTACTATAAGCCTACGGACTCTCACAGCTATCTGGACTATTCCTCTTCTCACCCTGTCTCTTGCAAAAATGCCATCCCTTTCTCGCAATTCCTCTGTCTCCGCCGCATCTGCTCTCAGGATGAGGCTTTTCATTCTAGGACGAGGGAGATGTCTTCCTTTTTTAAAGAAAAGAGCTTTCCTTCCTCCACCATCACCTCTGCTCTCAAACGCATCTCCCCCATTTCACGCACATCTGCTCTCACCCCATCCTCCTGCTACCCTACTAGGAATAGGGTTCCCCTTGTCCTCACCTACCACCCCACCAGCTGCCGTGTCCAACATATAATTCTCGGGAAATTCCGCCACCTCCAATGTGATCCCACCACCAAGCATATCTCCCCCTCTCCCCGTCTGCTTTCCACGGCAATCGCTCCCTACGCGACACCCTTGTCCGTTCATCACCCCATCCATTACCACTGATCTCCCTTCCGGCACTGATCCCTGGAAGCGGAACAAGTGCTACACGTGCCTTTACACTTCCTCCTTCACCACCATTCAGGGCCCCAGTCAGTCATTCCAGGTGAGGCGACACTTCACCTGTGAGTCGGCTGGGGTGATATACTGCGTCCGGTGCTCCCAATACGGCCTTCTATACATTGGTGAGATACGACGCAGGCTGGGAGACCGTTTCGCTGAACACCTACGCTCTGTCCGCCAGAGGAAGTAGGATCTCCCAGTGGCCACACAGTTTTATTCCACGTACCATTCCCATTCTGACATGTCTATGCACGGCCTCCTCTACTGTCGAGATGAAGCCACACTCAGGTTGGAGGTTATATTCCGTCTGGATAGCCTCCAACCTGATGGCATGAACATTGACTTCACTAACTTCCGTTAATGCCCCACCTCCCCTTCATACCCAATCCGTTATCTATTTATCTATCTATCTATGTATCTATATTTATTTATTTGTTTGTGTGTTTGTTTGTTTATTTATTTATTTATTATATATTTTTTTCTCTCTCTCTCTCCTTTTTCTCCCTCTGTCCCTCTCACTATACCCCTTGCCCATCCTCTAGGCTGTCCCGCTCCCCCTTTCTTTCTCCCTAGGCCTCCCGTCCCATGATCCTCTCATATCCCTTTTGGCAATCAACTTTCCAGCTCGAAGCTCCATCCCACCGCTTCTTGTCTTCTCCTATCATTCCGGATCTTCCCCTCCCCCCCAACCTTCAAATCTCTTACTATCCCTTCTTTCAATTAGTCCTGACGAAGGGTGTCGGCCCGAATCGTCGACTGTAGCTCTTCCTATAGATGCTGCCTGGTCTGCTACGTTCACCAGAATTTTTGTAGGTATGTTGCTTAAAATTCCAGTATCTGCAGATTTCCTCGTGTTGGCAACAAAGCATTGCAATGTTGTGGGTTATTACATTAGAAAAGAGTCTCTGAGAATATGGAATGAGAAGTATACTGGCTTCCGTCCACTTGCTAACTATATAGTTGTTTACTGGAAATTTCTCAGTCTGCGATAAAGCTGAGGATCGGGGCGATAGGACATCGGTTGTGGGGATATCAGCGAATGCAGCACACAGTGGGACGTCATGTCTGTCGGGTATTTTGGCACTTCAGAATTAGATAACTGCTTTGACCGGGCTCGATGACAGGAAGCCGAGGGTGATGACTGAAGGTGGATTTAGCGAGTGGAGGCCTGTGACGAGTGGGATGTGAGTGTCAGTATTGAGACCGCTGTAATTCAATACTCAGGACATTAACTTGAAGGTGAATGTGCATGGCACGGTCAGCAAGCCTGATGTACAATTCAGGAGTCTGCTCGATATTACAACAGTCTCCCTTGAATTTTAAAGAGATCTTGATCAGTTACAGAGATGAGTTGTGGAATGGCAATTGTTTTTCAACTTGTACAAGTGACGAATGATGCATTATGGACAGTCAGACCATGGTGGGACTGAAATAGTGTATGACGGGGCACCAGGTGATTTTTGAAAAGAGCAACCTGGAGTAGAAGTGTACGGCTCCCTGAAAGCGGACGTGCAAGTGTAAAGTTTGGCAAAGAAGGCTTTAACCATGCTGGCCTTCATCAGTTGTGGCACTGAGATTTGGGTTATGGGCATTATATTGTAGTTATATAAATTGTTGGTGAGGCTACACCGAGTATCATATGCAGTTTTGTTTGACTTATTGTAGGAAAGATTAACCAGCTGGAGATAGTGACGAAGAGATTGGTGAAGCTGCTGA
This sequence comes from Mobula birostris, assembly GCF_030028105.1. Taxonomy (NCBI): domain Eukaryota; kingdom Metazoa; phylum Chordata; class Chondrichthyes; order Myliobatiformes; family Myliobatidae; genus Mobula; species Mobula birostris. Next base: position 11,621,143 of record NC_092382.1, read on the forward strand.
CTCGACGGGAGGGCTAATTCATGGGGAGAGATTGGCCGAGCTGGATCTTTATTCGACGGAGCACAGGAGAATGAGGATGTCATTGTAGAAGTTTATAAAATGAAGAAGGGGTATAGATAATGTGGCTGGGTCGTGGATTGAAGATTCAGATTGTTTAATCATATGTGTCTTCAGTACACAAATGAAAAGGAGAACAAAATACTCCGGATCTGACGCAGGAAGAGAAAGAAATACACGGAAAATTAAAGACCACAATTATAAAAAACACACAATACATATGATAGCTTGAAACATTGATCCTATGTCCATGAAATAACGTTAGGCAGAGGAATATCTGGACATATGGTGACTGACAGGAAATGTTAAACTTTGGTGATAGGGGTGTGGGGGTGAGTTACTGGGTGGAGGTGTTGAGAAAGTAACTATTTTTGAGTCTACTGACCCTGGAGGTGATGTCATGTAGCCTCTTACCAGATGGGACTGGGACAGGCAGTCCATGCGCCAGAGTGGATGGGAACCTTCATGCCGTTGCCGACACCTTTCTCACATGCACTATACATAGTCCATCTCTTTTCAGTCTCCTCAGAAAGTCGAGACGTTGCGGAGCGAGGTTTCTTGATTCTCTGGGACCATGAGGGATTGTATGAGATGTGCACGCCAAAGAGTTTGAAACTCTTCCGGTTTCCACAGCTATGTTGCTAATGAAAAGATGTGTGTGAGCGGTGTAAATTCTCCTGAAGGTGATAACCATCTCCTTTGTCTTGCTGACATTGAAGAAGAGGTTATTTGTGTGGAACCAAGCCTTGATCTCGTCTCTCTTTATACTATCTCATTGATATTAGTGATGGACCTCACCACTGCCGTGTCATCGGCGGACTTGACCATGTGATTACCCGCGTGTTTGGCCGTGCAGTTCTGCGTGAGCAGAGTGTACAGCAATGGGCTCAGCACACAGTTTGTGTTCAGGATGATCGGACTGGAGGAGCGGTTGTACATCCTGACTGGTTGAATCCGTTTTAGTTAGGGAGTCCCACAGCCAGTTGCAAAGTGGTGAGTTTAGACGTAGAAGTAGGAATTTGTTCACCAAGGTCTATGGCATGTGTGCACACTGCGGGTGTAGTTGGTCTGGTATGATTTTGGTCCGGAAGCCTTACAGCGGTTGCATCTCGGCAGAGTCCTTGCGTCTGCTGTTATTGCAGAAAGTGGCTGCTCAGGTTAGGGGAGCAGGGAGCTTTCCTGGCTGACTTGTTCTGTGTGCCTGGAAATATTGTTTAAAATGCCTCGGGTGGTGGGAGGGGGTCACTGGTATAGTCAACACTATTTCTTCCTAACGTAGTCGGTAATGCCCTTGAAGCCCAGCCAAGTATGCCAAGGTTTGTCCCGCGAAGTCGGGGAGTCCATAGCGAAAGGGCACAGATTCAAAAAAACCGAGAGATCGAAAAGACAGGAGAGGTAATCTCAATACACAGAGCTAGTAAGTATCTCGAATGAGCTGCTCAGTGTCTGCATCGTTGGTTATCTACTGCGGTTTCAGTATCCTCACCGTGTTTGGAAATTCCCACTCACTGTCGCCTGTCTGTGAGCAGCAGGATATTAAAGAAACACTCAAGTTGTTGGAGACCTGGAATGAAATTAGAATTTGTTTGAAGCAATTCTGACACAGGTTGCAGCTAAGGCATTAACTCTGTTTCTCTCTCCACAGATATCTTTATCTGTTGAGTGTTTCTTGTATTTGCAGTTGTTTTAGAATATTACGTCGGAATGATTTAAGTGTCCTCGGAGATAGACGTGTGTAGGACGTTCAATTTAAATTTATCCTCTTACGGCACAGAAGCAGGGCTTTCGGCCCATTTAGTCTGTGCTATTCTCTGCCTGGACCCATCAACGTGCACCCAGACCATAGCCATCAATACCTCCCCCATCCATATACCAAAACAAACTACTCTTAAACGTTGCAATTGAACCTGCATCTACCAGTTCTGCTGGGAGCTGGTTCGCATTGGCACCACCCTCTTGAGTAAAATAGTTCCGGCTCAGATTCCCCTTAAGTATTTCAATATTTACCCTAAATCCACGACCTCACCCAACCCGAGGGGCAAAAGCCGATATGCAGTCACCCTGTTTATACCACCATAGAGTCGTATACTTCCAGCAGGGGTTCCCAAACATTTTTATGCCATGGACTCCGACCATTAACCGAGGGGTCCTAGGATCTCCCTTCATTCTCCTGTGCTCCAAGGAATAACCTTTCTATCCTGTTCAACCTACCCTGTAACTCCGTTCCTTCAATACCAGCAGCATCCGTGTCTGCCAGGGTTCCTGCAGCCTCTACACTAGACTGCCACAAGGTCCAAGGGACACGGTGTCAGGCCCTAGGGATTTGTCCATCCTAATGCACCTCAAGACAGCAAGCTCCTGTTGTGTAATCCGTATACAATCCATGACTTGCCTCACTTCTATCTCTGTCTCCCAAGTAAACAGAGGCACAGAGAATTCATTGAAGATCTCCCCCATCTCTTTCGGCTCCATGCACGGACTAGCACGCTGATCATCAGGAAATCTTTCTGAAAGTTTGCAGGGAAGTGAGGAAACCACAGGTTTTCTAATAAATTATGCGGCCACCAAATTCGTGAAGCGTGCTCATTACAGCTGTTGTTTACAAAGTTAACAACAGTGATTCTGGAATGAAAAGTTTTATGTATGAGGAGCATTTGGTGTCCCTGGGCCTGTTCTCAATGGAGGGGTGGGGACATTTGGAGCAGGAACCTCAATGAAATCCTGAGCTCTGGACGGGAACAAGATGTTTTCAACAGTCGGGGAGTCTAGGATCTTACATCACTATCTCAATCTATTCTGTTGTATCTGGGGACCTTCCCTTCCATCACTCTGTCCAGTAGCGGGATCTGAATTTCACCCGTATCAGTGCCGGGGGTTGATCATAGGTATAGTTTATTTGCAGACAGAGGAATATGATGGAATTTTAACCACTCAGTTGAACAAAGAAGGACACGTAATAGTTATCACCACAATGCATTGTGTAATGTCCTTTGTAAATATCCTTTTGTGGACATTTGGAACAGACAGGCTACGTGGTTTAATTTTGGAACAGCTTCTGCACTGCTGGAAGTTCTGTAGGGATGGAACTACCAGCAGATTTACTGGATGCACCTCGAGACAAGATTAAAACAACCACTGGAATTTCAACTTGTCCATTATAAAATGACTGAATATTCGGTATTCATCTTTGTTATAAGGAAACTCAGAGCATGTAAGGCCTCACCTTGAGTATTGTGAACAGTTTTGGGCTACTTATCTAAGAAAATATGCGCTGGCAATGGAGAAAGCCCAAATAAGGGTCACAAGGATGATTCCATGAATGAAAGGCTAATTATATGAAGAAAGCTCGATGGCTCTGGGTCATTACTCGCTGGAATTTAAAAGGATGAGGGGGGGATCTCGGTGAAACCTTTCGAATGTTGAAAGGCCTAGACAGAGTAGCTGTGGAAAGGATATTTCCCATGGTGGGAGAATCTAGGACAAGAGGGCACAGCTTCAAGATAGAGGGGCGTCCATTCAAATCAAAGATGCGGAGAAATTTCTTTAACCAGAGGGTGGTGAATTTTTGGAATTTGGTACCACAGGCAGGTGTGGAGGCCAGGTCTTTCTGTGTATTTAAGGCAAAGATTGATATTTCCACATTGGACGTGGCATCAGAGGTTACGAGGAGAAGACCTGGGAATAGGGCTGAGGAGGGAGAAAAAGGATCATCTATGATTAAATGTCAGAGTGGACCTGATGGGCCAAATGACCTAATTCTGCTCCTATGTGTGATGGTCTTATCTTTATTATTACCATAATCATACTTTATTAATCCCCGGGGAAATTGGTTTTCGTTACAGTTGCTCCATAAATAATAAATAGTAATAGAACCATAAATAGTTAAATAGTAATATGTAAATTATGCCAGTAAATTATGAAATAAGTCCAGGACCAGCCTTTTGGCTCAGGATGTCTGACCCTCCAAGGGAGGAGTTGTAAAGTTTGATAGCCACAGGCAGAAATGACTTCCTACGATGCTCAGTGCTGCATCTCGGTGGACTGAGATCTCGGTGGATTATTGTCATGTACCAAAGTTCAGTGAAATTCTTGTCTAGCAGCTCATCCATACAGCTCAATACATTACAACTGTGCATTGAGGTGATATAAGGTAACAGTGTAACTGGGCTTGGAGGTCAGTTGTTTGCAAACTGTGTCAACAATTTGTCTGAGGGACAAATTCAACATTTCCAAGTCTGTTATTGACACAAAATGTATATTTATCTATTGTAAATTATCTAAAACTTGCATTTCCATATTGTTAATGACACAGAATTGTATAATTTATGTTCTGTGTATTATCTGAATGTACTTGCCTGTGATGCTGCTGCAAGTCAGTGTTTCCCTCTACCTGTACCTTCCCGTACCTGCTCACTTGGTAGTAAGTTCAGCAGAATCTGGGAAATCTCAGTGAGATCTGATTCGTGATAATCATCTTAGCACCTCGGTAGCTAAAATGTAAAAAACATAGAACACAGAAATTTACAGTACCTATCTAAGAGTCTCTTAAAAGACCTTATTGTATTCACCTCTACCACCGTCGCTGGAAGTGTATTCCACTCATCCACCAATCTCTGTGTGCAAAAACCTATTACTGACATCCCCTTTGTGCCTACTTCCAAGCAACATAAAACTATGCTCCCTCTTGTTAACTATTTCAACCCTGGAGAAAAGCGTCTGGCTACCTGCACGACCATTTCCTCTCATCATCTTATACACCTTCATCAGGTCTCCTCTCATCCTCCGTCGCTTGAAGGAGAAAAGGTCAAGTTCACTCAACCTATTCTCATAGGGCATGCTCCCCAATTGAGGCAGCATCCTTGTAAATCTCCTCTGAACTCTCTCTATAGCATCCATATCCTTTCCTGCAGTGAGGTGATCAGAACTGAACATAGAACTCCAAATGCGGTCTAACCAAGGTCTTGTATACTGTAGTTGTTACATTACCTCCCGCTCTTGAACTCATTCCCATGGTGATGAATGACAACACACCATACACCTTCTTAATAACACTGTCAACCTGCGCAGCAGCTTCCAGTGTTCTATCGACACGGACCCCGAGATCTCACTGATCCTCCACAATGCCAAGAGTCTTGCCATTAATATTATATTCTGACTTCAAATTTGACGTCCCGAAATGAACCAACTCACGATCATCAAGATTGAAAACCACCTGCCACTTCTCAGCGCAGTTCTGCGTCCTGTCGATGTCGCGCTGTAACCTCTGGCAGCTCACCACACTATTCACAACACTACCATCTTTTGTGTCATCACAAAACTTCTAACCCACCCCTCCACTTCCTCACCCAGCCCATTTATAAAAATCGCAAAGAGGAGCGGTCCCAGAACAGATTTCTGCGGAACACAGCTGGTCTCCGTCCTCTATGCAGAATAATAAACATTTACAACCACCCTTTGCCCTCTGTGGGCAAGCCAATTCTTGATCCACAGAGCAATGTCTCATTGGATCCCATGCCTCATTACTTTCTGAATGAGCTTTACATGGGGAACCTTATCAAATGCCTTACTGAAATTCATATACACAACATCCACTGCTCTCCCTTCGTCAATGTGTTTTGTTACATCCTCAAAGAATAGTCATAATTGTCCAAATGTTCGTAAGCCATGGCCCGCCCTTAACAAAACTGTGCTGACCATCCCTAATCAGATTATGTGTTTCCAAATGCCCATAAATCCTGCTTTTTATGTTTTTTTCCTACAACTTGCCAACCGCTGAAGTAAGACTCATTGGTCTATAATTTCCTGGGTTATCTCTACTCTCTTTCTTGAACAAGGGGACAATATTTTAATCCTTCCAAACCTCTGGTACTTCTTCCGTTCCTACTGATGATGGAACGATCATCGTCAGTGTTTTAGCAATCTCCTCCCTCGCTTCCGACAGTACCGTGGGGTATATTTCCTCAGTGCAGGTGACTTATCTAACTTAATACCTTTCTAAAGATCCAGCACATCCTCTTTCTTAATGTTTATACATTCACGCGTTTTAGTCCGCTGTAATTCATTCCCACAAATGCCAAGGTCCTTTTCACTTGTGAATACTGAAGCAAAGTGTTTATTAAGTACATCAGAATATTTTAAATGATCGGCAGATTGAGAACCATCTGCTGAGAATGTAGCCGTGTGTTCTCACCAAATCAGATTGCTGTTGCCAGTGATCCCCACCGATTTGTTATAGTTGCATGACATCCCTCAGCTCCAATAATGATTGTTACAAATGTCGGTTATATGTATTCGATCCCTTATTAGCAATCAGCAAACATACAATCGTGAAGCGATGAAACTAAAGTGTACCCAAGTGTAAGCTCTGCGTTTTTGAGTGGATAATAATGAAAGGTATGACATCTGTCAGACCCCAGCTGTGTACCGCACGGAAAAACGCACAAATATGTAACTGATTCCCTTCGCTTTTACCACACCCCCACTGATGCGACTGTTACCATAAAAATATCATAAATACGCCACACAGAATACAATGCAGATAGAGAACAGATACATGTCTCCTACACACAGGCTTAGCTATGATACAGGGTCTTCCACCTAAAATATTAATAGTCTGTCTGTTTTGTTGAATAATACCAGAATTTTGTCGTATTTATGTTAAAAAATTGTCATCTTGCTGTTTTGGATGTATGGCGGGTCTACATTGTATTTACCAAGGTGCCATGTAACTGTCTGATAATAGCCAGGTGATATGCTCAAAATAATCTTGACCGTAGTTTAAGTGCTAATAATGTTTTTAAAGTCCTGCCGGCTAAACTATAGTGGTTCAGGACAATATGTCGCGATGCTATGTGTGAGTTTGCATTGATCAGGATGTCAGAGTGTTCCTATTTTGACGCAATCCATCTATTGCCATAGGTGTCAATGCCAGGCGATGTTAAACTGAAAGGGGACGGTGAGAATCAGGTGTGACTGCGAAATCTGTATGATTTAGTGACGAGAGGAATAAATGTCCCATTGGTTAGCAGAAATATTTCACCCCACACTGCTGTAATACTCACCAGAGCGCCACCAGTGGTAGGAGGACCTAGGTCTGCTCAACCTGCCTTGCCATTTCGTTGACTAATCACTCCCGGTCGAGGACACAAGATTGGTTCCTAAAGGGAATTGCCTGCAATATAGCGAATAGATACCCCAGAGAATCCCGGCACAGTGTACAATGCAAGGATCGATTGGAAATGGGTATTGCGTGACTGTGGGAGAATGGGCGCAGGTGGATCAGCCCATGTCAAGTCTTCAGTGGACAGGCAAAGATGTTTGGAAGTGTTTGCCTCAGTTTAAAAACAAAACAGTGTTCTCCTTTAAACCGCAATGAATGTTTAACCCTCTTGTTACTTTTTTTCTTACAGAGCAACAAAAGCTGATCACAGCTGTCCTTAAAATGGATCGAGGTACGAGCAGTGGAGGAGTTCCAGTGACTTCAACATCAGGAAAGGACACGGGTATGTTGGCGAATTATTTTAATTTATAAATATTCTGCTGACTCTGCGTCTGAGTTTAATTCAATATCGGCAATGCGCAAAATATTTGTGAAAACTGAGCGGGGAGATGAGAGAGAGAGTTAACATCTCTGGGGAAAACACAGTCACACGTGGAAGGAGTACAATTACCGTCTGCTGCTGCTCCTCTAACAGATTGTGATGCACATTAAAATAGCGAGTTACTCCAGAAGACAAGACATTCTGCAAATGCTGAAAGGTTTGGGCAACACAAAGGCACACAAAATATTGGCAGAGCTCAGCAAGTCAGGTTGCATCCATGGAGAGGAACAAACATATGACGTTTTGGTGTGCTGCTCAATTTAAATAATGATTTAAAAGATCTTACTCTCAATTCCCCCCTCCCCCTTACAAAGAAAATACGTAACCTTAAGATAAGAAAGCCCAGCAGAGAACAAAAATAGAATGTTAATACTTAATCATTGAAAATAAACGGGGGAATGCAAGAACAGTCCCCAAAGACGTCAAAGCAATGTTATTAAGCCCAAACAGCATAATTTCTAAAGACAGAAAAGCAGCGCCATTATTCTTTAACTTACTACCTTACTTAACAAAAGAACTCTCACAACACGATGGCGCAATTCAGCAGGTCCGGCAGCCTCCCCCACCTTCTTTATAGGGCCTCTGCCCCTTTCCTCTTCAGTCCTGACAAAGGGTCCCGGCTCGAAACGTCGACTCATCGTTTCCACGGATGCTGCCCGACCTACTGAGTTCCTGCAGCGTGTTGTGAGTGTTGCTTTGACCCCAGCATCTGCAGATTATTTTGTGTTAACAAAAGAACTGAAGCTAATTATCTATTAGTAAACACTCCGTAATATAAGAAAATTTCTATATTAACTGTAAGCAAACTATCATTTAATTAATAAAGAAAAAGGAAGATAGAAACAGATAACCAAACCAGTTAACAATCTATCCGCTGTATTAATTCACTCCGTATACTAAACAGACCTCAAAAAAGTCATTCTACAGTCAAACCAAGAAGTTCACCTCTTCTTTAAGTAATCCATCGATCAAAGGATATCTTCAGCATACAGAAATCTTCAAAGCCTGTTTTCTTTCAGAAAATAATTCAGCAACTCTAATACCCTTCCTACATCAGCCGATTCCACGATAGAGTAGACAAAATCCGATGCCGCTTGGGGATCTAAGAAGACACAATGTGTAGAATCTTTAAGAAATATTTTTAATCTCGCCAGGTATCTGAGCGATGGAAAAAGTCTTTCTGCATGCGTTATCTTCATGACAGATATGAATTTGATCCGTTGTTCCATAACTTCCTTCGGATAATCTTCATTAAAACAGGCCTCAGAACCGTTAAATTTAAAAATTTTCTGTTTTCTTCCACATTTTATGACTTGGTCTTTAACTTTAAAGCGAAGAAAGTTGACTAAAGTAGGTCGAGCTTCAACTGACGAAGTGAAAATTTTGTGAGGTCTTTCATTATCAGGAGGCTGAGATAGAATATCCGGAAACAGAGATTGAAATAAATTGGCAAAATAATCCGATAAATTCCCACTCTCCGCACCCTCTCTAAGACCCACAGTTCGAATATTATTTTGACTCAATTTTGCCTCTAAATCGACAATTTTGCGTTGAGACTGTTCCAAGCAGATTGCAATATGCACAATCTGACGTTTGGATTCTTTAAACTCAGTATTTAAGGAAACAATATTTTCCTCAATAGTATGTAAACTGTCGGAACGACCTCAACTCAGAAGTGTTATTGTCCATTTTGTTGTCGAGACACATGAACGCACGTTCAAAAGCTCAGCCCAGACAGGCATACCTTTTGATTTTTCTTTCGAAGTTTTTCCCTTTCCATTGCTGGGTTCAAAAAGCTGTTTTCCACTTCTTAAAGGATACGACAGAATGACCACTATTTCCCGCCAATATTCAAAATATAAAAGTTGAACAATTCAAAGTTTAGACTGGGGAAAAGGAGGAATTAAAGGCAGCCACAGAATTTCTGTATTACTCCATTGAGCTGCAAGCGGAGTTCCGTCTTTTTTGCTTTTCTTCTTGGGGTTGTGTTCCGGCTTTTTTTCTCCTTTGCCAGCTTTCTTTCTTTGGGGATGGTGGGAGGTTTGGGGGTATTTTCGCATTTTGGGGTTTATCGTGGGATTTTTTTTTTCACACATTTCCTGTATTTTTCCCCATTATGGAGTTCCGGAGCATGCGTGTTTTCTATTTGGTTATACTCATCACCGCCATCTTTAATTAGCCCGCGATGATATGCGTGTATTGTTGCGCTTAAGAACAATATCCAAATTATTAAAGGAACAATTTGTAACAGAAAAATTGTCCTGGTTAATCCATACGGACCTAATGTAGATGATCCTTCTTTTTTTTTTAATGTATTTGGTTTATTACCAGACTCAAATGAATATACGCTGCTGATGGGAGGTAATTTCAATTGTTGTTTAAATACTTTGATTGACAAGAATTCAACCAATCAGCAGCTTCCGAGTTCTTCAGCAGCACTTATTAATTCCTTTTTAATTGATTATGGTTTGATAGAAATCTGGAGAAATTTACATCCTAATGATAGAGATTATTCTTTTTATTCACATGTTCATTAAAAAAAAATCGAGAAATGATTATTTTATAGCTGATTTCCGATTTTTGTCCAAAATCCAGAAAAGTGAATATGACGCTATTGCTGTTCCGGATCATGCGCCTTTAAGCTTAACTTTTGAGTTAAATGATGTTAGTAATGCAAACTTGCCTTGTCGCTTTCCAGAAAACTCATTACAAAGTTCGACTTCTTCAAATTTGTAGAGATTCAGATAAAAGATTTCTTTCTTTTTAATAATACGGAAGATGTCTCAAAATTGATTAAATGGGATAGACTTAAAGCATATTTGTAAGGTCAGATAATATCCTATTTGGCTAAGCTCAAGAAACAGACAAAGCAGAGTTAGATAGAATTTCAAAGCAAATTATAGAACTGGATAACACTTATGCAGTTTCTCGTAATGTTGATTTATTTAAATAAAGGGTTGAACTTCAATCACAATATAATTTACTATCAACTTATCCTACTGAAAGAAATTTTCTTAAATTAAAAGGTCAAATTTATGTATTTGGAGATAAAAGTTCCAAACTATTAGCATCTCAGCTTAAGGCAGTTAGAGCTAAAAGACAATTAAAAAAAAATTCGTAAGGGAGATGGTAGTTTAGCTTGCAATTATGAAGATATTAATAAAATTTTTCAAGACTATTACAGTGAACTCTATAAATCTCAGTTTCCAGCTGACCCTTCTAATCGGTATGCCTTTTTACAAAAGATTGATTTTCCTAGAACATCTGCTGAAGATCCGCAAATTCTTGATGCTCCTTTTACTGAACCAGAAATTCAGAAAGCTATTCTTTCAATGCAATCCGGTAAAGCTCCTGGACTGGATGGTTTTTCTGTAGGATTTTATGAATTATTTGAAGATTTGCTTACTCCGTATTTGTTGGAAATGTTTAAATATCCTTTTCTGTTAGGAGAGTTAGCTTCCACATTTTATGAAGCTTCTATTTCTTTAATTCTTAAGAAAGATAAAGACCCTACTGATTGTGCTTCATATAGACCTATTTCATTATTAAATGTGGATGCTAAAAGTCTTTCAAAAATAATGGCTAATCGGATGGAGAATATACTAACTAAAATTATTTCTCAGGATTAAACAGGTTTTATAAAAGGCCGTTATTCTTTTTCTAACACTCGGAGATTGTTAAATGTTATATACTCATCCCTCTCTAAGAGTCCCCAATGTGTTGTTTCTCTAGATGCTGAAAAGGCATTTGATAGAGTTGAATGGAAATATCTATTTAACGTTTTAGAGAAATTTAGCTTTGGTACTAATATTAATAAATGGATTAGATTGATATATAAAAGCCCTATTGCCACTTTTATTACTAATAACTGCAGATCCCCATTTTTCCGACTTTCGCTGGGTACGAGACAAGGATGTCAGTTAAGCCCTTTGTTATTTAATTAGATGTTGCGAACATTGGCTATTGCACTTTGTGAAGCTAAAGATATTCAAGAAATTTCCATAAATGGGACTATTCATAAGATTTCCCTTTATGCGGATGATCTCTTGGTTAATGTTTCGAATCCTGAAGAATCTATTCCTAGTTTATTGAAAGTATTAAATGAATTCGGATTGTTTTCTGGATATAAATTAAACCTGTATAAAAGTGAATTATTTCTTTTAAATGATTCTGCTTCTATATATGATGATAATCCTTTTAAAGTTACGGATTCTTTTAAATATTTAGGTATTATCATCACTAAGAGTTATGGAGACCATTATAGAGCTAATTTAGTTTCCTTAGTGCATTTTATGAAGCATTTTTTTCCTAGTTGGAATCCACTTACACTTTTGCTAGCCGGTCGAATTTATGCAATTAAAATGATGATTTTCCCAAATTTTTAATACGTATTTCAAAATATTCCTATTTCTCTAACCAAGAAGATTTTTTATCAGGTTGACTCTATTGTTTCATCTTTTGTTTGGAATTATAAAAGACCAAGAATTGGAAAATGTCATTTACAAAAATTGAAAAAAGGATGGAGGTCTTACTTTGCCTAATTTAAGAATGTATTATTGGGCGGTTAATATACGTTATGCCTGTTCTTGGTTATATTGGACCGATAAAAAGGAACGACCACCATGGGTTGATCTGGAATTGAAAATTGTGAAACAATTTTATTTAACATCGTTTTTAGGAGCTCCTTAACCTGTACAATTAGCCAAAATTTCTATTCTAAATATAAATCCTATGATTAAGCAGTCATTACCAGTTTCGTAAGCTTTAATCTTAAAAAAATATCCATTTTAGTTTAATTTATCGGAACTATTTACTTAAACCTTCACTTAGTGATCCTACCTTTTCTCTTTGGATTTGTTTCAAGAAGGTCGGTTGATGTCCTTTGAGGAATTAGTAACTAAATATTCTCTCTCATATTCACATTTTTGCAATATCTTCAGGTCAGCCATTTCTTACAATAATATTCAACTGATTTTTCATATATAGAAGATTCTGAGCTCTTAGACATTATTTTAAAAATGATCCCTTTCGTGAAAGGTTTCAGTGGGAAACTTTATAATTTACTATTACAACAGGATAACTATCCTTTACTTAAGATTAAGCAAGATTGGGAAAGAGAGCTTAACATGACCTTGATAACAGAGGATTGGCTGCGAACTTTGAAGTTGTGCCAGTCATTTTCTAATTCAATTAAAAATTGTACATCGCTATTATTTGACAAAGGAGAAATTGTCTAAAATATTTCCTAATGTAAATAGTCAGTGTGATAGATGTAAAACTGAGATAGCTAGATTGACACATATGGTTTGGTCGTGTTCTGTATTGAAACAGTTTTGGAAATCAATATTTCTACAATTTCTAAAGCTTTAAAAATCAATTTACAATCTAATAAGTGGACAGTTTTCTTTGGTATAATTCCTGAATATATCATTGCATTTCTGTATCAGACCAACACGTAATTGCATTTGTCACATTATTGGCTAGAAGGGCTATTTTATTAAAATGGAAAGATGCCTCTGCTCCCACTTTGATACAATGGTTCCCTCAGGTGATGTTATGCCTTAGTTTGGAAAAAATTAGAAGTCGAAATTTTGATCATAGATTTGACTTCGAGAAAACGTGGAATTCTTGTGCCCGCTATTATCATTTGATTTGAGTTAATTAAGATGGTCCTTTTCTGATTCCTGGGTATATGGATTTCGTTGGCGGATTGATGTTTTTTTTATGGAAGCTTGTATGGCGTATAGCTCCGGGTTTGTGCTCCCAATGTTTTTGTTTTTTTCCTTTTTTTGTTATTAGTTTTTTTTTACTTAGTAGGGGTTCTTTTTTCCTTCTTTTTTTTCCAAAAAAATAGCTTTAACATTTTGTTATTATTATTATTATTGATACACTGTTCAGTTTGGTTGATAGTTTAACTCTTATTCTACATATGGATATGTTGTCTTGATTATCTTGATGTATTTTACTTTGTTGTAGATTTTCAATAAGAAGTAATAAAAAAAAGATTTTAAAATGAAATGACGTTTTGGATCAGGAACACAAGGAATAGAAAGTAATGTGGCAGCATCTAGAATTTCTGTCCCCTCATTTCCAGTCCGATGAAGGGCCTTGGCCCGAAACGTTGATTGTTTATTCTCCTCCATAGATGTTGCCTGACATGCTGAGTACCTCCAGCATTTTGTGAGATACCCCAGAGATTTGCTGAGGAAGGGGTTGACCAGGCAGGCAGACAGTAACCCAGAGCAAAGTGGTGGTGATGGGCAGTACCAGGAGAGTGATGGTGATGGGTTACTATATTCTCAGCAATAAGCAGAGTCCTTTCCAAACAGAGAGGTATATTCCTGGGGACACGAAAGAATACCCTTCAACAGATGGAACTACACCCTTTCCTACAACCCCGGCGCCCCCCAACACGCACCCCCCGGCCCAAGCCCGCTCTTCCCCTACTCCCAACCCCGCCGTGCTTGGTGATCTTTAGGTTCCAGAGAGAAAGTTGCTGCCCAATATGGGGTCAGAAATTTCTTTAATGCTCCTCATTTTCTTTCACAGGTCCGAGCTCAGAGATCACTGAGCTCCTGACAGGCTGGAACGATTTCCAGCTGCTGCAGTTGACGGATTTCTACCGGGACAGGCTGGAGCAGGCGATGGAAGGAGGGGTGCACGGAGTGAGCCTGGCGTTAACGGCCGAGAATCAGTTCAGTAGAGAGGAACATCGGGTGAGTGGGAGGGAGAATGGGTTTGAATTCTCACACATCACAGGACTGATGGCTGTCGGAACTCTGACTCACCGGGTATTAAATTAGATAAAAGAGCAACTAGGAAATAAATACTGAACGTATAATCACAAACATGTGAATCTGACGTGAAAAGACCCCGCGGACTGGTGGGTGGCTGCTCAATGTTCAGAGTGAGTTGAGCAAGTAACAGTTCTGTGGGCTAATAGTATTAAGTGGAAATATGTCAGGAAGTTTCAGTCTGGAAAGAATGTTGTTGTTCGTCCATCGTCGTCGTCGACGAAAACCTCGACATCATTATGATGATGGTGGTGTCGAGACTAGCGCATGATTTGGATTTAAGTGAGGGGGAGTTGCGCAGCGTCAGCCGCACTCTCTCTGCCCAATTTCCATCTGGATCCAGTGGCAAGACAGAGTTGAGACAGAGATGGGACTAGGCGCAGTGGATGACCAGGACGTCTTCTGTGTCTAGTCATGCTCTACACGTTCCACGACGCCTGCAGTGGCCGCCTTCTTGACCGTTGGACCTTCCATTGGTCTCGTCCGCTCAATCCGCCGGAGTCTGTCGTCACATGCTGGGATAGACAACTCCCTCTCTCACAGAGGATTTGAGATCTGTCGGCTTCCCTCACCTGGTTTGGCCGGCTTGTCGAAGCGGTTGCCCGGGGTGTGGCCGCTGTCTCATGCAAACAGCTACGGGGAGCCACAGGTGAGAGCTGAGTGCCAGGAGGGGACCAAAGGTGGGTTAACCGCCTTGAAAAGCACGCGACATGCTCCTCCACCAGAGGTGCTACACCGCTCTGACACACCATACATACATACATACATACGTGCATAGAATGTACAGCGTCACGGTAGGATGTCAGTGAGTGCCACAGGAGCTGGAGTGTGTTCTGTTCTGGGTGGAGATGATTGTGTTACAATCTGTAACTGCAAACAGTGTGAATCGAGGTATACTGTCATGTTGTAATGTGTAATCACTGAATTAACCTCCACTGGAAAAGGCAAAGGAAAGGCATCAGGTGTCAACCCGTAATCTGCTGTCATGTTGGACACTGGCGGATTGAAGAGATGAATCATATCATCTTTTCTGCAACTTCTCTGAGACTGTTCACTCTGTTATAAAAACTTTCCTGACTACTTTCTTCCTCCGTGATCGTGATTTTCTGACTTCTGTTTTACACCATCAAATCTGGTGAGGAATTATTTATGGATTTGGAGCCACGTCAATGAAGCGGTCAGAGACCATCCAGAATCTCACTGACCGGTGGACCGGGTTCACGGTGAATGTCCCTCCGTGTGCTCTGCACTCAGAATGTACAGTCCATGTCCAGACAGGATCAGCACCCGTCCGGGTGACTGCTCAGTGTGATTCCGTTACAGAGCACATCATTTACTTCTCATTCTCTGTGTGAATCTGTCAGTCCCCAATATGTTCACCG
Organism: Mobula birostris; assembly: GCF_030028105.1. Taxonomy (NCBI): domain Eukaryota; kingdom Metazoa; phylum Chordata; class Chondrichthyes; order Myliobatiformes; family Myliobatidae; genus Mobula; species Mobula birostris. Next base: position 11,636,977 of record NC_092382.1, read on the forward strand.
TTACTCTTCACAGAAAATCTCTGATCTCGCTGATAAGGGAGAGCGGGCGGACAGTTCTAAACTCCTCCTGAGCCTGGTGATGGAGAAAGGCTCCCGCGCCCGGAGGGTGATGTGGGAAACGTTTGTGAAAGTGCGGATTGGTGTCCCAAAGTTGGACAAAATACTAAACGAAATACAGGAACATGGTGAGATAGTATCACAGATGAATTTAATTTTGGATTTAAACACTACCCACTTTATAATTTTACACATTTCCATTCCTCAAATTGTTTAAATCCAAGCAGGTTGTGTTCCAGATCATCGACCCGTTCCGAAGTTTCCCAGAGAGCTGAAAGGTAAGTGAAGAAACAGCTGTTTCCACCAAATATTAGTGTTGTGAAGGGCCATATCGTTTCTGAGCTACGGGGATTTGCCCAGGTAATTGGTGGCACTGTGACACAATGCACATTAAGACACATTGAGGAGAGTTTTCACAGGACGGTATGAGGAACAACTCAAAGAGTTGGGGAGTTCTCTGAAAGGGATCACTCTTCTCCGGGTCCTGAAACGACAGGTCCACCGGGGTCAGAATGGAGAGGAGGAGGATCTTGGGGAGTGAAATTCTCAGAAATTCTTCTCTCCAAAAGGTGAAATCCTTCCACTACAGCTACACTACCTGTAGAACAGCCCTCATCCTGGATCACTTTTCAGAACTCCATATAACCATATGACAATTACAGCACGGAAACAGGCCATCTCGGCCCTTCCAGTCCGTGCCGAACTCTTATTCTCTCCTAGTCTCACCGACCTGCACTCAGCCTATAACCCTCCATTCCTTTCCTGTCCATATATCCACCCAATTTAACCTTAAACGACAACATCGAACCTGCCTCAACCACTTCTGCTGGACCCCAATTCCCTCAGATCCTACAGGTTATCACTTTCAGAATTGGCAGCCCATTGACGTTCTCGTCACAGAATAACAATGAGTTACAATAACAATTTAATGAGAAAATCAAGAAACACCCAACTGCTCTGTTCAACTCCAAAGCAGCATATGAACCCCACTCTGTTCACATCTGCACTCCCTTAGTGCAAACACTGCTACAGTTATCCAGTTTAATTTCCCACTCAATAATCCTGGGAATTCCATCGGGAGACTTTGTCAGTGAGGGTGAGATGTGGGACAAAATCCTCAACTTAGTCCACAGAAACTAAAATTCGTATGTGTCTGTGTTGTATGATGGACATTGTGGAAGGGTGAGAGATGGGAATTAGGGCAGGGACGCCGAGGGTTGTGTGATTGCGGCAATTTGCCTGCAAACCTGTTCTTCACTGTTCTTCATGTTGTCTGCCGAGGGAACAGACACGGCAGTGAAATTCCCACATCTATTTCTGAATACGAAACAGATTCTCTTCCTGATTATTAAAGAACATCATTTCTACCGCTGTTAAATTCTCTAAAGTAACGATTTCAACAATCAATGATTTTCTACGCTCCCCATCTCACGCAACTACATGGAATAGAGAACCTACACATCCCTGATAGGTTCCTGACACACTGTGAGACTCCACACACCCCTGGCAAGTTCCTGACACGTCGTGTGACCCCACACACCCCTGACAGGGCCCTAACACATTGTGAGACCCCACACTCCTCTGGCAGTCCTGATACACTGTCAGACAGCACACATCCCTAGCAGGATCCTGACACACTGAAAGACCAGACACACCCTTGGCAGGTTCCTGACACACTGTGAGACTCCACACACCCCTGTCAAGTTCCTGATACGTCGTGTGACCCCACACACCCCTGGCAGGGACCTGACACCCTGTGAGGCCCCACACTCCTCTGGCAGTCCTGATACACTGTTAGACAGCGCACATCCCTAGCAGGATCCTGACACACTGTGAGACTGCACACATACCTGGCAGAGTCCTGACATGCTTAGATCCTGCACACTCCTGACACACCCTTCAAACTCTGTGAAATCTTGGACACACTTTGCAGAACCCGAACATACTTTTACACGTCCTTCCAAAAGTTTGTGTTTAGCTGTAGTGTAGTTGCAATTAACTGTTCCCTCACTTCATGCAGACCCTGTCTTACATTGACATCTGTCTTCCCCTAATTCAGGATCTCAATACTTGGGACATCGCCATCCCTTTCCATATCTGAGACAGATGGTCTCTATGTCCAGAATGCTCTCCCACTGACACTCCAAACTCTTACCATGCTACATTTGCTATATTACATCTGTTGCCTAGTCAGGACGAAGGAAGATACAGTTTAGGCTAATAAACCTCACTGTAAGGCCGGCGGGGCCGGATAAATGAACATGCTAGGATGTTTGGGTCTGAAGTGTTTGGTTCATTTGGAGAGAGTGTTGTGGATCAGGTAGTTGACCTTGAGAGTAGATCAGCACGTGGAAGTGTGATGTTGTTGCCTTTATGAAGACTTGATTGAGAGAGACAGAATTGGCAGCTCAATATTCCAGAGTAACAATATTTCAGATTAGAGAAGGGAGGTAATACAGTTGGAAAGGTTTACTTGCTGATCTGGCGAATTTTACAGCTCCACTCAGAGAGGACATACTGGGGAGTTCAAGTACTGAGGAAATATGGGGAGAGCACAACGTTAAGATAGATACAGTCACTGTTGGTTTTTTACTAAATATCCCACAGTAGTCATCAGGAGATAGAGGAACTGATATGCAGGCAAATTCGGGAAAGATGGAAAAGCATCAAGTTTGTTACAGAAGGTAATTTTAACTTCCCCTGTGTCGCTGATGGCGTTACATTCTCTATCCCGTGTTTCCTTATTGCAAGAATATTTTAGGAATCTGTGATGGTGCCATGGGAACACAGAGGAGAGGACGTAATGCACCTGGTATTGGGATGTAAGCCTACAAGTTGCTCAGATATCAGCAGTGGAACCTTTGGGAACAGTGAATACTACTCCTGTTCTCAGATGAATAAAGAGAGGTCTGCAGCTTATAGAAACATAGAAAACCAACAGAACAATACAGGCCCTTCGGCCCACAATGCTGTGCCGTACATGTACTTACTTTAGAAGCGACCTAGGGTTACCCATAGCCCTCAATTTTTCTGAGCTCCATGTACCTATCCAGGAGTCTCTTAAAAGACCCTATCTTATCCGCCTCCACCACCGTCGCCAGCAGCCCATTTCACGCACTCACCACTTTGCATGAAAAAAAAACTTACACCTGACATCTCCTCTGTACCTACCTCCAAGCACCTCAAAACTGTGCCCTTTTGTATAAGCCATTTCAGCCCTGGAAAGAAGCCTCTGACTATCCACACAATCAATGCCTCTCATCATTTTATACATCTCTGTCAGGTCACCTCTCATCCTCCGTCGCTCCAAGGAGAAAAGGCTAAGTTCACTCAAACTATTCTCATAAGGCATGCTCCCCAATACAGGCAAGGTACTTGTAATTCTGCTCTGCACCCTTTCTGTGGTTTCCACATGCTGCCTGTAGTGAAGTGACCAGCACTGAGCACAATACTCCAAGTGGGGTCTGACCAGTGTCCTATATAGCTGCAAGATTGCCTCTCGGCTCCTAAATTCAATCTCAGGGCTGATGAAGGCCAATGCACTGCATGCCTTCTTAACCACGGAGTCAACCTGCGCAGCTGCTTTAAGCGTTTTATGTACTCGGAACCCAAGGTCCCTCTGATCCACCACACTGCCAAGAGTGAGGTGTGTAGTATTGGGTGTGGGAAAGATAACTTGGGGAAAGGCAGATTAAATAGCAAAGGGTTAGATTGGGAGCAGCTGTTATTGGGCAAACTCCCATTTGGCCTGCGGGGTTGATTAAAAGTCAGCAGAAGATCAAAAATTGCGACCGGGATTAAGGGGGATTAAAGACAATAACGGAAGCTCCTGTAGAACTTGACGAGAGGTGTAAATTTAGTCTGAAAGGCAGAGATGATTTTTTTGATACTGAAATGAGACACTGAGTTACGGAGAATGAAGAGTCGTGTCAAAGAATCCATCGGGATATAGACCAGTTGTAGATGTGGATGGGGAAACATCAGATGGAGTTTATTCAAGAGAAGTGTGAGTTGTTGCAATTCAGGAGAACAAATGTATGGGGACGTACGGAGTAAAGGTCACGACCCTGACATCATTCATGTCTGCAGGGATCTTGATGTCCATGTCCAGAGCTCCAGAGGCAGGCGGGATGAGTTTGTGGGGACATCAGGCTGGTACCAACGTTGCGCGCCGAAGGGCCTATTCCTGTGCTGTTCTCTGCAGGTCCTGTGACAGCTGAAATCCTGTACCACCTGCTACCGAAATTCCTCTGTCTCTTCTTCACCACCCGACCTTTAATCAGCATGGTTTTCAGACTTGTATTTGAACTCACAGACCAGTAGCATCTCCCCTTTCTCCCCTTTCCACAGACGTTGTCTGACTCGTACTCACATCCACAATCGCGTCCTTCTACAGCTGTGCTGCAGAGGGCAGGTCAACGTGCTGCATAACTGTGGCGGACTGGAAGGGTCTATAACGGGCAGTCAAAACTGCCGACACATCACCAGTACCCCCAGACTACCTTCCATCAGGGACGTATATACAGAAAGGCTCCGGAAAAGGGCCCGCAGCATCAGGAAGGATCCCACCTATCCTGCCTATGGGCTGTTTGCCCCTCTCCCATGAGGGAGGAAGTGACGTATCATCCACAGCAGGATCACCAGACTCAAAATCAGTTACTTTCCTCAAGCAGTAAGACTGATCAACACTTCCAATGACTAAACAACCCCTCTACAACTAACAACCCTCACCCCACCAGCAGCACTATCGTAAAATGTTCTGTCAGACCAACCTGAGGTCAATGTGACTCCTGTACCGTATATATTTGTATTTATTGTGCTTTTCATTGCGTTCTTTATCTGAGTTTTTTTTTTGTGCGACATCAGATCCGGAATAACAACTATTTCCCTCTCCTTTACACTTGTGTATCTTGAATCTGTTGAGTATTTGCAACGCATACTCTTTAAGAGACACGGGACTGCAGATCTGCCGTCTCAAACCATTTTCTGGAGAACCTCAGTGAGCTAAGCAACATCTGTGATGATGGAAGGGGGAAACTATTTGCGTTTTGTGTCAAAATGCTGACTGATTCAGTCTCCTGAACAAGACATTGACATCGTCTCCCCCAATCACCCACCCGCAGTTCACGTGCTGATCCACAAATATACTTTGTATCTTGAATCAGTGATGGTGGGAGGGGAAGCTTTGATTCCCCGACCCGTTCCTTTGACAGAATACCCACTACCCTTTTCTATATCTCCATACGCCGCATCAGCACTGGGCTTTCAATTTTCTTCCACAGGAACAATGATATCTGTGGCAGTAGTGGGAGTTTGTTCAGTACAGTGACAGTCGGGTATCAGGAAACTACCAGGGAAATACTCACCGTCACAGCACAGTTAATTGTGAAATGTGATGATCTGCTGTTTATCTAGACTGCGCCTCCCTGCCCAGTTTGAGGTCTTTTAGTCGCAATATTTTATTGTACGAACATCCACTGGTGAATCCGATTAATGCAATAGCTTTCAGCCAACTCTTGTGTACTTAAATACTGAGTTCTGAGTTCAGACATCTGACAGTTTGTCCACTGTCTGTTCCCATGGAAGATGTTCAGCAGAAACACAAGGAGACTCTGCGGGCACAAACTGAAACACTGAGAGTGAACACGATCCTGATGAGGGAGAAGGTGAAGGTTTTCCAGCTGGTTGATCGATACGCTGAGCTCACGGTCATTTCTACTGTTCGAGATGGGAGACTGGTGGAACATGAGCTGCTGGCAAGAGGCAGAGACCACGAGGAGTGGAGAGAAAAACATTTCCGCAGAGAGCTGGAAAAGATCCGGACTGATCAGTTGTTCCAGAGCAGCTTTTCCCCGAGTAAATCCAAATCCGGGAGGTCGGCAGCAGTGGCCGGAGTCGCGGGGATTGGTAAAACAACAATGGTACAAAAGATTGTTTATGACTGGGCCACGGGGAAAATATACCAACAGTTCCAGTTTGTATTCAGTTTCAAATTCCGAGACTTAAACTCCATTAACTGCAGAATAAACCTGAGGGAAATGATTCTGGATCAGTATCCTTACTTTGGGAAATCCTTGAGAGATGTCTGGAAGAACCCAGAGGGATTGCTGTTTATATTGGATGGTTTGGATGAATTCAAACACAGAATCGACTTTGCTGACAGTCGGAGAGATACAGAACCCAAGCACCAGTGCCCAGATCCCGAGTGGTGGTGTGAAGTGTCTGACATTGTGTACAGTTTAATCCAGGGCAAGCTGCTCCCAGGATGTTCAGTGTTGGTAACCTCCCGCCCCACCGCTTTACATTTATTGGAAAAGGCGAAGATTAGTGTCTGGGCTGAAATCCTGGGATTTGTTGGGAAGGAGCGGAAGGAGTATTTCATCAGGCATTTTGAAGATCAGACAGTGGCAGAAGCTGTTTTCAAACACGTGAAGGAGAACGAGATCCTGTACACCATGAGCTACAACCCCTCCTACTGCTGGATCCTCGCTCTGGCACTGGGCCCCTTCTTCACACAAAGAGTCAGGGACCCGCAGCGAGTTCCCAAGACCATCACCCAACTATATTGCTACTATATTTACAACATCCTGAAAAACCACGGCCGTGAGATTGAGAACCCCGGTGATGTGTTACTCAGGGTTGGTCAGATGGCCTTCAGAGGAGTGGCTGAGAAGAAGATTGTATTTACAGATGGAGATTTGATCAAATACAATCTGCAGCCTTCCCAGTTCCTGTCTGGGTTCCTGATGGAGCTTTTGGAGAGAGAGGATTCTGCCCGGTGCGTGGTGTACACATTCCCACACCTCACCATCCAGGAGTTTGTAGCTGCTGTCTCACAATTCCTGAATCCACATCCCGGGGATATCCTGAAATTCCTCACTGAAGCCCAAAACACGACAGATGGGCGATTTGAGGTATTTCTCCGTTTTGTTGCTGGTTTCTCCAACCCAATGACAGCTCGGGGCCTGGAGGAGTTTCTGGGTCCATTTCCTCATCAAACAACCTGCCGGGTGATTGACTGGGTGAAGGAGGAGGTTAAACGTCAGAGTGGAAACACGAGGAGTGAAGCTGGTAAAAGGAGCCTCCTGAACACATTGCACTACCTGTTTGAGTCTCAGAATCGTGGACTGGCTCAGGCCGCACTGGGATCTGTGGAAACACTTTCATTCAGTGGAATGACACTGACCCCGATTGACTGCGCGGTCCTGTCTCATGTCATCGGACTCTGTGATACAATAAAACACCTCGACTTGGATAACTGCCACATTCGGTGTGAAGGAATCCAGCGGCTGGGACCCGGGCTGCACAAGTGCCAGGAGTTGAGGTAACTTGATTTATCTCTCACTCTGAACTGTGAAACTGTCCAGTTGTGTTGTTTCAATGTAAAGGGATTTGTGTTCCACTGTCGTAAATCAGATAGTAAATCCAGCCGATCGGTGAGTTGCAAAGTAATTTGGCTAAAACTGTAGTAAATCACATAGTAAAGAACTGTGTCAAATACCCACAGGATCAGTCAGTAAATCCCCAAGTACGGGAGGGTTCTGTGGTTCCTTGTGAAGGGATGTTGGAGACTTCATCAGATCAGTGAACAACGGCCATTGGTTTAATGGTAGTAAATCACAGGAATGGCCGTGTTTCTCGCTGCCTGTGACATGTCCATTGACAATGTTCCTTCTCACTGTTACCAACACCCAGACCGACACTGACTGCAGTAGGTGGGTCAGAGATTCACACTCCCTTCCCGGTGAGGGACAAGAGACCGTCAGCAGACTGTCCCAGTGAGAAGGAAAGAAATACCATTTTGAGATAGTCCTCCCTGCCCTTGCCGGTGTGTGATTATAACCATCATCGACCTGTGTGACTGTGCTCACTACCAGATACCCAGAACCCATGGACACATCTCCTCTCCCGATTGTGGACCTCAGTTCCGCCTTATGGATATCTCTTCCCCATCCCCCTCCCTCCTGTGGGTTCACATTTCCTCAATCCCGTCCCGTTTATGGGGTTACTCATCCCAATCTCCCTTCCTCCGGTGGGATCTCTTACCCATCCCCCTTCCTGTTGTGGGATCTCTCTTCCCCATCCCACTCCTCCTGTGTGTTCCCTCGTCCCCATCGGCTCTCATCCTCCGAGATCTCTCTTCCCAATCCCCCTTACTCCAGTGGGATCTCTCTTCCCCATCCCCCTTCTTCCTGTGGGATCTCTGTTCCCCACCCCCCTTCCTCCTGTGGGAACTCGTATCCCCATCCCCCTTCCTCCTGTAGGATCTCTCTTCCCCATCTCTTTCTCCCATCCTTAACCCTGCCCTTGCCGCCCCTCTCACGTCAGTAACACTTTTCTAACCATCGAGGAATGAGACAGAATATGTGGAGTTTACAGGGTCACACCGACAGACTAAATTACTGACATTCGGTGAATACCCTGGAGTTGGGCAGTGAGGGACATTGACAGTGATGGGAACTCCGATCAGTGATTTACTGAAGGGTTTAATGTTTCCTGAAATATCTGAGTGAGAGAAATTCCCTCAGACCCACAGTTTGAATCACTTTGTTCATCAATTTGTCTGTTTGTGTTCAGACTTGGAATGAATGAACTGGGAGATTCAGGAGTGAAACTGGTGTCTGTGGCTCTGAGGAACCCGGAGTGTAAAATACAGAAACTGTGGTAAGTACCAGACTGTGGGAGATTGCATTTACAGTCACTGGGTGTCTGACACTGAACATTAATGTGATCAGAAATTGTGTTACTGATAAACACTGGGGATTTGTACCGTGTCCTGTCTCTGTGTGTCATTCACCCTCACTCTCTTTCATCTCCAGGCTGATCGGTGTCGGTCTCACAGATTCTGGTGCCGAGGATCTCGCCTCCGCTCTCAATACGAACCCATCACTGATGGAGCTGGACCTGAGTGGTAATGAACTGGGAGATTCAGGAGTGAAACTGGTGTCTGCGGCTCTGAGGAATCCGGAGTGTAAAATACAGACACTGTGGTAGGTACCAGACTGTGGGAGATTGTGTTTACAGTCACTGAGTGTCTGACACTGAACATTACTATGATCAGTAAATGCGCTACTGATAAACACTGGGGATTTGTATCGTCTCCTGTCTCTCTGTGTCCTTCACCCTCACTCTCTCTCATCTCCAGGTTGGAGAAGGTCGGTCTCACAGATTCTGGTGCCGAGGATCTCGCATCCGCTCTCAGTACAAACCCATCACTGATGGAGCTGAACCTGAATGGTAATGAACTGGGAGATTCAGGAGTGAAACTGGTGTCTGCGGCTCTGAGGAACCCGGAGTGTAAAATACAGAAACTGGGGTAAGTACCAGACTGTGGGAGATTGTGTTTACAGTCACTGGGTGTCTGATACTGAACATTAATGTGATCAGTAGTTGTGTTACTGATAAACACTGGGGATTTGTACCGTCTCCTGTCTCTCTGTGTCCTTCACCTTCACTCTCTCTCATCTCCAGGCTGGACGGTGTCGGTCTAACGGATTCTGGTGCCGAGGATCTCGTCTCCGCTCTCAGCACAAGCCCATCACTGACGAAGCTGAGCCTGGCATTAAATTCGCTGACAGACCGATCTGTCCCCGCTCTCCGCCTCCTCATACTAACCCTCCCGAGTCTGGAGTGGATCAGGTGAGTATTTGTGTTAATGTTAAATGTAATAAAATATCAGCGGATCCGCCGATTTTCTGGTGATATTTGTATGTCAGTGTTGTTGAAACATTAACCCCAGTCCCCTGTTACTGACACTGTTGTGTAATCTGTTTATTTCATCTTTATTCTCCCATCTGTTTCAGTCTGACGGTGAATCAGTTCAGTGAGACCGGAAGGAAGGAACTGAGATCTCTGCAGGAACCCAGAACCGGACTGAGAGTGATCTGTGAACGGCTGAATGTGTGAACATCCCCGTCCTCTTTAATGGCCGCGCGCCGGGTTTAATTCCCAACCGTTCTAACGGAAGTGGATCGAGTATCAGACATTGGGAAAAGCTTACTCCGGGCCGTACCATGACAAAACTCCTGTGTCAGACGCAGAGTAACTCTCCCTCCACACTGTTACATCACATAGTCACAGCGAGAGAATCTGACATCGCACCGTCCATCGCACACTCCCCGGATCAGACACAGGGTGAAGCTCCCTCCGTGTCTCCCATCAATCACCCCTTTGGTCAGACACAGATCCAAACACTCTCCACAAAGAGCCATCAAACATTCCTGTGGTCAGAATCAGAGTGAAGCTTCCTCTGCAACATACCATCGCACGTTCCCAGGGTTAAAACACAGAGTGAAGTTCCATCTGCATCATCACATTACACAATCCCGGGGACAGAAACACACTTCAGCTCCCTCCGCCACCATCTCGCTCCCACAAACCGCTCAGAAACTGAGAGAAACTTCCTCGACACGAACTCATCAAATAGTCTCCCGGTCAGAAACTGAGAGCAGCTACCACCACACCATCCCATCAAACACCCCGGGGTCAGGCACTGAGAGAAGCTCCCTCTGCACCGTCCCATCACACATTCCTGGGGTCAGACACAGGAAAAAAAACGTCTCTGTAGTGTGAGATATATCACTCCCAGGTTAGAAACAGAACGAAGCTCCCTCGATGCAGTCCCTTCACACACTCCCCGGATCAGACACAGAGTGAAGGTACCTGCACACCATCCCATCACACACTCCCAGGGCCAGACACTGAGAACACCTCACCTTACCTCACACTCCCCGGATCGGACGCAGGGTGAATCTTCTACAACACTAGAGGGGCCAGAAACAGAGTGAAGGTCCCTCCACACGGTCCAATCACAAACTTCCGGGATCAGAAACACAGTGAAGCTCGCTCAACACAGTCCCATTACACACTCCCAATGTCAAACACACAGTCAAGCTCCCTCTGCACCATCCCTTCACTCAGTCCCAGGGGCAGACACAGAGTGAAACTCCTTCCACAATGTCCCATCATTCCCATGGTCAGAAAATGAGAGAATCTCCCCCACACCATCATTGCACACAGTCCCAGCGTCAGATATTGAGAGAATTTCCCTCCACACCATTTCACACAGTCCCAGGGTCAGATACTGAGAGAATTTCCCTCCGCACCATCACTGCACACAGACCCAGGGTCAGATATTGAGAAAATTACCCTCCGCACCATCCTTTCACACAGTCCTAGGGTCAGATATTGAGAGAATCTCCATCCGTGCCGCCCTACCTCACACTTCCCGGAGCAGACAGAGGATAATGCTCCCTCGTCATCTTCCCAGTAAACACTACAGGTGTTGGACGCAGAGTGAATCTCCCTCCAGCCCAATTTATTATACACGCTGTGGATCAGAAACAGAATGTAGCTTCCTCAGAACCTTCTCATCACCGACACGCCGGCTCAGACGCAGAGTTCAGCTCCCTCCACACCATCCCATTACAGAATCCCTGGATCAGACAAATGAATCTCCCTCCACACCGTGCCATCACACACTCCCCAGATCAGAGACTGTGTGAAGCTCCCTTCGCACCGTCCTATGACACATGGGTCCCCAACCACCGGACCGCGGACCGGTACCGGTCCGCAGATCATGCGCTACCGGCCCGCGAGGAAACGATATGATTTGGCGATAGGAGTCAGCTGTACCTTTCCTCATTCCCTGTCACGGTCACTGTTTAGCTTGAACGCACATGAGGTTATTACTCTCGCGTCATCCATGTCAGCGCGGGAAGGAGATCAACTCCTCGAGCTTCCAAATGACGGCGGGCTGCAAAGTATGTTTGACATAATATCTCTGCCGGTATTTGGATCAAAGTCAAGGCTGAATATCCTGAGGTAACCATGAAAGCACTGAAAACGATGCTTCCATTTCCAACATATCTCTGCGATGAATGCAATGAAAACTAAATTGTGGAATAGACTGGACGTAAGGAACCCCGTTCGAGTATGGCTGTCTCCTATCACCCCTCGATAGGACCGTCTTGAGCCCAGGACTCCCACTGATTCAGCGATATTGGTGAGTTGCAATGATTTTATATGTTCATACGGGGAAAATATGCGCTGAGTTTTCAATATCCAAACGTTACTTAAAATGTGATGATGCTATTGACTTATATAAGCATATAACAATTACATCACGGAAACAGGCCATCTCTGCCCTCCAAGTCCGTGCCGAACGCTACTCTCACCAAGTCCCACCGACCTGCACTCAGCCCATAACCCTCCATTCCTTTCCTGTCCATATTCCTATCCGATTTAACTTTAAATGATAATATCGAACCTGCCTCTACCACTTCTACTGGAAGTTCGTTCAATACTTACTTCATGCTCCCCTATCCTCACCTGATAATTGACTTATCACTGTATTCATGCGAGGAAAATATGTGCTATGAGTTTAATATTAAATTTGTTAGATAAACCCTTTTAGAAACGAAATTGAGTGTATTAGCCACCTATCACCGATATTCCGGTCGTGATTAACTCTATCCCCCCCCCCCCCTGCCCCCGAACAAAATCGACAAAAACGATTTGTAGAAAAATAATCGGCACGCGCACGCATACACAGCTGACGCATGCGCATTGGTGCCCGCGCAATGCTTCATGGTCATTGCAGTCTTTATCGGGGTAAACCCAACGTATTTGTCTGCTACTCTTGTCCGTTGGCAACCCTACCCATGCCCTCCACCCCGAGTCGGCCGGTCCGCAAGAATATTGTCAATATGAAACCGGTCCACAGTACAAAAAAGGTTGGGGACCGCTGCTATAACACACTCCCCGGGTCAGACAGAGTGAGGCTCCCTCCATACCGTCCCATCACACAGTCCCGGGATCAGACACAGAATGAAGCTCCCTCCACTCCGTCCCATCACAGAATCCCAATCACAGGATGAGAGACAGAGAATTCCCTGCACACCATCCCGCGATACACTCCCAGGGTCAGACCTGGAGAAAATCTCACTCCCAGCCGTCCTATTACAAAATTCTTGCATCAGACACAGAGTGAGAATCCCTCCACACCTTCACATCACACGCGCATAGTGTCAGTCATTGAGATAATCTCCCCTTGTACCATCCCATCTCCTGTGACCTGCTCCTTCTTCCAGCTGTCTGTGTATTTAAAGAGAAGGAATAATCAGACCCCTCTTAGGCCTGCAGGATGTTGTAGGGACCGGTGCTTGGAGCCCAGTTATTCCCAAACAGTGTCAACTATTTGGCTGAGGGACCAAATTCAACATTTCCCAGTCTGTTATTGACACAAAATGTATATTTATACATCGTTAATAATACAAAATGTATAGTTATATATTGATCGTGACATAAAATGTATATTTATAACTTTTTAATGATACAAAATGAATAGTTATATGTGGACAATGACACATAATTGTATAATTGATGTTCTGTGTGTTATCTGAATGTACTTGCCTGTGATTCTGCTGCAAGTCAGTGCTTCTCTGTGCCTGTACCTTCCCGTATTGTGCTCTTGTCAATAAATTCAACAGGACCTGAGATAACACAGAGAGATTTGAGCAGAGATGATCATAAGACCATACGACCATAAGACAGAGGCGCAGAATTCGGCCACCCGGCCCATCGAGTCTGCTCCACCATTCAATTATGGCTAATCCTTTTTTTCTCCTCCTCAACCCCAGTCCCCAGCCTTCGCCCCGTAACCTTTGATGCCATGTCCAATCAAGAAACTATCAAACTCTGCCTTAAATACACCCAACGACCTGGCCTCCAGAACTGCACGTGGCAACAAATTCCACAAAATCACCACCCTTTGTCTGAAGAAAATTCTCCGCTTCTCTGCTTTGAAAGAGCGCCCCTCTATCTTGAGTCTGTGCCCTTTTGTCCTCGTCTCTCCCACCATGGGAAACATCCTTTCCACATTTACTCTGTCTAGGCCTTTCAACATTTGAATGGTTTCAATGAGACCCCCCTTCATCCTTTTGAATTCCAGCGAGTACAGACCCAAAGCCATTAAACGTTCGTTATATGATAACCCTTTCTTTCCTGGAATCCTCCTTGTGAACCTTCTCTGGACCATCTCCTTGGTACCTCGGTAGGTCAAATGTAAAGGGACAGTACACTCTGTTACGTTCTCCGTAACGGGTTAAAGAACCAGTAGAAATGGAAAACACCTGGAGTCTGGTATTGCTGTTAACTAAAGCTATTTTATCAGCAACTACGCAATACAGTACTATAAAATCAGATACATCAATCAGGTTAGCAAAGTTCATGCATATATAAGTGTGGAAATATAAAAAAGCCAAGCTTCTTCAAGCTTAGGAGGTGATGGATACAGTTTTACGATGATAGGTAAATGAAGTCAGTTCAGTTCGTGTTATTGAGTTGAGTACTCTTGGAGAGAGAGAGGTGTCGTGGTCGTCCGTGTAAGCCGATGCCGTATCTTCAAGCTGTCCTCCAAAATCCGTCTAAAGTCACCGAATGTGACCACATAAAAGGGAACCGTCTTCAGTGATAAAGTTACCTACCCAGGCGAGGGTTGGACACACTGACAACTTTCCCCTAGTCACCCCTTTGCACACTGCAAGAGCCACTGATCGATTCTCCCGATCGATCCTCCAAAACCCACCCTTCTGTGGGCACACAAAACTCGTCCAGTGTCCGAATGTGTGTGTGTCTGTCTAACAACCAGCTGCCCTTGTATTTATCCAAGCATGCTGAGCACCAACTGTCCATCAAATAACACCACCCTCAGTCACCATGGCGACTCACGAGCTGCTCGTTGCTCTCTCTCTCTCTCCGAATCAGTTGCCCCTCTCTCTCTTGTTAAGAGATAACTCAGGATATCGTCACAACTGTCATATGCAAGACACTGAGCCATGTTGATGAGCAGGCGGATATTGGAGTCCAAGTTCACAGCCCCCTGAATGTGGTTACAGAGATTGACAGGGTGGTTCAGAAGGCAAATGGCATGGTTGACTTTACTAGTCGAGACACTGAGTTAAAAGACCAGGAAGTTGCGTTGCATCTTTATAAAACTCTATAGCAGTGTGTACAATTAATTCAGTGTCTGTGTGTTGTTGCAGCGGCCATAGTCTGAACGGACAGAGTAAGAGTGGTGATCTTGAGGCTTTATCTCTTCGAGGCTTCAGCGAAGAGAAACTTCAGTCAGTGAAAGAAAAATAAATAAAATCTCGCGATAAACTACATCTGCTCAGTGAGGACAGCAGAGATGCCAGGCAGGACAGATCACGCACTCCCAGGTCAGAAACAGAGTGAATGTCCCTCGATGCAGTCCCTTCACGCACTCCTGGATCAGACACAGAGTGAATACTCTCCCAGAGTCAGACATTAAGAAAATCTAACTCCGATTTGTCCCATTGTAAAATTCCTGTGTCAGACACAGAGTAAAGCTCCCTCCACACCATCCCATCACATACTCCCGGGATCAATAACAGAGTGAAACTCGCTCAACACAGTCCAATTACACACTCCCTGGATCAGACACACAGTGAAGCACCATCGCATCGTTCTATCACACACTTCCCAGATCTGTCAAAGTGTGAAGCTTACTTCACACCGTCCCGTCACAGACTCCCCGGATCAGACAGAAAATGATTCAAAATGTTTCTGTGTCAAAATTTCCGTCCACAGCGTCCCATCACACAGTCCACGGATCAAATATAGAGTGAAGCGCCGTTTAACCGAGGGAGGCGAAGATGGCGGCGCGACGGCAGCACGCGTGGCCTCTCCGGTGAATGAATTATATCTGTAATCTGTCAAGGAGGGGACCGTGCACAATTCAGTTTTGATGGAGACGCACGTGAGAGTAGGGAGGAACATTTAAAAAACTTCAGAAATGCCCGCTTCGCTGCCGCTGCTACTGTGTGGTACCCGGAATCTCCGGAGCAGAAGGCCCCGAAATCCTTGGCTTTGCATGCTTCAGCGGCCCAGGTGAGGTCGAAGTCGCTTGGCAGAGGATGGCGCTCGGGAGGCTGTATCGGAGTGGCTGGTCAGAGGCTCGAAGTTCCCGGACGGACGGACTGAGTGTCGACTGTGGTCGGCTGCTTCCAAGGCATCGGCAAGCCTCCCTTTGCCGCCTGCTATCGGGGACTGGGGAGTCAATCGACTCGGGGACTTTGAGACTATTTTTACCGTGCCCATGGTTTGTTCTTCATCAAATTATGGTATTGGTTTACACTGCTGTAACTATTTGTTCTAGTTATGTGGTTCTGTCAGTGTTAGTCTTTGGTTTGTCCTGTTTTCTGTGATATCACTCCGGAGAAACATTGTATCATTTCTTAATGCATATTTGCATTTCTAAGTGACAATAAAAGAGGAATGAGTGTTCTCATAATCTAATCTAACCCGTCTCATCACACACTCCGAGTATCAGTCACAACGTGCAGCTCCCTCCACACTGTCGGATCAAGCACTCACAGGGTCAGACACCGAGAATGCCCTCCACACCATCCCGTGATACACTCCCAGGGTCAGACATTGAGAATATCTCACTCCGGCCTCTGCCATTACAAAATTCCTGTGTCAGACACAGAGCGAGCCTCCTTCCACAACGTCACATCACACAGTCACAGGGTCAGACTTTGAGCGAATCTCACTCCGGTCTGACACTTACAAAATTTCTGTGTCAGACATAGACTGTAGCTCCCTCCACAACATCCCATCACACAGTTCCCCGATTGTACACGGAGATAATCGCCTTCCACGCCACGCAACCTCCATTCACTGAATCAGACACGACGTTAACCTCCCTCCGCACTGTCCCATCAAACACTCCCTGGATCAGACACAGAGTGAAGCTCCCTACACACCGTCCCATCACTAAATTACTGTGTCAGACACAGAGTGAGGCTTCCTGCACACCGTCACATCACATACCCACAGGGTCAGACATACAAAGAATCTCACACCGCACCACCCTACCTCACACTCTGCGGATCAGACACAGGGTAAAGTTCCCTCTCCACTGTCCCACCACACATTCCCAGATCAGACACAGTGTGAAGCTCCCTCCCCACTATCCCATCACACATTCCCAGGGTCAAACACACAGTGAAGCTCCGTCTGCACTATCGGATCACACATTCACAGGGACAGACACAAAGCGAAGCTCCCTCCACATCGACCCATCAGACACAGAGAAAAGCTCCCTCCACACCGTCACATCACACACTTTCCGGATCTAGCACAGAATGTAGCTCCCTCCACATCGTCTCTTCACACACTGTACAGATCAGACACAGAGAGAAGTTCCCTCCGCACTGTCCCATCACACTCCCAAGTGAGACACAGAGTAAAGCTCCCTTGACACAATCCAATCACACACGCCCCGGATCAGAAGCAGACAGACACAGATTTAAGATCCCTCCACACGGTCCCATCATACACTTCCAGGCTCATACACAGAGTGAACCTCACTCCACACCATCCCATCACACACTCCCCAGATCAGACACAGACTGAAGCTCCCTCCAAACCGATGGATCATGCAATCACAGGGTGAGAGCCAGTGAATTTCCTGCACACCATTCCACGATACACTCCCAGAGTCAGACCTTGAGAAAATCTCACTCCGGACCGTCCCGTTATAAAATTTTTGTGTCAGGCACAGAGTGAGGATCCCTCCACAGCCTCACATCACACACGCACAGTGCCAGTCATGGAGATAATCTCCTTCTGCACCATCCCATCTCCTGTGGCCTGCTCCTTTCTCCTGTTGTCTGTGTGTTTAAAGAAAAGGAATAATCAGGGCCTTCTTCGATCTGCAGGATGTCCCAGTGGTTGTTGTAGGGACCGGTGTTTGGAGCCCAGTTGTTCCCAAACTGTGTCAAGTATTAAGCTGAGGGGCCTAATTCAACATTTCCAAGTCTGTTATTGACACAAAATGTATATTAATATATTAATCATAACACAAATATATTTATATATTGATTACGACACAAATGTATATTTATCTATTGTAAATTATGTAAAACCTATATTCGCATATTGTTACTGACATGTGTTGCCGCTCATCCCCTGTTGTTCTGGTCCTATTAACAGGATGTGTAAAACATATTTCTATATTGTTACTGACAGAGAATTGTATAATTTATGCTCCGTGTGTTATCTGAATCTACTTGCCTGTGATACCACTGCAGGTCAGTGTTTCTCGTAACTGTGCCTTCCCGAACTTGCGCACTTGGCAACAAATTCAACAGGACCTGAGAAAACTCAGTGAGCTTTGAGCAGTAATGATCATAAGACCATAAGACAATAAGATCATAAGACATAGGAGCAGAATTAGGCAACCCGGCCCATCGTGTCTGCTCCACCTTTCAATCACGGCTTAACTTTTTTTGCTCTCCTGCTCAACCCCAGTTCCCAGGCTTCTCCCCGTAACCTTTCATGCCATGACCAATCAAGAGCCTATCAACCTCTGCCTTAAATACACCCAATGACTAGCTGCATGAGACAACAAATTCCATCAATTCACCACCCTTTGGCTAAAGAAATCTATCCGCAACTCTGTTTTAAAAAGGCTCCCCTCTAACCTGAGTCTATGCCCTTTTGACCGAGACTCTCCCACCATGTGAAACATTCTTTCCACATCTACTCTGTCTAGGTCTTTCAACATTCGAATGGTTTCAATGAGATCCCCCTCATCCTTCTGAATTCCAGCGAGTACAGACCCAGAGCTATCAAATGTTCATCGTGTGATAACCCTTTTGTTCCTGGAATCATCCATGTGAACCTGCTCTGGACTCTCCCCTTGGCACCACGGTAGGTCAAATGTAAAGAGATGGTACACTGTTAAATACAAGACCCATAACAGTGTTGATGATCAGAGGGATATTGGAGTCCAAGTTCACAGATCCCTGAATGCGGCTACGGAGGTTGACAGGGTGGTTCAGAAGGCAAATTCCATGGCTACGTTTATTAGTCGAGGCACTGAGTTAAAAAGCCAGGAAGTTACGTTACAACTTTATAAAACTCTATAGCAGTCTGTACAATTAATTCAGTGTCTGTGTATTGCCGCAGTGGCCATAGTCTGAGTGGACAGAGTGAGATGGTGATCTTGAGGTTTTAGCTCTTCGAGGCTTCAGCAAGGAGAAACTTCAGTCAGGGAAATAAAAGAGATAAATACATAATTAAAATCTCGTGGTAAACTACATCTGCTCAGTTAGGACAGCGGAGATGCCAGGCAGGACAGTTGAATGCTCCTCTTTAGGGATGCGGGTAGGCAGGGAGACCTCCAGCGTCCCTGACCACCACAACTGCGAGAGATGCATCCAGCTGCAGCTTCTAACAAACCGCGTTAAGGTGTTGGAGCTAGAACGGGATGAACTCCGGATCATTCGGGAGGCTGAGGGGTAATAGATAGGACACATAGAGAGGTAGTTACACCCAAGGTGCAGGACACAGGAGACTGTGTGACCATCAGGAAGGGGAAAGGGGTTAGGGAGCCAGTGCAGAGTATCCCTGTGCACAACCCCCTCACCACTTTGGATGCTGTTGTGGGGTGGGGACCGAACAGAGAAAAGTCACAGTATTGCAGATTCCTGCATATCAACCACTGATGAAACTAGTGAACCGAGTTCAGAGGGAGATAAAGTCCTGACCACAGGAAAGGACCTCAGCATTTCAGGACTGCTTTGAAAACACGGACTGGATCATCTTCCGAGAGGCGGCTGCCTTTTACTGCCACACTAAATCATTGAATATGCGAGGCCTCTGATGTGCATTGAGAACGTCGCCATTCTTAACAGTATCTACGTGAGAACAAATCTTGACTGATGGCTGGCGAACAGAAGTCGGAGCACGGTTGAGAGATCGGGATGCTGCCGTCATATCGGCGGAGTAAGACAGCTCTCAGGTCTTTACTGCTCAGTTTGATACACAGAACGACGTTCCGGGAACGAAGGCCCCGCACACACCCAAGAAGGCACGCTGGCCTGTTGATATGAAATGGGGTGAAGAGCAATGGGAGTGGCGGGGGTCGGGTGAAGGAATGGGGAATGGGGATCACGGTCAGATCAACCAGCTCCTTACTGAACAACTGCTGCTGCGTGTTCACATATTTTTATTCATATGTTCACATGAAATGTTTAGATTGGTATCGTTCAGCACAGACAAGGTGGGACAAAGTACATTTCCTGTGTGTATCCTTCTATGTTCAGTGATACTGACGAATTAAGTTAATATTTGCCTTCATCTTTCTTTATAATGAAGTTTTAAATAGTAGAGCAGAAAAATGAATTATGCCACATTCATGGAAATATATCAAAGTTCCCAAATTGTGTGAAATATTATCTCAAGTCAAGCGTGGGAATCGAAACTCTTTGGAGTCGCGGTGGAGGAGACGCGCTCGCTGAATTGGGTGACTCTAAGGCCAGAGGGCCCAGCCTCGGGATAGAGGGGCGTCCTTCTAGAACGGAGACGAGGAGTAAATTCTTCAAGCAGAGGATGCTGAGTCTAGGAATTTGTTGCCTCAAGTAGTTGTAGAGGCCGTCTTTATGTGTATTTAGGGCCCAGGCTGATAGATTCCTGATTGATCCGGGCTTGAAGGGATACAGGGAGAAGGCCGAGGAATGGGACTGAGAGGAAAATTGTGTCTTCTACAGTGAAGTGGCGAAGCAAAGCCAATAGGCATAAAAGCCCAATTACTCTCCTATATCTCATAGTCTTATGGTCCTGATATAGGTGAAACATAGACAGGAATGCGGATGTTGTGGCAGCAGGCAAAAAAACCATAGAAAACATAGAAAAACATCGAAAATGGGTGCAGGAGTAGGCCATTCGGCCCTTCGAGCCTGCACCGCCATTCAGTATGATCATGGCTGATCATCCAACTCAGAACTCTGTACCAGCCTTCCCTCCATACCCCCTGATCCCATTAGCCACAAGGGCCATATCTAACTCCCTCTTAAATATAGCCAATGAACTGGCCTCACAGTTTCCTGTGTCAGAGAATTCCACAGATTCACCACTCTCTGTGTGAAGAAGTTTTTCCTCATCTCGGTCCTAAAAGGCTTCCCCTTTATCCTCAAACTGTGACCCCTCGTTCCGGACTTTCCCAAAATCGGGAACAATCTTCCTGCATCTAGCCTGTCGAATCCCTTTAGGATTTTATACGTTTCAATAAGATCCCCCCCCCCCCCCACCAATCTTCTAAATTCCAACGAGTATAAGCCTAGTTCATCCAGTCTTTCATCATATGAAACTCCTGCCATCCCAGGAATCAATCTAGTGAACCATCTTTTTACTCCCTCTATGGCAAGGATGTCTTTCCTCAAATTAGGGGACCAAAACTGCACACAATACTCCAGGTGTGGTCTCACCAAGGCCTTGTACAACTGCAGTAGTACCTCCCTGCTCCTGTACTCGAATCCTCTCGCTATAAATGCCAGCATACCATTCGCCTTTTTCACCGCCTGCTGTACCTGCATGCCCACTTTCAATGACTGGTGTATAATGACACCCAGGTCTCGTTGCACCTCCCCTTTTCCTAATCGGCCACCATTCAGATAATAATCTGTTTTCCTATTTTTGCCACCAAAGTGGATAACTTCACATTTATCCACATTAAATTGCATCTGCCAGGTATTTGCCCACTCACCCAACCTATCCAAGTCACCCTGCATCCTCTTAGCATCCTCCTCACAGCTAACACTGCCGCCCGGCTTCGTGTC
The DNA here is from genome assembly GCF_030028105.1 of Mobula birostris. Lineage (NCBI taxonomy): Eukaryota > Metazoa > Chordata > Chondrichthyes > Myliobatiformes > Myliobatidae > Mobula > Mobula birostris. The sequence goes on from NC_092382.1 coordinate 11,658,684, forward strand.
ATCCGCAAACTTGGAGATGCTGCATTTAATTCCCTCATCCAAGTCATTAATATATATTGTAAACAATTGGGGCCCCAGCACTGAGCCTTGCGGTACCCCACTAGTCACTGCCTGCCATTCTGAAAAGGTCCCGTTTATTCCCACTCTTTGCTTCCTGTCTGCCAACCAATTCTCTATCCACATCAATACCTTACCCCCAATACGGTGTGCATTAAGTTTGCACACTAATTTCCTGTGTGGGACCTTGTCAAAAGCCTTTTGAAAATCCAAATATACCACATCCACTGGTTCTCCCCTATCCACTCGACTAGTTACATCCTCAAAAAATTCTATGAGTTTCGTCAGACATGATGTTCCTTTCACAAATCCATGCTGACTTTGTCCGATGATTTCACCGCTTTCCAAATGTGCTGTTATCACATCTTTGATAACTGACTCTAGCATTTTCCCCACCACCGATGTTAGGCTAACCGGTCTATAATACTCCAGTTTCTCTCTCCCTCCTTTTTTTAAAAAGTGGGGTTACATTAGCCACCCTTCAATCCTCAGGAACTAGTCCAGAATCTAAAGGGTAAAGGTTAATACACAGAATAAGTTACAATTAGTGCTATAGATTATTGTTAAGAAATATTCTAATTCCCTGACCGGGAAGCGAACCCCGTCCGCGGTCGTGAGAGCGCCGAATCCTAACCACTACATCACCAGGAAAACTACGGAAGCATTGTACACAACTATAGGTAACCAGCGAATGAGCAAATATTAAATAACATATATCCATAAATTATACTAATGAACAAATAAGTGATAAATATTGCGTTTTTGAGCTGTACCGTCATTGGACGTTTGCTATCGGCTGTGGAATCGATTAAGTGATAGAGTGAGCGATGTTACCCACTCCGGTTCAGTTTCCTGATGGTTGAGAGGGAATCAGTGTTCGTGCCCCAGTTGTGGGCATCTTAACCTTTTAGTTCCCTCACCACCACCACCCACCGCCACCAGATGGCAGCAGCGAGAGGAGAGCACGACCTGGATGGTCGGGGACCTAAGTGATTGATGCTGTTTCCTGCATCAGCGCTCCCTGTAGATGTACTGGTGGTTGTGATGAAATAGCCCATATAATTATGATTATGATTATGAGGACGCAGCCCCCTTTTTATTATTATTTAGTAATACATGGATTAAGGAATGATACAATGTTTTCCAAGAATGATATCAAGAAAACACACGACAAACCGGCTTAAAAACTAACAAAAAACACATAATTATAACATATAATTACAACAGTGCAAACAATGCTGTAATTTGATAAGAACGGACCATGGAACAGTAAAAGTCTGAAAGTCTCTCGAAAGTCCCATCATCTCACGCAGACGGTGAACCTCCAGCGCCGCCAACTTGCCGATGCAGCATCCTGGAAGCATCCGACCACAGTCCGACTCCGAATCCGTCCGAAAACTCCGAGTCTCCGACGACCTCTTCGACACCGAGCACCGACCACCATCTCTGCCGAGCGCTTCGATCCCGGCCCCGGCAACAGTCGATAAGCAAATCCGAGGTTTTGGAGCCTTCGTCTCTGGAGATTCTCGATCGCACAGCAGCAGCGGCAGCGAAGCAGGCATTTCAGAAGTTACTGCAGGTGTTCCTCTGCGCTTCTCACGTCTGTCTCCATCAAATCCGGATTGTGCAAGGCCCCCTAGTTACACATAATCGATATTCTTCTCCTCCCTCTACTACACTACTGTATGTGCACTTTTGCGTTTAAAGGCATTGACGATTCTATACCAGGTCGCGATGCAATTGCAAATACACTCATCACTGCACCTCCATAGAAGGCTGTCGAACCATGAGATGAAATGCCTAAACTTCGTAAACATCTGAGAAAGTAGAGAAGCTGTCGTGCCTTCTTTCTAAAGACACCTATGTGCTAGACCCAGGACATATCTTCTGATACGATAACTCCATAGAATTCAAAGTTACTGACCCTCTCTATTTCTGATACCCGAATGAGGAGTATTTGACGGACCTCCGGTCACCCTTTTCTGTAGTCAATAATCAGCTCTTTACTTTTGCCGACGGTTAATAAGAGGTTTCTGTCGTGGCGCGATTCAGGCAGACTTTCAATCTCCCTGCTATACACCGATTCACCCTAACTTTTCATATGAGAAACAACAGAGGTACCTTCAGCTGACTCAAATGTGGTATCGGGGTTGTACCTAGCCTCCGTCACAGTTATAAAGCAAGTAGAGCAGGGGCTGAGACTTTTGGTGGATCTGTGCTGATGATGATTGTGGAGCAGATGTTGTTACCAACCAGAGCTGACTGGGTTCGCCAAGTGAGGAAATCGAGAATCCTCACAAGGAGTTATTGAAGCATAAATCTTGGAGATTATTGATTAGTTCTGAAGGAATGATAGTGTTCAACCCAGAGATCCAGTGAGTGAAATGCGTCATGATGCATCATCCCGGGAATATCCAGACAGTCAAGATTGAGCTGGTGGAAAAGTTACCGGAGAATTTTCAGGTGTTAGGATCTGTCAGCATTTAAACAGGCAGAGGCTATATAATCACGTAGTTCCTAAATTTGTAAATGACATCAGTATTGGTGGTGTCGTGCACAATGAAGAGGATTGGCTAAGTTTACAAAGAGAGCGAGACCAACTTAAAAAGGGACCAAGGAATGGCAGGTGGAAGTTAACTTGACCAGACGCTGCGCTTTGTAGAGTTAAGGCAGGGCAGTTCTTGCATAGTGAACGGCAGGGTGCTGGAAATTTTGTAGGATTGGATAAACCAAGCTTACTCGCTGAAACTGGTTATACACGTTGACAAGGCACAGTAAGGATGCTATCAGACTAGAAAGCATACCGGAAACGTTTCATGGGAATGTTACTTAGAACACTCGGTTTGAACTATAAGGAGAGGTTGTGTAAGCTGAGAGATTTCTTCCTGCTGCATAAGACGCAGTGGGGTGACATTAACGAGGTGTAGAATATCATTAGGGTCACAGACAGGAGTCAATATGGTTGTTCTGACACGTCTAGCGTGATAGTGAAACGGATAGTGTTTGTCGCTCTCAATTTCAGCTTCCACCGAGGCTGGCAGTCTCGCGAAAAGGAGAGCTGAAGGTGTAAACCTCTCCCTCGCCAACAGTAAGCCTCGTGTAGTGCCTGGTCGCTGGCGACACACGGAAGCTGAACTCCTTTCGGACTCAGGCTGAACGACAGAGGACAGGGAAGGAGGTCTGGCCCCTGCAGACGTAGCACGTCGGCTCACCGACGTGTAGACACGCCCTGGTGCTCGTGAACCGGATCTCCAGCTGTGGGTAAATAACCCCACTGCCCTGTGGTAAGCCTCGGGAGGGACGAACGCTACGGGATTAGACATTGACAGCAAATCCGGAAGGGAGCTCCTAAGGTGGCTGAACGTCGCAGAACGCCTTTCTGGCAGCTTCTGCAGCCAAGCTGGTGACAAACGTATCGCTTCATAAGGTTTCTTTTGGACTACAATGGTGAGGCCGAAAGAGGGTGGGGAGGGCGCACCTTGACAACTGGGCAGCTGAAGATCTCCATACCTTCCGCCCATGCTCGTGATGATGATCACTCACTGTCCCTCCAAGGCACACGGATGTCAACCACCATCACAATTAAATGGCGGCCAGAATACCCGCTCAGCCAGTTTACTGATGCCTTCATCAAAACCCAGACCCCACCCCGACAGTGACCGCCAAGGACGCGCTGGGAAAGCTTTACAGTATCACCGGCTGTTCAGCAGCATCCGGGCGATCTATTCATAGATGCAGGAGTCTTCTATCACGCTAACGTGCGGGTCATATTAGGTATCAAGACGGCACAGACGGTCAATGCGAAAAAGAAAAATCAGCAACATCTTTCTGATAACGGTATACAGCTGGGCAGCAGGGGCGGTATTGCTCACGAGGAAACTGTATCAGTGACTGCCGACTGTACCAGTGTGGTCTCCCTACCGAGCCTCTCAAGGAAATGTTATACACGCTTCGAGGGATGCAAGAAAACACCTTCCCGGTGAGCAGCCACTGTCGGTAGCAGCGACAGAGACGATATCAAATCTGCAGCGAGCCAGTCCCCGTCAACATAACGCCTTCCCGGTGAGCAGCCACTGTCGGTAGCAGCGGCACATGAGAAGGACTCCGCAGAAGGCAAACTCACATCAACATAATGTCTGACAGGTTGGCAGCCGCCGTCTGCAGCAGCGGTAGACATGGGAACGACTCTGCACGGAGCCAGTCTCCGTAAGGCTGCCGGATCAGTCAAACTCCCAGGCCGGCTGCTCAGGCTGTGTGCACGCCAGAGCACTGACGTCTCCATGGACATCTTCAATATTTTACAAGCTGCCGTCCCCATATTCATCAAATCAACCACTATGCGATGTCTGTATTCATTTTGTGCGGACTACAATATTAAATGCTGTGGTTTAATATCAGGTGTTATGAGCAATTTCGGTCACCTTATCTAATGAAGGATGCACTGGCATTTGAGAGGGTCCTGGGGAAGCACACGACAATGCTCCCGAAGTTGAAGTGTTAACGTGTGAGAAACGTTTGATATATGTGGGTGCACGTTATTGAAAACTATAGAATATTGAAAGGCCGTGAGAGAGTGGATATGGAGGGAATAATTCCTATAGTGGGTTGGGGGAGGGGGGGGTGGTGAGTCTCTAACCAGACGGCGCTGCCTCAGAACACATGGGCGTCCCTTCAGAAGAAAGATGAGGATGAAATTCTGCAATCAGAGTGGTGAATCCATGGAACCCATCGCTATGGACGGTTGTAGAGGCAGGGTAATTTGATTTTTATAAAGCAAGTGTTGATAGGTTTCTGATCAGTAAGTGCGCCAAAGGTCCCGGGCAGAAGGCAGGAAAATGGGGCTTGACGGGAATGATAAATCAGCAGCAATGTATCACCCCACCCCCACGTTTCAGCAAAAAGCATCAGCCCCTACCACCCACCAAATCAATGGCAAAGTCCCCAGAGAACTTACGTTGAATGATATTGATGTTTCTATACCAAGCCACGGTGCTGCCATTCAATACGTTCTGTATCTATAGAACTTTGTCACGCTTTTAGACCTCATGCCGAATCTCTGCAGAGTCCTAAGAAACCAGAGTCACCGCCGTGCTCTCTTCGCAATTGCACTTGATGGGTCCAGGGCAGATCCCCAGAAATAGTAACATCAGGAATTTAAAGTTGCTCACCCCCTCTGATCCTCCGAAACCTCTGGTGTCTCCTTCCTTAGCCTTGGTTGCATTGAGTGAGACGTTTAAGGGCAGGGTGGAAGTTGGAGGCAAAGTGGGTGAAAATGTCGAAGTCAGCGCGAGTGCATGAAGCGGCAACAATACATTCGTTGACGTAGCGGTGGAAGAGATAGGGTGCATTACCGATGCGAGTATTGGTAAATGGACTGTTTTACTCAGCCAACGAACAGGAAGGCATATTTGGGGCCTATGCGAGTGCCCATGGCTACACATTGAATTTGGAATAAGTGGGCGCAGCCGAAGGAGAAACTGTTGTGGTGGGGACCGGTTCTGCCAGTCGGAGGATGGTGGTGCTGGAGGGGAAGTGGTTGGTTCTTTCCTTGAGAAATGTGGAGAAATTTAAGGCCCTCTTGATGGGGTCTGGAAATCCCTAGAGAAAATGAGACGGCCAGGGCCAGGGAATTGAAAGTTAGTGAGTAGATGGAGAGCACGGGAAGGGTCGGGAATGCCGGTGGGAAGGGACTGAAGGACGGGGCATAGGATGGACTGGAGCTATTAACACAGGATCAGTGGGGTAGCAGCGGGCAGAGACAATGGGCCTACCCGGACAATCAGGCTTGTGATTCCAGTAGGAGGTAGAAGAGAGCAGTTCAGGGCAATGGAACCATGAGTTTTCCACAGGGAATGGAGGTTCTTCAGAGTTGACGATGTCAGCGATGATGTCAGAGACGGTTCTCTGATGGTCTGCTGTCCAGGCTTCTTCAAGGTGTAGTCATGAGAGTTACCGCCTAGTCTCACCAAGGCAGAGATCAGACCACCACTCTACAACAGCAACCATTTTGTCTGCAGGCTCGATGGTACGTTTGGGTGTGGTGTTTAGGGAATGGGGGAGTAGTGCATTCGGAGGGGGTAAGGGTCGAGGAGAAGTGAGGATTCCTGACGTTGAGGCGGTTGATGTCTAGTCGGCAATTAGTGATGAGAAGATCCAGATCAGGCAGAGAATCAATGCGCTGTGTCAGAGAAGAGGAGGAGGGCTGGAGACAGGAGAATGCACCGTCAGTGCTGGGTGGTGAATTCTGGCCGAAAAAGTGGGCTCGAAGACGGAGATGAATGTGAAATAAACTTCACCTTCCCAGCAGCAGCTCATCCCGGAGGTCTGAGAAGCTGTAGCGAATTGTTTACGAAAGTGTTTGCAGAAATATATGTTATATGTTACGTAAAACGAACACGTGGCGTTACATTTTACACTAGGGTAGTGTACTCCGATTAATCCCCACGCGAAATTGAGACATCCATGCTGAGAGTGAAAGACAGAATGGAAAGAAAACCGCCAGTTTGTCAAAACGACCGTGGCAGGACTCGAACCTGCAATCTTCTGATGACTTCCAATCAAGCACCGAAGTCAGACGCCTTATCCATTAGGCCACACGGCCGTGTCCTCTAAGATAGGCCAAGGAACGAAAATGGGAAATGCTGACTGCTGCAAGGAGTTTCCATGTATAGAATGTTTTCCTGACCTGGTTAAAAGTACTGGCACACAGTGATTTCATCCCAGGTGAACATTCAACCTTTGTTGTTAATATCTTCCTAATAATTCCTACTTTGGGCTGTTCATTTAAATTCAATATTCTGTCACGCAGAAAGGAATTCTCCAAGGCACAAGTCACGGTCTTTTGTAGCGGTGTTATATTCTGGGATTGGAATCAGTGAAAATGGTCCACCATATTCAATACATTATTCATAGAGTGAGCTCGAATACTTTTTAGATATATCAGCCGTTCGATTGATATTCCAGAGCCGGGCAGCCATGTGTATGTGTCGGGTAAGCTTTCGGGTGATCGGATCTGCGGTTGCGCACAGCCGGGCGTGCCGTCATCGTGTCCGTAATGTGGTAGCTTTCAGGTTATTGCATTTGTCGAATACACGGAAAGTCGTTATTCTCGAACCAGATGGCAAATTTCAATAATATCTGTTTACTTGAAACCGAGTAATATGACAAGAATTTAATTTAACATAAATTTATCTCATTGTACAACTTGTAATGGGATCCTGAATTACCCCTATGAACTGTTGTTTTGAAAAGAGAGAGAGAGAGCGTTATTTAACACCGACTTGTTTGTAAAAGAGAGAGTGAGGCGAAGACTAACGGTGGGACTGTCACTTTAAGGAACAAGAAAGAACTGCTTAACTGTTGGATTTCTGCTGAAGTGGAGATAGCACCGAGCAGCTCGTATGTTGCTATAGTGACCGAAGGCGGTGTTATTTAATAGACACTTGATCTAATGATTTTCGGCAGGTTGTTGACACTTCCTGCAAGGATTTTTGTCTGCTTACATTTCTTTCACAGAGAGAGGAAGGAGAGATTATTTGAATGGCAGGTGGTACCCAGTACGGTGAGATAAATAGGAGGTCAGATGATAAAGACATCAAGCACATGTTCTGGACAGTGAATGAGCACTGTTGTGCCCGGAGGAAAAGTGGGTTTTAGCGGATCAATTAGACGGATCGATCTGTCGTTTTTGCAGTGGAAAGAGAAAAAGGGTTGACTGGTGGGGTGTTGTCGATGTGTCCACCCTCGCCTGGGGGATAGCTCACCACAGAAAAGCGGTCCCCTTTGTAACAGTCAAAGTCTGTGACTGTTATATATAAAGTCATTGCTAACCTGTTTGATTGTCTACATTTATATTACTGTATTGCGTAGTTACTAATAAATATTATTAGTTTATAGCAATACCGGACTCCAAAGTGTTGGTTCTTTATTCCCGTCACTGGGTTCGTGACAAACTTAAAACACTCACAGGTTCTAGAGTTACAGAGAACGGAATCGATCCTTTTGCCACAGTACGTCCATAGCGTCTAAGGCGCCTACATTAGCTATTCCCATGTTTCCTGTGATTAGCACCAATCTCTCTGAACTCAGCTTTTCACGTCCTTGAATTCTGGTAAGCACGGCGAGCAAAATAAATCGACGTAGAATCTGAACATAAATATGTGTACCATAAGCAGAGTCTGTAAGTGTTCTGAAGAAATTCAAGACTTCCAGTTACAAGAGAGGGAAGAGCAGACGAGGTGGCCGAGAGGTTAAGGCGATGGACTGCTAATCCATTGTGCTCTGCACGCGTGGGTTCGAATCCCACCCTCGTCGCGAGGTGTTTGTCTGCGAGACCATCTTCGAATTGATCACTTTAAAAGTTCCGAGCCTTCACCTTTTGTCACAGGGACGCCGACAGGTTGGTGTGTTAGTCATGAAAAAACAATATTCACCATTAGTTCGTCACCAAATTTGGCCACAACACCACAAAATATAGGAACTGAATTCGGCTATTCGGCTCATCGATGTTTCTCCGCCAACCCATCATGGCTAATCTCAACCCAATTCTCCTGGCTTCTCCTCGTCACCTTGGTCAACCTTACTAATCGAGAAGCTGTCAACCTCCGCTTTAAATAAACCCCATAAGATGGGCTCCACAGTGAGCAAAAAATCCACAGATCCTTATCTTCCGCTGCAGGAGGTCCTCCTTATCCCTGTTTCAAAGGGACGCTCTTATCTGAGCCCTCTGGCCCCAGACTCTGCCACTTCAGGAAACACTCTCTCCATGTCCTTTTATCTCAGCCATTCAATATTCGATAGATGTCACTGAGATCCGAGGCTCGTCCATCTAAATTCAAGCGAGCTCAGGCCCAGGGTTGGAAAACGTTCCTCAAGTGTGACCTTTTCAATCCCGGGATCATTCTAGATATCAGCCTCCGATGTCAGCACATCCGTTTTAGATAAGGGACCGAAATGTTTACCATACTCCAGAGGCGGTCTCACTAAAACCTTGTAAAGGGTTAGCATTACATTCTTCCTTTTTGTTTTCCAGCTCTCTCGAAATGAATACTGACATTACATTTGTCTTCCTTACTATCGCCTCAAACTGTATGTAAACATGTCGGGAACCGTGCACGAGATCTCTGAACTCCCTTTACACATCTTTTTGTCTAAATTTATCCCCATTTAGATAATAGACTTTCTCCTCTTTGCGTCTACAAAGTACAATTCCATACATTTCCCGACAGTATAATTCATTGCCTATTCTTCTCATCTGTCCAAGTTCTTCTGCAAACTTTCTGCTTCCTCGGGACTACCTATCCTTTAAGCTAGATTTGGATTGTCCTCTAATTTGGCCGCAAAGCCACCAGTTTCATTATCAGGATTCATTGACATATGAGGTGAAAGTTTGCGATCGGAATACAGATTCGTCACCGGCAGGCAACCAGAAAATGTCCCCTTCATTATCAATGTTTTTCTCCACCCAGTCAGTCATTCGTCTCTCCATGGCGGTATATATGCTGCATTATCATTTTTAGCAGTCCCATATACTGCACTTTGTCAACAACGTTCCGAAAATCCAACTAAGCAATATCCAGTGACTTCACTCTGTTTATTCTGCCTGTTATTTCCTCGAGGAATTCCAAGCAATTTGTCAGGATAGATTACCCCCTGAGGAAACAATGCTGACTTTGCCCTATTTTATTGTGTGCCACGAAGTGCAGCGAAACTTCCTCCTTAATAATGGACTGCAACATCGTCGCAAACGCTGTGGTCGGGCTAACAGGCTGATATTCTCTTTTTTGCTTCACTCCCTTCTGAAAGAGAGAATGACGTTTCCAATTTCAAAACTATTCAAAAATACAGTGATTCTTGAAGGATCATTACAACTGCCTCCACAATATTTTGGGACAAGAAGATTGGCGTGAATGTCGGCAAAACCTGCGATGACGATTAGTTTCGCTTTTTGCCTCTCTCAGCGTCTGTCCCTTAATTTATTATCAAAGTGTACAGACTTTAAACAACCTTGAGATTCGTCTCCGTACAGGCAGCTACGAAGCGAAGAAACACAATAAAACTCATTAAAACAAAAGAAGACAGTCAGACATCCAGTGTACAGAGAGAGAAAAATATCGCACAAAAACAAAAGCACGAAAACAGTGTTCAGACAAAAGGTCACAAAGCCAGGCATCTCTGCAGCCGGACAAGAGGTCCACTAGTTGTCGGCCACAGTCTCAGGCCAGCACAGACACAAGCGAATCCCGCAGGGCAGCAAGCTGTGCCGAACAATCCCTTGCCTCCGGCTCCGAAAACAAGCCATTTCTATCTGACCTGTTTCTTAAATCGTCAAAACCCTGTGTCATTCCTCGCTCTCTGTTACTTCGATACGCCCTCGGGCTCGGGTTTCGTCGTTTCGATTCGGCCAGTACCCGACATAGACGTCGTCTGTATTTCCTCCTACAAGCATGACTTAGAGGGTGTTTCGAAGTTTGGTGTTAACTGGAAAGGAGGTGAGAGGGCGGGTGCAATGCGTAGATTTGGACTTGCGTACTGATAGACAGAAAGAGTAAATGAAAAGTCGGCACGTGGAGGTTAATGATGGAAAATGTGAGGGAAGAGGAATCAAGTAGAGTACATTACATGTAAGTGAAATTCAAAGGGAGTGAGATGTTCCTGCATGTGAGATTTAGAATAGTTAGTATGATGGTGCAAACAAGGCAGCAAATGGCGTAATGGTATTTATTACAACAGGGCTGGAGTTCGGAAACACAATTGTGCAGAGTATTAACACAGCCACACCTCGACCACTATGGACGGCTCTGAATCCCCTATTTAAGAGGGAATACGTTCATGTTGACAGTCCGGAAGATATTACCTCAGATAATTCCTGGGTCAAAGGCGTTGTCCTATCACTAATGGCTGAAGATTATAGAACGAGGATTTGAACCAGACAGAACTCCAGAGGACACAGCAGGGTGGATGTTGACAGGGAGGCAGAGCGATAAATAGCATAGAAATAGGCTCTTCAACCCATCGACTCCATGTAGCCATCAAGGACTATTTAAAACTAAATATGCCCCAGCCCTTTATATTCCCTTTGCATTCCCCTTGCTCTCATCCACATTCTACCGCTCACCTGCATTTAAAGGGACACATAAAATAAACCAAAATCACACATACATGTGAGATGTTGAGGAAACTGGAACATTCAGGTTAAATACCTGTGATCACGGGGATTTGGTGTAATCTCCACTTAGCCAGCACCCAAGGCATATGTTTCCATTTGCAACAGAGCTTTCAACAAGGGGACATAATGGGCTGATTTACCACTGAGGTACATCGCAATTTCTTCCCATAGAAAAGAGTGACTGTCTGGAATTCTCTACCTTAGAGGTTTGCTGAGATTAGATCACTGGCTGTACATAATAAAGAAGGGGATACATTTTTAAAGACTGGGAAATTTAGAACCATGTGGACCTGGAACAGGAGAGAAGTTGTGAGATGGTAAAGATCCATAGATAGCATCGGTTGTCAGGACAGCTTTTTGTTTAGATTATGAGAACACTCTGTCCTCTTTTATTGTCATTTAGAAATGCATACATGCATTAAGATATGATACAATGTTTCTCCGGAGTGATATCACAGAAAACAAGATAAACCAAAGACTAACACTGACAGAACCACATAATTATCACATATAGTTACAGCAGTGCAAAGCAATACCATAATTTGATGAAGAACAAACCATGGGCACGGTAAAAAAAAAAGGTCTCAAAGTCCCCGAGTCAATCGACTCCCGAGGTCCCGATAGCAGGCGGCAAAAGGGAGAAACACCCTGCCATAAACCTCCAGGCACCGTTAACTTGCTGATGCCGTGGAAGCTGCCGACCACAGCCGACACTGAGTCCGTCCGTCCGAAAACATCGAGCCTCCGACCAGCCCCTCCGATACAGCCTCCCGAGAGCCATCCTCTGCCGAGCACCTTCGACCTATCCCCAGCCGCTGAAACAAGCAAACCGAGGATTCGGGGCCTTCCGCTCAGGAGATTCTGTAACCACACAGTAGCAGCGGCAGCGAAGCGGGCATTTCAGAAGTTTTCGATATGTTCCTCCGCACTCTCACGTCTGTCTCCATCAAATCAGAATTGTGCACGGTCCCCTACTTGACAGATTATAGATTATCATTCACCAGAGAGGTCGCGCGCGCTGCCATCCCGCCGACATCTTCTCCTCCTTTTTTTGAGGGACTAAATAGAGTTCTTTGAGCCTGATAGAGTTCTTTGAGGAGGTGACCAGGCATATAGATGAGGGTAGTGCAGTGGATGTGATCTACATGGATTTTATTAAGGTATTTGACAAGGGTCCACACGGTAGGCTTATTCAGAAAGTCAGAAGCCATGGGATGCAGGGAAGTTTGGCCAGGTGGATTCAGAATTGGCTTGCCTGCAGAAGGCGGAGGGTCGTGCTGGAGCGAGTACATTCAGATTGGAGGGTTGTGACTAGTGGTGTCCCACAACGATCTGTTCTGGGACCTCTACCTTTCGTGATTTTTATTAACGTCCTGAATGTGGGGATAAAAGGGTGGGTTGGCAAGTTTGCAGACGACACAAATGTTGGTGGTGTTATAGATAGTGTAGAGGATTGTCGAAGATTGCAGAGAGACATTGATAGGATGCAGAAGTGGGCTGAGAAGAGGCAGATGGAGTTCAACACGGAGCAGTATGAGGTGGTACACTTTGGAAGGACAAACTCCAAGGCAGAATACAAAGTAAATGGCAGGATACTTCGTAGTGTGGAGGAGCAGATGGATCTTGGGGTACATGTCCACAGATCCCTGAAAGTTCCCTCACGGGTGGATAGGGTAGTTAAGAAAGCTTACGGGGTGTAATCTTCCATAAGTCGAGAGATAGAGTTTAAGAGTCACGATGTAATGATGCAGCTCTATAAAACTCTAGTTAGGCCACACTTGGAGTACTGTGTCCAGTTCTGGTCGCTTCACTATAGGAAGGATGTGGAAGCATTGGAAAGGGTACAGAGGAGATTTACCAGGATGCTGCCTGGTTTAGAGAATATGGATTATGATCAGAGATTATGGGAGCTAGTGCATTACTCTTTGGAGAGAAGGAGGATGAGAGGAGACATGATAAAGGTGTACAACATATTAAGAGGAATAGATAGAGTGGACAGGGCACCATTGCTCAATACAAGACGACATGGCTTTAAGGTAAGGGGTGGGAGGTTCAAGGGGGGTATTAGAGGGAAGTGTTTTACTCAGAGAGTGGTTGTGCGTGGAATGCACTGCCTGAGTCAGTGGTGGAGGCAGATACACTAGTGAAGTTTAAGAGACTACTAGACAGGTATATGGAGGAATTTAATGTGGGTGTTATATGGGAGGCAGGGTTTGAGGGTCGGCACAACATTATGGGCCGAAGGGCTTGTAATGTGCTGTACTATTCTTTGATTCCATGATAGCCGGCAGATGCACCTATTTCATTGTGTTCCTATCTGAGGTGAAAGAGGGATCTCGGGTGGTACCCTCAGAACACGGGGACTTGGAGGGAAGGGTCGGAAGATTTACCTTCAGGATGATAAAGTGAACGGGGCTAGACAGCGATATCCAAAGGGAATTCACGGCTTCCTCAGCCCATTGACCCACTTTCACTTCAGTCTCATTTGTACTGGTTGTTCAAAGCCTAATGAAATGGCTTCTCTGTAATGTTCACTACTGAAGTAACGGTTTCTCTGTAGCAGCAATGTTTGGGTTACGGCTGGAGATGACAGGAATGTGAGATACATGTTAGCCAATCAGGATTTTGTTGCCCTGTGTTGTGAATGTGGAAGCAGTTAATTTCGCGGGCTTTTGAGAGAGAGAGAGAGAGAGAGAGAGAGAGAGAGAGAGAGAGAGAGAGAGAGAGAGAGAGAGAGAGAGAGAGAGAGAGAGAGAGAGAGAGAGAGAGAGAGGGAGGGAGAGAGAGAGAGAGATAGAGAGAGAGAAGGAGAGAGAGAGTGAGAAGAAGAAGCGAATGGAGAGATTTAGTAGACCGCCGGACGGGGTGGACTCGGAGCGAGGGTCCGAAGCCAGCGACGTTCGGAGGAGGTCGATAGTGAACGATGGGCCTATGAGTGAGGTTCAACTTTGTGCACAGACTGTTCAATAAGATTCTGCCCTTGTTTTTCTTTGATTTCGTTTCTCTATTAACCCTATAGTCAAAGTCAGAATTATAAAGCTCAATCGTTTAATCGCATATTGTGTACTGTTTGTTATTTCGGGGTACTGATTTGTAACAGAGGGCATATCGGGTAGCATCCACCCAAACGAAAATTCTTACGTTTGGCCGGGCCAGGGGTTATCACCCCCTAGATTAAGCCGCTAGGCGAAGCGAGAGTTACAAATGTAACCACGCAGTAACAGCCCATTCAAACCAAGCTGACCCAGCCTGTGTTTGTGAACCGCCCCCCTTTCAAGAGATCATCACATTACCTGTTCGCATCTCTCCTTATGCACCTACCCAGCGTCCCTTTGAATAAGTATTGAGCTGAATTTAAAGGAACACTCTCCCTGTGTAAAGAAGGTCCACGACGGCTTCAGATAACAGCTGCGTACCCAGGCATAGAATGGCAACATTCTCATGTGCAAAATGATGGTGCACAGCATAAACTTCCCGACATCAGCAGAGTGTCCGTGTTGGACACTGGGATGTGCATACGGGAATATAATAGATATAAAGGGAGTGGGGGCATACATACCCAGGTCAAAACCCATCCTATAATGTTGAATCCAGTGTGTGGTGTGCTCCCACTCGTGACCATTTTCACCACTACAACGGCCCCTCACAATACGCCTCTCTCATTCTGACCATCCTCCTCACTACCTGCAGCGTGAGCGTATTGTCACTCTGTTCTTGGAATAAAATGATTGAACTGGACGTAGTGCAGACAGGTTTTGTGAGGATATTACTTGGTCTGGAGGGTCCAAAACGAATGGCACAGGTTTAGACCGAGAGGGCAAAGATTTAGAAGGTGCTGAGTATCTTGAATGAGCTGCCAGTGAAAGTGGTCGCGGCTGCTTCAGTGGGATCAGTTAACAAGCGCTTCGATCCGGGCATGGGTTACGTTTAAGTATTGATGTTAGAATGTCAGGGGCAAAGCTAAAGTCAAATTTGTTTTGTCAAAAAGTCATGTTTGCTGTTGTGTGCTGGGGCAGCAGGCTGAGGGTAGCAGACACCAACAGAATCAACAAACTCATTCGTAAGGCCAGTGATGTTGTGGGGATGGAACTGAACTCTCTGACGGTGTTGTCTGAAAATAGGCTGCTGTCCAAGTTGCATGCCATCTTGGACAATGTCTCCCATCCACTACATAATGTACTGGGTGGGCACAGGAGTACATTCAGCCAGAGACTCATTCCACCGAGATGCAGCACAGAGCGTCATAGGAAGTCATTCCTGCCTGTGGCCATCAAACTTTACAACTCCTCCCTTGGAGGGTCAGACACCCTGAGCCAATAGGCTGGTTCTGAACATATTTCCCGGCATAAGTTACATATTACTATTTAATTACTTACGGTGCAACTGTAACAAAAAAAAAATTTCCCCCGGAATCAATGAAGTATGACTATGACTATGACTATGACTATTTAGTATTGTAATTAGCACAAGAATATTTATGCACAGTTACCATGTTAAAAGTCGGCATCACGCATGAGGTTTCTGTATCTCCCGCCTCACCTGGGATGATTGTTAGGGGCCATGAATGGTAATGAGGGAGGAGGTGTAGGGGCAGGTGAGGCACTTGTTCCGCTTGCAAGCTTAAGTGCCCGGAGGGAGATCAGTTCGGAGGGGCGAATGGACAAGGATGTCGAGTCGAGAGCGATCCCTGTGATAGCACAAAAGTGGGGGGAAGGGAAGGGAAGATGTGCCTGGTGGTTTGTTCCCGTTCGGGATGCCATGAGTGGGGAGGGATGGAGAGATGATATATGAATGTAAGCACGCCACTAGCATCCACAATTATACCATTTTTTACGGATCACTACACCAGATATAAGTAAGCTTTTCCTACCAAGGATCAGAGGTCGTACACAGCGGTCAAAATATTAGAAACAGAGAAACATAGAAAACCTACAGCACTATACAGGCCCTTTGGCCCACAAAGTTGTGCCGAACATCTCCCTACCTTAGAACTACCCAGGTTTTACCCATAGCCCTCTATTTTTCTAAGCTCCATGTACCTCTCCAGGAGTCTCTTAAAGGACCCTATCGTTTCCACGTCCATCAGCGCCGCCGGCAGCCTATTCCACGCACTCACCACTCTCTCCTTAAAAACTATACCCCTGACATCTCCTCTGTACCTGCTTCCAAGCACCTTAAAACTATGCCCTCTCGTGCTAGCCATTTGCGCCCTGGGGAAAAGCCTCTGACTATACACACGATTAAATCCTCTCATTATCTTGGACACCTCTATCAGGTCATATTATGGGAGAAGTGTTTTATTTATTACGGTACCTGGTGATCAGGGTTGCGAATTCCAGTGTCGGCTCATACATGAGTTACTGCGCATGCTTGTAACCGAGAAGCCGAGGACTATGTCTTATCGCCCGCCGGGTGATCCCCAGCCCGAGAGGTTTAACCGGACCTTGCCAGACATGCTCGGAACCTTGGAGATCAGCAAAAAGAACATATTTCTGTCAACATGTTGGGCATCAGGTCCACTGCTATAACTGTACAAGAAATGAAGCTACCGGGTACTCACCATACTCTCTGATGTTTGGGCGCGAGGCGAGGTTGCCCTTTGACCTCTGTTTAGGGACTGGTGATGGTGACCTGCCATGAACACTTATTTGAAGTGTGTGTCTAACATGAGAAAGGAGCTGACAAAGGCTTATGAATTAGCGGAAGTCGCGGCTGCTAAGCAGAATCAAGAGAAGGCATGATCAGAAAATTAGGTTCTCCCAACTCATGCCTGGAGACCGAATCCCCATAAGGAATTTGGGGCTACCTGGGAGACATAAGTTGGCTAACCGCTAGGGGGCTACGACCGATGTAGTGGGCAGCCAGATGCCATACGGACCAGTTTTCCGGTTGAAACCAGAAGGTGGGAATGGGCCTGTCGAGATACTCCATCGGAACCACCTTCTGCCTCTGGGACAAGAGGTGCACGTTGATCCAAAACTTGACCTGGACCCGGCTCCTAGTGACGTGGTGCGGTGACGTGGAGAGACTGACGGACCAACAGCAGGAAAGATACGGCCGGCCCACGCCCCTGGATGGGATACGAATCTGGAGGATGAGGAAATGGGGGTGTGGGAAATGCTGCCACATGGGGAGAGTGTAGTGTCCTGTTCATATTTTTACTGTTGTGTTGTCTGTATTTCATTTTCATTTTCATATTCATAGTCATAGTCATACTTTATTGATCCCGGGGGAAATTGGTTTTCGTTACAGTTGCAAACTGTAGCTTGTGTAGCTTGTTTTCAGCTTGTTTGTGTTACTGCTGAAGAAAAGTGATGATGTGGAATGTGTGGTATCCGGTTCGCCGGAGGTTTTCTTGATGAGGGGCAATAAGGTTGGTCTTCGACTTTTGTTCGGGGGAGACGAAGTGAGAAGATGTTGAGGAGAGCCGATTGAACATACGATCCGCTGGGAGACTCGTTTGTTCGAGGTGGATTCCGAGCGATGTTCGGAAGGTGCTGTGGACTTTCACGCTGAGGAGGGCCCAGCTCGTCAGTGACAGGTAAGTTCAAGATAAACTCCAACCTGGGCATATTTACTGTTTCATTAGGACGGGCCTTTTTCTTTTTGTTTTTCTTTACTAACACTTTAGTTAAGCTAAGTTTCCTAAATATAATTCCCTTAATCGTCTGCAGTGACAGTCTGTTATTTGTAACAGGGTAGCAGATTACACAGCACCCACACAAACTGGGGTTTGCGGTGGGAGAGCGGCTCTGTCCCACGTGTTTTGAGGGGTCCGAGGCTGTCCTCCCTGGACTTACTCAGCCAAGGAAACCAGGGTGTTTCACTTGGAACAAAGGTGTTGTCCTATCACGAATGGCTAAAGGTTATAGAATGAGGGGTGATCTATTTAAACCAGACAAAAGCTGAGGATACACAGCAGGGGAGATGTTGAAAGAGAGGCAGAGAAATAAACAGGGTGGAAATAGGTTCTTCAACGAATTAACTCCTTGCCATCCATCAAGGACTATTTTAAACAAAATATGCCCCTGTCATTTATATTCTCCTTGCTTTCCCACTTGCTCTCATCCGCATTCCACCACTCACCTACATTTAAAGGAGCATTAAAATGAACCAAAATCACACACATATATTGGGATGTTGTAGGAAACTGGAACATCCGGGTTAAGCACCTGTCATCACGCGGGTTCCATGTAATCTCCACTGACCCCCACCCAAGGGATATGTTTCCATTTGCAATAGAGCTTTCAGCAATGGACATCATGGGGCTGACTTACAACTGAGGTAGATCGCAATTTCTTCCCGTAGAGAAGAGTGAATGGCTGGAATTCTCCACCTTCGAGGTTTGCTGAGATTAGATCACTGGCTGTACATAATGAGGAAGGGGATACATTTTCAAAGACTGGGGAATTTAGAACAATGAGGCCCTGGAACAGGAGAGAAGCTGTGAGATAGTAAAAATTCATGGATAGTATCGACTGGCAGTACTGGTTTGAGGGGCTGAATAGCCTACGGCTGCAACTATTTTATTGTGTTCCTGTCTAAAGTAAAAGAGGGATCACGGGTCGTAACCTCAGAACACAGGGACTTGGATGGTAGGGTTGGAATATTTACCTTCAGGATGATAAAGTGAACATGGAATTCACGCCTCCCCCAGCCCATCGTCCTGTATAACCTCAGTCCCTTTTGTATTGGTTGTTCAAAGCATTGGGGAAAAGCCTGGACACAATATTTTCATGTTGATTCCCGTCCAAACACAGTAGTTTCCTGATCCACTGAGTTGCTGCATGCGGCAATTTTATTTTTGTTTGTTATTTTTGTTTTTATTACTTGTTATTTTTGATCCAGTTTTGCGCATCTGCAGACTCTCGTGTCTCTATGGTGCTCAATATTCTTGAGACTTTTCACCAGATGTTGGAACTATAGAAACATGGAAATCCTACATCACGATATAGGCCCTTCGGCCCACCAACTGGTGCCGAACATGTCTTTTCCTTAGAACTACCTCGGCTTACCCATAACTCTCTATTTTTCTAACCTCCCTGTATTCATGCTGTCGCTGTCCTTTCCATCTTTCTCGGTCTGACAGCTTCCTGTACTGAAAGCACCACATCAGTAAATACTGCTGGCGCAAGACAAATAATTTCACGGCAGACAGGTCAGTGACAATATCTGATTATGATTGGGAAATGACCTATGGAAACTGTAATAGGCAGCAAGAAGTTCAAATTGCTCGAAGCAAGATCACAGGTGGATCAACTGTGGCAATGGACTGCTTCGTGGGGAAGGAATTTATAATCAGTTTTAATACATGTAACCAAGCAGACCCGGCCTGTGTTTGCGATCTGTACCAGCTCCTTTAACCACCCCCTTTCAAGTGACCGTCACATTATCTATTCCCATCTCTCCTGATGCAATTACCCAGCCACCCTTTGAATTAGTATTGAGCTGAATTTATAGGGACCATCTCCATGTGTAAAGAGGACCCACGACAGCTTCAGATAACAGCTGCGTACCCAGGAATAGAAAGGCAACATTTCCCTGTGGAAAATGACAGTGCACAGGATGAACTCCCCCACATATACAAAATGTCGGAGCTGGACACTGGAATGTGCATACAGGAATATAATAGATATTGAGGGAGCGGAGAGCATACACACCCAGAATCAAACCCCATACCATAATGCTGAGCCCATTGTGCGGAGTGCTCCCACCCGTCACCATTTCCAGCCCTACAACGGCCCCTCACCATCAGACCTCTCTCATTCTGACCATCCTCCTCAGTACCTGGAGCACGAGAGCATTGTCACTCTGGGTGGAAGACGGGACCTCAATTGGACGGAACAGGAAATGCTACAGAGTGAGTAATGCACCGCCAGAGGGCAGCAGAGCACGGTTTAAAGTAATTCTGCGATTTTCCTAAGTGTGGTTTTCCACATCAAATGATCAATGTAAAAGATAGAGTCCTCCAATCGCCAGACAAGAGGTATTGTTTCTTTTCCCCCTCATGATAAACGGTAATTACAGCCGCCTCGTTTTCATTCGGCTTTCCAGTATCATTTTTTTTTCATAAATCGATTGCACTGCCAGATCGAATGCAGTTAGTTCCACGGATAGAAAAACAAAATAAAATACGCTTTGCTGTTGTTTTGGTTCGTTAAAGTTCAACGTACATTTACTATCAACTTAAATATATGCTCCTACAGAGGGCAATGAGATTTGTTTTGTTCAGAACGGGACCGGGCGTGTGGACCGAAAGGAAGTAGTAAGGAAACAGATTGTCACGGGGCCTTGGAATTTCAGCGGAGAAATGAAGGGACAAAGAGAGAGAAGTCCGGGGATGGAGAGAGTGTTGAAAAAGAAAACAAAACACATACGGCTCCGCTGTGTGAAGGTCCGATAATGATTTCTCATGCTGCAACTCACCAGTCTAAATGTGTGTACTGGCGAGAGAGAAGGCATAAGCGGGGGAGTTTACGGTGGAATCGAGGGGATCGGGAGCGAAATTGGGAGTAAAACAACGTGAGCGTCACTAAATGGAGAAATGAGAAACAGCGAAGAGGATGGGGAAAAGGGAGCGGATCCATTCTGACTAGACAAGCCCGGAGTAAAACACCGTGAGCGTCACTAAATGGAGAAATAAGAAACAGTGGAGAGGATGGGGAAAAGGGAGCGGATCCATTCTGACTAGACAAGCCCGGAGTAAAACACCGCGACCATCACTAAATGGAGAAATGAGAAACGGCGGAGAGGATGGGGAAAAGGGAGCGGATCCATTCTGACTGGACAAGCCCGGAGTGAAACACCGCGAACATCAACAGGTAGAAGAATGAGACCGAGCGGAGAGAATGAAAATAAAACGGGCGGGCATGAGTGAACCGTCCCCGACCGTTCCCGTGTTCCACAGAGCGTCCATCGGGGTGAATTGATCCTTACATATTACATATCTGACGAAGGATAAATGTCACCTGTACAGGGTAGACCGGAGTGAAATATATCACCACTGAATGCATGCGTATTTCAGAGCGCTCAATTGTTAACCGTGGTTCTACATATCGGCAAGCAGATTGCTCATGGAGGAAAATGGCGAATGAATTTATTCCACTGCAGAAACCAAAGGTCTCTCTATGACTTAACGAATTTTGGTAACAGTTTCAGCGGGTATTTCACCGCGTTCTTCAGCTCCTCTCTGAACTTGCTCTGAGTCACGGCGTAAATACACGTGTTGCTGCTGGAGCTGAGGATCTGCAGCATCGTCGCCGCGGACTCTGCGATGTAAATCGGATCAATGTCCGAATAAACGGTAATGTTTGCAATCCGTCGGTAGATATCAAATACCAGCCGCGTTAACCATAGGAATATAAAACTACCGGTTATACTGAATAGTAAAACGACCGATTTCCTTCGGTTCTCCATCTCCGGGTCCTTGTCTTTCTTTCCGTTGCTGCGGCCCCGGAGCCCCCTCCGGATTTTACTGGCGGAAACAATCCGTCTAACTGTCAGAGCATTGAACAGTAAAATCAGAATAAACGGGAGACAAGGCATGAAAATACGATGAATCATCTGAAGTGCGGACCACGAGGGGGAAGTATAGAAGCTCACTTTGGTCACACACCCATAGGAAACTCCATTAATTATCATCGAAGGCTCTAATGTAAAGTAGAAAGGGATACTTTCTGAACAGCCCAGCACACTGACTGTCCCGATAACCACAGCCGCCGTTCCTTCGGTGCAATATTTTGTTTTCAGCTTTTCACAACAAATGGCCACAAATCTGTCACAGGTGAACACGATTGTCAGCCAGACAGAGACCCCGGTGCTTGCTATAAGAAGGCAAGTAAGCACCCTGCAAACGGGAGTTCGATGGAGGAAGGAAGTCTTAAAATATAGGAAAACAGTCCCCTTCAGCAGAGGGTCAGATATAACGACCAGGAGATCGGCCGCTGCCATTCCCAGCAGGTAGCGAGTGATACACTTGGAGAGACCGCACTTTCCTCGGGACAGGATCACAATCGCCACCAGGTTAACTGCAAGAGAGAGGGAGGGAAACAGAGATATTATTGACTCGTCACGGAAATAGAGCAGCAGTGTGATAGACTCAGATTAGATCTTGTGCTTTTTTTCTGCCTCAAAGGGTGAATACCGGACCAGGGACATATGAAGCGACTGAGTGTGTGCATTATCGGCGCGACAGAGAATTTGACGTGAGTTTTGTAAATGGGTTAAAGCTGGGTGAAATGATCAAAACCGCCGAGATGACAGCTGTCTAAATGCCCCCTTGGCCGCAGTCGGGGATGGACATTAAATACCAGCATCACTGGCTCTGAGCAGCACAGCAATGAAATGAAATCCATACCGGCAGTTCCCTCTGATCACATTTCTACAATAAATTAGCCATTCGGGCTGTTCCATCACCCAGTCACGCAATTCACAGTCGATTCATACGGACAGAACAGAAGGACGGCTGGTTCCCACAGGTGCAGTGTAGCCCGGTGTCCTCCTGTGCAGACATTTCAATTCACAATTATTCCATGACATCGAGACAGCGGAGAGGATTTCAGTCACAGGAAGCATCTCGGCTCCAATATGGAACGCTGCCTGCTACGAAAGCAATGGGATTAATATTGTCATCGCCTTCCGCCCATGACTGAAATGCGGGGTCTGGACAGGTGTCTGTGGAAACAAATAGAGAGAGAAACACTTCAGAACATCGGAATTAACTCTCAGTTCCTGCCGTTTGCACGTGTGACAGCGGCTTACCGGGAATTCCAACGGCTGAAATAACCGGGTAGCAAATGTCTTCAATCCGCCAGATTACTGGATATCCCATTTGAGTGAGGCAGTGAACGCTATTACTCTGAATTCCACAGCTCGGCAAGACACTCTGGGCTGACGTACTGCAACAGGCTCTGATTTATACCGGGGATCAATCTCCAGTGACAAGGTCCCACCTCTTTACATCACCTGACGTGTCTCAGGTGTAAATGTTGCGGACATGTAACACGAACACGTCAGTATCATTGGCATTACCACATTCAGATCCCTCTGTCTAATTCGACCAGAATGTGCAATGGGAACAATAAGTGAGCAATGAGGATCTCTATTTACAACATCCCACAGTTGTACTGGCAGAGGTCACGACTGTTCCCACCTTCCCACCTGAAACTTTCACTGTGGTTCTCTCTCCACAAGCATTCCGGAATCGATGTTTCCAGAATTTTCTGCACTTCGCACTGTCACGCCTGTTGTTTCATCTACAAATAGATCCGGTTTTCCCTCAGTGTGCTCTGGATCCGGGGACACATGAAAACCCCTCCCAGTCTCCTCCTGCAGACTTTCATTTCATTTTTACTCAGCAGCTCCACTTTGGCCGCTCAGGCACCAAACCCACCCCATCCTGTCCCACTATGTGCTCTCAGATATAAAGCATACCCGCTGTGTACACAGACACAGACACTATCAAACCTGGAGGACAACGAGGTTTACGTCATTCTGATCAGCTTTTCCATGATGATGTTTATTTCCGATATTTTCAAGTCCAGAGCTCTCCATGGTCCCCCCCAGCCCACCGCCCCCATCTCTTAAACCGTCTTCTCTGTTGAATCTACCAGAGGAACAGTTAGATGCTGAAATACAGTGGCGTTCAATTAGCCGTAGGAATATAATGGGCTGATAAGACCATCCAGTGCCCTGTGGGTCACGAGAGCAACTATCAACACGTTTGTCTCTGGTGCAAATACCGGCATGATTTAACAGAATATTTTCTGCCAAGTATGGATTCCACTCGGTACACAGAGGTCTTCATCCGCTGCTTTAACATAACAATACCCGAGTCCGTGACATTCCCTACGAGGTGCCCTTGTAGATATAAATGCAGGACCGCCAAGTAAGGTCACATCATCAACTAAGGTCATATTGAAACCATTATAATCACCTACACACACACAGACACATACACTTCTTCGGTAGTCTCTCGAAATCCGATGACGACGTTCACTCCATTAACGGTGAGATCTTTGATGACTATACAGTCCTATCCTGGACCCACAAGCTCTACTGCAGGTGGGACGTGTATATGTGGTAGGGGAGGCAACCATGGCTGCATTTCTCCCGGCTCTCTTCTGCTGTCTTCTGCTTGTTCTTTCCATCTCCAGAATACATGCCCCGTCCCATAACAGGGGTCGCCACGTGTTACGGTCAGCAGCAACATCCTCCAGGCCCTCGGGTCTGATCTTGCACTTATTAAAGCATTCTTCATCTCATCCTTGTAGCGCTTCTTCGGCCCTCCAGCTGAGCGTCGACCATGATGTAGCTGGCCGTGTAACACTCTGCGGGGTAGCCGACATGGGGGCATCCTTATCACGTACCCCAGCCACTGCAGCTGATGCTGGGTGATCATGGCCTCGATTCTCCTGCAGTTTGTCTTTACAAGTATTTCAGTGTGAGGCACCCGCTCACGCCAGGAAATCCCCAGGATGCGCTGGAGGCAGCTTATGTGGAAGCGCTCCAAGGACTTGATGTGACGGCTGTAGGTTACCCAAGCTTCACGGCTATAAAGGAGGGTGGTGACACAGACCGCTTGGTATACGGCGACCTTTGTGGAGGGACGAAGGCTCCTGTTCTACGCGGAAGTCTCCCAAAGGCAGCTGACACACACACACACACACACACACACACACACACACACACAGGCAAATAAATGTCAATGCATGCATTAAATTATTTCCCTGTCCGTTCCTTCCTCTTCCCTCACTGAACCCGTTAAACAGGGTATTTTACGGCCGATCGGACCGTCGATAAAGGGACAGAAGGAACAGAAGAGATATTTAAACAGCCACAGTACCATGTTGCAGAAACTAGAGGAAGAAAATGAATCGTGAGTTAGGACAATATAGTGTAGTTGCTCAGTCTGCCGGAGAGCAAAGTATTTATTATGCAGCAAGCTGAAAATGAAGAGAGAGTTTATATGCATTTCACATGAAGTGAAGATCCAGAGAGAGAACGACAGCAGTGTAGAGACAATCAACCAACGGGAGACATTCAGTCCGATAATAGGAGACTGTTGGTTGAAATTTCTACTTGATTGTCGCCGGTAAAATGTTGAAGGGTGGCTCATTTTTCACCCACCTGTCTCTGGGGCAATGTGAGAGTGTCGGGTTCATGTTGTAGACATCAGTCCCTGGTTCAGATTGAGAGTGTGGGCTTCTGTATGTGGCACTCTCTGGTTCAGTCTGAGATCATGTATTTCATTCTCTATATGTCAGTCTCTGCTACAGTGTGAGAGGTGTGGGTTTCTGTCTGTATCTGTCAGTCTCTGCTACAGTGTGAGATTTTGGGGGTCATTCTTTATCTGTCAGTCTCTGCCTGTGTCGTCTCGGTCCTGTACCCTTGAACCTCTGATTCAGTGTGACGGAGTCTATTTTCCTCCTTCTTTCCCGCTGTTCCTCAAATTCAGTAAATACTCCTAAAATAGTTTCTTTGTTCCCTGAACTATTTTTAGAACAAGAGTCTCCTGCAGTTGGTTTATGTTAAAATTGTGAGAGAGACAGTGCACTGATGAATGATGACGGTTGTATGGAGCAGTACATCCTGTGTAATAGAGTCATATGGTAAACAGTCCATTCGGCCCGGCATCATTCTGCATGCGATTCCTTGCTAAACCACATAGAATCAATCGAACAGAACCTGATCCCTAAATTTCTACGCTTTGGCAAAACAATCTCTGAAACGTTGAAATAAAATAAGGAAAATAAATATTTTAGTTCATTTAATTAAATGCATAACAATTTAGCATAAC
The DNA here is from genome assembly GCF_030028105.1 of Mobula birostris. Classification (NCBI taxonomy): domain Eukaryota; kingdom Metazoa; phylum Chordata; class Chondrichthyes; order Myliobatiformes; family Myliobatidae; genus Mobula; species Mobula birostris. Next base: position 11,684,705 of record NC_092382.1, read on the forward strand.
TAAATTAATAAATTTATCAAAATGAAGCGCACAGAGGCAGCGAGTTTCATGTTCGAGCGGCATTTCTCTCAACAGTTCTGAATTGCGACCTTCACCGTGTATTCCGCACTCTTTGCTGATTCTGTCACGTATTCCTCAATGTGCACCAGACCATGAATTAACTGAAGTTATTTCCCACTCATAAATAATATAACATTTATTTCGATTTTCTTATGACAGCTTCAGACTGCTCTGCAATATGCCATGCATTTTTCATTGATAAAACTGTGACAGCCTTCTCCTGTGCAGCACAGAAAGAGTTTGTGAGCGGGAATGCGAGGGAGGCTCAAGTTTCACATTTGGGATCATCCAGAGCTACACACCGCAGCACGCGCTTGACCGAAGAATCCTGAGAGTGTGACGTCACTGATTACGTCACTGCACAGCTGGGAGTGTTCCCCTCGTCAGGGACAGGGTGTGCGGAAGTGTTACTCCTGTGCTACAGGATGCAGGGTGCTATATTACACCCATCAGTGCAGAAGAACGAGATCAATGGGGGTGAATGGACAGAAGATGATGAATGGACTCATATTACAATGTGAATACAATACCTGGACATGTTGGGATCGTGGGAATACTGGAGTACAGGAACAAGCCCTTTGACTCATTACTTCTGCTCTCAACAGGATACCTAATGAGACTAAACTCTGTTGACTGTACATGATCCATCTCCATTCATTCACTGCATGCTCATGTGCGAAGCCAACAACATCGTAAACAACAATGTATTACCGACTGACACACTTCAAGTCAAGTCAAGTCTTTTTTATTGTAATTTCAACCATGACTGCTGGTACAGAACATAGTAAAAATAAGACAACGTTTTCCAGGGCCATGGTGCTACATGAAATAATATAAAAACTGCACTGAACTAAGTAAGAAAAAAAACACAAAAACTAGACTAGACTACAGACCTATCCAGGACTGCATAAAGCGCACAAAACAGTGCAGAAACTACAATAAATAATAATACATAATAAACAAGACACTTGACAGATTATCGGTACAGTTTATAACTCTATTTGGACTCTGCAGTTCCAGTGCTCCGAGAAATAGGTCTGAGAAAATAACTTATTTACTCCGACCACCCAGCAGCAGCTGGATAATTTATAGAATTAGGACTGAAGATGGAAGCAAATTGCTGAGCGATTCCCTGCGCCAGCGCGTTTTCTGAACCGACCTGTCATTTACATATTACAGGGGAAATGCTACAATGATTTCAAAGCATCTTTTCCAATGCAGCCCTGCAACTTAAAACCAGCATTTCAAAGTGTTCAGCAGCAGCTTCTGCTGCTCGTTAAAAGAACCAGCCTTCCAAAATGCCAATTCCAAATTCCCAGTTCAAGCACGCACCAATTTATCCTAATGCCAATTTACCTCTGAATCGTGGTTTTATTGGATCGGGTGTAGATACGATCATATTTCGATCCCTTTGACCCTGAATCCACATGGCCAGTGTGGAATCCGTGTCTTCTTCTGAAATCAATAATAAATGAAACATACAAAACTACACAGACTAAAAACGCAGCGCAGGCAAAGCAAATATCCGCGCTCACACTTGTCTTCTTTCAAAACCATCGCAGGCAATTGGAGAATACAGAATAAACAATTTCCAAAGCTTCCATCTTCGCATGGTATAACCATCCATTTCACTCAGTCTCCATGCTTCAGTGTGTGCAAGGACAGAGGGATAGAACAGCATCAACGACTTTCGAGATTGGCCGGTGCTGCGAGACACTAAAGTTCTAACCCAGACATACAGTCAGACAGCCACAGGAAACCACTGCACAGAAGTAGTGACTTCAGGTCGGTGATGAATTATTTAAACTGCCTACTCCCATCGACTGTACCCGGACCGAGGCCATCCATATCCCAGTACTTTCCCAATCATCTCTTAAACGTTGACATCTAGATCTCCATTACCATTTGCGTTGGCAGCACTGTCTACACTCTGAAGACCCTCTGGGTGAAGAAGTTTCCCATCATGTTTCTCTTAAACATTTCACAATTCACCATTCGGCCATGATCCACAGTTTGTATTCTCACTCATCATCACTGGAGAAATCCTGATTGCATTTACACTCTCTATACGCCTCATAATGTTGTATACTTCTATCAAATCTCCCTCAGTCTTCTACTCGCTCGGGAATAAAGTGCTGACATATGTAATGTTTCCTTTTAATTCAAAACATACAGTCCTGGCAATAGCCGTGTAATTTCTTTTTTCTCTGAATTCTTTCAAACTTAGTCAAATCTGTACTGCAGGTAGTCATCGCACCAGCGATGTAAATTGGGTTGTGCGGTCCGCTACTCCTTATGAAGTCAACAACCAATTCCTTCGTCTTGCTGACGTTGAGGGATAAGTTATTGTCTTCGCACCATGCCACCAGGTTCTTAATTTCCTCTCTGTACTCAAACTCATCATTACCCGAGATACGGCCTACAATTGTTGTGTCATCAGCAAACTTATATATTGAGTTTGATGGAAACTTGGCTACACAATCATGGGTGTACAGTGAGTACAGCAGGGGGATGGGTGCACAGCCTTGTGGGGCACCGGTGCTCAGAGTGATTGTAGAGGAGAGTTTGTCCCCTATTTTTACAGCCTGGGTCCTGTCTGTGAGGAAGTTGAACCAGCTGCAGATCTGAGTGCTAAGGCCCAGGTTACGGAGCTTAGGAATCAGTTTATTTGGAACGATGGTATTAAAGGCAGAGCTGTAGTCAATGAAAAGGAGCCTTACGTATGCATCTTTATTCTCCAGGTATTCTAAGGAGGAATGTAGGGCCAGACAGATGGCATCTGCCATTAACCTGTTGCTCCGGTAGGCGAATTGCAAAGCGTCGAGGTTGACCGGTAGGCTGTGGTTGATATGTGCCATAACCAATCTCTGGAAGTACTTCATAGCAATTGATGTCAGAGCCACAGGTCGATAGTCATTTAGGCATACCACCTAGCTCTTCTTCGGCACTAGGATTATAGTTCCCTTCTTAAAACACGAGGGGATCTTAGACTGTAACAAGGAGCAGTTGAAGATGTCAGCAAACACTCCAGCTAATTCGCCTGCACAGGCCCGGAGAACTCGTCCTGGGACACCATCATATTTAGCGAGATAGTTGATAAGGTTAACCACGGTTGTTTCCTCAGTAGCCATGGGCTTCTGGGAATGGAGCTTCTGGACTCATAATTAGTTTTTGCCCACAGAATGCAGAGAATAATTATGCACAGAGCATCATCTTCCTGGAGGTTGGTGGCCAGTCGTGTTTTGCACAGATCTGTTCTGGGACACCTCTTTTTTGTGCTATATACAAATAATTTGAACAAGGAAGTGGAAGGGTGGAATTAGTAAGTTGGCAGCTGATACGGGTATTGGTGGAATTACAGAAGATTATCGTAGGTTACAACAGGACATTGACAGGATGCAGTACGGGGCTAAGAAGTGGTGGATGGAGTTCAACCCGGAAAGATGTGAACTGATCCACTTTGGAAGGACACATTTGAAGGCAGAATACAGGGTTAATGTCAGGATTGCTAGCAGTGTAGTAGAAGAGAGGGATGAATGGGTCCACATCCAAAGATCCCTCAAAGCGTTTTTGCAAGTTGATAGGGTGGTTGAGAAGGCGTGTTGTGTGTTGCTTTCATTAGTCAGGGGCTTGAGTACAGGAGCCGCAAAGTAGTTTACTAATTCTAAAATCCTGGTAAGATCACACTTGGAATATTGTGTTCAGTTTTGAGCGCCTCATTCTGGAAATGATATGGAAAATTCATCGAGTGTGCAGAGGATGTTAGCTATGATGCTGTCTGGATAAAACATTCTGTACATTCTCTTTGGAGCAAAGGAGCTTCAGAGCTGACTTGATAGATTGGTGCAAGATACGTCTCTGCCGAAGGAAGTATAAGGCGTGACCTCCCTTCACTAGCCTGCACGCCACCCTAGGGCGAGATGTAGCAAATACATTTCCAACCCAGAAATCGGGGTCACGTGAAACCATAGGACCAGGTGGTTAATGGTCGTATAAGCAGCCGATGTCGGTCACGTGCTGTGCTTATTTGACCACTGACACCAGGCAGACACCGCTGAGGAGTATTGATAATGGCTGTAGTCAGCTGTCTTGTAAAGACACTGTCTGGGAGAAGGCAATGGAAAAGCACTTCTGTAGAAAAAGTTGCCGAACAATCATGGCCATTGGAAGATCATGATCACCTATATCATGCGACCCGGCACAGAGCGAACAAAGGAATATTACCTGGGACCTTTTCAGTGCAAATGGTTTAGCTGGGGTATCCAGGTGGGTTTCTTAAATTAATATGTATATTGTCCAAAAAGAGCAGAAGCTGTACTGGATCTGGCGTTGGGTAATGAACCTGGCCAGCGGACCGTCATTTCAGACCAGACAGTTACCACAACTGCTTAAGTTTGACGATAGCTACAGAGAAGGGCAAAAATGGAGCTTGTGAAAGAGTATTAAAGTGGAGCAGGTTACATTACGAGAGTATCATGCAGGAACTAGAGGGAGATAATTAAGAACAGCTACTATTGGGCAAGTCGACATCCGCCATGTGAAAAGTGCCTAAGTTTTAACTACACAGAGCACAGGCCAGGTATGTTCCAGTCAGAAGGAAGGACAAAGAGAACTGTGGATGTCGAGGGAGGTCATGTTGTAGTCCTGAATAAAAAGGAAAAATAGATGAAGCTTTGGAAGATAGAATCAGACGGGGTCTTGGAGGATTATAAAGAGCCAGAAAATAATTTAGGAGGGGAATTAAGAAAGCCAGGAGGGGCCACGAAAAACCCTTGGTAAGTAGGATTAAAGAGAGCCCCAAGGCATCCTGTACATACATCAGGGGCAAGAGGATAACAAGGTGAGGGTGGGGCCACACAACGATAAAGATCGGGGGGGGGGGAAGCATGTGCCTCGATGCGAAGGATGCGGGGGCAGTCCATAACGAGTACTTTGCATCAATGTTTAGCAAGGAGAAAGACGTGGAAGGTGTGGAGATCAGGTACAGGAGTATTAATATGCTCAGGCATTTTGAAGTGTAGGAGGAGGTAGTGCCGGGTATCTTAAATAGGAATAAGCTGGATAAGTACCTCGTGCCTGATGGGATACACCCCAGGTAATTGAGAGAATGGAGAAGAGATTGCTGGGGCTTTGACCAATAACTTTGTGTCCCCCATAGGCACAGGCGAGGTCCTGGAGGACTGGTGAGAAGCTCACGTTGCTCCATTGCTCAAGAAGGAAACCAGTGATAATCCTAGAAACCAGAGTCCGGCGAGTCTCACGTCAGCAGCACAGAAGGTACTGAGGAGAATGCTGAGAGACAGGATTTATTAGCATTTGGAAAATCATAGCCTAATTAGGGAGAGCCAGCATAGCCTTCCGTGGGGTAAATTGTGCCTTAGTACATTGATTGATTTTGTTAATAACGTGACGAGGATGATTGATGGAGGCAGAGCTGTGGTTGTCATTTCAACACGTTTCAGAAAGGCATTTCACAATGTCCCGCATGTGAGTCTCATCCAGAAGATTAGGATCAATGGTGAATTGTCTGTTTAAATAGTTCGGGCCGCCGAGAATGAATGCTTGGGATGATGGTGGAAGTGGATACAATGGGACTATGTGGAGACACTTAGATAGGCACATGAATCTGAGGAAAACAGACGGATAAGGATGTTTTGAATGCATAATGGTTTTATATATAGATAGCCGTATAATTACTAATCTAAATGTTTTCCAGGGAGCTGTGATCATTGTGGGCCGCAGGGCCTGTCCCTGTGCTATACTAATCTATCTTCTGCGTCAATGTTCTATAATATTGTTTCACCTACAATCTTTCAATGCGATTTTCGGATCAGAGTGTTGTTTTACCATACCGAGTTCCAGAACTTCTTTCAGCATTTTTTTCAACTCTGCCAACCCATTCCTCATTTCCACAAAGGATTTCCACATCACCCCCTGGGACTAGGAGTCTTTCCCCATCTCCAGGCTGAGGTAGAGAAGGGAATCCTCTGTCATAGTTCCCTTTTCTGTGAGTTCTGTGATTTCCTGTAAACAATGAAACTGTTGAGTGACAGATTGGGTGAAAGAGAATGGAGAAGATAATATCTGCTTAATGATAGGACGTCCCAGTGATTTTCTGCACAGGACTGGTCACTAGGCATCCTCCTCACCCATTCTGTACATTGCTGGGTTCAGTCATTAACAGTAAAGTACTGTCTGTGAAAATTACAAATCAGAATATTATTAGAGCCATAGAGCCCAGCAGCACTGAAACAGCGGGGAGAACGAAGACGGGGCAAAGAAGGGAGGCAGGAAGGGGAGTGGTGGTCGAGTGAGGAGAGGCAAACAGAGGGGCCTATTTATACTTTCCATCAAAAAAAAAGTAATTGTTTGAACTTACTTGGTGCAAACTTATTAACCAACCCTATATATTCTCAACGTCCGATCTCCACTCTACTCGCAACATCTCCCGTCCGACCAGTCACCCCATACCTATACTTCCACCTATATCCGCTACCCACACACACAATGACATTTCCCCTACGCCCCAAACTGCAACCCCGCTTGGGGAAACACAATTAACTGATCCCACTGACCGGGTTCGGACGCAAAGCTAAAAATGGGGCTGCGGGACCGGAGAGCCCGGAACCTCCAGCCGTCCGGCAGACCCATGGCCCGGCCCTTTCCCGATGTAATCGACCCCTGATTTACCAAACCCTGGATCAGTCGCTACTCACCGCCATCCGAAAACGAGAAACACCGGCGAGAACTGCGTTCAGCACCGCACCTGCGTTTCGCAGGAGTTTCGCCGCAGCGGCAGCGCCACCGGTGGTCGGAGGTCTGAACATCGCCGTCGGTGACCGAAATTCCACGCAGCGCCAGCAGTGGCCGGAGGCTGAAGCTACAACAAAGAGGTAAATCACAAACACCGCAATGCTGCAGATGCTGGATACCCAAAGCAACAGACACAAATTGCTGGCGGATCTTAGCGGGTCAGGCAGAATCTATCGAAGTTGAAGTTTTGGTTTGAGACTCTTCTTCAGAACTGAGAAGGAAGGGGGAAATATCCGAATAAAAACGGGGCGGGTGAGGAAAGGGCCAGCTGGAAGGTGATAGGTTAAGCCAGGACGGTGGGAAAGCTATATAGAGCTGGAGAAAAAAACAATCTAATACCTTCTGAAATGTCTGCTTTGCTACCGCTGCTACTGTGTGGTAACCGGAATTTCCGGACCTGAAGGCCTCGAAATCCTCGGCTTTGCGTGTTTCAGCGGCCGGGAAGAGGTCGAAGGCGCTCGGCAGAGGATGGCGCTCGGGAGGCTGCGCGGAACCTCGGGGTTTTCGGACGGATGGACTCAGGGTCGGCTGTGTTCGGCTGCTTCCAAGGTATCAGCAAGTTCATGGTGCCTGGAAATTTATGGCAGGGAGTTTCTCCCTTTTGCCGCCGCTATCGGGGACTTGGGAGTCGACCGACTCGGGGACTTTGAGATTTTTTTCTTTTACTGTGCCTATGGACTGTTCTTCATCAAATTATGGTGTTGCTTTGCACTGCTCTAACTATATGGTATAGTTATGTGGTTTTGTCAGTATTAGTCCTTGGTCTGTCTTGTGTTCTGTGATATCACGCCGGAGAAACATTGTATCATTTCTTAATGCATGTATGCATTTCTAAATGACAGTAAAAGAGGACTGAGTGTTTTCATACTCTAATAGGAGAGGAGAGTGGAGAATAGGAGAAAGGAATAGAGGAGTGGACCCAGAGAGAAGTGATAAGTAGGTGAGAGGAAGTCAAAGCTCAGAGAGGAGCTTCTGTCACCCACGCACTGCTGTGCTCGAGCTTGGTCGGTTTAACGGCTGAGCTACTAATCACGTGACCACCCCTCTCTCTCTCTCTCCCCCCCCTCCCCCCGCCACACACACACATACACTCTCCGCTCTCAACAGAGGATTCCGGAGCTGGGCTATCCTATTGGTGCGAAGTGATGTCAACCACTGGTTCCAGCCAATAGAGGAGGGAGATCATCCCAGAGAGTGGTAGCCCCAACTCGGGGTCGAACTCCCCGTCAGAACGGAGCAAACCTCAAAGTAAATGTCCCGTTTTTAAAAATTATTTCCATTTCCATCCGTGGGAAATTGTTGGCGTTTGTGAAGCGTCTCCTGCGGCCGGGGTCTGATCTATCGCTGACAGGTAGGAGGAAACCGCTTGGCCCATCGGCTTTATTTCAGCTCCCCGGAGGAGGGAGGGATCCGGGCAGAAGACGCGGGTGGGAGGTTTACTGAAAGGATGCCGGTGGTGTGAGAGGGAGCAGACAGGATGTTTGTACCGGTGGGCTCAAGAGGGGTTTATCTGTGGAAATGTCTGACCCCACGGTGGAGGCGAGCGGAGGGATTCACCACATTGGGGGGGGGGGGGCGGGGGCAAACACCGGCAGACTGTTGACCTGCAAGTTGGGCCAATGGTCCGGGCAAAGTGACAATTATTTGGAGATAGGAGTGGTATTGGGGCGGGGGTGGGGGGGTGAGGTGGGGGCAAGGATGGAATGGCCCGGGCTCTTATTGAATGACAGGACGGGCTGGAGGGGCCGAGTGGCCTGCTCCTGTTCCTGGTATCTGTGTGTTTAAAGAGATGGAATAAACAGATCCTTCTTGGGTCTGCAAAATGGCCCAGTGTGTGTTGTAGGGATCAGTGCTTGGAGCCCAGTTTTTCCCAAACTCTAAGAATAAATGAGGTGAGAATAGAATAGAATATATTTGGCTGAGGGACAAAATCCGACATTTCTCAGTCTCTTGTAGACACAGAATATTTATATATTAATAAAGACATGAATGTATATTAATAAGAACATAAACATAAGAACATTATATTAATAAGAACATAAAAACATATCTACATTGTTAATGATATTTATTAGTCTGTTATTGATACAACATATACATCTATATATTGACAATTGCATAAAATCTGTATTTAATGACATAAAACATATTTCAATATTGTTAATGACAGTTGTATAATTTATGTTCCGTGAGTTATCTGAATGTACTTGCCTGTGATGCTGCTACAAGTCAGTGTTTCTCTGTACCTGTGCCTTCCCGTACTTGTGCGCTTCGTAATAAATTCAACTGGACCTCAAAAAACTCATTATCATCTTGGCACCTCGGTAGTTCAAATGTGAAGAGACAGTACACTGTTAAATACAAGAACCTGAGCATTGTTGATGAGCAGAGGGATCTGGGAGTCCAAGTTCACCGCTCCGTGCAAGAGAGTACACAGACTGACAGGGTGATTAAGAAGGCAAATGGTATGCTGACCTTTATAGTCGAGGCAATGAGTTCAAATGTCAGGAAGTTATGTTAAATCTCGAGTTAGGCCACATCTGCAGTATTTCATACAGTTCGAATAGGAAGAATGTCGAGGCTTTGGATGCGAGTGCAGACGAGCTTTATCAGGAAATTTCATGAATTACAGGGCATGCATAATTTCTAAGGGCATATGCCAAAGTTTACATTTGTTTGTCATAGCTTTTTCCCTTTAGGATCATTTATATCATAGTATGTACTATTAATTCAGTAACTGTTTATTTCTGTAGGACATTCAGTGATTGTCCTTGGTGTGTTCTCCCACCAAATTCTATCTGCTCATTCCGTACCATATTATTCATATTGTGCCTGTATCTTATCAATAATTATATACCAACAATTTTATCCTGCTGTCTCCTTATTGTGAAGTATTTTACCTCACTGAGTTATTTTCCGCTATTAGTGTTTTTTACCTGGAACTAGCAGAGGATTTATTGAATGCAACACGAGATAGGTTAGAGACAACCATTACAATTTCAGTTTCAACGTTATAAAATGGCCGCTGTGTTAATTTTATATCAAGACACTTTACAGGACAATGCCGGGGTAGCAGTCTGTCACCCGAAGTTTAATTCAAGTTGGATAATACAACAAGAAAATGATCCGAAAGACAAGAGTAAATCAATAAGATAATGATTTCTAAACAAAAGTTTGTTTTTTGGAATGGCCGAGTCAAAGGCCTAATGTTAATCCCACAGGAATGTTGTGGAATGGCCTGAAGCAGCACTTCAGGCAAGGAATCCCACCGACATCCCAGAGCTGAAGCACTTTTGTAAGAAAGAATGGCCTAAAATTCTTCCAAGCTGATGTGCAGGAAGATCAACAGTTACCGGAACATCTGGTTGAAGTTATTGGTGTACAAGTGTGGGGTGGGGGGGGGGGGGGTTCATACCAATTATTGAAAGCCAAGGTTCACAGACTTTTTTGAACAAGTACATGTAATATTGAATCATGTTATTCTTGTCATAAGGAGACTCGCGCATTTAAAATTGACTTATTTGTTTACATTTTTTGGAGGGCCGTTTTCTGCATTGCCAGGGTAACAGCCCATGTGACCGGCAGGGAGTGGTAAACATTTTTATCGTTGTCTGGTCACCGTTGCTCAGTGAGAGTTAATGGCTTCAGCAGCAGATGTAACAGATTGATAGAGGGGTGGGGAGGTTGTTGTGAACATTGACTGTGTGTCCTGAATTATTCCTGTGTTGGAATGAAGAGAAAACTAATGATGATCCCTTTCCCCATCTGGTTCCATCTGCTAATTCCCCGCGCATCTTGTTCAACCTCTGTCCAGCCTGTAACCCACCACCTCAATGATATACATTAACCACCTTTTTCTATCTCTGTCCAGTCTGTATCCCATCACCTCAATGATATATATCAACCAGTTTGTTCAACCCTTGTCCAGTCTGTATCCCATCACCTAAACGATATATATCAACAATCCTGTCCAACCTCTGTCCAGCTTGTATCCCACCAGCTCAATGATATATATCAAACATCTGGTCAGTTTCCGGCCAATCTGTATCGCATCAATAATTACAATTTTAGTTTCAACATTACAAAATGGCCAAATGTTAATCTTGACAGCATTTAAAGTGAGTCTGTTATTTCTGTTTTTTTGTCATTTTTGGACAGCCAATTTCTCTGTTGCCAGGGTAACAGCCCATGTGACTTGCAGGGAGTGGTTCTCATTTTTTATCGCTCTCTGGTCACGGTCCCTCAGTGAGAGAAAGCGGCCTCGGGAGCAGATGTAGCAGATTGATAATGGGGTGGGGAGGAAGTTGTGAACATTCACTGAATCGACTGTATTAACCCTGCTTTGGAATGAAGAGAAAACTAATGAATGTGGGCATTACATTGTGCAACTTTGTTCAGGCCGTCACAAATGTCTTGTAATCAGTCAATAGTTGTGCATCACTTAAAGTGAAAAGAGAAAATGCTGGAAAAGTTCAGCAGATCGGGCAGCATCTTGGACAGTCCCAGTACTGATACTGGGTCTACCACAGTTTCTGTTTCCACAAATCTAATCTGATGAAACGAGTTTCCAGCACTATTATTTCAATTGTATATTAAAAGCATCTTATTCTTGTTAGCCTACAGGATATGTGATGGCCAATTGTGCTGGGCAAGACCTCATTTAACAATAAGATAATGACAAATCGAGTTCAGTTTAGCTGCAGGAGACAATGTGAAGCGTATCCCCGGTATCTAGTGACTTACGCCCAGGTTTTCCAGCCCGATCATTGGTCCAGTCATATGATCATCAGGTTCCCGTTCTGCCTTAGGTTGATGGAGTGTTAGTTTTTGAACTCTGATTGGCCGAAACACTGCATCGTATTACCGGTAGCAAGGAGTCCTGGGAGAGTTCTTGTTTACGCTGTAATCCTTTGAAACTCCGGGCATATGGAGCTCTCAGTATTGGGGATGTGGCCAAGGTCAGTACTTATACAGATGGGACACGATGTTCCTCCTTCCAATTTATTCAGAAGTCTCGGGCTTCTGGACATTGGTTGTGGGTATATCCTTGAATACCTCACTTGCTGTGAGATGTGGGGATGATGTGCGAGGCTTCTAGCGTCGGAAGTGACAGGTTCAGCTGTGTCACACTGTGAGGTTGCATCATGGGATATCATAGTTCTAGATCCAAGTAAAATGAACCCGGGGATCAGTCTGCCCAAGTTTATAAGGTGTTGGCCGGGTATTTCTGGTCTGGGGGTTCAGTGATCAAACCGTGTTTGGAAATTTTCCCTCACTGTCACCTGTCTGTCAGACAGTGGAAATCTAACAAAAACACAAGATGCTGGAGAACTGCAGTAAAAACTGAAAATGTTTGAAGTCATTCTGACAGAAGGTATGAATCTGAATCGTCACATTTGTTTCTCTCCCCACAGTTGTTCCTTATCTGCTGGGTGTTTCGGGTAATTCCAGTTTATTTTTGTATTACATTCACCGTGGAATGTTTTATATTTACTGAAATGAACCTGGTTTAACTTGGAAATGGAAATGGCTCGTTTTGTGATAACCATAGCTTTTCCCACTAAATTATCCTGGTACCAATCTGCCTGTTATTCCTGGGAGAATGTTCAGTGAAGTTGTTGCTAACAAAGTTTGCAAGAATAATCTCTGGAATGATCGGCTTTATGTATGAGGAGCATTTGATGGGTCTGGACGTGTTCAATGGAGTTCAGACGGGGTGAGGGTGGGGGGTGGTGAAGTAAACCTAATGAATGCTGAAAAGCCTGGACACAGTGGACATGGAGAGTCTGCAATCTGAGTGCACTGTCACAGAGTATAGACACTTACATTTAAAATTGAGGTGAGAAAAGTCCCTCCAGCCGAAGGATGGCTGCTGCGTGGAAATTGTAGCCGCAGAGGGTAGTGGAGGCTGCTCATGGCGTATATTTATGGCAGATTTAAATATGTCCGTGATTGCTCAGTAGCTTCAGGGTTACAGGATGAAGGCAGGAATATGGAAACACACATCAAAGTTGCTGGTGAACGCAGCAGGCCAGGCAGCATCTCTAGGAAGAGGTACAGTCGACGTTTCAGGCCGAGACCCTTCGTCATGACTAACTGAAAGAAGAGCTAGTAAAAGATTTGAAAGTGGGAGCGGAAAGGGAGATCCGAAATGGTAGGAGAAGACAGGAGGGAGAGGTATGGAGGGATGGAGGGGGAGGAAGGGAGCCAAGAGCTGGACAGTTGATTGGCAAAAAATCAACAAATCAACAAAAAATTCCCCTCCCCCTCCCCTTCCCCCTCCATCCCTCCATCCCTCCCACTCCTGTCTTCTCCTATCATTTCGGATCTCCTCCTCCCCCTCCCACTTTCAAATCTCTCACTAGTTCTTCCTTCAGTTAGTCCGGACGAAGGGTCTCGGCCTGAAACGTCGACTGTACCTCTTCCTAGAGATGCTGCCTGGCCTGCTGCGTTCACCAGCAACTTTGATGAGTGTTGCCTGAATTTCCAGCATCTGCAGAATTCCTCGTGTTTGCAGGAATATGGTGTTGGAATAAAAATCATGTTTGAATGGTGGAGCAGACTTGATGGACTGAATCATCTAAATCTGCTCCTACATCTTGTGTCTTACCATAGCTGAACGATGACTCCTTCGTATCCCGTATCAGGCTTCGCAAAGTGTGAGGGACAATATCAGATTTATTCATTCAGATCGGTATATTTGTCTTCAACATTTAAACTTCCTTAACCGGAAATATTTCGTTCTCTTTGTATTGTTAATGTGCTTTATTACCTGTCTGGTTAAAGTTAGACCTGCGGTGAGAGATTTATTGGAAGAAAAATCGACAACTGAAAGTAAACCACGACTGAAAACGAGGCAACAACGACAAGTGAACCAGCCCTAGGACTGAGAGCACCAACCGGAGAGAACCCTTCTGACTCAGAGTTTCCATTGATTCAGTCAGGAGAAAGTTTGGTGAGTCTCATTTCGTCAAGTACTGGTCCTTTAGACATTGTCTACCTGCAGAAATGAAGGCAGGAAACTGTTGGAGAGAGACCGAATGTGCCCAGAATTACAAGTTATGTCTCTGTCGGACCCAGTTGCAGTTACTCCAGGTCTGGTAATGTGTTCTCAGTATCCCAGCTCTTTAAAACCACTGACATTCTCTCAGTGTGTGCTCATTTCAAGGTCTTGCATGTTCTGAAGTAGCTTTTGGTCATTTCTGAGTGAGGAGAGGGAAACAGAGGGGTTTGTTTACACTTACTATCTTTCAAAACAAAAAGTAATTGCTTAAACTTACTTTCTGCAAGCTTTCTACCGATATCCGGATCATTCACAACCAAATTATTGATATACATGACAAGTAACCATGCGGAACATGACTAAGCACGGGACTGGAGTCCAAGAAACAGACTCTCACCATCGCCCTCTGCTTCCTGCCATCCAGCTGTTCCCAGACTCTGGGGCTCTGTGACAAACACAATGTTAGCAGCAAGACCAGACAGTGATTAATATGACGAAAGACTTGTTGCTTCCTGAAAGGACACGCGAAATGTCAGATCCAATGGACGAGATCCTCCCTTGTTTACAACTAAATTTGTCGTGGAACCCATCCTGTCGGGTCACGCTGCGTCCCATAACCCACACTACTCCAACCTCCCTCCACCCCGCCAGTAGCCCCACAACTTTCCCACCATTTACCCCACACCCGTACACGTAAACAGATCCACGTCACCGACATCCACTCTCACAGCCTGGGAAACCACAACTAACTGATCCGACATTCCCGGCCCAGACTGTCCAGCTGTCCGGCTCGGTCCCGGCCCTTTCCCACTACAACCGCCCCTCGATTTACACAAACCCGAGATCAGACCCTTCCTCATCGCCGCCCAGCCAGGAGAACCGCCGGCAACAGCTGGGGTTGGCCCTGTGCTGTGACTCGCAGGAGGTCCCCGCAGCGCCACTCACTTTTACAGGAAGGGGTACCTACACTGTCGGGGCATTTAGATTGCTCGGAGACAAGGACTGCAGGACGAGAGGTCTTCTGTTAACTGATACGAACCTGTCTTTACCCTGCTGGCAATTCTGGTTCACATTAGTAAAACCGCTGTTTATGAAAATACTGAACAAGACACTGCACTGACTGAACCACCCCAGAAAGTGCTCCTCTGAAAGGTTTGGGGTTTTGTGACCCAACCTGAAACAAGCAACCCACTGCCCACGCTATGGACAACATGGCAGAACAGGACTACTAGCCGGGGACTTTAAATCCCACATCATTGGATTCAGTGATGAAACCCGTTAAGTTTCCTTCATTAGCCTCTAAACTCATTAAAAACGTCCAATAAACTGCTTTTGAATACAAGCTCTCACCCGCATGTGACGTCACTCTGGCGCCCCACAGAAATCCATAAGATATTGGAGCCGCAATAGGCCGTTTGGTCCATCGCATCTGTTCTTCCATGTTATCATGGCTGTTCCAATTTTCCTGAGACATAGTCTCCTTCCTTCTGCCCGTATCCCTTCATCAAGCAAGAACGTGGCGACCTCTGCCTTTGATATCCTTGGCCTTCACAGCCGCCAGTGGCAAAGGATTCCACAGATTCACCACTCTCTGGCTAAATGGATACCCCCTTATCTCCTTTCTAAAAGAACCCCCCACTATCCCCTTTAATCTGAGGTTGCGTCGTCTGGTCTGGGACTCTCCCAATACAGGAAACATTCTCTCCACATCCACCCGATGAAGGCCATTCACCATTCGTTAGGATTCAATGAAATCATCCTTCATTCCTCTGAATTCAGGTGAATACAGGTCCAGAGCTATCAAATGCTCTTCATATCACAGGCCATTGAATCCTGTACTCATTTTCATGAACCCTGTTTGAACCTTCTCCAGTGTCAGCACTTCTATTCTGAGATAAGGGGTCCAGAACCTAATCACAATAATCCAAATGCTTTATAAGGTCTCAACATTGCATCCTTGCCATTCTATCCTGGTCTTCTTGAACTGAAGGCGAACATTGCATTTGCCTTCCTCGCCACAGACTCAACCCACAAATTAATCTTTAGGGAATCCTGCACAAGGAATCCCAAGTCCATTTGCACCTCAGTTTTTTTTTGTATTTTCTCTCCATTTCAAAAATAGTCAACCCTATCATTTCTTCTAGCAAAGTTTAATCATACACTTCCCGTACAATACCCCAGCTGCCATTTTTTGCCCATTTTCTTGATCGGTTCTGTGGCCTCTTTCTGTGACACCCCCGAGGTCCTTCTTTAGCCTCTCTACTTCCCCAAAACTACCTGCCCTTCCACTTATCTTTGCATCGCCTGCAAACTTTGCAACAAAGCCATCAATTCCATCGTCCAAATCATTGGGATATACCATAAAACGAATCGGTCCCAACATAGACCGCGGTGGAACTCCACTAGCAACCGGGAGCCAGGCAGTAAAGGCTGCCTCTACTCCCATTTGTTTCCTCTTGCCAATCAGCCACTGCCATATCCATGTTTCAATCTTTTTTCCTGTAACACTATGGGCTCAGAGCTTGTTAAGCAGCCTCATGTGTGGCACTTTGTCAAAGGCCTGGAAATCTTCTACTTTGTCTACCCTGCTTATTATTTCTGCAAAACATTCCAACAAATTTATCAGGCAAGATTTTCCCTTGTGGAAACAATGCTGACTCCGGCCCATTTTATCTTGCGCCTCCAAGTCCCCCGAACTCACATCCTTAACAATCGACTCCAAAATCCTCCCAACCACTGTCAGTCGCACTGGCCTGTAATTTCCTTTTTTCTGCCTCTCTCACTTTTTAAAGAGTGGAGTTTCAGTTGCAATATTCCAGACTTCCAGAACCATTCCTGAATTTACTGATTCTTGAAGGATCATTACTAATGCCTCCACGATCTCTCCGGCCACCTCTTTCAGAACAGTGGGTGTAAACCATCTTGTCCAGGTGGCTTATTTGCCTTCAGATCTTCAGTTTCCAAAGAACCTTTTTTCCTTTCTCTTTTCATCCCAAAGTGCTTAAGGAAGTAGCCCAAGAAGTAGTGGATTCATTAGTGATAATTTTTCAAAACTCTTTAGATTCTGGACTAGGTCCTGAGGATTGGAGGGTGGCTAATGTCACCCCAGATTTTAAAAAAAGGAAAGAGAGAGAAATCGGGGAATTATAGACCGGTTAGCCTAACGTCGGTGGTGGGGAAACTGCTGGAGTCAGTTATCAAAGATGTGATAACAGCACATTTGGAAAGCGGTGAAATCATCGGACAAAGTCAGCATGAATTTGTGAAAGGAAAATCATGTCTGACGAATCTCATAGAATTTTTTGAGGATGTAACTAGTAGAGTGGATAGGAGAGAACCAGTGGATGTGGTATATTCGGATTTTCAAAAGGCTTTTAACAAGGCCCCACACAGGAGATTAGTGTGCAAACTTAAAGCACATGGTATTGGGGGTAAGGTATTGATGTGGATGGAGAATTGGTTAGCAGACAGGAAGCAAAGAGTGGGAATAAACGGGACCTTTTCAGAATGGCAGGCGGTGACTAGTGGGGTACCGCAAGGCTCAGTGCTGGGACCCCAGTTGTTTACAATATATATTAATGACTTGGATGAGGGAATTAAATGCAGCATCTCCAAGTTTGCGGATGACACGAAGCTGGGCGACAGTGTTAGCTGTGAGGAGGATGCTAAGAGGATGCAGGATGACTTGGATAGGTTGGGTGAGTGGGCAAATTCATGACAGATAAAATTTTATGTGGATAAATGTGAGGTTATCCACCTTGGTGGCAAAAGCAGGAAAACAGGTTATTATCTGAATGGTGGCCGATTAGGAAAAGGGGAGGTGCAACAAAACCTGGGTGTCCTCATACACCAGTCATTGAAAGTGGTCATGCAGGTACAGCAGGTGGTGAAAAAGGTGAATGGTATGCTGGCATTTATAGCGAGAGGATTCGAATACAGGAGCATGGAGGTACTACTGCAGTTGTACAAGGCCTAGGTGAGACCAAACCTGGAGTATTGTGTGAAGTTTTGGTCCCCTAATCTGAGGAAAGACATCCTTGCCATAGAGGGAGTACAAAGAAGGTTCAGCAGATTGATTCCTGGGACGGCAGGACTTTCGTATGATGAAAGATTGGATATACTAGGATTATACTCGTTAGAATTTAGAAGATTGAGGGGGAATCTTATTGAAATATATAAAATCCTAAAGGGATTGGACAGACTAGATGCAGGAAGACTGTTCCCGATGTTGTGGAAGTCCAGAACGAGGGGTCACAGTTTGAGGATAAAGGGGAAGCCTTTTAGGACCGAGATCAGGAAAAACTTCTTCACACAGAGAGTGGTGAATCTGTGGAATTCTCCGCCATTGGAAACAGTTGAGGCCAGTTCATTGGCTAGATTTAAAAGGGAGTTACATATGGCCCTTGTGGCTAAAGGGGTCAGGAGGTATGGAGGGAAGGCTGGTACAGGGTTCTGAGTTGGATGATCAGCCATGATCATACTGAACGGCGGTGCAAGTTCGAAGGGCCGAATGGCCTATTCCTGCACCTATTTTCTATGTTTCTATATTTTATCGATTTCTATATAGAAGAATACAGATTTCAGGAGAATACATATTATAAAACAAAAGGCAAAATATAATAATAACAGATACAGTGTATTGAATCACATTAACGAACTCCTTACTCTATCTTCATATGAATTAGATTAATTTGTATATAAGAATATAAACAATTTTATTATGGAAAAAAAAGATGGACACACACTACCAAAGTTGAAGCTGTTTGGGGAAAAAAGAAAAAAAAAATAAATTTATCAGATAATAAAATATACTGTTAAACAATTTTTGTACTTTAACAAGAAGTCAATGATTATGAAAATAATTTAAAAATGGCCCCCACAGATTTTGAAAATCTTGGTTAGATTCAGAAATTGAACAATGAAACTTTTCTAAGTTTAGGCCGTAACATCCCGTAACCGCTGAGCATGATCAGGTGGAGCAGCATCCTTCCATTTAGACAAAAGTGCTCTTCTAGCCATAAGAGAGATAAAAGCTAGAACGTGTAGATCGGATGTCTTCAAAATGATATCTTTCCTTCCAACAATACCAAATAGGGCAATCAAAGGATTAGGCTTAACATTTACTTTAAAGAGTACAGAAAAAGTTTGGAATACTTCCTTCCAATATTTTCCAAGACCTGGCCACGTCCAAAACATATGAATACGTGAAGCTTCTACATTGTTACATTATCACATTAGGGAGATATATTCTTATAAAAAAGAGATAATTTCTCCTTTGTCATATAAGCCCTATGAACCACTTTAAATTGTAGAAGGGAATGACGAGCACGTAGCGACGAAGTATTAACCAATTTAAAAATCTCGTTCCAAGTTTCTTCAGAGATTGAGTTCTGTAAGTCTTGTTCCCAAAGATTTTTAATCTTCTCTAAGGAATCATTTCTCATTCCCAACAATATATCATAAATATTGGATATTCAACCATTACAGAATGGTTTCATATTAAAAATTTCATCTAATATGTTCTTATCAGGTCTATTAGGAAAAGCATACAATTGAGATATAATTAAATGTATAT
The DNA here is from genome assembly GCF_030028105.1 of Mobula birostris. Classification (NCBI taxonomy): domain Eukaryota; kingdom Metazoa; phylum Chordata; class Chondrichthyes; order Myliobatiformes; family Myliobatidae; genus Mobula; species Mobula birostris. Next base: position 11,704,156 of record NC_092382.1, read on the forward strand.
AATTGAGGTATAATTATAATTGGGCATGTGGCCAAGTGGTTAAGTCATTGGACTAGCGACCTGAAGGTTGTGAGTTCGAGCCCCAGCCGAGTCAACGTGTTGTGTCCTTGAGCAAGGCACTTAAATTGACTAAATTAGAAAATTGACTAAAACAAGATAGTAAAGAAAGTACAGAAGGTAATGAAGTTTCGATATTAGAAATGTAAAGCAATAAATCATCCGCATAAAGTGAAACTTTATGGATAATACCCTTCCGTAAAATACCAGTGATATCTTTAGATTCTCGAAATGCAATAGCTAAAGGTTCTAAAACCAGGTCAAAGAGCCACGGACACAAAGTGCGACCTTGCCTGGTTCCACGTTGAAGTTTCAATGGTTTAGAATTCTGAGAATTAGTAAGAACCAGAGCAAAAGGGGATAAATACAGTACTTTAACCAATCGAATAAAGTTGGAGCCAAAATTATTTTTTTCTAAAATGTTCAATAAATAATACCATTCAAACCAATCAAAAGACTTCTCAGCGTCTAAGGATATCAAACACACCAATATCTCCTCAGAAAGAGAATAAATAGCATTTAATAATCGACAAATATTAAAATGAGAATATCGATTTTTAATAAAAACAGTCTAATCATCAGAGCTGATAGATGGTAAGATATTTTCCATCCTACAGGCCAGATCTTTAGATAAAATTTTAGCATCAACATTAAGGAAAGAAATTGGTCTATATGAGGAACATTCAGTTGGATTCTTATTCTTTATAAGGATTAGCGAAATAGAAGCTTCTTAAAAGGATTGCGGTAACCTACCTGACTTAAAAGAATCTGAAAAAAAAACTGAGCTAAATGGGGTATGAGCAATGAAGAAAAAGCATTTTAAAATTCTCCAGAAAATCCGTCAGGACTTGGAGAGCTTTCCCTGAATGCAGTGAACGTACAGCCTTGGCTATTTCTTCGTGAGAAATACTTTGACGGAACTGTTTTCGGTCATCCACAGAAAGCGTAGTGATATTTATTTGGTCTGAAAAGTTATATATTAGAGTATTATTTTTTAAGAAGATCAAAGCTATAAAGTTTAGAAAAATATTCTCTAAAATTATCATTTATTTCTCAATGATCAGTTGTCCTAGTACCGTTAGCTTTATAAATTTCTTTAATCTGTCGTTTAGCACTAGAATTTTTAATTTGGTTAGCCAATAATTTACCTGTTTTATCTCCATGGATATAAAATTGACTTTTGTCCTTTTGGAGTTTGAGTTTCAATAGGGTATGTTAATAGAAAATCATATTTAGCTTTAGTTTCAACCAGTCTTTTATATACAAGGTTAAAGTATATTCTTCATCTAATTGTTTCATCTGATTGGCTAATTTAATTCTCTCTTTATTAGCTTTTTTCTCAACACTTGCAGTATAAGAAATGATTTGTCCTCTAATTTATTCTTTAAAGGCATCCCTATGACAAGGCTAGAAATCTCCTCCACCGTATTCTCTTCAAAAAAAGAGTGATTTGCCTCTCCAAGAACTTTAAGAAATCCTTGTCAGATAACAGAGTTAAATTAAAACTCCAGAATCTATTTGTCTGAGGAAAACCAGGAAGGTTTACGAATAGAAGCACAGGAGCATGGTCAGAGATAGCAATCTCTTTATATTCACAAGATAGAAAGAATGGATTCATCTGGTTATCAATAAAAAAGTAGTCAATTTTGGAATATGTATGATGAACATGAGAAAAAAACGAGTATATTCTATCTGTTGGATATAAGAAACGTCATATATCAACAATTCCACATTTAGCTAAAAATGAATGGATAAACAAAGCTGATTTATTAAGTGTCGCTGGTTTAGAGGAGGACCGATCTAAAACTGGGTCTAACCAGCAATTAAAGTCTCGTGCCATCACCAATGAATACACAATCAGATCAGACAAGAACGAAAATAATCGCTCAAATAATCCTGTATCATCCATATTTGGGGCATAAACATTGGCAAATAGCAACAATTTATTCTCTAATTTCCATGAAACTATAACAAATCATCCATTAGTTTCAGAAACAACCTTGTGCTGAACATAAGGAACTGCATTTTCTATAAAAATGGAGACACCTCTAACTTTGGCCTGGAAACTTGAGGGAAAGTGCAATCCTCTCCATTGGCTAAACAGGCGTGAATTATCAGAATTACATACGTGTGCTTCTTGTAAGAAAATAATTGGGACCTTATTTTTTTAATATAGGCAAAAATCGTGTTTATTTTCAAAGGATGATTTAATCCTTTCACGTTAAGACTGAGTAATTTAGCATATTAATCCATTTGATTATTATTTAAAAATGAAATTAAAAGGATAATCATTAAGAAGATTAATAAAACTAAACAATGACCTATGAGATAAGAAAACCAAAGAACAGTGTTGGCTAAAAATCCCAAACAGCTTCCAAGAAGAAAACCCCAAACACCATCATCCCTCCCAAAGAGAGAAAGTCGACCAAAGGAAATCGACGCCTACAATTAATGACGACCCCCCCCCCCCAAAAAAATCCTGCTGGCTTAGGTTCAAATAAATTACAAGGTTAGAGTACTCCAACCTAGTCATAACAGCAGATAGTAAAGAGACAGTTAATTCTGGTATCAAGAAAAAAACACTCTAGAGAAGTATAATATACGATAATATAGACACACAGAATATTGACTCATTGAAATCTTAATCTTAAAGTAAAACCTTAAGAGGTTCTGAAAGAAAATTGACTGCAAGTTTCACCAGAGGCAAAATACGCAAATATTCATGTAAGGTTTTGTTAAACAGCTCTAACATGACACTTTAAACTTAAGAGACAAAGTAATAGAACAATAAAGTCTTATTCTCAAAATAAATCATTAAAAAATCCAAAAGGAAAGAGTTAAGTACAAAGTTTAGTAGCGTTGAAATAAGCAGTTATTCATGTAGCAAATAATAAACAGTCACTTTACTGACTCTCTCCTGAGTCTGGAGACTGGAACGGAACCATTTTTGCGATCCATCTTGCAGTGTAATTCTGAGCTTCGCCCGGTACAATAGAGAAGGTTTAAAATCTTTTTTGTGGGATTCTGACATGACGTTTCTGAACTTAGCCCATTCCCTCATAATATCTGCTCAGAAATCTTCAACGATTCTATTTTTTTCCCATTAAAATCAATCATACCTTTCCGACGAGATTCACGAATTATACGGTCCTTTTTTTGAAACTCATGAAAAGCGATTCACACTGATAGAGGTTTGCTTGTAAACATTCTGTTTCCAGGTATTCTATGTGCTCGGTCGAACATTGGTGTCGATTTTAAAATATCAGGAAATAGCTGAACCAGAAGGTTTGCAAAAAAATCCGTAGGACGATCGCCTTCAGTTAGCTCTTCAACGTTTTCCTTCTACTTCTGTTTTCTAAATCAATAATCTCCTGTCTTAGTTCGTCGTTAACCTTGGATTGTTTTTCATAACGTTTTTGCTGGTCATCCGTTTTCTTATTCAGAATCGACAGGATTTCTTCATTCTCTTTTATTCATTTATCCTGCTCAGTTAAGTTTTCTTGAGTAGAAACCAGTTTTGTGCTTAATTGCTTAATTTCAAAGCCAAGTTGTTGAAACTCTTTGGAGGATTCTTTTCTGAATCGCTGCAATTCCTCGGACACTTCCTTTTTGTGCTTTTGCATTAATTCAACAATAGAATCCAAAGATGCAGAATAATCTTCTTCTTTTTCACCTCTAGCAGTTCTCGAAGTCATAGCGTCGGATCAGGTTGAAAGTAAACTGGAAGCGGCTGAAAAAAGCTGTTATTCCATCCACCGCCAACAGGAAGTCGCGAGAACATTCTGTCTTGTTGTGGTCCATTCTGTGCAGGGCCCACCTTCTCTGGAACCAAAAATCTTATACCCTCTGCTTCCCTCCCCCCCTCCACATTTCTGATGTCATGCATGGGTTTGCTACCCCGGGGTCTGACGTCACGTGTGTGGTTGCTTACGTCTGTGGGTTTGATTCTCGTGGTTGTGCAGTTTAATATTTCTTCCGTTCAGACAAGGGAGTGAGATCCAGATCCGTCACGTCCTCTCATTGTGGGAGGGCATTTTTTATTCATTGACTCCATTCCACTGTTACAAATTGCCGAAGTGCAGCAAATGTTTCGAGGTTTATAACCCTATTATTGCAAGGAGGAAGCCTTTTCCGTTTTTCCGGGCTTCTCAAACATTTGGACACTTCAGTGAAATCTCCCTCCAGAAGTTCCAGATGAGAAGCTCAGTCTGTCCAATTTTTCTACACAATTAAAGTGGGGAATCGTTTATAATTGTCATGTACCGAGGTTCAGTGAAAATCTTGTCTTGCAAACCATCCTCTCAGATCAACACATTACAACAGTAGAGTATGGCAAATCATTAACAGATTGCAACAAGGCATTGTGGTTACAGAGAAAATCCATTGCAGGTAGACATACGGTGCAAGGTCACAACGAGTTACATTGTGAAGTCAAGATAGCTTAATAACATTGATCGTATGTCCCTAAAGTTAGGCACAAGAGTGTCTGGACATATGAGACTGACATTGATTGTATGTCCATAAAGTTACTTCAGGCACAGGAGTGTCTGGACGATTGGAGACTGACATTGATTTTCTATCCATAAAGCGACGTTAGGCACAGGAGGACCTGGACATATGTTGACTGACAGGGAATGTTATATTAGGGGTGAGGGTGCGGAGGGTTGGGTTGCTGAGTGTGGAGCTGTTGATCAGGTTTACTGCTTAAGGAAAATAACTGTTTTGAGGCTGATTGTCCTGGCGTGGAGGTTATGCAGCCTCTTCCCCGATGGGCTGATGTGAGTGGGGACAAACAGTCCCTGACCAGGGTGTGTGGGACCCTTAATAACATTATGGCACTTTGCTAGCATCTTTCTGCATATATTGCTTGATGGCAGATAGGCCTTGCTCGGGTGTTTGGATTTGAAATCATGTGTGAGCAGAGTGTACAGCAATATGCGCAGGACAAGGCTGAGGGTCACACAGGTTGACGATGATGGGAAGGGAGGACAAGTTGTGCACCCGGACTGTCTGTCGTCTATTGGTTAGGAAGTCCACCACCCAGTTGTACAGTGGTGTGTTTAGACAGAGCCGTGGAATTTGCTTACCAAGGTTTGAGGGACGTTAGTGTTGAATGTCGAAATGAAATCCAGAAACAGCATTTTGAACTAATTGTCATTTTTTAGGCGTGCCAGGCCAAGGAGAATGACAGATGCAATGTCATCTGCCATTTAGAGATTCAGTCGGTAAGCATATTGGTGAGTGCCCAGTGAGCAAGGGTTGGAGTTTTTGATGTGTACCGTAATCAGCCGTTCAAAGCACTTAATGTTGATGGGCGACAGCTCCACTGGGCAGATGTCGCTTTGTTCCGAATATGTAGAGTTCTTTGGTACAGGGATGATGGTGGTTGATTTAAAGCACATGGGAACAGCAGCCTGGTTGAGTGAAGTGTTGACGATGGCTGTGAAGACATCAATGCGCCTATGTACACTCTCTCTGCAAGCTCAGCCTGGATGCTTTCTGGCCAGAGTTCTTATTGCCTTTGCTGTTACAGACATTGGATGCTCAGCTCTGAGGGGAGTAGCTTTCCTGGCTGGCTTGTGTTGCATGCTTCGAAGCATTGTTTGGAGCGCCCAGGAGGGGGACGTCATTGGTACAGTCAAGCCTTACGTAGTCTGAAAACCCTTGACGCCCAGCCACATACACCAGAGTTCGTGTCCCAGGGGTAGTGAGTCCGAACCGAAGCGCACAAATACAATAGAGCAGAAAAATCAAAGTGACCTGAAAGGTAATCTCAATACACAGTGGAAGTGAGTACCTGGAATGAGCTGATCAGTGTTTGCATCATTGGTTACCTAACTTGGGTTCAGTTTTCTCACCGTGTTTGGAAATTGCCACTCCCTGTTTCCGTCTGTGAGCAGCTGGAAATTAAAGAAACACTCAATATGCTGGAGACGTGAAATCATAAAATGTTCAAAGCCATTTCGACACAGGGTGTTGAACCCGCAAAATCATCTTTCCACACATGATCTTTATCTGTTGAGTGTTCATTTCATTTGCAGCTTTTTGGTACATTGCCTTGCAGAGAGTTAAGTCTCTTGGGAAGTAGAGTTGTGTGGAACTGGGAAATTTGGTTGAAAACTATCAGATGGAATCTCTGTTTACAACACCCAATGTGAAATGTGGGAAGATGTGCAAGACTCTTATTGTGGGCTGTGACACTGTGAGCTTGGATCCTGGGATACCACTGATTCTTTTAAACAGATAAAATGAATCTGTGGATCAAGTTGCCCGGGTTTATGAGGTGATCAGTTAGTATTTCTGTTTTGTGTTCAGATGTTTGGTTCTCTTGTTCCTTTGAAAGCAAAGCCAAGAATGAATTCCCATTCTATCCCTCACAGGGTGAGGCTGTGATTAAATGTGCTGTTTTGTGTTTGCACCAGTAGAAATGGACCCGGGGGCTCAGTGTTCAATCCATGTTTGGAAATTCCTCCTCACTCTCATCTGTCTATCAACCAGTGGGAGTCAAACAGAAACCCAAGATGCTGGTGATAGAACAGAACATGGAACAGTACATCACAGGAACAGGTCCTTCGACTGCAATGTTGTGCCAAACCAGATGAAAAGTAAATCAAATCCTCCCCCCACCGAAAACTAATGTCTCCTACCTACACAACGTCCATATCATCTCAATCTTCTTCACACCCATTTTCCTATCAAAACGTGTCTAAAAAGAGTCCGATGTATTGACTTCCACCACCATAACAGGCAGCTCATTCCAGGCATTCACCACTCCCTGGGTAAAACAACTTATCCTCACCTTTCCTTTGCATCTACTCCCTCACACCTTCATTGCATGTTCTCTGGTATTAGACATGTCTAACCACTCCCTGACTACTCTATCAATGTCTTTCATATTCTTATAAACCTCTAACAGATCTCCCCCTTAGTCTCCGCCGCTCCAAGAAAAACAACCCAAGATTTCCAGTAAAATCTGGATAATATTTGAATCCATTCTGACGAAAGGTTAGGAAACCGAATGGTTAACTTTGTTCCTTTCCCCATGGCAGTTCCTTACTTGCTGAGCGTTTCTAGTGATTCCAGTTTCTCTTTACAACATTCACCCCGGAACACTTTATATCTCCTCTGAATGGAGCAGTGCACAAGTGCTCATTTTGTGATAGTAGAACAGTAAAGTAATCACAGCTTTTCACTGTAAATTATCCTGCTGCCAGTTGACCTTTTAATCCCGGACATGTGTTCAGTACAATTGTTGAATACAAGGTTCACAAAATAATCTGAGCAATGATAAGCTTTATGCATGTGAAGCATTTGATGGACCTGGGCCTGTGTTCTGTGGAGTTCAGAGGGATGGTGGTTGGGGGAGAGGGTGGGAGGGGTAATTATTTAGACCAACTGAATAACAACAGGCCTGGATGCAGTGTGAATGGAGACGATGTCTCGATTAGACAGAGTCTGGGATCTGAGAGTGAAGCCTCAGAATAAAGAAGCATCACTTTAAAACTGAAACGAGAGCAATTACTTTAGTCAAATGTTAGTTGATCTGTGGAATTTGATGCCACAGAGGGTGGTGGAGGCTACCGCTGGGTATATTTATGTTCTGGTTTGCTAAATAGGCTGAGTGTTATTGCAGGGAAGCAAGAATACGGTGTTGGGGAAAAAAAATCCTCCATGATTGATTATGACCGAATCACCTAACTCTAATCCTGTGTATTATGACTTCTACCTTATAACATGACTGAACGATGACTTCTTTGCATCCTATCATAAAAAAGAGAAAATCTGCAGATTTTGGAATCCAAGCAACACACACAAAATGCTAGAGGAACTCAGCAGGCCAGGCAGCATCTATGGAGGAGAGTAGAGTCGACATACAGATGCTGCCTGGCCTGCTGAGTTCCTCCAGCATTTTGTGTGTGTTCTTTTGTATCCCATGTCAGGCTTGGTAAAGTGTGAGGGACAGTTACACATTTCTTCACTTGGATCATTACATATCCGTACAAGATTTAAATTTCAATGAGTTTTTTTTGTTCTCCTTTGTATTGTTAACGTGCTTCATTATCTTTTATGTTAAAGTTAGACCTGTGGTGAGAGATTTATTGGAAGAAAAGCCCATAACTGGAAGAGAGCCACGACCGAAGGCAAGGGAACAGCAACAAGTGAACCAGCCCGAGGACTGGGAGCATCAACTGGAGAGAACCCTTATGACTCAGAGTTTCCATTGATTCAGTCAGGAGAAAGTTTGGTGAGTCTCATTTACTCAAGCGATAGTCCTTGATACATTACATTTCTGTACCAAGGAAGGTAGGAAATAGCTGGAGTTAGACTAAATAAGCTAGAAATACCGGTTATGCCTCTATCAGACCCAGTTGCAATCACTCCAGATCTACTAATGTGCTGTCAGCATCAGCTGTGTGAAGCCGCACACATTACTTCATCATGTTTGCTCATTTCAAGCATCACTTCTGATGTTTCCTTTGCTTGGCTGTGTTAGGTCACAATGATCTCAAAATGAGTTGAGAATTTCCTCCCTTTAGAAGACGTGGCAGTTGTTTACTGCTTTAGTGACTGCAGAGATGTGGAATTACCATGAATTACATAGGCATGTTATTGATTCCTCTGGCTATTTCAAGCTGCAATGATATACTTGCCCTCGAGTATATTGTCGTGAAAGCCTCCGCTAAGAGCAAACCCTCTTATAGACAATTGAGAATATGTGCATGAGTAGGCCATTCGGCCCTTTGAGCCAGCACTGCCATTCACTGTGATCATGGCTGATCATCCACAATCAGTATCCAGTTCCTGCCTTATCCCCATAACCTTAGATTACGTTATCTTTAAGAGTTCTATCCATCTCTTTCTTGAAAACATCCAGAGACTTGGCCTCCACAGCCTTCTGGGGCAGAGCATTCTACATATCCACCATTCTCTGGGTGAAAAAGTTTTTCCTCAACTCCGTTCTAAATGGCCTACTCCCTATTCTTAAACTGTGGCCTCTGGTTCTGGACTCACCCATCAGCGGGAACATGCTTCCTGCCTCCAGCGTGTCCAATCTCTTAATAATCTTATATGTTTCAGTCGGAACCCAACTCATCCTTCTAAGTTCCAGTGTATACAAGCCCAGTCGCTCCATTTTTTCAACATATGAACGTCCCGCCGTCCCGGGAATTAACCTTGTGAACCTACACTGCACTCTCTCAATAGCAAGAATGTCCTGTCTCAGATTTGGAGCCAAATATTCCAACACCACATTGCGTTCAGTCCTAACGAGCAAACGCCAACCAATAATTTACATTTATATACCCTGTCGTCATCATGTACCTTTCTACTAATAAATTGTCAGAACCTACGAATCTGTTATGAAGCAGAATTAGGTTTTACAATGTTCCCATTTGACCCTGTGCCAACGGCACGGGTTATATCTGTACTTCAGATGAGCAAATGTTCTTGTAGCCAGGTCGGCTGGAGCTGCGGGGTCGGTTTAAACTCAGTCGTTGCGGGATGGGAACCAGAGTGTTTGGTCAGATGATAGAATATTTGATATAAAGGTAGATGCAATGTTCAGAAAGACTGTGGAAGGATCGGCTGTGGACAGGGCATCATGTGGTCAGTTGGAAATGTGTTTAATTCAATACAATAAGTATAAAGAATAAGAGTAACTTAGAACGTGGTTCAGTACATGGGTGGTACATGTTATCACCATTACACAGACCTGACTGTTACAAGGGCAGGATTGGTGTTTAATGCTCCAGGTGTATCATAATACATATGGGGGGGGGGTGGTGAAAGGGGGAGAATTGTCTGTACTAATTAGGGATGGTATCACAGCTACATAAACAAAGGACATCAATGTAGGTGAAAGTCAAAAACGGGAAGGGGGCTATCATTCTGGGAGTATTCTATAGGCCTCCCCCAAAGCCACAGGGATAATGAGAACAGATAACTTGGCAGCATTGGGAAAGGTGCAAAAGCAACAAGGTTGTTATCACTGTTGACCTCAACTTTCCTGACGCTGATCCCACCTCCTCGCTCCAAAATGTGTCAATGGGGCAGAATGTGTTGTGTGTCCAGGAAGGATTCTTGACACAGTATGTGGATGGGCTCACTGGAGGAGTTGCCATACTGTATCTAGTATGAGGCAATGATGCTGGTCAGGTGACTGACGTCACAATGGGTGGCCCTTTTGAGACAGTGACCACAACACCCCAACTTTTATCATGGTCATGGACAAGGATAGTAGCAGACCCTACGAGACAGTATTTAATTAGTGGATGGATAGTTGCAATGGTGTTCGGAGCAACTTGGGAGTGTAAATTGGGAAAACATTTTCAAGGGGAAACACACAATGGAAATGTGAAGGTTGTTTCAGGAACACTTATATGCAGTTCGGGGTAGATTTGTTTCACACACAGTGGAAGAATGTTTATATATAACTAACCGTGGTTCACAAGAGATGAGAACATTTAAGCAAGAGGGAAAAGGAAACCTTATTTAGGTTTAGGAAGCAACATTCAAGCAAGGCTCTAGGGAATTATAAGGTAGCCTGGAAGGAGCTTAAGAAGTGACTTAGAGGTCGAAGGGAACTTGAGAAGTCCTTGGGAAGTAGGATGAAGGAAAGTCCAAGGCATTCTACATGTGGGTGAAGAAGAGGAGGGTGAATAGAATAGGGGTAGGACTAGGTATAATCAGGAGCAAAGATAGAAACGTGCCTAGAGGATGTGGTATTAGGTGAGGTGCTTATTGAATTCTTTGCTTCAGAGTTATCAATGAGATGGACAGTGATTGTGACGATCGCGTGGACGCATGACAATGTTAAGAAAGAGTTGCTGTTGAATCTACCAATAAACACCACGTTACTAGAGGAAGTGAGGTAGGAGGTTACGGGGCATTGACAATGATCATTGTATTCTCTCTGGCCACAGAGGCTGTCAAATGTTGTTCCGTAATTTAATAAACTAAATGGGTTTAATCCTGTGGATTCTACATCAGGAGTGGGCCAACCCTTGGGACAGATACTTGGGGACAGCATTTGGAGAAGCATAATCTTATTACGGGTTGCCATTTTGCCTTTTTGATGGTAAGTGGAGAAAATGGAAGGGGAGGTGCCGGATATAATTTTCTACAATATGGACCAGTCACACACAGAATATCTACCAACACTTGGTTCAACAGAGACTGATCAGGAGTCACCATATGGAAAGTTGTGTTCAATAATACAATAATAATAATAAAAGTTGTGTTTCTGAAGATGATTGTCAATGAGGGTGGGGGAGTGGATGTTGTACATTGAACTACAGTAAAGCCTTTGGCAAGATGCCTCATGACAGCTTGGTCTGGAAGATAAGGTCCCATGCGGTACAGAGAGAGAAAGTTAGATGGATTTAAAAATTGACTTGAAGGTAGCAAGCAAAGAGTGGTGGTTGAAGGTTTCTCCTCAGAATGGAAGCAGGTAACTAGTGGTGTACCACAAAGCTACAAGATGGGACATTTAATATTCGTAATTTGATAGCAATGATTTGAATGCAAGTGCACAAGGCTTGGACCAGTAAGTTCGCGGATGACACAAAATTAGTAGATGGTACGTACGGTGAAGCATATCGTAGCTTATAGAGGATCTGAAAGGGCAGAGGAGTGGTAAACAGATAGTAAAACCAACACGAGCAGCAACGGTTCCATGCAGAGGCTGGTGATGATGTGGAGGGACCTGCCAGAGGAAGTGGATGAGGCAGGCGCAATTATATAATTCTAGTAGCAGTTGGGATGTGAAGATGCAATGAAGAGGCCAGGAGGGAAATGGGCCCAACACAGGAAATTGGAACCAACTCTGTGGGCACTGTGGTCAGCATTGTCTCATTGGGCTGAAGGGTCTGTGTCTGTGCTTTATTGCTCTGTAACTCTGTCAGTAGGATTCGCCAAATAACAGTGGACAGACATACAGACGTGGTGTGGTAGTTAATGCGAACAGGGAATATTTGGTCCGTAAGCAAGCTGATGCTCTGATACAGAGAATGGCGATACTGTCACATTTCCAAAGTAATCCTACTCTCTCTGACTCTCTGTCTGCTTGTTGTGTGTAATTCAGGGCATCACCAGCAGGTGGAGCTGTCCTGCATCGCGACCAGAGTGTAAACAGACGACGACAATCACAATCGTCAGTCAGAATCAGAATGGCTACAGGTATGTTCACTGGGATCTTTATAATTAAACTTCTGCCCTGTTGGTGCACAATAGTTCAGATGAAGAAACTTACACAGGCGCTAACAGAACAGAGAAAAGTTTCATCAAGTCATAGATATAGTCATAGTCGTACTTTATAGATTTCGGGGGAAATTGTTTTTCGTTACAGTTGTACCATAAATAATAACTAGTAATAGAACCATATATAGTTAAATAGTAATATGTAAATTATGCCAGTAAATTATGAAATAAGTCCAGGACCAGCCTACTGGCTCAATGTGTCTGACCCCCTAAGGGAGGAGTTGTAAAGTTTGATGGCCGCAGGCACGAATGACTTCCTATGCCGCTCTGTGTTGCATCTCAGTGGAATGAGTCTCTAGCTGAATGTACTCCTGAGCCCAACCAGTACATTATGTAGTGGATGGGAGACATTAACCAAGATGGCATGCAACTTAGACAGCATCCTCTTTTCAGACGCCACCGTGAGAGAGTCCAGTTCCAACCCCACAACATCACTGACCTTACGAATGATTTTGTTGATTCTGTTGGTGTCTGCTACCCTCAGCCTGCTGCCCCAGCACACAACAGCAAACATGGTAGCACTGGCTACCACAGACTCGTAGAACATCCTCAGCATCGTCCGGCAGATGTTAAAGGACCTCAGTCTCCTCAGGAAATAGAGACGGCCTGTCCCTTCTTGTAGACAGCCTCAGTGTTCTTTGACCAGTCCAGTTTATTGTCAATTCGTATCGCCAGGTATTTGTAATCCTCCACCATGTCCACACTGACCCCCTGGATGGAAACAGGGGTCACCGGTGCCTTAGCTCTCCTCAGGTCTACCACCAGCTCCTTAGTGTCATTGATCGAACTGGTAAAGCAGCTTTGTGTAATCGATCAGTCCAACAGTTCCAGCGCAGGGACCTGACACCAGTAATGGTCGAATGACTCCGCTCACCAGGTAAAGATTCACCTGAGTGAAAGGAGCCGGAGACCCTGAATCAGGTTGTTGTGAGCGAAAGACAGCCTGGAATGTGACAGCGGAGTTGTTTGTTACATAAAGATCCAGGTTCAGGGTTTGTTGCACACAGGGCAAAGACACCTACAACTTTCATTTATAAAATTCGGAGACAGATGATTGGAGCATTTCCGGGATTTCAGAGATTGTGTGATAACACGGCATTTCAGGTTTTGGAAAGATAGCTATCAACACCCGCCTTGTTTTCTTGACTGCTGTGCGAAGGTGATGAGGTTCAGGTGTGTTTCTGAAATCTGCTTTCTGTAGCCGAGCTGAGAACATTGCCAGCGTTGGGAATAGCTGAGGATCAGGAGACAGATAATTGTAAATTGTCTGCTTCAGTGTTTTAATACCTCAATGAATGTCTGTGTTGTGGACATTCAAGGAGCTTCAATACTGATCTGGCACTGGAAATACAAAAGAGCAGAAGAGAAACATAGAATCAAAGAAGGCTATTGGGACAATGTAATGGCATTGGTGAGTAGGATTAAAGTGAACGCCGTGGAGTTTCAAGAAGGGAACTAGAGCGAGTAACAAGCAAAATGATGGAGGAACTCAGTAGGTCAGGCAGCATCTATGGAGGAAAATGATTCTCTCTGAATCAGAAAACGTTCTCAGCCGATTCAATCTTTTGTAATTGAAATTTTCAATCTGCAATCTCTCCAGTACTAATACATCCTTCCTGTAGTATTGTTACCAGGACCGCACACGTTATCCCAACTGGCCCAACCAACAGTTTATAAACCTGTCAGAAGATGTCTCTGCGTCTGTATTCTGTGCTAATGACTATAGGCTAACTGTGACTCCACGCATTGTCTACCTGTAATATTTAGAGTATTAAAAGTTTAAAGTTCACTGAATTTATCATCAAAGTGCATGTATGTCACCATATATAACACTGAGATTCATGTCCTTGCGTGCAAGCCAGACAATTGGATATGGAACGGGCGAGGTGGAAGGAATCAATGGGTTAATATTAGAGTGCTATTCAGTTTGGAGGCTTGTGCCCAGAGGTGTGAATGCGTGCTATGGCCACTGTTTACTCTTTATATTAAAGGTTTGGTAGATAAAATAATTGTCGTTCATTAGTTTGCAGATGGAATTAAAATTGTTGGAAAATGGGGTTATGTAAATTTACATGGAGACGAGGCGAACGTGGAAAGTGCTCCAAGGAATGGGATCACCTTGTAAAGTTAAACAGGACAGGAGTTGCATGGTAAATTGTAGGGACCTGAAAAGTATTGCAGAACAGGGAGGTGACCAAGGGTACAGATGCACGATTACCTGGAGATGTTCATACACGTAGGTAGGGCACAGGATGGATGTCACTGTGATGGAAAGATTCCTCACGGGACTGGACAGTGCGTGTGTCAAGGCAATGGTCAGTCTGTGATCTAGGGTACAGCACACTGTATGTCAAAGCGTACGGAGAGGATGTTGCCCAGGGAATTCCACTGTTTGTAATCCGGTGGCTGATCTGTGTGTTACCCTGGGGACAGGACAATGTGTGACTCAAGGCAATGTTCAGTCTGTGACGCAGGGGACCGGACAGTGTGAGATTAGAGGTAATGGTCAATTTGTGACCCAGGGGACCGGACACTTTGACACAGCGGACAGATAATATGTGATCCAGGGGATTGAGCAGTGTGTAATCAGGAGGCTGATCTGTGTGTGACACAGGTGACTGGACAGTTTGTGAACCCGGGAGAGTTTTGCTTGTGGAAAAGAATCCCAGTGATATTTCCCGGTATCACCTGACGCTGTTCCATTAAGATCCCCTGGACATCAGTGTGTTTAGTTACTGCGCAGCCAGTGACCAGTATCACTGTGTCTATCCTGTTCATTTTCTGGGAGTGGATGTGTCTTGTCACCGGCTTATCGGGATGGACACCTGGCAGGCAGTGTGGTTCACATTCACCAACACAGTCCCACTCCAAATCTGGCCAGCCAGAGTCTTAGCTCCATTGTTTGATGGCTCTGGGTCTGTACTCGGTCGAATTTAGAAAGACAAGGGCGGGCCGTGGGGGGTTCTCATTCAACCTTTTTGAATTTTGAAAGGCCTAGAGAGAATAGACGTGGAAAGGATTCAAAATTCAAAGATTCAAACAACTTTATTGTCATTCTAACCGTACATCAGCTCTGCAGGGCAGAATGAGACAGCGTTTCCCAGGAGCAGTGCAATCATAACATAACAAACACAACACTAAATAATAAACATAACAATAAATAGTAAAACACAACAGCCACATGTCAGTTAAAATCAGTTATAAGTGTCCAGTGCAAGTTAAAAGTGTCCAAAGCAGAGTCAGGTAGAGCAGCTATTTAGCAGTCTGACTGGCTGTGGGAGGACGCTGTTTAGTAGCCTTGTGCTTTTAGTTTTGATGCTCCTGTAACGTTTGCCTGATGGCAGAAGAACAAACAGTTCATGGAGAGGGTGTGAGGGGTCTTAATGATGTACCGTGTTTTCTGGAGGCATCGACTCTGAAAGAGGTCTTGGACAGAAGGTAGGGAGACCCCAATAACCTTCTCTGCTCCCCTAACCACCCTCTGCAAGGCTTTTTTGTCGACAGCACTGCAGCTGGAGTACCAGGTTGTGATGCTAAAGGTCAGCACACTCTCAACCACGCCTCTGTAGAATGTAGTTAAGATGTTAGTGGGGAGTGATGCTTGTTTAAGCTTCCTCAGAAAGTGCAATCTCTGCTGGGACCGTTTCACAATCCCAGTGGTGTTCCTGGCCCAGGTGAGACTGTCCGAGATCTGCACCCCAAGGAACTCGACGTTTTCCACTCTCTCCGCAGTGGAGCCGCTGATGCTGAAGGGTGTGTGCTCAGGCTGAGACCGTCTGAAATCGACGATCATCTCCTTGGTTTTGGTGACATTAAGCATCAAGTTGTTATCACTGCACCATCTCTAGGCGTTTGACCTCCTCCCTGTACGTTGTTTCATCATTTTTGCTGATGAGACCCACCACTGTGGTATCATCAGCAAATTTAATGATCAGGTTCTCCTTGAATCTGGCTGCACAGTCATGCGTTAGCAGTGTAAACAGCAGTGGGCTAAGCACACAGCCTTGTGGGGATCCAGTGCTCAGTGTGATGGAGTCAGAGATGTTCCTGCCAACACGGACTGACTGTGGTCTCTCTGTCAAGAAATCCAGAATCCAGCGACACATGGCAGTGTTAAGGCCAAGCAGCGACAGTTTCTCCACTAGTCTCTGCGGGATGATGGTATTGAACGCTGAACTGAAATCAATCTACAGCATTCTGACATAAGTGCCTTTGTTGTCCAAGTGAGAGAGAACTGTGAGAGAGATGCTTCCCATGGTGGGAAAGTCTGGAATAAGAGGACACTGCCTCAGGATAGAGGGGCATCTTTTTGAAACAGAGACGCGGAGAAATTTATTTTGCTGGAGGGTGGTGAATTTGTAGAATTTATTGCCACATGCAGCTGTGGAGGCCAGGTCATCGGGTGTACTTAAGGCAGTGATTGATCGGTTCTTGATTGGACACGGCATCAAAGGTTAGGGGAAGAAAGCCGGGAAATGGGGTTGAGGAGGGGGAAAAAGACCAGCCATGATTGAATTGTGGAGCAGAATCGATGTCCTAATTCTGTTCCCATGTCTCATCATCTCATTGTCGTCACCCATTGTGAATTCTTGGTCTGCTCGGTTCTATATCACTCTAGTATAAACTGCAATTCATCATTTATTTTAGGTGGGTTCATAATGTCCAGCAGCTCGCACTTAATCTTCCTCCGTCACAACATGCGGCCGAGTCATACGTTTGCTATCCTGGTAAATCTGTTCTTCACCCACTTTACCCTTTCCATCTCCTTCCTATAATGAAGCGAACAGAACTGAACACAGTATCCCAAGTGTGGTCTAACCACTCTTTTACAAAACTGGATGATTATCTCAATACGTTTGTGATCGGTTCTCTACTAACGAAGGCCTGCACGCCTTGTTAACATTCCTCCAAATGTGTTCATAATTCAGAGTACCTTTATTATCAAAGTGTGAATACAGCATACAAACTTGAGATTCGTCTTCTTGAACGCACCCACAAAGCAAGGAAACACAGTAAGAAAGAAAAATCACACACACGGAACAAGACCATTAAACGTGTGAACGAACAAGCTGCGCAAATAACAAAAAGCTAACAAATAACACATAGAATATCAGACATCAAATCGCAGAGTGCCCGAAAGCAAATCTACATCCACGATCCGCCGAGGTGAGTGAACCCTATCCAGGACCCGATGTCTGCCGCCACAGCCATCGACTCAGTCAGTTCAACTGTATCTGCACTACAGCAGCAGATACAGTTCCGAGCCGAAGCGCCTCGATTAAATAACGAAAATAGTAAAGCAGTTTCAATGCTGAGGATATTAAACATCACATCGCAGCCTAAGGTGTGTCCACAGATACGAACGCCAAGGCGATCGAACTTGCAGTGTTGGACCCAAAACTCGTTCACCTTCCCCCGAGCAGCACCGAGAGTGAGGGCGGTCAAACGGCTGCAGACGGCACTGAACATGCGTTCGTTTGACGCTCTCATGCTCGACGAATTTAATCTTGCTTGACACGTTATTCGGTGCAGAATAATGGGGTTGAACAAGGGCTAATGACCCGCTATTAGCAATTGACTCACAGTATACTGTCAACGAAACCCTATCTGTACTCCACACCAAATCCACTAAGAGTTCACAGAATCGCCATGTCTTCCAGTCGGCCCCAAAATAAATCTCTAAAGGGAAACCGCAGTCTACAATCGATCGAGTTCAAAAGAAGAAAGAAGTATATTTGGAAAAAGAATCCTATAATTACTTACTGGCGCTGACGGTCATTGCAACCACCTTGCCGGACTGGGCGGAAACTTTGAGAGATCTATGGACGTGGGGTCCAAAGGCTCTGTCCATCCACAGTGCTGAGATTCCAGGCACTAACCCTGTATTCTGCTTTCAAATCCCACCTTCAAGAGTGAATCTATTTACACATTTTCGGGTTGAACTCCATGTGGCATCTCAGCTCTCCGTCCTGCCCATGCTCCGGTGTAGCCTACAGCAATCTTCTACAGACAATGGGACATGGGAGCAGAATTAGGTCATCTGGCCCGTCGAGTCTTCTCCGCAATTCAATCATGGCTGAACCATTTGTTTTACTGATCTTCAACCCCAGTTCCCGGCCTTCTCACCGTAACTTGTGATGCCGTGTTCAACTAAGAACTTATCATACATTCTCTGCCTAAAAAAACACCGTACGACCTGGCCTCCATAGTTGTATGTGGCAACAAATTCCACCAATTCACCACCCCTTTAGCTAAGGAAATTGCTCTGTATCTCTGTTTTCAAAATGTTCCCCTCGATCCTGGGGCTGTGCCTTTTTTTCCTAGACTCTCCCAACATGGGAAACATGCTTTCCCCATCTACTCTGTCTAGGGATTTCAGCATTCAAAAGGTTTCAATGAGATGCCCCCCACCCCACCTCCATCCTTCTGAATTCCAGCGAGTACAGACCCAGAGCCATCAAAGGTTCCTCATATGATAACCCTTTTATTCCTGGAATCATCTTTGTGAACCTCTTCTGGACCCTGTCTAATGCTAGCTCATCTTTTCTAAGACGAGGGGCCCAAAACTGTTCACAATACTCAAGGTGAGGCCTCACCAGTGCCTTATAAAGCCTCAGCATCACCTCCTTGCTCTTAACACCTCGCCACCAAGCCCACTCACCGTCTCCACCCACAAATGCATGCGCTAAGACCCGCAAAGCGGATAGACAATAATTTATAAATTCATAATTCTTCTTTCTCAGTTAAGTCAATGGCGATTGTGATCCTGTCCTGGTGAAGATACGACGTGGCCTCTTCGCCTGCGGCGCTCTCCACCTGGTAGCCATGGTGACGGCAGATCTACAAGCTGGGAGATGATTGGTGAATCCGGATCTGCTCATAGGTCAAAGCATGTATCCATATCGAACTCTGAAATTTGCATTTCTCCAGATAGCCAGATACAATTAAATAACACGAAAGTCACCAGAGAGAAACATCAAACCCACCCTACCCCGCCCCCCCCGGACAAAAACAATGGCATCCGCATCATCAACCCGCGAAAAAAAACACACCCTCGCACAGCAGAACGGTAAAGGAAAGGGCGATAGAGAAAAAATACAACATAAAAAAAAACAAGTCTGAAAAAGTACAAATCATAATCGCAGAACCACGGTACCATCCTCCAATATCACCGATATTCATCGACAGGCAGGAGCACCACACGATATAGAGGCCTACGCGCCTGTCACAACGAACAACACAACTAAAGGCCGCAACTTTTCCATCGGCGATAAAAAGGCAGGCGGTCGGCGCTGACACTCACGCTCGGCTTCTGCATTCTCAGTCTCAGTCACGATCTCTCAATATTCTTCTACGCCATTATCGGCGATTAATGGACGTTTTAAACGGATAAACGCTGTCAAAGATCAGGTTGCGCACCGTCTGGAAGTTTCTTCGCACCGAGGCCGTCCGAGCCATCAAATCTTCCAGAATCTTCTCGGAGCCAGCGTAGCGCTGGATCACTCCATGGGCTACCTGGTAGATGTCGTCCGAAAGAGTCATTTTGACCTTCTCACTCAGAAAGATAGAAGATCGATGAACCCAGATCGGTCGGGCAGAGGACGGATATGAGAGGCTGGGAGCTGATAAGAGGAAAGGGCAAAGGGCTGGAGGAGAAGGAATCTGATAGAGTGTGAAAGTGGATCATGTGGGAAAGGGAATGGGAGGTACCGGGGAGGTGATGGGCAGTTCGGGAAGAGGTATGATGTCAGTTGAGAAATGAGACAGAGGGAAGGGAACAATATCGGGTTGGAGAAATCAATGTTCAGCCCATCAGATCGTAGGTTAACGAGCCGGAATATGAGGTTTTGCTGGTTCCAGATGAGAATGGGTTCACCATGGCAGAGGATGAGGCCAAGAATCGATATGTCGGAATGGAAATTGGATTGGTATTGATATGATTGGCAATCGGGAAATGACGCTTTTTGCGAATGCCGCTGAGGTGCTCGACAAAGCGTCAATTAATTTGATTCATGGTTTGCATGCGTTCAGTATCTTCGTGAACCTGGACGCTGCAGGTTCTTCACAACATTACAGGAACATGCAAACTGCATCGTCTTCTTCATATTTCTGCTGCAAGATCGACAACTGAGGCAATTTCCAAGGTGAAACAGAGGAACCGATGAGGTACAACATTGGTGACAACGTCTGTGGAGCCCAGGAATAGGCGAGATCAACAATAACGCTAATGAAACCGAGAGGTGAGATAGAGAGTGCTTCACAACGGCAGTCACTGACTTGTCGAAACGTCATTTCTTCGTCTTTCAGATTTGGCAATTGCGTGTGAAGCTATGCATACTTCATCACAATTGGGATTTTATCTGAATTACATCATGTTTATTTTTACCCCAGCTGTTGGAAGACACGTCAGCCTCGTGTAGTATTGAATATTAGTGTGCTGGAGCGGGTATAAATGAATGACCGTGGAAATTCATCAGCTCAGAGTTTCTTCAGTGAGATCGCGGGCAGCTGGAAGACAGGCTGAATCTCACTCAACATGCTTGACACATTTTACCGTGCGAGAAAGATATATTTCATGGTCATTGCCGTTATTGGTGTTCCTGGTAAGAACAGAGACGAACTTACATTCGCAGTTCCGTGTGCGCGGTGTCTGGACACGTTTAGTTACCGACAGCGACCTGATGCCGGTGTATCAGCGAGTGCGGTGCACATTGCGACAAAACTTCGTGTTCGTTCAGAAGTTCCCTTCCCGTTTAATCCCCGGCAGAAATTAAACCGGCAGGTGAAACAGATGTAGAGTGGAAGATCGGGGAGATGGATTCATGGCAGGCGGCTTTGATTTATCAATGTAAGTCCTCTGTCACAATAAACACCGGTCAGCACCATTAAGGGCTACTTGGTGTTATTCGCTGCCAATAGTGTAACAAGCTTCAAGTTCAGATTTGAAGATATTGTGCTGTTTTTTTAAGAGATTGGTACGTTTGAAAGTAACGTGGGAAGCGGATCCCACATTAGGGGAGAACGTTAGACATCTTTTGTGAGTTAGACACCGAACCATCGAGAGTTTCGAGAATTCAAATAGGATCTGTGCGGGTTTTAGTGTGGGGTTTGTTCAACGCCCTGCTTTCCATGGTGAAGAGGGAGTTAAGGGTCAGCCCAGCGGTGTCAGCTGGAAGTCAGACGGAATGCATACAATACTCCGCTCTGGAGCAATGAGGATTGGAACATTTAGAATAATGCTTCGGTAATTTGGAGCATACCCAAAAGAGGCAAATGTTTTGTAGTATCTAGTTGTTTTTGATGATTAAAGCACTAATGTGTAAAATACTTGAAAAATTAAACAGGTCAGACAGAATCTTTAGTACAAGAATTGGAACTTTCTGATCGGATATTTTGAGATAGTGTAACTGGGCCCCGGCCAAGAGTAGCTGCTGAATTCAAAAGCAGCGAAATAAGCGGGGCTCCTGTGTGCGGGTGATAAACGGGGAGTCCCGGTGGAGACACAGATTTGCGAACGGCGGGAGTAAATTTGATTTGAACTTTGTAATTGACAGAGGCTGGAGAGCGGGGCTTTGCTGTATGGGGAGTGTGGCGTACATAGGTGACGGGAACGCGGCAATCACAGCCACAGAGAAAGTTACCGAGGTAGCCAAACGCTTATCGAAATCCTTGTGGTTGGAGATATGTATTGATTCACACAAAGTCCCCTCGGCATCGGTTGACAATTCCTCCTGCGAAAACCTGCTCGTGACCAGCGGATCGGCGAGACAGTAATTCCCTTATTCATTTTCATGCTTCCCCAGTGAACCTAGTGGCGATGGTGATCCTGTCCCGGGGAAAGTGCGGCCTCGCCACCTGCACCACTCGCTATCTGGTAGCCATGGCAACCGCAGATCTACTAACCATCATTTTTGATGTCCTACTGTGGCGGGTCAGTTATTACTACTTCCCCGGGACTTTCCTGGACATCACCCCTGTATGCAGTATGATTACTGTCCTGAGAACGGCAGCCACAGACTGTTCTGTCTGGTTCACCGTCACTTTTACGTTTGATCGGTTTGTCGCCATCTGTTGTCAGAAGCAGAAAACAAAATATTGCACCGGGAAAACCGCCAGCGCGATTCTGACAACAACGGCCGTTCTGCTCTGTTTTAAAAACGTGCCAAATTTCTTCAGATATGGTCCTGCGAAAGTGATCGACAATATACCCTGGGACTGTATTGGAAAGCTGAGCTACTATACGGATTTCGCGTGGAAAGGATATAGGATGTTTTCTACGGTTCTAACGCCATTACTCCCGTTCGTGTTAATAGTACTGTTCAACGCTCTGACAGTCAGACACATTTTAGTGACTAGTCGCGTCCGTAAGGGGCTGAGGGGCCAGAGCAAGGCGGAGAACCGCAGTGACCCGGAGATGGAGAGCAGGAGGAGGTCTGTGATCTTACTTCTCACCATCTCCGGAAGCTTCATCATCCTGTGGTCGGTGAGTGTTGCCGAATTCCTCTATAACACCATTGCCGGATTGGATCAGAATAATTACAGCGATTCGGAATACATATTTCAACACATCGGATACATGCTCATGCTGTTAAGTTGCTGCACAAACACGTTTATTTATGGGGTAACCCAGTCCAAGTTCAGAGAGCAGTTCATCCGCGCAGCGAAATATCCGCTCACGTCAATTGTTCAACTAATTAATAAACAGAATATCTAAGCTCTCCTCAGTGGTAGTCGGAGTGTTTTCAACTTGACAAGTAATCGGAGGGAACGTGGCAGCGGCGAAGGTAAATCAGGTTCCGAGTCCGAGAGAGACACAAGCTGGGAACAGACCCCTCGGCACCCGCAGCCCGCGAACTCCATCTCCTACACATTATGAGACTCATCCCAACTGGTGTTATTATTTACTCACCACGTTCCCGCTGACGTCACCGCGCCGCCTCCTTCTCGATGATGACAGAGCGGGTCCGGGTCTGAGGACGTTCAGGACCACATCGGCAGAAATGAATATCATTCGTTACTTTAGTATTTTGCATCAGAATGAAAAGGAAAAAAATGAACAGTCTGAGCGAGCTTACAGTAAACCTCGCATTTACCCTTCGCATTAGATAAACCTGTAATGGGGAAATGTTTAACACTACATAACACGTGCATTAGGGTCAGAATTGTGCAGAATTCTGTGAAAAAAGCCCAGTGCCGACTGTGTTTCAGGGAAAGAATGTCATCTCACTTCCTGATTTCAAATACATTTTTATTGAACAAAACTGCATGTTGAAGCTCCTTTGTTATTTAATTCTCTTTCTCAACTAAATCTGGTCAAACTTGCGGTAAGGGCAAAGACAAGCACACTCGTTTTCGTTTACAAGGAACTTTCGGACTATTCTCGTGGTGTTCAGGATTGGGGCTTTCTGGAGATTTACATAAATATTGCCGGGTGGGCCTAATTGTTTAATGACATTGTGCAGTGACTTTGGGCTGAAACCAGTTGTAGATATGAATCTCCCCCTCCCCCTCCAACTTTCAAATCCCTAACTCTTCCTTCAGTTAGTCCTGATGAAGGGTCTCGGCCTGAAACGTCGACTGTACCTCTTCCTAGATATGCTGCCTGGCCTGCTGCGTTCACCAGCAACTTTGATGTGTGTTGCTTGAATTTCCAGCATCTGCAGAATTCCTGTTGTTTGTAGATATGACTGTTGAGACCATGCACACACTGTTCATGTACCAGAGTCTTTCAATGTCCTCTTTCAATCTCGCATATTTCTGGAGTTTTCACTAATTGAATTTTGTATGTTGTGTGAGTTCGGAGTTGCTGTACCTATTAAGTAAATTGTTTTTGAATGTTTGTCCTGTAATGTCATATCCGGGCGGACATTGTGCATTTCTCTATCTCCAATAATAAATCAGTGGTAATATAATTGCAGAGTCCCGACTCTGAAACTAGATCAGGATTAATTTATAGTGATGTATGGCATCTTTCCTGAGCTAGCACTTTCAAGCAAGATTTTAGTGAATGATGCGTGCCACTTGATTCTGCCGGTGTAAGTAACCAGATTGTAGTGAACTGTCAGGGGATTGTGGTGTGTGTTGGATAGTTTCTGGTTCCTCCGGGCAGTTTCTGCTTTTGTCGTCTTGAATGTGTTAGTCTTTTATAGTGTATCTTTGGTATTTTATGTGTTAAGCGCCTGGTCCTGTATTGTCACAAGGAACTACTCTTTCTGGGAAGAGGTTTCCAGCTTTGAGCCAGGCGTTGGACTTTTGTCGACACCTACTCTGCCGAGATCGAGGGGATGTCGCCCTTGAAAGCTCACGCTTAACCACTGGGTAACTCTTAAGAGTGAAAGACGTGGGAAAGAGACTGCAGAGAGGATGAGAGCGAGAGACCGGGGAGAGAAAGTATTAGTGGAGGGCTGGATGAAGTGGGCAGAGGAAAGACAGAGACCTATTGGAGAGTGAATCGGGGAAGATTGAATGCGGGAGCGAGAGAGACAGTTTTTAGAGACTGGTGCAGGAGTGAGAAACTGTATTACAGAGAGACTGGAGATAAAAGGGCGGGGCGAGGAAGATAGGCAGACTAGGTGTAGAGAGAGAGATTGGGATGAGGAAGGGTGGGAAAGTGTGAGTCAGGGAAAAGTCTTGCGAACCCTGAGGGATCAGACTGATTTCTCTCACGCAGGGCATTCTGGGATTGCAAAACCACCATTCTTAAATTCCTCCAGAACATTCAATGTTTCCCATCTAACTGACCACTCCCTTCCTTGACCACTCCTTCCCACACCGTATCCGCAATCTCCATTTCCCATCCCGTCTTCAGAACAACCACCCTCCCTTCCGCGTTCCTCCTACCTCCCTCCCGTCTCTGTGACCACATCGACCCGCCTCCTGCTACGTATGCGCGGAGTAGTCTGCTGAAACGCTTGTATTGAGTCATGTTAGAAATGAGACACGCTGTGGAACTTACAGTGTGGAGGTTACGATCCGAACCCACCCGAGACGAAACCCCTGAGCTGTTGAAAGCCCGCGGCGAGAGTGCTTCGGTCTATAAACCCGCCCTAATGAACAGCCGCATGCGCACCTGCCATATTATCGCAATCAATCTGATGAAAATGTTAAATATCTTGATATCTTCCCCTGCGTTTCTTCCCATCTGCACCGCATCCTCCCGTCCCTCCTCCGACCTGCCCGTCACTCCCCCTCTCCACAGCGATCATCCTCCCTGCGCTTCTCGAGCGGAACGGTCTCCTTGGCTGAGGCAGGAGGCGGAAGGTCCCGGGGAGCACACCTCCGGGGACGTAGCCATCTTCTGGTCCAGACTGGAGTTCCAAACGGAGCTCAGGACAGCCTGCAGCCAGACCGGACTTGGAGATCGTGTAGAGTCTGGGAGGAAGAGGGTGTGGCCCGGGCTGTAGTCGCCCATACCCTGGAACACGTCTTCTTCTCCACCACAACCTCTGCCCTCCCTTCTACCTTCATTAGGAAGACACAGCGTAGCCTGGCCTCCAGTCCCGCTGCGCAAAACACTCCAACTTCCTGTGTGGCCTTTCGTAACTATCTCAGTCTTTTGTCCAAGGAGCTCAGCGACAGGGTTCTGAGGCCGAAGGGGCCGTGAGGAGGGGCGGGATAGTTGGATATCACCTTCGTGGGGCTGAAAAATGGGGTCACCGGTGGCAGGGATGGTGGGAGCCCCGGATTTCCGGCACTGGTGGGATGAGCGGTGCTCGTGGGCTCGGGGATTCCGTGGTCTTGAGGTCAAGGGAAGTGTGGGTGAGAGCTCGGTAATGCGGGTTTGGACCGCTAGGGGGAGCTGCAAGATGGAGAGAGAGAGTGATTGCTGTGTGGTCTTAATTTAGCTCGATAGTACACATTAACTATTTATGAAATAATACAAACCAAAGACTTTTGCAATATATCATAAGATTGACATTTTAGTGTGATTCATTTTGTTCCAGCAGCCTTCTTTCGTAAACGGGGAAAATGCACCAATCCCACAACCCGTATCTGCCCCCAAAGTAATCCCACTGCCCCATTACATCCCCGCAGCCCCTGTTAGTACCCAAACTGATTAACTGGGTGAGTGGAATCGTGATCCTATCAGGCTGGAAGCTCAGAGCTAAAATCAGGAACGGATGTCCTCTGGGAAATGCACATGGAAAGGTGGAGGTATTTTAGGCAGCGCTTGCGTGCGTCCGGGATCGGTTTGTCCCACTGAAGCAGGGAAAGGATGGTCGGGTGAACGTCAGGTGGGTGACGAGAGATGTAGAACATCTCATCAAGAGGGAGAAAGAAGCTGATTTAAGTTTCAGGAAGCAAGGATCAGACAGGGGTCGAGTTACAAGGCAGACAGAGACGAACTGAAGAATGGAATTAGGAGTGATAGAAACGGTCTCAGAAGGACATAGCAACCACGATTAAGGAAACCCCCCAAGACATTCTAGATATATTTGATGAAGAGGATGATTACAGTGAGAGTAGAACTGGTCAGGGATACAAGGCGAAACGTGCGCCTAGAATCGGGGGAGGTAGGGCCGGGCCTTAATGAAAACTCTACTTCAGTATTCACCAGTGAGAGCGAGCTTGACGTTTGTGAGGTCAGCGACAAACGGGCTGAGGTGTCGAGGTTAAGAAAGAGGATATGTTGGAACTTCTGAGAAACATCAGGATATTTAAGTCCTTTTGTGTGGTCGGGATATACCCCAGGTTACTGCGCGAAGCGAGGGAAGAGATTGCAGCTCCCTTGGAGATGTTCTTTGCATTATCAGTAGCCAGAGAAGTAGTGCCATAGGATTGGAGTGTGGAAAGTATTATTGATTTGTTCAGGAAAGGGAGCAGGGATAACTGTGGAAATTATAGTCCAGTGAATCTTACCTAGATGGTGGGCAAACTATTGGCGAAGGATCTTAGAGACATGATTTATGAGAATGGGGAAGCATAACCTGATTTGGGAAAGTCAGTAAGGCTTTGTGAGGGGCAAGTCATGTCTCACGAGCCGGGTTGAATTCTGTCAGGATGTGACAAAGCACATTGATAAAGGCAGGAAAGTTGATCTGGTATAAATGTATTTTAATAAGGCATTTGATACGGTTCACCATGATAGGCTGTTTCGGAAGGCATGCTATCCAGGGAAAGTTGGCTGGTGGATTCTGAATTGGCTTTTGTCTACAGAAGGCAGAGGAGAATTATCTAGAGAGTATTTTCTCCCTGAAGCATGTTGAGCCGTGGTGCACTGCAGAGATCTCTTCGGGGATCACCTGCTCTTAGTGTTGTTTTTAATAAATGGCTTGTTGAGAAAGTGGAAGGGTGAGATAGTAAGTTTAAAATGATATGGGGATTGGTAGAGTTGTGGATACTGCAAACGATTGTCAGAGGTTACAACAGGACATTGACAGGATGCTGAACAGGGCTGAGTAGTGCCAGATGGAGTTCAAACTGAAAAGGTGTGGAGTGATTCACTTTGGAAGGGAGAATTTGACGGCGCTCCTTCTCTCCACTAGCCTGTATGTCACTTTGGGCAAGGCGTAGCACCTACTTAGCACAATCCCTCGCCCCCACCCCGATCAGGGTCACTTGAAGCCATGGGAGTAAGTGGTAGGTGGTCATGCGAGATGCCGGTGCATGTCACAAGTTCTGACATCGGTCAGACAATCTCTAAAGAGTGTTGATCCTGGGGGCCACCCATCATGAAAAGTCACTGCCCAGCAGGTGGCAATGGCAAACCATCTCTGCAGAAAAAAAGATTTTCTGAGCAATCACATTCATGGAAAGACCATTATGACCTACATCATTTGACATGGCAAATAACGAACCAACAAACAATTATAAACTGGGACTTGGTTAGTGTAAGTGGATTAGATGCTGCAGAATTTGTTAGCAGCATCTTCAGTCAATATGTATGTTGTCCAACAAGTGGAGGGTCTGTACTGCATCTAGTGTTGGGTAATGAGCCCGGCCAGCTGAACGAACAGTGAACACCACACATGAAGTTTCAAGATAGCTGTCGATGAGAGGCATTCACCATGTGGATAACCAAAAGCTTTTACCCAGGCTGAAATGACTAACAGGAGGGGCATAGTTTTAAGGTGTTTGGAAGTAGGTAGTAGATACTAGGGAGATGTCAGAGATCAGTTTTTCACACAGAGAGAGGTGTGCATGCGGAATGCACTGCCAGCGACGGTGGTAGAAGTGGATAAGAGACTCTCCAGTAGGTACATGTGGAACTTAGAAAAATAAAGAGCTATGCTTCAGGGAAATTCTAGGCAGTTTCTAGAGTAGGTTTCATGGTCGGTACAACATGGTGAGCTGAAGAGCCTGTAATGTGCTGTAGATTTCTATGTCTCTATCAGGATAAGCATGGACCCTGCGGAGAGTATTAAACTGGAAAAGGACAAATTATGAGAGCATTAGGCAGGAACTAGGGAGAGTTAACTGGGATCAGATGTTTCCGGGTATCAACATCCGACATGTGGAAAGTGTTTGAAGTCTAACTACACAAAGTACAGGACAGGTATGTTCCAGTCAGAAGGCCAAACAAGGATGGCAAGGTAAGAGAACTGTGGACGTCGAAGGAGGTGATGAATGTCGTCCAGAATAAGAAGGAAAAGTAGGTAAAGTTTAGGAAGCTAAAATGAAACAGAGACTTGGAGGATTATTAAGAAGCCGGGGGAAAAAAAAAACTAGAGTGGAATTAGGAAAGCCAGGGCGCACCATAAAAATATCCTTGGCAAATATGATGAAAGAGAATCTCAAAACATTCTATACATACATCTGGAGCAAAAGGATAACACAGGAGATACATAGAAACATACATAGAAAATAGGTGCAGGAGTAGGCCATTCGGCCCTTCGAGCCTGTGCTGTCATTCAGTATGATCATGGCTGATCATCCAACTCAGAACCCTGCACCAGCCTTCCCTCCATTCCCCCTGATCCCCCTAGCCACAAGGGCCATATCTAACTCCCTCTTAAATATAGCCAATGAACTGGCCTCAACTGTTTCCTGTGGCAGAGAATTCCACAGATTCACCACTCTCTGTGTGAAGAAGATTTTCCTCATCTCGGTCCTAAAAGGCTTCCCCTTTATCCTCAAACTGTGACCCCTCATTCTGGACTTCCCCAACATCGGGAACAATCTTCCTGCATCCAGCCTGTCCAATCCCTTTAGGATTTTATACGTTTCAATCAGATCCCCCCTCAATCTTCTAAATTCCAATGAGTATAAGCCTAGTTCATCCAGTCTTTCATAATATGAAAGTCATGCCATCCCAGGAATCAATGTGGTGAACCTTCTTTGTACTCCCTCTATGGCAAGGATGTCTTTCCTCAGATTAGGGGACCAAAACTGCACACAATACTCCAGGTGTGGTCTCACCAAGGCCTTGTACAACTGCAGTAGTACCTCCCTGCTCCTGTACTCGAATCCTCTCGCTATAAATGCCAGCATACCATTCGCCTTTTTCACCGCCTGCTGTACCTGCATGCCCACTTTCAATGACTGGTGTATAATGACACCCAGGTCTCGTTGCACCTCCCCTTTTCCTAATCAGCCACCATTCAGATAATAATCTGTTTTCCTGTTTTTGCCACCAAAGTGGATAACTTCACATTTATCCACATTAAATTGCATCTGCCATGAATTTGCCCACTCACCCAACCTATCCAAGTCACCCTGCATCCTCTTAGCATCCTCCTCACAGCTAACACTGCCACCCAGCTTCGTGTCATCCTCAAACTTGGAGATGCTGCACTTAATTCCCTCATCCAAGTCATTAATATATATTGTAAACAACTGGGGTCCCAGCACTGAGCCTTGCGGTACCCCACTAGATGTGGGACCACTCAAAGATAAAGGGGGAGGTGAACATTTGGTTGGATGTGAAGGATTGGGTAAGATTCATAACGAATCCTTTACATCAATATTTACCAAAGACAAGGACGTGGAGGATGTGGAGATCAGTGTAAAGTGTATTAACATGCTCGGGTACGTAGAAGTACAGGAGAAGGTAGTGTTGTGTCTCTTAAATAGCATTAAGGTGGATATGTTCCTGGGCCTGATGCGATATACCCCAGGTTATTGACAGAGGGACGTGAACAGATTGCTGGGGCCAATAACAAAATGTTTGTACCCTACCTGACACAGGCAAGGTTCTAGAGGATTGGTGAGCAGCCAATATTGATCCAATATTCAAGAAAGGAACCAGGGATACTCCTGGAAGTTATACACAGTCAGTGATAGGGTTAGTATTTGTGTGTATTTGGAAAAACCATAGCTTTATTAGGAGGAGCCAGCATGGGTTTGTTTGGAGCAAATTGTGTCCTATTAACTTGATTGATTTTATTAATGATGTGACGAGGATGATTGACGAAGGTCGAGTTCTGGATGTTGTTGACACTCATTCTGGTGAGGCTTTTGACAATGTCCCACATGGGAGGCTCATCCAGAAGATTAAGGTTCATGGCATTAATGGTGAATTGGATTCAGAATTGGCTTGCCCGTTGAAGACAGAGGGTGGTGGTTGGAGGGATTGATTCTAGCTGGAGGTCTCTGCTTAGTGGTGTTCCACAGGGATCTGTACTGGGACCTCTGCCGTCTGTGATGTATATAAACATCCCGGTTGTAAATGTACATGGGTGTGAGCAGAATAGATGACAGTCAAAGAATGCAGTGGGATATCCTGTAAATGATTTGCACATATGGGCAGAGAAATGGCAGATGGAGTTTAACCTGGCCAAATGTGAAGTGTTCCACTGCGGTAGGTCAAATGTAAAGATCCAGTACATTGGTAAATGCAAGACCCTTAACAGGAGTAATGAGCAGAAGATCTTGGGATCCATTTATAGCTCTTTGAAAGTGGCTACACAGATTGATAGAGTGGCTAAGAAGGCAAATGGCATCTTTGCCTTTATTAGTCAAGGCACTGAGTTCAAAAGTCAGGGAGTTATGTTCCACCATATAAAACTCTAGTTGGGCCACATCTGGAGTATTGTGCACAGTTCTGATTGCCCCATTCTAGGGAGGAAGTTTGGGAGTTGAAGAGTTTGCAGAAGAGGTTTACGAGGATGTTGCCTGGATTAGAGAACATGTGGTTGGACAAATTTAGGTTGTTGTCTCTGGAGCGGTGGAGACTTAGAGGAAATCTGATAGAGGTTTATAAGATTATGAGAGGTATAGATAGAGTAGGCAGACAGTATCTCTTTAAAGGGATTGAAACGTCTAATACCAGAGGGCATGCATGCAATGTTAGAGGGTGGAGTTCAAAGGAGAAAGGCAACCTCCGTGTGAAAGGCGAGTTATTTTACACAGATATGTTGGTGCCTGGAATGAGCACCTGGGGTGGAGGTAGAGACTACAGTAGGAAGATTTCAGAGACTCTTCAATAGGCTCGTGAATGTGAGGAAAGAAGAGGGACACGGACACTGTGTGTACGTTGTAGATTAGTCTTGTTGGCCATATGAAGACTAATTTACTTGGCAAACTTTCAGGGAGCTAAGAACATTGTGGGTTGAAGATAAATACTGATTTATGTTCTATGTCTGTGTTCTATAACATTGTTCAGTCTACAATGTTTCAATGTGGCTTTCGGTTCAGTGTGTTGTTTTACAATACCGAGCTCCAGACCTTCTTTCAGCATTTTGTCCAACTTTGCCAACCCAGTCCTCATTTTCACAAAGGATTCCGATATCACTCCCTGGGACTGGGAGCCTTTCCCCGTCACCAGGCTGAGGAAGAGCGGGGAATCCTCTGTCGGGCTTCCCTTCTCCGTGAGTTCTGTGATTTCCTGTAAACAATCAGCTTGTTGTGTGACAGACTGAGTGAAAGAGAACGGAGAACACAATATCTGCTCAGTGATGGGACATCCCAGTGACGGTGAGCACAGGAACAGTCACTGGGCAGCCTCTTCACCCATTCTGTAAATTTCTGGGTTCATTCATTAGCAGCAAAGCACTGACTGTGGAAATTACAAATCAGAATATTATTAGAGTCACAGAGCTCAGTAGCACAGAAGCAGACATTCAGCCCTTCTAGTCAATGATGACCTGTTTTTTTGTTTGCTTTTACTGCCTAGTTCCAACTACCAGCGCCATAGCCTTCATACACCTCCTATCCATGTCCACAACCACATTTCATTTAGTGTCTAAATTGAACCCAAATCCACCACTCTCACTGGCAGCTCATTCTGCACTATCACCAAACTTTTATTGAAGAATTCCCCTTCAGATTCCCTTAAAATATCTCACCTTTCCCTCTGAATGATTGTCAAATATGTGGGTGAGAGTGAAGACCGGTTGGAGAGGGAAGGCAATATAACGCTCAGGCTCGCTCAGCTCGCGTTCGTCTCGGGGATTCAGCCTGCGTCCCCGCCAGAATGGGTAATCACGTTTGTGTGGATGCTGTGTAATGTACCCACAACGCAAACTATCAGTCAGTGCACAATTTGCGATTGAATGATTAAGCTTTATAACTCTTACTTTGACTATGTGGTTAGTAGAGAAACAAAATCTAAAAGAAAGAAAAAGGCGCCAATGTTATTAAACAGTCTGTGCACCATCGTTGGAGCTCACGACTGCCGCCCACCACTGGTTCTCCTCCGAGCGTCGCCGACCTTCGGACCCCCGCTCGGAGTCCACCCCGTCCGGCGGTTTGCCAGATTTCTCCATTTGCGGCTTCTCTCTTCATCTCTCCCTCTCTGTCTCGCAAAAGCCCGCAAAAACAACTGCTTGCAAAATCACAAGACAGAATAACATTTCTCCCATTGGATAGTCACCCGTTATAACCCAGCGCGAAGCGCAGAATGAAATATCGCTGCGATGATCGTACGCTCTGGTATCAATTGTTTGGCAACAATAAAGTAAGTAATAGTAATAGTAAAACAAAAAACATTGCTGCTACAGAGAAACCATTACCTCAGCAGTTAACATTACAGAGAAGCCGTTACATTAGCCTCAGCAGTTAAACCTTACAGCGTGTTGCAGCAGTAAGTGGAGGGGAGGGCTGATTGTGGATAAAGAAATGGAGGGGACTGTTTATACTCACAATCCTTCAAAGAAAGTGATTGCTTGAACTTATTTGCTGCAAACTTGCTAGCTGTACCCCGTACATTCTAAATCAAATTATTGTGAAAAGCAGCAATATTCAAATTTCAAAGTAAATTTTATAATCCGAGTACATATATAGTCATGGTCACAGTCATACTTTATTGATCCCGGGGGAAATTGGTTTTCGTTACAGTTGCACCATAAATAATTAAATAGTAATAAAACCATAAATAGTAATATGTAAATTATGCCAGGAAATAAGTCCAGGACCAGCCTATTGGCTCAGGGTGTCTGACCCTCCAAGGGAGGAGTTGTAAAGTTTGATGGTCACAGGCAGGAATGACTTCCTATGACGCTCTGTGTTGCATCTCGGTGAATGAGTCTCTGGCTGAATGTACCCCTGTGCCCAACCAGTCCATTGTGTAGAGTGGATGGGAGACATTGTCCAAGATGGCATGCAACTTGGACAGCATCCTCTTTTCAGATCAGAGAGTCCAGTTCCAACCCCACAACATCACTGGCCTTACGAATGAGTTTGTTGATTCTGTTGGTGTCTGCTACCCTCAGCCTACTGCCCCAGCATACAACAGCAAACATGTCACCATATTCAACCCTGAGATTCTTTTTTCAAGCAGACATACTCGGCAAATCTATGGAATAATAGGTATAACGGGATCAGTGAAAGATCAGGCAAGCTTAGAGGACAGCAAACTGTGCAAATACAAATATAATTAAATAGCAATGAATAACAAAAGCAATGGGTGTAACCCTGGGGACACCACTAGCCACAGGACTCGCGTCCAATAAACAGCCTCCCACCATCACTGTCTGCTTCCTACCATCAAGACAACTGTGCATCCAGTCAGCCAGCTCTCCCTGGATCCCATGTGATCTGACTTTCCACAGCAACTTACAGTGCTGAACCGTATCAAAGGCCTCACTGATGCCCATACAGGCCCCGATCCTGGGACAGAGGTGCCACTGATCAGAGGACAGAGATTTAAACAGAGGGTGAAGAGGTTTAAGGAGATCTGAGGAAGAGATGTTTCACTCAGAAGGTAGCTGAAATCTGGAACTCACAGCCCGAGGTGATGGAGGCAGGTCCCTTCTCAACATTTGCGAAGTGGATGAGCATTGAAACTGCCGAGATACAGTCGGCAATGAACCAAGTGCTGATAAATGGGACCAGTGTAGACAGTGAGTGGATGGTCAGAACAGGTATGGCCGGCCAAAGGCCTGTTACCGTGCTGTGTGATCCACCACTCCAGACATGACAAATTAGCAATAGTGGCACCACAAGACATTGATTTTAAAACTCTACACCCCTCTCCAACCTGAAATAAACCTGACTGCAGCCCTTTGTCACCACTGTGAATACCTGTTTCTGTCAAGGTAACAACAGGCAATTGATGAAGTTCCTGTGTCTTCCATTAATGTTGGTTCCTTACAGCAAAACTAACCCTCTCACTGAGATAGAATCAGTGATTAAATCCGTTCCCAAACGCTGACCTTTCATCCTTGCACATTGTAACTTGAACCATCTCACTGAGGGTCAGATGGAGACACAACCCCTGCCCTCTGCACATGTGATCACATCTCCCCTGCTTCTGACATTTCAAATACCCTCAGAATGGTTTTCTGATTCAGTCTGAAGGTTATGGTAATTCAGCTCGTCGTCAGACCTGACAAACCATGTCTTCCCATAGCTGGTTCCACCTGTTGGTGTGTCCTCTTTCCTCCACCTCCAGGGAAGCTGCATCTCCACACAAACTCCTCACTTAAGGCGACTGCCTAATCAAGTCACTGTCGCTCTCCTGATACCGTGTCTGACTTGCTCACCCCCAGGCATCCTCCGTCAACGAGCCTCTTCTTTAGTCACCAACTGTGAGATTATATATTTTAAAAATCGAAACGATGTATTCGGCAGCTCTTTTACCCCTCCACCCCTGACCGTGCTTTGCTGGTTAAAACTCTCTCTCCCTTTGCAAACCCCTGATATGCCACCGGATCCAAACCCGTGTCCGTCTCTGATGCAGAGGTCACTGACCCCTCCCCACCCCTTCTCAATCTGCACTCGCAGCCCATGACCGTGACAGATGTCTCTGGACTCTGGGGCTCTGTAACAAACAAAACTTCAACGGCAAGTTTAGACATTAACGTGTGAGCAAGTTAGAATTGTTGCTTCCTGAAAGGACACGCGAGTTGAGCTGTCTGAGCCAAGGACCAGATTCTCCCTGGTTCACAACGTAATTTGTCCGGGGTCCCATTCCTCCAGGGTCATGGAATGTCCGATCTCTCCCACTAACAACATCGTCACCCCACCTCACCACCTACGGTTCCGCACCGTTCTCACCACTCTCCCCACAAGCACACGTCCACCCATAACCTTTTACCCACACACACAGACAGATCCCCTTCACCCCAAACCCGTTTGGAGAACCACAACTAAATGATCTCATAGCCCGGGCTCGGAAGCAAAGCTAAATCCGGGTTTGCAAGACCGGAGAGCCCGCAGCCTCCAGCCGAGCTCGGTCCCGACTCTTTCCCAATGCAAGCGGCTCCCGATCTCAACAATGCTGAGATCGCCGCCCGAACGATACAGCATCTGGACCACTGGCCGGAGGCCGGAGAGACAACACAGAGAGCTCGGACGTCTGGTTCTTTCACTGGGACACCCCGAACTCCCTATCAACACCATCCAGTCGACTCTGGGCGAACTTTAAAGACCAACAAGTATAATTCTTCTCAGCGATCAGCCGTCTGAATGATTCCCTGACTTTGAGAGGAAGGGGTACGTATGGTCCACATTGTCAGGGCGTTTAGTTTACCAGGAGACAGAGACTGCAGGGACGAGCGATCGTTTTTTGTTTTTGCTAATACACTGTGTAGGCTCCATTGGCAATTCTGTTTCGCATTAATTAAAAAGAACAGTTGTTTATGAAAATACTAAACAACAAGATACTGCATTGAGTGAAGACATCCCAAGCCAGATCAGTCTGGAATGTCCTCCTCGAAACATTTCACAAACAAGAGAAAGTCTGCAAATGCTGGAATTCCAAGGAACACACACAAAATGCTGGAGGAACTCTGCAGGCTGGGCAGCATCTATGTAAGATGGTACAGTGGGCGTTTCGGGCGGGGACCCTTCGGCAGGATGCTGTCCGGACTGCTGAGTTCCTCCAGTATTTTGTGTGTGTTGCCCAGAAACAGTTGTGGTTTGGTGACCCAACTCGAGACAAACGCAACGCTGCCCACTCCACCAACAACACGGGACGGCCTGACATAGAGAAGCGAATTTACATCACACAACACTGGATTCAGTCATGAAACATTAATTAGATTTCTTGTTTCAAATCATAAGAAACGAATGGTGTTTTCAGTTGGAAGCGCTCCCCACCCGTGACGTCACAATGCCGACCGCACGCGCCTGACGTGACACATGGGCTCCCACATTGAATCTGCTGTCACGTGCAGGGTGCAATATGTCCACACGCGCTGCTGTTCTCGAGCTTTTTCGGTTTAACGGTTGAGCTGCAAAGTACGTGCCACCTCCCCCCTCCCACAGTCAACGGAGGGATTGAACGGAATTGAACAGATTGCCCAGCTTCGCTATTCCCATTGGTGCGAAGCGATGTCAATCCCTGCTCACACCCAATAGCGGAGGCGGACCAGAGGAGAGGGCGTTGCCCCCGCTGACCCGTCTCCCGCTGCTGCCGAACTCCCTGCCTTGTGCAGCTGGATCCTGGACTTCCTGCCAGATCGCCGGCAGGTGGTAACAGTGGACTTCCTCACCTCTGTCTCTCTGACCCTCAGCACACACACCCACCCCATAGGGTTGTCTCCTTGGCCCCTTCCTTTACTCTCTGTACTCCCATGACTGTGTCGCCACCCACAGCTCCAATCTGCTAATAGATAGATAGATAGATAGATAGACAGATAGATAAACATACTTTATTGATCCCGAGGGAATTTGGGTTTCGTTACAGTTGCACCAACCAAGAATAGAGCATAAATATAACAATATAAAACCATAAATAATTAGATAATAATATGTAAGTTATGCCAGACGGAAATAAGTCCAGGACCAGCCTATTGGCTCAGGGTGTCTGACCCTCCAAGGGAGGAGTGTAAAGTTTGATGGCCACAGGCAGGAATGACTTCCTATGACGCTCTGTGCTGCATCTCGGTGGAATGAGTCTCTGGCTGAATGTACGCCTGTGCCCAATTAGTACCTTATGTAGTGGATGGGAGACATTGTCCAAGATGGCATGCCACAGACTCGTAGAACATTCTCAGCATCGTCCGACAGATGTTAAAGGACTTCAGTCTCCTCAGGACATAGAGACGGCTCTGTGTGGTGAAAAAAGCAAAACAGCTCCTCTTTCCCCTCAGACCATTGGGGACCCCAGTCACCCCAACCACAAACTGTTCCTGCTGCTACCATCTGGGAAACGGTACCGCAACATAAAAGTCAGGACCAACAGACTCCGGGACAGCTTCTGCTGCCAGGTCATCAGACTCATTAATTAATGCTGACAAAATCGTATTTCTATGTTATATTGTTGTACATAGAATTTATTATAAATTACTATAAATTGCACATTGCATATTTAGTCGGAAACGTAAATTAAAGATTTTTACTCATGCATATGAAGAATGTAAGTAATAAACTCAAATCAATTCCCTGCCCATCTGGGATAATCACTGTCCAGCCTGTATCCCACCACCTCAATGATATATATCAACCATCTTGTTCAATCTCTGTCCAACCTGTGTCCCATCAATGATTATATATCGACAATCTCTCGTCTGCCCTTGTCTTCATTGTGACGTATTTTGCCTCACAGAGTTATGTATGAAATCAGTGTTTGGGACCAGATGAACTACCAGAGGATTTACTGAATACAGCACGTGCTGGGTAAAGACAGCCATTACGATTTTAGCTTCAACGTTACCAAATGTCCGCTGTGTTAATCTTTGTCGGAAGGAGGCTTGGAAGCAGAAATAGTAGATTGATATTGGGATGGGGAGGATGTTGTGTGCATTGACTGCATTATCCCCGTATTAGGTTAAAGAGAAAGCTAATGAATATTGGCATTACATCTGTGCAACTTTGTTCAGGCCTTCACAAACATCTTGTGATCGGTCAATAGTTGTGCATCATTTGAAGAAAAAAGAGAAAACGCTAGAACCGTTCAGCAGATCAGGCAGCATCTTGAACAGACCCAGTTCTGATATTGGGTCTTCCACAGTTTCTCTTTACACAGATCCAATCCGATGTACCGAGTTTCCTGCACTTTACTTTCAATTTTATATTAAACGTGTTTTATTCCTGTTAGCCTACAGGAAATGTGATAGCCAATTGTGCTGGGCAATATCTCATTTAACAATAGGATCATGATAAAATGTGTTCACTTTAGCTGGTGGAGACAATGTGAAACGTATACCCGCCTGCTGGTGCCCCGCGCCCAGGTTTTTCAGCCCGATCTCTGGCTCAGTCAGAAGATAATCAGGTTCCCGTTTTGCCACAGGTTGATGTCGGAGTGTTGGTTCTGTACTCTGAATGGCCGATACACTGCAGCATATCACCGGCAACAAGAAGCCCTGGGCGAGTTGCCGCTTGAGCTGTAATCCTGGGAAACACTGGGCCATATCACCGGCAACAAGGAGTCCTGGGCGAGTTGCCGCTTGAGCTGTAATCCTGGGAAACACTGGGCAAATGGACCTGTCAGTATCTGGGATTTGGTCCAGGTCAGTACTTCCACAGATGGGAGCTGGATGTTCCTCCTTTCATGATGAATCAAAAGGCTTGGGGTGCTGGGCATTGGTTCTGGGGAAATTTCTGATCACACCACTCGCTGTGAGATGTGGGGATGATGTGTGAGGATTCGGGGTCGGTGAGTGCCAGATTCAGCAGTGTGACCCTGTGAGTTTGGGTCCTGGGATATCACAGTTTTAGATACAAGTAAAATAGACCCGGTGTTCAAGCTGCCCAGGTTCTGAGGTATTTCTGTTCTGGTCTCAGATGTTTGTTTCTGGAGTTCCTTTGGAAATAATGACTGCTGTACTGAGGAGAGGATGAGTTAACATTCCATCCCTCACAGTGAGAAGCTGTGAGTAAATGGGCTGTTCCATGTTTACAACAGTACAAATAGACCTGTGAGCATGGTGTCCAAACTGTATGTGTAATTCCCCCCTTACTGTCACCTATCTGTCAGTCGGTGGAAATCAGACCGAATCTCAAGATGCTGGAAAACTGCACTAAAATGGAAGATGGTTGAAACCATTCTGCTGAACGGTTGTGAACCCAAATCGCTAACTTTGTTCCCTTTGAAATGGACCTATGCACAGGCGCTTGTTTTGTGATACTTCGTGGAACAACAAAGAAACCATAGTTTTCCCCTGTAAATTATCCTGTTACCACATTCCCTGTTATTCCTGGAAATGTGTTCAGTACAACTGTTGCTCACATGGTTCACAACAGTAATCTCAGGAATGAGAAGGTTTATGAATGACGAACATTTGATGACTCTGGGCCTGTACTCTATGGAGTTCAGAAGTACAGAGCTGGACGGAACCTTATTTAAACCTACCGAATGCTGAACAGCCTGGAGACGGTGGACATGGTGAGGGTGTTTCCATCAGACAGAGAGTCTGTGGTCTGAGAGGACAGCCTCGGAATAAACAACCTTCCCTTCAAAACTGAGATGAGAGAAACTTCGTCAGCAAAGGACTGGTCAAACTGTGGAGTTTGCTGCAAAAGATGGTGGTTGAGGCTGTCATTGGGTCTAGTTATATCAGTGGCTAATATAACATTGATTACTAGAGTATGAATCATGTTTTTGTTAGCCAGTACTTCAAGAGGATTAATTCAATACAGCACGAGGCATGGTTAAAAGCAGCCTTTACAATTTTTGATTCACATTTCAAAATGGCTGCAGTGTTACCCTTTGTCACAATATAACTCATGGCGTATGATGTTGAGTTTGTTATTTCCTTTTTCAGTTACCGTTGTTGAGACACTTCCTCCGTTTCCACGGTAACAATCAACGAGAACTGCAAGGCGTGTTGCTCAACTTTATCGCTCTGTGTTCACTTCCTCTCAGGGTGGAGGCGGCAACCTTGGGACCAGATGCAACAGAATGAGAGTGGGAGGAAAGGATGCTGTGAGCATTGACTGTATGGAATGTACTGAGAACATAGAAATATAGAAAAACTGCATAATACACAAGCCCTTGCTTCAGAGATTTCCCAGGGTTACCCATAGCCCTCTATTTTTCTAAACTCCATGTACGTATCCAACAGCCTCTTAAAAGACCCTGCTCGATCCGCCTCCACCACCGTCGCCGGCAGTCCATTCCATTTACACACCTCTGTCTGCGTAAAAGGAAAAAAAAAAACTTACCCTTGACATCGCCTCGGTACCTACTTCCAAGGACCTTAAAATTGTGCCCTCTCGTGTTAGCCATTTCAGCCCTGAGAAAGAGCCTCTGAATATCCACACGATCAATGCTTATCATCATCTTATGCACCTCTATCAGGTCACCTCTCATCCTCCAACTCTCCAAGGAGAAAAGGACAAGTTCACTCAACTTTTTCTCAGAAGGCATGCTCCCCAATCCAGGAACCTTCCTTGGAATTCTGAACTGCACACTTTCTATAGTTTCTACAATCTTCGGGTAGTGAGTTGACCAGAAATGTGCACAGTACCCAAGTTGTGTCCGATCACGGTAGTATACAGCTGTAACATTACCTCTCGGCACTTGAAATCAATCCCACGGTTGAAGGCAAATGCACCTGATGCCTTCTGAACCACACAGTTGACCTACACAGCAGCTTTGATTGTCCCATGGACGCGGACCCCAAGATCGCTCTGATCCTCCACACTGCCAAGAGTCTGACAATTAATACTGTATTCTACCATCATAGATGAACTAGCAAAATGAACCACCTCACATTTATCTGGGTTGAACTCCATCTGCCACTTCTCAGCCCAGTTTTACATCCAATCAATGTCCCGCTGTATCTTCGACAGCCCTCCACACTATCCACAATACCCGCAACCTTGGTGTCATCAGCAAATTTACTAACGCATCCCACCACTTCCTCATCCAGGTCATTTCTAAAAATTGCGAAGGGAAGGGGTGCCAGAACAGATCCCTTAGGTAGAGCACTGCTCAGCGGCCTCCATGCAGAATGCGACCCGTCTACAACAACTCTGAGCCTTCTGTGGACAAGCTAATTCTCGATCCACAAACCAAGGTCTCCTTGGATCCCATACCTTCTTAGTTTCTCAATAAGCCTTGCATGTGTTACCTTACCAAATGCCTTGCTGAAATCCCTATATTCTACATCTTCTGCCCTACTCTCATCAATATGTTTAGTCACATCCTCAAAATCTTCGATCAGGCTGGTACGGCACGACCTGCTTTTGACAAAACCATGCCAACTATTCCTCATCATATTACGCCTCTCCAAATGTTCATAAATCTTGACTCACAGGATCTTCTCCATAAATTTACCAACCACTGATGTAGGGTTCTTTGGTGTATCATTTTCTAAGCTATCTCTGCTAACTTTCTTGAATAAGGGAACAACCTCCGCAACCCTCCAAACAGTTGATATCTGTGCATCGAAAATTTAAAAAAAAAATCACTGCTGTTCTAAGAAACTTGAAGTAAAAGGGAAAGAATGTTGGAAACATTCAGCAGATCTGCAG
Source organism: Mobula birostris (assembly GCF_030028105.1). NCBI lineage: Eukaryota > Metazoa > Chordata > Chondrichthyes > Myliobatiformes > Myliobatidae > Mobula > Mobula birostris. The sequence goes on from NC_092382.1 coordinate 11,746,213, forward strand.
CATCAATGACAGTCCCAGCTCTGAAACTGGGTCTTCCATTATTTCTCCTTTCACGGATGTACCCTGATGTACTGAATTCCCAGCATTCTGCATTTATAATTTTACATTATCTTTCTACTACACTGAGGTAACCATGCATGTTCTACTAGTTTGAATGTTAATATCCCCAACGATTATCATAACATTGCCCTTCCGACAGCCTTTACTATCTCCTGCTGTAATTTGTAATCCACATCCCGGCTGCTGTTTCGAGGCCTGTATAAAACTGCCATTAGGGTCCCCTTATCCTTTTCAAATCTTAACTTAACCCATAAAGACGCTATTCCTTCCGATCCTATGTCATGACCTTCGCATGATTTAATATTATTTCTTACACAGAGGGCTACACTACCCCCTTTAGCTACCAAACTATCTTTCCGATACACAGTATATCCTTGGAGAGGATTGCCTACTGAATCTCTGTGGGTGAATGTTAGGAACAGGAAGGGGTCAATAACTGTACTGTGTGTTTTTTATAGACCACTTAATAGTGGATAGGGTGACAAATTCTAGAAAGGTGTGATAATAACAGGGTCGTCGTGTTGGGAGGTTTTAATTTCCCAACTATTGACTGACAACTCTTTAGAGAAAGGGGATTAGATGTGGTGGAGTGTGTTAGGTGTGTTCAGGAACGTTTCTGGACACAGTATGTAGCTAAGCCTAAAAGAGGAGAGACTGTACTTGATCTTTTGTTCAGAAATGGAGCCTAGTCAGTGTCAGATCTCTCAATGCGAAAGCATTTCAGAGATACTGATCACAATACTATCTCCTTTACCGTAGCATTGGAGAGGCACAGAAAGAGACAAGCTAGGAAAGCATTTAATTGGAGTAAGGGGAAATATCCGTCTATCAGGCGGAAATTTGGAAGCATAAATTGGGAACAGATGTTCTCAGGGAAATGTACGGAAGAAATGTGGCAAATATTGAGGCGATATCTGCATGGAGTTCTGCGCAGGGACGTTCCAATGAGACAGAGAAGAAATTGTGCACACTGTCTGATGAAAATCTAGTCAAGAAGAAAAGAAAAGCTTACGAAAGGTTCAAAAACTTGGCAATGATAGAGGTCCAGAAGGTTATAATGCTAGTAGGAAAGAACTGAAGAATGAAATTAGGAGAGCCAGAAGGGGCCATGAGAAGGCCTTGGCAGGCAGGATTAGGGCCTTCTACAAGTATGTGAAGAGTAAAATCATAACACGTGAGAGAGCAGGAACAATCAACTGTGACAGTGGAAAAATGTTTCTGGAACCGGAGGAGATAGCAGAGGTACTTAATGAATACTTTCCTTCAGTATTCACTACAGAAAAGTATCTTTGCGACTGCAGGTGTGGCTTACAGCTGACTGAAAGTCTTGAGCATATAGCTATTAAGAAAGAGGATGTGCTGGAGCTTTTGGAAAGCATCAAGTTGGATAAGACACCAGGAGCGGACGAGATGTACTAAGGCTACTGTGGGATGAGAGGAAAGAGATTGCTGAGCCTCTGAGGACGGTCTTTGCATTATCCGTGGGACGAGAGAGGTTCTCGAGGATGGGAGTGTTGCGGATGTCGTTCCCTTATTCAAGAATGGGAGCAGAGATAGCCCAGGAAAAATATAGAGCAGTGACCATTACTTCAGTGGTTGGTAAGTTGTTGGAAAATATCCTGAGCGGCAGTACTTATGGACATTTGGAGAGGTACAATATGATTAGAAATCGTAAACATGGCTTTGTCAAAGGCAGGTCGTGCCTTACGAACCCCGTTGAATTGTATGACGATGTGACTAAACACATTGATATATGTAGAGCAGGCAGATGTACCGCATGCAAGGCTTCTTGAGAAAGTAAGGAGAAATGGGATCCAAGGGAATATTGCTTTGTAGATCCAAAAATTAGCTTGCTATAGAAGGCAAAGAGTGGTTGTAGACGAGGCATAGTTTGCATGGAGGTCGGTGACCAGTGGTGTGTCTCAGGGATCTGTTCCGGGAACCTTTCTCTTCGTTAATTTTATAAATGACCTGGATGAGGAAGTGGAAGGATGTGTTAGTAAATTTGCAGACGACACAAATGTTGGGGTTGTGTGGATAGTGTGGAGGGATGTCGGACGTTACAGCGGGACATCGATAGGATGCAAATCTGGGCTGAGAGGTGGCAGATGGAGTTTAACTCAGGTAAATGTGAGGTGGTTCATTTTGGTAGGGCAAATATGATGGCAGAATATAGAATTAATGGTAAGGCTCGGCAGTGTGGAGGATCAGAGGGATCTCGGTGTCCGAGACCATAGGACACTTAAAGCTGCTACACAGCTGCTGAAAGCTTGACTCTGTGGTTAAGAAGGCCTACGGTGCATTGACTACAACAACTGTGGGATTGACTTTCGGAGGCAGAAGTAACGTTGCAGCTAAGTAGGACCCTAGTCAAACCCTGCTTGGAGTACTGTGCTCAGTTCTGCAAACCTCACTGCAGGAAGGATGTGGAAACCATAGAAAGGGTGCAGAAGAGTCTTACAAGGATGTAGCCTGGATTGAGGGGCATGCCCTACGGGAATTTGTTAAGTAAACTCGGCTTTTTCTCCTTGGGGAGACGAAGGATGAGCGGTGACCTGACAGAGGTGTATCGGATTATGAGAGGCATTGATCGTGTGGACAGTCAGACGCTTTTCCCCAGGGCTGAAATGGCTAACATGAGGGGGCACAGTTTTAAGGTGCTGGGGAGTAGGTACAGCGGAGATGTCAGGGGTAATATTGTTACGCAGAGAGTGGTGAGTGCATGTAATGGGCTGCCGGCAACGGTGGTGGAGGTGGATACGATACGGTCTTTGACGAGGCTGTTGTACAGGGACATGGAGATTAGAAAAATGGAGGGCTATGGGTAACCCTAGGTGATTTCTACAAGGAGTAGAGGTTCGGCGCAGAATTGTTGGCTTGGGATATCACAGAGTCCTGGGATATCACAGTTTTAGGTCCAAGTACAACGGACCCGGGAATCAGGCTGTGCAGGTTTGTGATGTGTTGAACCAGTACTTATTATCTCAGCTCAGAAGTTTGTTTCGGGAGTTTCTTTGGAAGTAGTGACCGCCATACTGAGGAGAGGATGAGTTACCGTCCCATCCCTCACAGAGAGAGACAGTGAGTAAATGGGCTGTTCCGTGTTTGCAACAGTAGAAATAGACCCGTGAGTTTGGTGTTCAAACCATGTTTGAAAATCCCCCCTCACTGTAATCTGCCTCTCAGTCGTTGGAAATCAGAGATAAACTCAAGATCCTGGAAAAGGTTCAGAAGGCTAGGTAATGTTCGAGATCCAAAAGATTAGAAGGCTAACAGGAAGGGGCTTAAGAAGAAAATTAGGAGAGCCAGAAGATGCCATGCGAAGGCCTTGGCGGGCAGGATTAAGGAAAGCCTGAAGGCTTTCTACAAGTATGTGAAGATCAGGAGGATAAGACGTGAAAGGATAGGACTTATCAAGTGTGACAGTGGGGAAATGTCTATGGAACCAGAGGAAATAGCAGATGTACTTATTGAATACTTTACTTCAGTATTAACTATGGAAAAAAAAAAGATCTTGGTGATAATAGTGACGACTTGAAGCAGATTGAAAAGCTTGAGCATGTAGATATTAAGAAGGAGGATGTGCTGGAGCTTTTGGAAAGTATCAAGTTGGATAAGTCGCCGGGCCCGAATGAGGTGTATCCCAGGCTACTGTGGGAGGTGAGGGAGGAGATTGCTGAGCCTCTGGCGACGATATTTGCATCAGCAATGGGGACGGGAGAGGTCCCGGAGGATTAGAAGGTTGCGAATATTGTTCCTTTATTCAAGAAAGGGCGTAGAGATAGCCCAGGAAATTATAGACCAGTATGTCTTACCTGAGTGGCTGGTAAGTTGATGGAGAAGATCCTGAGAGGTAGGATCTATGAACATTTGGAGATGTATATTATGATTAGGAATAGTCAGCATGGCTTTTTCAAGGGCAGGGCGTTCCTTACGAGCCTGATTGAATTTTTTGAGGATGTGACGAAACATACTGCAGAAGGAAGAGCAGTAGATGTAGTGCATATGGATTTCAGCAAGACATTTGATAAGGTACCCAATGCGAGGCTTATTGAGAAAGTAAGGAGGCATGAGATCCAAGGGGACATTGCTTTGTGAATCGAGAACAGGCTTGCTCACAGAAGGCAAAGAGTGGTTGTAGACAGGTCATATTCTGCATGGAGGTCGGTCACCAGTGGGGTGCCTCAGGGATCTGTTCTAGGACCCTTACTCTTTGTGATTTTTATAAATGACTTGGATTAGGAAGTGGAGGGATGGGTTAGTAAGTTTGTTGATGACGCTAAGGTTGGAGGTGTTGTGGATAGCGTGGAGGGTTGTCAGAGTTAACAGTGGGACATTGATAGAATGCAAAATTGGGCTGAGAAGTGGCAGATGGAGTTCAACCCAGATAAGTGTGAAGTGGTGCATTTTGGTAGGTCAAATATAATGGCAGAATATAGTATTAATGGTAAGGTTCTTGGCAGAGTGGAGGATCAGAGCGATCTTGGGTTCCGAATCCGTAGTACACTCAAAGCAGCTGCGCAGGCTGAATCTGTGGTTGAGAAGGCCTATGGTGTATTGGCCTTCATACATCGTTGAATTGAATGTTGCAGCTATATAGGAACGTGGTAAGACCCCACTTGGAGTACTGTGCTCAGTTTTGGTCGCCTCACTACAGGAAAGATGTGAAAGCCATAGAAAAGGTGCAGAGGAGATTTACAAAGATGTTGCCTGGATTGGGGAGCATGTATTATGAGGATAGGTTGAGTGAACTCGGCCTTTTCTCCTTGCAGTGACGGAGAATGGGAGGTGATCTGATAGAAGTGTATAAGATGTTGAGAGGCGTTGATGTCGTGGATAATCAGAGGCCTTTTTTCCCAGGGCTGAAATGGTTGCCACAAGAGGACACAGGTTTAAGGTGCTGGGGAATAGGTACAGATGAGATGTCAGGGGTACGTTTATTACTCAGAGAGTGGTGATTGCGTGGAATGGACTGCCGGCAAAGTTGGGGGAGTTGGAAAGGATAGGGTCTTTTAAGAGACTTTTGGATAGGTACATGGAGCTTAGAAAAATAGAGGGCTATAGGTAAGCTTAGTAATTTCTAGGGCAGGGGCATGCTGGGCACAACTTTGTGGGCCGGAAGGCCTGTACTGTACTGTCGATTTTCTATGTTTTCTATGTTTTCAAAATCTAGTCAATAAGAAAAGAAACACTTATGAAAGGATCAAAAACTTGGTAATGATAGAAATCCATAAGACTATAAGGGGAACAGGAAAGTGCTGAAGAATGGAATTAGGAGAGCTAGAAGAGACCATGAGAAGGCCTTGGCGGGCAGGATTAAAGCATTCTACAAGTATGTGAAGAGTAAAAACATAAGACGTGAGAGGGCAGGAACAATCAAGTGTGACATTGGAAAAATGTGTCTGGAAACGGAGGAGATAGCAGAGGTGCTTAATGAATACTCCCCTTCAGTATTCACTGCAGAAAAGGATCTTGGAGATTGTAGGGATGACTTACAACTGACTGAAAATCTTGAGCATATAGCTCTTAAGAAAGAGAATGTGCTGGAGCTTTTGGAGAGCATCAGGTTGGATAAGACACCGGGACCGGACGCGATGTTCCAAGGCTACTGTGGGAGGCGAGGAAGGAGATTGCTGAGCCTCTGGCGAAAATCTTCGCATCGTCAGTGGGGACGGGAAAGGTTCCAGAGGATGGGAGGGTTGCGGATATCGTTCCTTTATTCAAGAAAGGGAGTAGAGATAACCCAGGAAAAATATAGACCAGTGAGCTTTACTTCAGTGATCTTTACTTCAGTGGTTTGTAAGTCGATGGAAAACATCCCGAGAGGGTGAATTTATGGACATTTGGAGAGGCATATTATGATTAGGAATAGTCAAATGAATTTTTCAAAGGTAGTTAGTGCCTTTCCAGCCCAACTAAATTGTTTGACGACCAATGTTAATTCTCGGGGACCCTTTCTCTTCGTGATTTTTATAAGTGACCTGGATGAGGAAGTGGAGGGATGGGTTTGTAAATTTGCTGATGACAATAAATGTTAGGAGTGTTGTGGATAGTGTGGAGGGCTGTCAGACGTTAAAGCGGGACATCGATAGGATGCAAATCTGGGCTGAGAGGTGGCAGATGGAGTTCAACACAGGAAAGTGTGAGGTGGTTCATTTTGGTAGGTCAAAATGGTGGTGGAATATAGAATTAATGATAAGAATCTTGGCTGTGTGGAGGATCAGAGGGATTTTGGCGTTCGAGTCCATAAAATATTTAAAGTTGCTACACTGCTTCGCAAAGCTTGTCTCTGTGGTTAAGCAGGCATACGGTGAATTGGCCTTCAACAACCGTGGCATTGATTTTCCGAGCCGAGAAGTAACGTTGCAGCTATGTAGGACCCTGGTCAGACGCCGCTTGGAATACTGTGCTCAGTTCTGATCACCTCACTGCAGGAAGGGTGTGGAAAACATAGAAAGGGTACCGAAGATGCTTACAAGGATGTAGCCCGGATTGGGGAGCATGCGTTATGGGAATTTGTTAAGTGATCTCGGCCTTTTCTCCTTGGAGCGATGAAAGATGAGAGGCGACCTGATAGAGATGTATACGATGCTGAGAGGTATTGATCATGTGGATAGCCAGAGGCTTTTTCCCAGAGCTGAAATGGCTAACATGAGGGGGCACAGTTTTCAGGTGCTCGGAAGTAGGTACAGCGGAGATGTCAGGGGTAATATTTTTACTCATAGGGTGGTGACTGCATGGAATGTGCTGCCGGCAATGGTGGTGGAGGCGGATGCGATAGGGTATATGAAGAGGCTCTTGGATAGGGACATGGAGCTTAGAAAAATAGAGGGCTATGGGAAATCCTAAGTAATTTCTTCAAGAAGTAGAGGTTCGGCACAGAATTGTTTGCTTGGGATATCAGAGTCCCGGGATATCACAGTTTTGGATCCAAGTACAATGGACCCGGAATCAAGTTGTGCAGGTTTATGAGGTGTTGAGCCAGTATTTCCTTATTATCTAAGCGCAGAAGTTTGTTTCTGGAGTTTCTTTGGAAGTAATGACTGTCATACTGGGGGGTGGGGAGTGCCATAAGAATGCCATACTGTAAAAGCGCTGGATGGTTGGAGTGTGTAAAATGTGTGCAGAATAGTTTTTTTGCAGCAATACGTAAACCAGAGAAGGAGCAGTGTTGGACCTCCTGTTAGGGAATGAGATAGGTCAGGTGACGGAGGTATGTGTTAGGGAGCACTTCGGGTCCAGTGATCACAATGTCATTAGTTTCAATATAATTATGGAGAAGGATAGGTCTTGACCCAGGGTTGAGGTTTTTGATTGGAGAATGGCTAGCATTGAGGAGAACCGAAAGGATTTAGAAGGAGTGGATTGGGACAATTTGTATTATGGGAAAGATGTGATAGAGAAATGGAGGTCATTTAAAGGTGAAATTTTGAGGGTGCAGAATCTTTATGTTCCTGTTTTGTTGAAAAAAAAGGTTGATAGAGTGAGAGAGCCATGATTTTCAAGGATATTGGAGACTTGGTTTGGAAAAAGAGAGATATCTACGGTAACTATCGGCAGCACGGAGTAAATGAGGTGCTCAAGCAATATAAGGAATATAAAAGAATCTTAAGAAATAAATTAGAAAAGCTAAAATAAGGTACGAGGCTGCTTTGGCAAGTAAGGTGAAAATAAATCCAAATGGTTTCTACAGTTATATTAATAGCAAAAGGATAGTGAGGGATAAAATTGGCCTCTTAGATAATCAGAGTGGAAAGCTATGTGTGGAGCCAAAAGAGATAGGGGAGATTTTGAACAATTTCTTTTCTTCGGTATTCACTTAGGAGAAGGATATTGAATTGTGTAAAGTAAGGGAAACAAGCAGGGAAGTTATGAAAACTGTGATGATTAAAGAAGATGTACTGGCGCTTTTAAGGAATTTAAAAGTGGATAAGTCTCCGGGTCTTAACAGAATATTCCCTAGGACATTGAGGGAAGTTATTCTAGAAATAGCAGGGGTTCTGACAGAAATATTTCAATGGTCATTGGAAACTGGGATGGTGCTGGAGGATTGGCGTGTTGCTCATATTGTTCCTTTGTTTAAAAAGGGTTCTAAGCGTAAACCTAGCAACTATCGTCCTGTAAGTTTGATGTCAGAAGTGGGTGAGTTAATGGAAAGTAATCTTAGAGATGGTATATATAATTATCTGGATAGGCAGGGTCTGATTAGGAGCAGTCCACATGGATTTGTGAGTGAAAGGTCATGTTTGAAAAATCTTACTGAATTTTTTGAAGAGGTTACTAGGAAAGTTGACGAAGATGAGTCTATATGGACTTCAGTAAGGCCTTTGACAAGGTTCCACACGGAAGGTTAGTTAGGAAGATTCAATCGTTAGGTATTAATATTGAAGTAGTAAAATGGATTCAGCAGTGGCTGGATGGGAGATGCCAGACAGTAGTGGTGGATAACTATTTGTCAGGTTAAAGGCCGGTGACTGGTGGTGTGCCTCAGGGATCTGTATTGGGTCCATTGTTGTCTGTCACATACATTAATGATCTGCATGATGGCGTGGTAAATTAGATTTGTAAGTATGCAAATGATACTAAGATAGGTGGAGTTGTGAATAATGAAGTAGATTTTCAAAGTTTGCAGAGAGATTGATACCAGTTAGAAGAAAGGGCTGAAAGATGGCAGATGGAGTTTAAAGCTGATAAGTGTGAGGTGCTATATTTTGGTAGAACTAATCAAAATAGGGCATACATGGTAAATGTTAGGGCATTGAAGAATGCAGTAGAACAGAGGGATCTGGCACCTCATGTGGATATGGTGGTGAAGAAATCTTTTGGTATGCTGGCTTTTATAAATCAAAGCATTGAGTATAGGAGTTGAGATGTAATGTTAAAATTATACAAGGCATTAGGAGGGCCAAATTTGGAGTATTGTTTAAAGTTCTGGTCACCGAATTATAGGAAATATGTCAACAAAATAGAGAGAGGACAGAGAAGATTTACTAGAATATTAGCTGGGTTTCAGCACCTAAGTTACACAGAAAGATTGAACAAGTTAGGTCTTTATTCATTGGAGCGGAGAAGTTTGAGGGGGGATTTGATAGATGTATTTAAAATTATGAGGGAGATAGAATTGACGTAGATAGGCTTTTTCTATTGAAATAAGGGGAGATTCAAACGAGAGGACATAAGTTGAAAATTAGGGGAGAAATGTTTAGGGGTATAATGAGGGAGAACTGCTTTACTCAGAGAATGGTGGCTGTGTGGAACGAGCTTCTAGTAGAAGTGTTTGGAGGTAGGTTTGATATTGTCATTTAAAGAAAAATAGGATAGGTATATGGAAGGGAGAGGAATGGAGGGTTATGGGCTGAGTGCAGGTCGGTGGGACTAGGTGAGAGTAATGTGTTCGGCACGGACTAGAAGGGTAGAGATGACCTGTTTCCGTGCTGTAATTGTTATATGATTATATGGTTATATGGAGAGGATAAGTTAACATCCCACCCCTCAAAGTGAGAGGCTGTGAGTAAATGGGTTATTCCCTGTTTGCAACAGTAGGAATACTGTTTGGTGTTCAAACTGTGTTTGGAAATCCCCCCTCCTGTCATCTGCCTCTCAGTCGGTGGAAATTAGTCAGAAACTCAAGATGCTGGAAATTTGCACGAAAAACGCGATACTAGTTGAAGCCACCATGACGTACGGCTGTGAACTCAAATCGCTAACTTTGTTCTTCTTGAAATGGAACTGTGCACAGGCGCTTGTTTTGTGATACTTGGTGGAACAGAAAAGAAACTACAACGTTTCCCTGTGAATTATCCTGGTATCACTTTCCCTGTTAGTGTGAGCACGTGGCCAAGTGGTTAAGGCATTGGACCAGCGACATGGAGGTCGTGAGTTCGATCCCCAGCCGAGGGAACGTGTTGTGCCCTTGAGCAAGGCACTTAATCACACATTGTTCTGCGACGACACTGGTGCCAAGCTGTATGGGTCCTAATGCCCTTCCCTTGGACAACATTGGTGTCGTGACTTGCAGCATGGGCAACTGCTGATCTTCCACACAACCTTGCCCAGGCCTGCGACCTGGAGAGTGAAGACTTTCCAGGCGCAGATCCATGGTCTCGCAAGACTAACGGATGCCTTAATACTTTTCCTGTTATTCCTGGAAATGTGTTCAGTACAGTTGTTGCTCACATGGTTCACAAGACTAATCTGAGAAATGAGAGGGTTCATGTATGACAAGCAATTGATGACTCTGGGCCTGTACTCTATGGTGTTCAGAAGTACAGAGCTGGACGGGATCTTATTTAACACTACCGAATGCTGAACAGCCTGGAGACGGTGAATATATGGTGAGGGTGTTCCCATCAGACGGAAAATCTGTGGTCTGAGAAGACAGCCGCGGAATGAACAACCTTCCCTTTAAAACTGAGATGAGAGAAACTTTGTGAGCCAAATAGTGGTTGAGCTGTGGAGTTTGTTGCAACAGATGGTGATTGAGACTGTCATTTGGTATATTTACGGCAATATATTATTGATCGCTAGAGTAGGAATCATGTTTTGTTAGTCAGAACGACGATATGATTAACTCAATACAGCACGAGGCATGCCTAAAAGAGCAGCCTTTACAATTTTAGGTTCACATTTCAGAACGGCTGCAGTGTTACCCTTTGTCACAATGTAACTCATGGCGTATGATGTTGAGTTTGTTATTTCCTTTTTCAGTTACCGTTGTTGAGACACTTCCTCCGTTTCCACGGTAACAATCAACCAGAACTGCAAGGCGTGTTGCTCAATTTTACCGCTCTGTGTTCACTTCCTCTAAGCTTAAAGACAGTAGCCTTTGGAAACAATGCAACAGAATAATAGTGGGAGGAAAGGATGCTGTGAGCTTTGGCTGTATGGAATGAACTGACAATATGGAAATATAGAAAACCTGCAGCATAATACACAGGCCCTTTGGCTAATAATGCTGTCTGAAACATGTACTTACTTTAGAAGTGTCCTAGAGTTAGCCATTGCCCTCTATTTTCCTATCCTTTCAATGCCTCTAGCAGGGGTTCGCAGTCTGGGGACCATGGATCCCGCGGTTAATGGTAGGGGTCTATGGCATAAAACAAGTTTGGGAACCTCTGCTAGCATCTCCCCTCATTCTGCTGTGTTTCACGGAATGATTTTCTATCTTGTTCAATCTACCTTTGTAACTCAGCTCCTTAAATGCCAGCAACATCCGTGTCTGCCAGGGCTCCTGTAGTCTCTACACTAGGCTGCCAAGAGCTATTTGTTATAAGCTGGTCCATCTCTGACACGTCCGTGTCCTTTCCTGATCTCTCTCTGTCTCCATCTCGAGAGACATGTTGTCAACCTACTTCTTTTATAAGCCTACTGATTCCTATGATAATCTCGACCGTACCTCTTCCCAATCTGTCACTTGTAAAATGCTCTTCCTTTACCTCAGTTTCTTTGCTTCCACTGCATCAGTTCCCAGGATGTGGCTGTCCTCCCTCCGCTGTTCCCAGGGTGCGGCTGTCCTCCCTCCGCTGTTCCCAGAATGTGTCTGTCCTCCCTCCGCTGTTCCCAGGATGTGGCTGTCCTCCCTCCACTATTGATACTGTCCTCACTCACATTTACCATACGTCGTGCTCCACCCATCTTGCTACCACCGTAATAGTGATAGAGTTCTTCTTGTCCTTACCTACCACCCCTTCAACCTCTGCAACTTCCACCATCTCCAAAGAGATCTTACAACTAAACATATATTCACCCTCCTCTCTCCCACCCCGCCCTCTTCTTTCAACAGGGATCACTCTCTCCACAATTCCCTTGTTCATTCATTCTTCCTCACTAATCTCCCTTCAGCCACTTATCCCTGAAAGCGACCTATGTGCGACAGCTACCCGTACACCTCCTCCCTCACCTCTATTCAGAGCCCAAAACAGTCCTTCCAGGAACACTTCACCTGCGAACCTGCTGGGGTCACCTATTGTGTCCTATGCTCCCGATGCGGCCTCATTTACATTAGTGAGACCCGCCATAAATTGGGAGACCGTTTTGTTGAGCATCTCTGTAACACCTGCCACAAGGACGACAAGGAGAAGTAGCCGAACATTTTAATTCCGATTCTCTTTCCGACGTCTCGATCGATGGCCTCCTCTTGTGCCAAGATGAGACCGCCCTCAGTGTGGAGGAGCAACAACTTGTATTCAATCTGAGTACCCTCCAACCCGATTGTATGAATATTGAATTCTCCTTCCAGTAAACAAATTTCCACCCCGCCCACTTCTCTATTCCCCACTCTGAACTTTCATTACTCATCACCAGCCTATTACTTCCCCCTGGGTCCTCTCTTTCCCTTTCTCCTATTGATAACACTCCAATTCTTTATTCTCCAGCCCTTGACCTGCCCATCACTTAACTTCAGCTATAACCTTCCAGCTCGCCTCTTTCTCCTCCCCGACCTTTTTAATCAGATATCTTCCCCATATTCCCCAGCAAAGAAGAAGGCTCTTTGCACAAAATGTTGAATGTTTACTCTTTTCCATAGATACTGCCTGATGTGCTGAGTTCCACCAGCATTTTTTGTGCGTTGCTTTGTATTTCCAGCACTTGCAGGCTTTTTCGTGTTTACGTATAGTAATTACCATAACTATTATTTGGGCGTTGTTGAGATTATATCGGGAATCTGATGTAAAATCCTGCACCTCATACTCACACGGGTTATACAGACCAAAGAACAAACTGCCGGAGGAACTCAGTGGGTCGGGCAGCATCTGTGGAGGGAAATAGACCGTCAAAATTTTGGGCTGAGAACCTACTTTTGGACTGAGAGTGGACAGGTAATAGTCAGAGAAAAGAGGTGAGGGGTGGGGATCCGACAAGAGCTGGGGTGTGAGAAGTGGATCCAGGTGAGGCGGGAAGTGGGAAGTTGGAAATAGTGACGGGGGTGGGAATAGAGTGGTGGGGGCAGCACGGGGCTGCAGAAGAAGGAATTTAATTCTATGAACGATTAACAAAGAACTTAGAGAGTATTTGTTTTAGAGATTCACCAGACTGATTCCTGGAGGACGATGAAGATCAGTGATCGTCTTCCCATAAAAAAAGAGGTCGACAGATTTGTGGAGACCGAAGGGATCGAGGAAATGAGGATCGGGGCAGAAACAAGGGGCTGAGATGGGAGAGCAGTCGTCATCTTGTTGATGGTTAGACAGGCTGAATGGCCACCTCCTGCTGTTTCTCATTTGATGTTTCAGTGTTTCTGCCCAGTGAGGAATGTGAATAGAAATTAGTGTTTATAAACATAGAAGAGATTTGAATTGAACCTGCACAATTCCTGTTGGAGTGGGAGTTGTGTATCGGATCGGTGTGGGAATCGAACTGCTAACTCTGAGAACAGGGAGGTGGAGCTAAGGGGGGACGTCGACTCAGAGGCCTGCTTCGTGCATTTTCATGCCTTACAAGGCGCAGATTCGAAATCTGTGTGGGGCGCCACTCCTCGCACAGACACGAGAGCACTGTGTGATTAAGTGCCTTGCTCAAGGACACAAACATGTTGCCACAGCTGAGGCTCGAACTAGCGACCTTGAGATCACTAAATGAACTCCTTAACCACTTGGCCAAGTGCCCAACACAAGGGGATAATGAGCTAAGGGGACAGCGAAGGTACTAAGGGAAAAATTAAAAATGTAGCTGGTGTAAATAAGAAATAATGTGTAAAATGTGGCAGGTGGGTCGGGCAGTGGGTGTGGGGCGAGGAGCAGAGTCACCGGTTCAAGTGGGAGACACTCCACTCGTCACGTGATCTAGTTTCTCGCTCCCATTTCAAGCGCAGATCTGCAGCATCTGCGGGGTTTTCGCTTCCGAGGCCCCGCCCCGTCCCGCCCTCACAGTCCTCGGATGGACGCTGGTTTTCTTTCCTTTCTCTGTTGAAACGGATCGTCGGCGGGGAGTCGGTGGACGGATTGCTGTCTGCGGGGCAAATAAATCAAGTTCCCACCGGTGAGTACTGAGGCCGGTCACTCGGTTGAACGACAGGGGCAATTTACCATCGGTGAGTACTGAGGCAGATCCCAAGGGGGACGACCTGATGTTGTTCAGAGAGTCCCGTTAACTTCTCGGAACTGCAGGGCTCCTCCCGCTTCATGGACATATCCTGCCCGGGTCGGTCCGGGTTTTGGAACCTTCACACCGAGCCGCCTGAGTTGAGCCGCCGCTCAGCCCCTGTTGCACTGGTCCCAGGTGCGGGATGAGGTGGTGATGCCGGGACTAAACCCATCGGTCCGGTTGTAGTTGGGGAACTTTACCTCCATGACCCGGCCCCGTATCGGATCCAAACTTCACCTGGATCGATAGTTATTTTGCATATTTCCAGCACAGTAGAAGCAGCCGTTCGGCCTGTTGTGTTCTTGCAGACACAAGGGTTAAACAGAGTAATCGCACCCTCGGGACAATGCTCCACGTGTATGAATAGTTTCATTTTCCCCCGTTCAGACAGGACAGTGAGATCCGGATCTCTCACGTCCTCTCGGGGGACTGGGAAGTTTATTTCCATCTTCTTTCCATGACTACGACTTGCCGAAATGCTGACAGTGTTTCCCGATATATGAGCCTATTAATGCGAGAATTAAGTCTTTTTCATCTATCTGGGCTTCTCAGAAGTGTGTACGCTGCCTGCAGAATTTCCAAAGGAGCACGGTTAAATTGGAGAGTCTTTATTTTTTTTACATGTACCGAGGTAGAGTGAAAATCGTGTCTTCGTTATCATCGACATAGATCAATACATTACAGCAGTACATTGAGGCAAAACAAAACTACAGTGTAACAACTCATTCTGGTTACAGAGAAAGTGCAGTGCTGATAGGTATGTGGTTCAAGGTCACATCGATTTAGACTGTGAGGTCAGGAGTCCACTCACCACGCTGGAGAACATTCAGTTCGCTTATAACAGCAGAATACAAACTGTCCTTGAAACTGGTGGTATGTTTCTGTTCCCTTTAATCTTCGCCCCGAGGGAGGGTGAGAAGTGAGAATGTTTAC
The DNA here is from genome assembly GCF_030028105.1 of Mobula birostris. Classification (NCBI taxonomy): domain Eukaryota; kingdom Metazoa; phylum Chordata; class Chondrichthyes; order Myliobatiformes; family Myliobatidae; genus Mobula; species Mobula birostris. The sequence goes on from NC_092382.1 coordinate 11,761,288, forward strand.
GGTTCCGGGGATCTTTCATTATGTTGGCTGATTTACTGAGGCAGTGGGAAGTGTAGACTGAGTCCATGGAGGGGAGGTTGGTTTCTATGATGTGCTCAGCTGTGTCCACGGTTCTCCGCTACTTCATTCAGTTAAAGGAAGAGCGGTAGACAGTAGTTGTATTAAGCTGTGCGGTAGCGGGATGGGCTACTTTCTCCGGAGCACAGATGAAGCTTGTAGAGTGGAAAACGACATATACCGAACTTCTTATTCAAGTCAAGTCAAGTCACGTTTATTGTCATTTCGACCATAAGCTGCTGGGACAGTACACAGTAAAAACGAAACAACGTTCCTCCAGGGCTATTGTTTGTTCTGGCTTTGTTATATTGGAATCTGTTATCTAGTAGTGTGTACTATTATTTCAGTGTCTGTGTATTACTGGACGACCATCGGAGAGTGCACTTGATTCCTTCTCCCACCGGGTTCCATCTGCTCATTCCCTGCCCATCTTGTTCAACCTCTGTCCAGTCTGAATCCCACCAACTGAATGATATATATCAACCCACTGTTCAATCTCTGTCCAGCCTGCGTCCCAATGCCGCGATGATATATATCAACCATCTTGTTCACTCTCTGTCCTGTCTGTATCCCATCACCTCAATGATATAATCAACCATCTTGTTCAACCTCTGTCCAGTCTGAATCCCACCAACTGAATGATATATATCAACCCACTGTTCACTCTCTGTCCTGTCTGTATCCCACCACCTCAATGATATATATCAACCATCTTGTTCACTCTATGTCCTGTCTGTATCCCACCACCTCAATGATATATATCAACCATCTTGTTCACTCTCTGTCCAGTCTGTATCCCAATGATATATATCAACCATCTTGTTCAATCTCTGTCCAGTCTGTATCCCATTGCTGCAATGATATATTTCAGCAAACTCTCTTCTAAACTTTGTCTTCATTGTGAAGTTTTGTTTTGCATCTTTTCCAGGATTGGGTTTTTGATAGCTGGAGCTACCAGAGGTTTAATTGAACACAGCAGGTGGCAGGGTAAAAACAGCCATTTCAATTTTAGTTTCCCCGTTACAAAATGGCTGCAGTGTTAATCTTTGTAATAATGAAACTCACAGCATCTGATGTTGAGTTTGTTGTTTCCTTTTTCGGTTATTTTCGGTGAGCCACTTCCTCTGTTTCCAGGGTAACGGCCCGTCAGATCTGCAGCAAGTGTTGTACTTTTTATCGCTCTGTGGTCACCGCCTCTCAGCGTAGAGACAGTGGCCTCAGGAGCAAATGTAACAGTGACAGTGGGAGGAAAGGATGCTGTGAGCATTGACTGTATGGGATGTATTACACCAGGGTCAGGCTGAACTGAGGAACTAACAAATGGGTTGGGGTGGGGTGGCATTTACAGTTTAGGGTGTTGTTGATATTTTACAATCAGTTACCATCTGTGCATTAAAATGAAGAGGGAGAAAATACTACAGTTGCAGGAAATTTAAAGTAAGGAGGAGAAAATACTGGAAATGCTCAGCAGATCGGCAGCACCTTGGACAGTCTCAGTTCTGAAACTGTGTCTTCCACCATTTGTCCTTTCAGAGATGTAGTCTGATGTACTTTATAATTTTACATTTTGTTCCTGCTACACTGCAGGAAACATGGCAGCCAGCTGTACTGGGTGAGATCCCACGCAGCAAGAAGATTGAACTGGCATTAGCTGAGACACTGCCGCATATTACCGGCAGCAAAGAGCTCTGGGAGAGTTGGTGCTTGAGATACAATCTTGAGATGGGGGCTCCAGGAATATGGAACTGGCAGTGTTTGGGCTTCGGTCTACGTTGGTGCTTTTACAGATGTGGCTGGATGTTCCTCCTTCCGCAGTGAAGCAGACGTCTCCAGGGGCTGGATATTGGTAACATGAGATTCTCAGTGTGAGATGTGGAAAAGATGTGCGAGGCTCTCGGTGTGGGCTGTGACCCTCTGAGGTTGGATTCTGGGATATCACACATGTTTTCACCCAGATAAAATGAATCAGGGGATCAGGTTGTCCGGGTTTATGAGATGTTGAGCGAGTACCATAGAACCATAGAAACTACAGCACAGAAACAGGCCCTTTGGCCCTTCTTGGCTGTGCCGAACCATTTTCTGCCTAGTCCCACTGACCTGCACACGGACCATATCCCTCCATACAACCCCCATCCATGTATCTGTCCAATTTATGCTTAAATGTTAAAAAAGAACCCGCATTTACCACCTCGTCTGGCAGCTCATTCCATACTCCCACCACTCTCTGTGTGAAGAAGCCCCCCCTAATGTTCCCTTTAAACTTTTCCCCCCTCACCCTTAACCCATGTCCTCTGTTTTCTTTCTCCCCTTGCCTCAGTGGAAAAAGCCTGCTTGCATTCACTCTATCTATACCCATCATAATTTTATATACCTCTATCAAATCTCCCCTCATTCTTCTACACTCCAGGGAATAAAGTCCTAACCTATTCAAACTTTCTCTGTAACTGAGTTTCTCAAGTCCCAGCAACATCCTTGTAGACCTTCTCTGCACTCTTTCAACCTTATTTATATCCTTCCTGTAATTTGGTGACCAAAACTGAACACAATGCTCCAGATTCAGCCTCACCAATGCCTTATACAACCTCATCATAACATTCCAGCTCTTATACTCAATACTTCGATTAATAAAGGCCAATGTACCAAAAGCTCTCTTTACGACCCTATCTACCTGTGACGACACTTTTAGGGAATTTTGTATCTGTATTCCCAGATCCCTCCGTTCCACTGCACTCCTCAGTGCCTTACCATTAACCCTGTATGTTCTACGTTGGTTTGTCCTTCCAACATGCAATACCTCACACTTGTCAGTATTAAACTCCATCTGCCATTTTTCAGCCCATTTTTCCAGCTGGTCCAAGTCCCTCTGCAGGCTCTGAAAACCTTCCTCACTGTCTACTACACCTCCAATCTTTGTATCATCAGCAAACTTGCTGATCCAGTTTACCACATTATCATCCAGATCATTGATATAGATGACAAATAACAATGGACCCAGCACTGATCCCTGTGGCACACCACTAGTCACAGGCCTCCACTCAGAGAAGCAATTCTCTACTACCACTCTCTGGCTTCTTCCATCGAGCCAATGTCTAATCCAATTTACCACCTCTCCATGTATACCTAGCGACTGAATTTTCCTAACTAACCTCCCATGCGGGACCTTGTCAAAGGCCTTACTGAAGTCCATGTAGACAATATGCACTGCCTTCCCTTCATCCACTTTCCGGGTAACCTCCTTGAAAAACTCCAACAGATTGGTCAAACATGACCTACCATGCACAAAGCCATGTTGACTCTCCCTAATAAGCCCCTGTCTATCCAAATGCTTGTAGATTCTGTCTCTTAGTACTCCCTCCAATAACTTACCTACTACTGACGTTAAACTCACCGGTCTATAATTTCCCGGATTACTTTTTGATCCTTTTTTAAACAACGGAACAACATGAGCCACTCTCCAATCCTCCGGCACTTCACCCGTAGACAGCAACATTTTAAATATTTCTGCCAGGGCCCCCGCAATTTCAACACTAGTCTCCTTCAAGGTCCGAGGGAACACTCTGTCAGATCCCGAGAATTTATCCACTTTAATTTTCCTCAAGACAGCAAGCACCTCCTCCTTTTCAATCTCTACAGTTTCCATGATCTCACTACTTGATTCCCTCAATTCCATAGATTTCATACCAGTTTCCTTATTTCTGTTCTGAGCTCAGATGTTTGGTTCTGAAGTTCTGAAGCAAAGCAGAGAATGAGTTTCCATTCCATCCCTCGCAGGGAGAGGCTGTGATTAAATACGCTGTTTTGTGTTTGCCCCAGTAGAAATAGACCAGGGTTTCAGAATTCAATTCACATTTCGAAATCCCCCCTCACTGTCACCTGTCTATCTGCCAGTGGGGGTCAAAGAGAAACTCAAGATGCTGAAGATAGAACAGAAAATGGAACAGTACATCACAGGAACAGGTGCATCGGCCACAATGGTGTGCCAAACCAGATAAAAAGTAAATCAACCCCCCCCCCCAAAAAAAATAATGACGCCTACGTACACAATGTCCATATTCTCTCAATCTTCCTCACACCCATGTGCCTATCTAAACATCTCTTAAAAGCCTCCAATGTGTTTGCTTCCACCACCATAACAGACAGCGGATTCCAGGCACCTACACCTCCCTGAGTAGAACAACTTACCCTCACATTTCCTTTGCAACTACTCCCTCACACCGTCATTGCATGTCCTCTGGTATTAGACATTTCTAACCAGCGAAAAGATGCTCCCCGTCTACTCTATCTATGTCTTTCATAATCTTATAAACCTCTATCTGATCTTCCCTCAGTCCCTACCACTCCATGGAGAACAACCTAAGATTTTCCACTAAAAACTGGATGATGTTTGAATCCATTCTGACGAAAGGTTAGGAAACTGAATTGCTAACTTTTTTTTCCTTTCCCCACAAGTGTTCCTTACCTGCTGAGCGTTTCTAGTGATTCCAGTTTATCTGTATTACATTCACCCTGGAACATTTTGTGAGAGTTGACAGAAGAGTCAAGAAGGCACAGCTTTTCCCAGGACATTATCCTGGTACCAATTGTCCTGTTTTCCCCGGAAATGTATTCAGTACAGCTGTTGATAACAAGGTTCACAAGAATAATCTGAGGAATAAGCATTATGCATGTGGAGCATTTGCTGGCCCTGGGCCTGTGTTTAGTGGGGTTCAGAGGGATGGTGGTTGGGGTTTGGTGTGGGGGGGGGTGGAAGTTAGGGCGGGGGTGATTATTTACAACAACTGAATAACAGCAAGTCTGGATGCAGTGGGAATGGAGAGGGTGTCTTGATTAGATGGAGAGTCTGGGATCTGAGAGTGCTGGCTCAGAATAAAGAAGCTTCACTTTAAAACTGACGTGAGAGCATTTACTTCAGCCAAATGTTGGTAATCTGTGGAATTTGATGCCACAGAGGGTGGTGGAGGCTATTGTTAGGTATATTCATGTTCTGGATTGCTAAATGGGTTGAATATTATAGCAGGGAAGCAATAATACAGTGTTGGAAAAATAATCCTTCATGATTGATTATGGAGCAGACTAGAATGACCGTATTACCTAATTCTACTATGTATTACGACTTGTATCTTATACCATGACTGAATGATGACCTATCAAAAAAAAAAGAGAAAATCTGCAGTTTCTGGAAATCCGAGCAATGGATGGCATGTTATCACCATTACACAGACGTGACTGTTACAAGGGCAGGATTGGTGTTTGATGCTCCAGGTTTTAGTTGTTTCATAATACATATGGGCGGGGGGGGGGGTGGTGAATGGGGGAGAACTCTCTGTACTAATTAGGGATGGTATCACAGCGACATACACAGAGGACATCAATGTGGGTGAAAGTCAGAAACGGGAAGGGGGCTATCATTCTGGGAGTATTCTATAGGCCTCCCCCAAAGCCACGGGGATAATGAGAGCAGATAACTTGGCAGCTTTGGGAAAGGTGCAAAAGCAACAAGGTTGTTATCACTGTTGACCTCAACTTTCCTGATGTTGATTCCACCTCCTCGCTCCAAAATGTGTCAATGGGGCAGAATGTGTTGTGTGTCCAGGAAGGATTCTTGACACAGTATGTGGATGGGCTAACTCGAGGAGTTGCCATACTGTATCTAGTATGAGGCAATGATGCTGGTCAGGTGACTGATGTCACAATGGGTGACCCTTTTGAGACAGTGACCACAACACCCCAACTTTTATCATGGTCATGGACAAGGATAGTAGCAGACCCTACAAGACAGTATTTAATTAGTGGATGGATAGTTACAATGGTATTTGGAGCAACTTTGGAGTGTAAATTGGGAAAACATTTTCAATGGGAAACACACAATGGAAATGTGAAGGTTGTTTCAAGAACACTTATATGCAGTTCGGGGTAGATTTGTTCCACCCACAGTGAAACAATGTTTATATAAACAAACTGTGGTTACAAGAGATGAGAACATTTAAGCAAGAGGGAAAAGGAAGCATTATTTAGGTTTAGGAAGCAACATCCAAGCAAGGCTCCAGAGAATTATAACGTAGCCTGGAAGGAGCTTAAGAAGTGACTTAGAGGTCGAAGGAACTTGAGAAGTCCTTGAGAAGCAGGACGAAGGAAAGCCGAAGGCGTTCTACATGTGGGAAAAGAAGAGGAGGATGAATAGACTGAGCGTAGGACTATTCAGGAGCAAAGGTGGAAACGTGCCTGGAGGATGTGGTGATAGGCGAGGTGCTTAATGAATGCATTGCTGCAGAGTTACCAATGAGATAGACAGTGATTGTGATGATAGCAGTTGGGATGTGTAGATGGAGTGAAGAGGCCAGGAGTGAAATAGGCCCGACACAGGAAATTGGGACCATCTCTGTGGGCACTGTGGTCAGCATTGTCTCATTGGGCTGAAGGGTCTGTGTCTGTGCTCTGTTGCTCTGTGACTCTATCAATAAGATTTGCCAGATATCACTGGACAGACATACAAACATGGTGTGGGAGTTGATGTTAACAGGGAATGTTTGTTCCCTAAGCAAACTGCTGCTCTGATACACAGGGTGGTGATACGGTCACATTTTGCAAAGAATCGTACTCTCTCTGACTCACTGTCTGCTTGTTGTGTAATTCAGGGCATCACCAGCAGGTGGAGCTGTCCTGCACCGCGACCAAAGTGTAAACAAGACGACAACAATCAACAATCGTCAGTCAGAATCAGAATGGCTACAGGTATGTTCACTGGGATCTTTATCATTAAACTTCTGCCCTGTAGCTGCACTTCGAAGGTTCAATCGTTAGGCATTAATATCGAAATAGTAAAATGGATTCAGCAGTGGCTGGATGGGAGACGCCAGAGAGTAGTGGTGGATAACTGTGTGTCAGATTGGAGGACGGTATGTAGCGGTGTGTCTCAGGGATTGGTAGTGGGTCAAGTGTTGTTTGTCATATATATTAATGATCTGGATGATGAGGTGGTAAATTGGATTAGTAAGTATGCAAATGATACTAAGATAGATGGCATTGTGGATAATGAAGTACATTTTCAAAGCTTGCAGTGAGACTTAGGCCAGTTATAAGACTGGGCTGAAAGATGTCAGATGGAGTTTAATGCTGAAAAATGTGAGGTGCTACATTTTGGTAGGACTAATCAAAATAGGACATACATGGTAAATGGTAGGGCATTGAAGAATTCAGTAGAACAGAGTGATCTAGGAATAATGGTGCATAGTTCCCTGAAGGTGGAATCTCATGTGGATAGGGTGGTGAAGAAGGCTTTTGGTATGCTGGCCTTTATTAATCACAGCATTGAGTATAGGAGTTGGGATGTAATGTTGAAATTGTATAAGGCATTGGTTAGGCCAAATTTGGAGTATTATGTACAGTTCGGGTCACCGAATTATAGGAAAGATGTCAATAAAGTTCAGAGAGTACAGAGGAGGTTTACTAAAATGTCGCCTGGGTTTCATCTCCTAAGTTACAGAGAAAGGTTGAACAAGTTAGGTCTTTAGTCTTTGGAGCGTAGAAGGTTGAGGGGGGACTTGATGAAGGTGTTTACAATTATGAGGGGGATTTATAGAGTTGATGTGGATAGGCTTTTTCCATTGAGAATAGGGGAGATTCAAACAAGAGGACATGAGTTGAGAGTTAAAGGGCAGAAGTTTAGGGGTAACATGAGGGGGAACTTCTTTACTCAGAGAATGGTAGCTGTGTGGAACGAGCTTCCAGCAGAAGTGGTTGAGGCAGGTTCGATGTTGTTGTTTAAAATAAATTGGACAGCTATATGGACAGGAAAGGAATGGAGGGTTATGGGCTGAGTGCAGGTCGGTGGGACTAGGTGAGAGTAAGAGTTCGGCATGGACCAGAAGGGCCGAGATGGCCTGTTTCCGTGCTGTAATTGTTATATGGTTAATTGTTCAGATGAAGAAACTTACACAGGTGCTAACAGGGCAGAGAAAAGTGTTATTGATCCCACTGGTAAAGCAGCTTTGTGTAATCGATCAGTCCAACAGTCCCAGTGCAGGGACCTGACACCAGTAATGGTCGAATGACTTCGTTCACCAGGCAAAGCTCCACCTGAGTGAAAGGAGCCGGAGACCCTGAATCAGCAGGTTGAGAGTGAAACACAAACAGGAAGGTGACGGCGGTGTTGTTTGTTACGTAAAAGTCCAGGCTCAGGGTTTGTTGCACATCGGCCTGTTTAGAGGTGAAAGACATCTCCAACTTTTATTTATAAAATTCAGAAACAGGTAATAAGAGCATTTCCAGGATTTCAGAGATTGTGTGATAATTCAACATTTCAGGTTTTGGCAGGGCAGCTATCAACTCCCCCCTCGATGCGCAAAGTAGATGAGGGGAATTTTCCGAACTCTGTTTTCTGTAACCGAGCCGAGAACATTGCCAGCCTTGGAAATGGCTGAGGATCAGGAGACACTTCATTTTAGATAAACTTGTGGTCTGGTTTGGTGTATCACTGTCTGGTATGGAGGGGCTACTGCACAGGACCGAAAGAAGCTGCAGGAAGTTGTAAATCTGGTCAGCTCCACCTTGGGTATGAATCTACAAAGTACCCAGGACATCTTCAGCGAGCGGTGTCTTAGAAAGGCAGCGTCCATTATGAAGGACCTTCAGCACCCAGGGCATGCCATTTTCTCACTGTTTCCATCAGAAAGCAGGTACAGAAGCCTGAAGGCACACACTCAGCGATTCAGGAACAGCTTCTTCCCCTCTACCATCCGATTCCTAAATGGACATTGAATCTTTGGACACTACCTTAGATTTTTTTAATATACAGTCTTACTGCTTTTGCAAGTTTTTAAAAAATCTATTCAATATTTGTAATTGGTTTACTTGTTTTTTTTTTATTCATTATTATTTTTCCCTGCTAGATTATGTATTGTATTGAGCTGCTGCTGCTAAGTTAACAAATTTCACGTCACGTGCCGGTGATATTAAACCTGATTCTGACTCTGTTTTAATACCCCAGTCCATGTCTGGTCTGTGGCCAAATGGTGAAAGTGAGTTCTCAATATTTCCCTCTTGAGATGATCTGCTACCTGAATTTAAATTCCCAGTATCTCTGATGGGAGACCCGGTATAACCAGTGACCAACTGTCTCTGTCTCCGGTGGGCATTGTGATTGAGCTCAACTCTGTGATTCCAGGTGGAATAAAACAGAGATTACAGCCTGGAAATGAATCCTTTTATTTGTGTTTACAGCCTCCTCTGACTGCATGCAATTTATACTCATCACCCGCCACGTGAGAAAATGCCCCTTCAGTCCCTTTTAAATTCCTGCCCTCGAGTCTCAGACTCCCCTAACCTGGGAAAAATATTATGACTATCTACCCTATCTGCACCCCTGATTACTTTATGTACGTGTGTAAGGTCACCCTTCATGCTCCCCTGATCCAGGGCAAACTGTCCCAGCCGAAACATATAACACAAAAACCAAACAGCTCCATCCAGTAACGTACTTGTCAATCTCCTCGACACTCTTTCCAGCTGAATCTCATCCATCCTATAGATTAGCAACGGCAAATGAACGCAAAGCTCTCTTGGTGAGACTTTGAGTTTAGCTACGAGAACTGCACGCCAAGACGCTCCCTTTGCCAATGACTTCTATAGTTGTAACATGACGATCATCCTCCAGGTGACGGGATGGGACCCAGGGGACCAGGCAGCGAGGCAATGGTCAGTCTGTGACCCAGGGGACAAGGCAATGTGTGACAAAGCAAACGGAGAACGTGTGATCTAGGGGATCGGACCATGAGTAATCCAGTGGCTTATTTGTGAGTGACACAGGTGACTGGACAGTTTGTGACCCAGGGAGATTTATGTTTATGAAAGATAATCCCAGTGGTAATTCCCGGTATCACCTGATGCTGTTCCATTAATAATCGCTGGTTATCAGTGTGTTCAACTAATGCGTAGTCAGATATCAGTATCACTGTGTCTATCCAGTTCTTTTTCTGGGAGTGGATGTGTCCAGACACCGGCTTATCGGGATGGTCACCCAGCAGGAAGTGTGGTTCACATTCACCAGCACAGTCCCACTCCAAAACTGGTCAGCCGGAGTCTCGGCTCCATTGCAGACACGCATTGTGAATCCTTGTTCGAGTATAAATCACTCTACACCTGCTATTCCTCATTTACTTCAGGTGGGAAATTAAATTGGGTACAGAAAGTACTCCAGAGGTTTTTACTAGGCAACTCATCGAGGGAAGATGATCGGGACACGGGAAGCAAGGTACCAAAGCAGGGTCAGATTGAGAGCAATGTCCCAATGGAATGCGGTCCGGCCACAGAGGAAGTGGAGCAAATTCAGCCCAGAGACAGTGACGTCGGAGACACTGAGCAGGATCCTGGAACCGGTACAAGTGAGGCGACTGTCTGTCATCTCGGAAGCTCATTAAACACGGAATTGTCAAGTGTCCAACAAGGAGCAGGTGAGTGAAATATGAGGGTAATGTGTTCGCAGAATGAGGCAGGAAGCGGGTAAATGTGATTCCTTGTTGGAGGGTTGGTCAGAGAGGGGAAATGTGTAGGTGTGGTACATGTGGTGTAGTGGGGCACCCGTTAACCCCACTACAGGAAATGTACCACCTGCTCTGATGATTTCCAGTATGTGTATCGGAGGAAATGCAGCTGTCCAGATAAGAAAGTATTTCCGCGATATGATCTAATGGAAATGTATTCGCCAGGATGGAAAGAGTATCTCTGGGAAGCAACTATCATTGACAGTCCCAACATTTATTGCCCATCTTAAACTAAAATAGGTGAGTGGGTGCGATGGTGAGAGAGACAGGTTTCTAGTAAATGTGATCCTTCTGGTAATGTCATGCCCAGCGCATTGATGGGTCAGTTTTAAGGCCAGTGTTGGAGATTAGGACAAAATCCATGTTTCTAGCTGAAGGCAGGTGAACACTGAGGTTCAAGACATGACTGGTTTGTTGGGTTGGGTGAGAGCGGTGGAGACAGGTGATATTTGAGTTTGTGACTACATTCACTTTTTATATTCGCAGAGCCAAAGTTTACAATCTCCGACCTCCTGGCACAGGGGGAGGAATATCGACTGTACCAGCTGACAAAGTTCTACAGGGACAGACTCCAACAAGCGATTGAAGAAAAAGTTGAAAGACTCGGTTGGATGTTGACAAAGGAGGGATATTTCAGTAGGGAAGAAAATGAGGTGAGTGTGTTTAGTCTATTGTCACCGAACTGCTGGTATCAGAGGGAATAGTGATCAATATTCATATCCTGCACGTTCTAGGAGTTCCACATGGCAATGGAGACTTTGATCTCTGATTGTCTCCAGCCGATCTGGTTTCAACTGTTAAGGTGGGGAGCACTGGGAGCTACAGGTTCAGCGTCACCTTTTCCTCTCACACCTGCTGTATTTATCAGTGTGATATACGAGCAGTGGCTGCATATCTGGGCTGTTGAACAGGCATTCAGTCTAAAACTAATTTCACGTCTTATCGGGACCGTCAGTCAAATTCACCTCAGCTCCTTAATCCAGGATGAATATGAAGCTGTCAGATTGTAAACTGGGACAACTGGCTTCACTGCGGTACTTGAGGGAGGGAATCCTGCTAACCACAGCTGGTCTGGTCTCCATCTGAGTTCCCTAACAGAGTAGCTGACTTGTCATATTCATAGAAAAGTACAGTACAGAAACAGGCTCTTTGGCCCATCTATTCCATGCCAGACTACTGAAGCTGCCTATTCCCACTGACCTGCACTGGGCCATGGCGCTCTATACCCTTATCATTCATGTATCTATCCAGACTTCTCTTCACCGCTTGTACCACTTGCACTGCTAGCTCGTTCCACACTCTCACCACCCTCTGAGTGAAGGGTTTCCCCTCATTTACCCTGTCTGTACACCTTATATTTTTGTGTACCTTTATCAAACCACCCTTCAATCTTCTGCGTTCCAAGGCATAAAGTCCTAGCCTGTTCAATCTTTCCTTATACCTCAGGTCTTCCAGTCCCGGCAGCATACTTCACAACCTGCTTTACCTCTGTCCTCGAAGTAGGTGATCGGATCTGCACACAGTACTGAAAACTAGGCCTCACCAACGTTTTATACACGTTCAACATCATATCTCACCTCCTGTACTGAATATTTTCATTTATGAAGGCGAGTGTGACAAATACTTTCTGTCCAATCTATCAACCTTTGCTGCCACTTTTAATGATTATGGACCTGTATTCCCAGATCACTTCGCTCTACCGCACTCCCCAGTGCCCTACCGGTCACTGTATAAGACCGACCCTGCTTGGTCCTTCCAAAGTGCAACATGTCGCACTTGGCTGTATTAAATTGCATCCACCATTTTCAGCCCATTTCTCAGCTGGTTTAGACACCACTGCAAGGTTTGGTAGTCTTCCTCACTCTCCACTCTTGGTGTCATCTGCAAATTTGCTGATCCAGTTAACCACATTTTCATCCAGATCATTGATATAGATGACAAACAACATCGGATCCAGCACCGATCCCTGTGGCACAGCACATATTACAAACTCCCAGTCAGAGATTCAACAGTCTCTAACCACTCTCTGTCTTCTTCCAAAAAGCCATTGTCTAATCCAAATTACCAGTTTACCTTGAGTGCTGAGCAACTGCACTTTCTTGCCCACCCTCCTCTGCGGTGCCTTGTCAAATGTCGTGCTAAAGTCCATTCAGACAACACCCACTTCCTTCCACTCATCAACTTTCCCGGTAACTTCCTGGTCCAACATTCAGATTGGTTAGACAGGAACCACCACGCACAAAGCTGATATCGCATGACACCAAAAATCAATAGGTTGTCCTGAAAGGACATATATATCACAAGAACCTTTTGGTAAGCACTTTACATTATTAGCCAGCACCCCTTCATATTTCATATTCTCTCTACTTACGGCTTTTTAGTTGCTTTTTGCTGGTTAGTAAAAGCTTCCCAGTCCTCCAGCTTTCCACTATATTTTGCTATATTCTATGCCCTCTCCTTTGCTTTTGTGCTGCATTGACTTCCTCGTCAGCCACGGTTGATCATCCTCCTTTTGGAATAATCCTTCGTATTTGGGATTATCTACCTCTACCTGCGCCCTCTGAATCGCTTTCAGAATCTTCATCTATTCCTGCTTTGCTGTTGCCTCTGCTAGTGTCCTCTTCCAATTAATTTTGCCCAGCTCCTCTCTCATGCCTCTGTAATTCCTTCATTCCAGTGTAAAACTGATACATCTAACTTTACCTTCTCCCTCTCAAACTGCAGTGTGAGTTCTGCTATTTTATGATTACTGCCTCTGAAGGGTTTATTTACCTTAAGCTCCCCAATCAAATCTGGTGCAATACACAACACACATCGAATCCAGATTTGCCTTTCCTATAGTGGGCTCAACCACAGGCTTCTCTCAAAAGCCATCTCATAGGCATTCTATAAATTCCCTCACTTGGGATTCAGCACTGACCTGATTTTCCAGAACTACCTGCATATTGAAATTCCCCATGACTATTTTAACATTGACCTCTTTACATGCCTCTCCTCTCTCCCACTGAAATTTGTAGCCCACATCCTGGTTACTGTTCCATCAGGGTCATTTTTCCCTACGCAGTATCTTAACAACTACACCGTCCAATCTGCTATCACTTCTTTAGAAGGACTTTTATTTTTTTATGACAACAGAGTCAACCCAACCCTTTCACCCACCTGCCTCTCCTTTCGATTAAATATTTATCCTTGGATGTGAGCACCCAAACATGATCTTTCAGCCACGATTCAGTGATGCCCACCATCCATTTTTTGCTCCCTCGCTCTCCCTCTCTTCCGTTCTTGTTGTCACATCTTTCTGATGTAATGTTACACATTGATGGATAAGTAAATTAATCACGTTGAATATACTGCAGGGTGTCAGTAAATCCTTATTCTTTCACAATATTGATTTAGAATTTCCCTCAGTTACTGTTTCTGTGTTAACGACTGAACCCAGAGAGGATCAGGCAGCAGCCCAGTGACTGCATCAATTTTGAAGCTACTGGGGCCATGAACAGATATTTTCCTGCACATTCTCCATGTCTGTCTGTCTGCTCCGCGGTAAATTTATTACTTTCCTTTTCTAGAAAGTCACTGAACTGACAGAGAAGGGAAACCGGACTGAGAGTTCCAGACTCTTCCTCAGTTTGGTGATGGGCAAAGGCTCCCGGGCCCGGAGGGCGATGTGGGAATCCTTTCTGGCATGGAGGACTGAGTTACCGAAGTTGGACAGAATACTGAGGGAAATACAGGAGCTCGGTACGTTAAAAACATGCACTGAACACAAAGGCACATTGAAATAAACATTTTAGTTATTTTAATTATTTTAGCTCTGTTTCCATGGATTCTTTTTATATTTAAACAGGTCCTGATCCACAGGAATACATGAACATCGCCCAAGGGTTATCTGAATTACCCACTCAACTGATAGGTGAGTGATGAAATGCTCAGTTCAAACTACATCTCAAATGTTAGTCTGTGACTTGGCAAAACCTGGGAATCAAAATTCGCCATTAGCCATTCGCTGATCTCTGGATCAGTCCAGGTGAGTTTTCTATCTTCAGACCTTTCATCTTCCAAGCCCCTTTTCCTTTGTAATCGCACTACACACAATTCTGTTCACTGGTGTTCATTACTTTTTGTAATTCCGCTAGTGACTTCCACAGAGTTTGTCTGCCATTTCCTTTTCACCTGTTACTACAACTACAACAACATTTTTCAGCGGTCCGATATCGACCCTCTCCCTTTTTTTCACTCTTTAATATCTGGGAAAGTTTTTAAAAAAATACTTTGGTATCCTTTCTTATATTATTGACCATATGCTTGCATTTGCTGTACATTCATGTATATCTAACATAGTTGCCTTCGACATGACTCAGATAGTAAATTCCAGGTACCAGAACTCTATGGAAAAAAAAACACCCACAATTGCTGTAAATTTACCACATCTCATCTTAACCAAATGCCCTCTGATATTAGACACCAGTCTTGTGTAAAAAAAATAACAAACAAAATACAAGCTGTCGACCCAAATCTTATCTCTCAAACTTGTGTACCTCTGTCAGATCTCTATTCTAACTCCAGAGTAAACAAACCAAGTTTATCAAACCTCTACTTGTAGCACATGCCACCGAATCCAGGCAACACCCTGATAAACCTGTTCTGTACCCTCTCCAATCCTTCTAAAAGCTGGACAATCAGAAGTGAATACAATACTCCAGATGCTCCCTAAAACCATAAGATTTAGGAGCAGAATTAAGCCAATCGGCTCAGTGATTTTGCTACGCAAATCCTCTCAACCCCATTATCCCGCCTTCTGTAAATGTTGACGCTCTTCCTAATCAGGAACATATCGACCTGCATTTTAACTATATCCAATGACGTGTCTTCCTCAGCAGTCTATGACAATAATTTCACAGATTCACCGCCCGCCAGCTAAGATGTTTCTCCCAGTGTGCATCCCCGCCAGCGAGGATAATTCCCCACAGTTCCCAAGCATATTAATTTTCTGTATGAGCCTCCCATGTGGGACCTTGTCAAAGACTCTACCAATATACAAGTAGACCTGTGACTAGTGGTGTGCCACAGGGATCAGTGCTGGGTCCATTGTTATTTGTCATCTCTATCAATGATCTGGATGATAATGTCGTAAATTGGATCAGCAAATTTGCTGGCGATACAAATATTGGAGGTGTAGTGGACAGTGAGGAAGGTTTTCAAAGCTTGCAGGGGGACTTGGACCAGCTGGAAAAATGGGCTGAAAAATGGCAGATGGAGTTTAATACAGACAAGTGTGAGGTATTGCACTTTGGAAGGACAAACCAAGATAGAACATACAGGGTAAATGGTAAGGCACTGAGGAGTGCAGTAGAACAGGTATCTGGGAATACAGATACAAAATTCTCTAAAAGTGGCGTCACAGGTAGATAGGGTCGTAAAGAGAGCTTTTGGTATATTGGCCTTTATTAATCAAAGTATTGAATATAAGAGCTGAATTTTATGATGAGGTTGTATAAGGCATTGGTGAGGCCGAATCTCGAGCGTTGTGTTCAGTTTTGGTCAACAAATTACAGGAAGGATATTAATAAGGTCGAAAGAGTGCAGAGAAGGTTTACAAGGATGTTGCCGGGCCTTGAGGAACTCAGTTACAGAGAAAGGTTGAATAGGTTAGGACTTTATTCCCTGGAGCATAGAAGAATGAGGGGAGATTTGATAGAGGTATATAAAATTGTGATGGGTATAGACAGAGTGAGTGCAAGCAGGCTTTTTCCACTAAGGCAAGGAGAGAACAAAACCAGAGGAGATGGGTTAAGGGTGAGGGGGGAAAAGTTTAAAGGGAAAATTAGTGGGGGCTTCTTCACACAGAGTGGTGGGAGTGTGGAATGAGCTGCCAGATGAGGTGGTAAATGCGGGTTCTTTTTTAACATTTAAGAATAAATTGGGCAGATTGCAGACAAGCGTGACGTGTTGCACTTTGGAAAGACCAAGCAGGGTCGGTCTTATACAGTTACCAGTAGGGCACTGAGGAGTGCGGTAGAGCAAAGTGATCTGGGAATACAGGTCCATAATCATTAAAAGCTTTGGATGGGATTTGCGTCTTGACAACTTGATTGAGTTCCTGCAGGATGTGACAAAGGTGATGGATGAAGTTACACATGGATGTTGTTTAGAAACCATAGAAACCATAAAAAAAAACTACAGCACAGAAACAGGTTTTGGCCCTTCTTGGCTGTGCTGAACCCCAAACCACCTCAAACATTCTCTCTTTCATACTGCCATGGGGCGGAAGATATAAAGACTGAAGGTGTGTACCACCAGCCTCAGGGACAGCTTCAATACTGCATTTATAAGACTACTGAATGGTCACCTACTATGTTATTATTGGCTCTGAATAATATTAAGACAATTATATAATTGTAGCATCGTGCATCCGGTAACTAATAACAACTCACTTAGATAACCACAATATACTCACAGGGCAGCAGAAAAAATACCGTTCGGTTATGAACAACAGATAACAGATTATGCAATTCTATTTCAAAACCTGTGGAAAGCAGAAATCTTTCAGTGTAATATTGTCTATCAAAAAACATTTGATTCTCTCCCTCACATGGTTAAGAGAAGTTCCAAATAGATATAAAATTCATCCAAGACTTGTGAAATTTCTACAACATCTGATGAATCATTGGCATAAAATAATCGTCCTATTAACAACCACAAAGGGACAACCACCATTATCAAAATTGAGGGATTTTCCAGAGCGACTCACTAAGGCCAGTATGGTTCTGTTTGGCTTTAAACCTGCCCATAATTTACCGAAACGGACAAAAATCAGGTAAAAATACGAATTATACGTTTGCACAGCTATACATTGATGATTTGAAATTACTTGCTCTTGCATCAGCAAAGCTGAAACAAATAATTCAAATAATGGAACTAATTTCCAAAGATATAAGCATGAACTTTAGACTAGAAAAGTACAGAACATGAAACATAAAGAAAGGTGCAATAGAGCCAGTAGAATATCAAACAGAGCATCAGGATACAATGCAACAGAATATGAAACATATAGTTAGGATATCAATAAGCAAAGAAAATAGATAATCGTGTGATAAAGGAAAACTTTCCAACAAAATTTACTTCAAGGCTGAAGAAAATCTGAATTTACATCAAGGATCAAGAAAATCTGCCAAACAGAGCTGAACAGTAAAAATATAACAAAGGTACTAAACACTCACTATGCCCATATTGACGTATAATTTTGGTATAATATCCTGGTCTGAAACAGATCTGGAAAATATGCAAAGAAAAATAAGAACTTAAATGACAGTTTCCAGAAAACGCCATGTGCACTGGATCACACTTAGATTGATATGAATGAGGACAGTATGAGTACGGTGAATAACAGATCTAAAAAAATGAGACAACAGCCGGATAAAAATTCTCAGAATCAGGGTTAATATCAGACACATGTCGTGTAAACTGTTTTTCTGCACCAACAGCACAATTACAGTAAAGTGTGTGCGGTGAGCGTGTATATATGTGTACAATTGTAGAAGTAGATTTGTATCAGCGTGAATTGATCATTCTGATGTCCTGGTGGAAGAAGCTGTCCGGAGCCTGTTGGTCCTGGCTTTTATGCTGTGGTACCGTTTCCCGGATAGTAGCAGCTGGAACAGGTTGTGGTTGGTGAGACTTGGGTTCAGAATGATCCTTTGGGCCCTTTTTACCCCGTCTCTGAAAAGCCCTGAATAGTGGGAAGTTCACGTCTACAGATGCACTGGGCTGTCCGCACCGCTCTCTGCAGAGCCCTGCGATTGAGAGAAGTACAGTTCCCATTCCATGTAATGATGCAGCCAGTCAGGATGCTCTCAACTGTGGCCCTGTAGAAAATCGTCAGCATTTGGGGGCCCATCCCAAACTTCCTCTACCATCTGAGGTGAAAGAGATGCTGTTGTGCCTTTTCCACCACGCAGCCGGTGTGCACAGACCATGTGAGATCCTCAGTGACGTGAATGCCAAGGAAATTAAAGCTGTTCACCCTCTCAGCCCCAGATCCATTGATGTCAATAGAGGTTAGCCTGTCTCCATTCCTCTTGTTCTTGCGACATTGCGACCAGCTCCTTTGCTTTTGCGACATTGAGGGAGAAGTTGTTCTCCTGACACCACTGTGTCAGAGTGATGACTACTTCTATGTAGGCTACCTCGTTATTATTTGAGATTTGGCCAATCCATATAGTATCGTCAGCAAATTTAATTAGCAGATTGGAGCTGTGGGTGGCGACACAGTCATGTGTATACAGAGAGTAAAGGAGGGAGCTTAGGACACAGCCCTGAGGGGCACCTACATCGAGTGTCGGAGGGGCAGAGGTGAGGGAGCCCACTCTTACCACTTGCTGGCGATCTGACAGGAATGCCACGATCCAGCTGCACAAGGCAGGGTCAAGGCCGAGGTCTCTGAGCATCTTGTCAAGCCTGGAGGGAATGATGGTGTTGAATACTGAACTGTAGTCCGAGAACAGCACTCTCACATAAGCATCACTCTTCTCCAGATGTTTAGAGGCACTGGCTGTCCACTGTATCTATTCCTCTTAATATCTTATACACCTCTATCATGTCTCTTCTCATCCTCCTCCTCTCCAAAGAGTAAAGCCCTAGCTCCCTTAATCTCTAATCATAATCCATAATCTCTAAACCAGGCAGCATCCTGGTAAATCTCCTCTGTACCCTTTCCAATGCTTCCACATCCTTCCTATAGTGAAGCGACCAGAACTGGACACAGTACTCCAAGTGTGGCCTAACCAGAGTTTTATAGAGCTGCATCATTACATCGCGACTCTTAGACATTATCCCTCGACTTATGAAAGCCAACAACCCATAAGCCTATCTACCTGTGAGGCAACTTTCAGGGATCTGTGGACATGTACCCCAGATCCCTCTGCTCCTCCACACTACCAAGTATCCTGACATTTACTTTGTATTCTGTCTTGGAGTTTGTCCTTCCAAAGTGTACCACCTCACACTTCTCCGGGTTGAAATCCATCTGCCACTTCTCAGCCCATTTATGCATCCTATCAATATCTCTCTGCAATCTTCGACAGTCCTCTACACTATCTACAACACCACCAACCTTTGTGTCATCTGTAAACTTGCCAACCCACCCTTCTACCCCCACCTCCAGGTCGTTAATAAAAATCATGAAAATTAGAGGTCCCAGAGCAGATCCTTGTGGGGCACCACTAATCACAACCCTCCAATCTGAATGCACTCCCTCCACCACCACCCTCTGCCTTCTGCAGGCAATCCAATTCTGAATCCACCTGGCCAAACTTCCCTGGATCCCATGCCTTCAGACTTTCTGAATAAGACTACTGTGTGGAACCTTGTCAAATGCCTTACTAAAATCCATGTAGATAACATCCACTGCACTACCCTCATCTATGTGCCTGGTCACCTCCTCAAAGAACTCTATCAGGCTTGTTAGACACGATCTGCCCTTCACAAAGCCATGCTGACTGTCCCTGATTAGACCATGATTCTCTAAATGCCCATAAATACTATCTCTAAGAATCTTTTCCAACAGCTTTCCCACCACAGACGTAAGGCTCATTGGTCTATAATTACCCGGACTATCCCTACTACCTTTTTTGAACAAAGGGACAACATTCGCCTCCCTCCAGTCCTCTGGTACCATTCCCGTGGACAACGAGGACATAAAGATCCTAGCCAGAGGCTCATCAATCTCTTCCCCCACCTAATGGAGAAGCCTGCGGAATATTCTGTCTAGCCCAAGGGACTTATCCATCCTAATGTATTTTAACAACTCCAACTCCTCCTCTCCCTTAATATCAACATGCTCCAGAACATCAACCTAACTCATATTGTCCTCACCATCATCAAGTTCTCTCTCATTGGTGAAAACTGCAGAGAAGTATTCATTGAGCACCTCACTCACTTCCACAGCTTCCAGGCACATCTTCCCACCTTTATCTAAATGGACCTACCTTCACTCCTGTCATCCTTTTGTTCTTCACATAATTGAAGAATATCCCAGAAGAGATCCCAATAATCCAAACCCCCTGTTCCCTGCACCAACTCCTCAGCCACGCATTCAACGCCATCTCCTCCAATTCTTACCATCACTGTCACGTAGCACTGGCAGCAATCCTGAGAACGCCACCCTTGAGGTCCTGTTCTTCAACCTTCTGCCTAGTTCCCGAAACTCACACTTCAGGACCTCATCCCTCTTCCTGCCTATGTCGTTGGTGCCAACATGTACCACGACTTCTGGTTACTTTCCCTCTCATACCAGGATGTCGTGCACCCGGTCAGAGACATCCCGGACTCTGGCACCCGGGAGACAACAAACCATGCGGCTGTCCTTCTCACGTCCACAAAATCTCCTGTCTGCTCCCCTGACTATAGAGTCTCTAATGACGACAGCTCTCCTCTTCTCCGTCCCACCCTTCTGCACCACAGGGTCAGACTCAGTGCCAGAGGCCCTGCCACCGTGGCTCACACCCGGTCGGTTGTCCCCGCAAACAGTATCCAGAATGGTGAACATATTATTGAGGGAAATGGCCACAGGGGTGCTCTGCACTACCTGTCTGCTCACCTTCACTTTCCCCCCTCTGACCGTCACCCAACGACCTGCTTCCGACAGCCTAGGTGTGACTACCTCCCTGTAGCTCTCATCTATGACTGCCTCATTCTCCCTTATGAATCGAAGGTCATCCAGCTGCTCTAGATTCCTTCCAGATCGCCAAGATCTTGACACACTGTGAGACCGCACAGACCCCTGATAGTGTCCTGAGACACTCTGAGACCTACGCACCCCTGACAACATCCTGTCACGCAGTCAGACCCCACACACCCCTGGCCGGCTCCTGACACGCTGTGAGACCGGACACAAACCTGAGAGGGTCCTGACACACTGTGAGACCCGACACACCACTGGCAGGGTCCGGACACACTGTAAGACCCCACACAACCTGGACTCGGTCCTCACACACTGTGAGACCCCACACACTCCCAAAAGGGTCCAGACACATTGTGATACCTCAAACACCCCTGGCTGGCTCCTGACACACTGTGAGACCCCACACACCCCTGACAGGGTCCTGACACACTGTGAGACCCCACACACCCCTGCCAGGGAACTGGCACACTGTGAGACCCCACACACCCCTGACAGGGTCCTGACACACTGTGAGACCCAACACACCCCTGACAGGGTCCTGACGCACTGTGAGACCCTACACCCCTCTGACAGGGTGCTGACACACAGCGAGATCCCACACACACCTGACAGGTTCCTGACACATTGTGGTACCTCAAACACCACTGAGAGGGTCCTGACACACTGTGAGACACCACACATCCCTGAGGGAGACCTGGCACACTGTGAGACCGCACACACACCTGGCCGGCTCCTGACACACTGTGAGACCCCACACACCCCTGACAGGGTGCTGACACACTGTAAGACCCTTCACCCCTCTGACAGGGTGCTGACACACAGCGAGATCCCACACACTCCTGACATGGTCCTGACACACTGTGAGACGCAACATACCCCGGACAGGGTCCTATAGAAAATAGACAAAAGACAATAGGTGCAGGTGTAGGCCATTCGACCCTTCGAGCCTGAACCGCCATTCACTGCGATCATGACTGATCATCCTCAATCAGTATCCAGTTCCTGCCTTATCCCCATAACCTTTGATTCCACTATCTTTAAGAGCCCTATCCATCTCTTTCTAAAAAACATCCAGAGACTTGGCCTCCACTGCCTTCTGGGGCAGAGCATTCAAAATATCCACCACTCTCTGAGTGAAAAAGTTTTTCCTCAACTCCGTTCTAAATGGCCTACCCCTTATTCTTAAACTGTGGCCTTTGGTTCTGGACTCACCCATCAGCGGGAACATGCTTCCTGCCTCCAGCATGTCCAATCCCTTAATAATCTTATATGTTTCAATAAGATCCCCTCTCAGGCTTCTAAATTCCAGAGCATACAAGCCCAGTCGCTCCAATCTTTCGACATATGACAGTCCCGCCATCCCGGGAATTAACCTTGTGAACCTACGCTGCACTCCCTCAATAGCAAGAATGTCCTTCCTCAAATTTGGAGACAAAAATTGCACACAGTACTCCAGGTGTGGTCTCACCAGGGCCCTGTACAACTGCAGAAGGACCTTTTTGCTCTTGTACTCAATTCCCCTTGTTATGAAGGCCAGAATGCCATTCGCTTTCTTCACTGCCTGCTGTACTTGCATGCTTACTTTCACACTGATGACACTCTGTGAGACCCCACACACCCCTTACAGGACCCTGACACACTGTGAGACCTCACACACCCCTGACAGGGACCTGACACACTGTGAGACCCCACACACCCCTGACAGGATCCTGACGCACTGTGAGACCCCACACACCCCTGACAGGGTTCTGACACACTGTGAGACCCCACACACCCCTGACAGGGTCCAAGCACTCTGTGAGATCCCCACACCCTTGAAAGGATCTTGACACACGGTGAGACCTGACATACCCCTGACAGTGTCGTGACACACTGTGAGACCCCAAACACACCTGACAGGTTCCTGACAAACTGTGAGACCCCACGCACCCGTGACAGAGTCCTGACGCACTGTGAGACCCCACACACCCCTGACAGGGTCAGGACAAGCTGTGACGCCCCACACACACCTGACAGGACACTGACACACTGTGAAACTCCACACACACCTGACAGGACACTGACACACTGTGAGACCCCACACACACCTGACAGGACACTGACACACTGTGAGACCCCAGACACCCCTGACAGGGTACAGAAACACTGTGAGACCCCGAACACCCTGACAGGGTCCTGACAAACTGTGATACACACACACCGCTCACAGGGTCCTGGCACACTGTGAGACTCCACACACCCCTGACAATGTCCTGTCACATTGTCAGACCCCACACACTACTGACAGGGTTCTGACACACTGTGAGATGGCACACACACCTGACAGGGTCCTGACACACTGGAAGACGCCACACAGCCCTGACACGGACCTGACACACTGTGAGACACCACATATCCCTGACAGAACCTGACACACTGTGAGACCGCACACATGCCTGGCAGGCTCTGGAAACGCTGTGAGACCGCACACACCCCCGACAGGGCCCTGACACCCTGTGAGACCCCACACATCCCGGACCGGGGCGTGACACACTGTGAGACCCCACACAACCCTGGCAGGGTCCTGACACTCTGTGAGACCCCACACACCACTGGGAGGGACCTGACAAACTGTGAGACACCACACACCCCTGACAAATTCATGACACACTGTGAGACCCCACACACACCTGAGAGGACATGACACACTGTGAGACTCGACACACCCCTGACAGGGTCCTGACACACTGTGGACACCACGCACACCTGACAGGGTCCTGACACACATTGCGATCCCACACACACCTGGCAGGGTCCTGATACAAATTGCGATCCCACACAACCCTAGCAGGTTCCTGACGCACTCTGAGACCCCACACACCCTGGATAGGGTCCTGACACACTACGAGACCACACACACCCCTGACAAGGTCCAGACACACATTGCGATCCCACACACATCTGAGAGGGTTCTGACACACTGTGAGACCCCCCACACCCCCGACAGGACCCTGACACACTGTGAGACCTCAAACAACCATGACAGAGTCCTGACACACTGTGAGACCCCACACACCCCTGGAACGGTCCTGACACACTGTGAGACTGCACACTCCCCTGACTGGGCCCTGACACACTGTCAGACCACTCACACCTCTGACGGTGATCTGACACACTGTGAGACCCTACACACACCTGACAGAGTGCTGACACACAGCGAGACCCTACACACCCCTGACAGAGTCCGGACACACTGTGGGATCCCACACACTCCTGACATGGTCCTGACACACTGTGAGACCCCACAGGCCCCAAAAGGGTCCTGACACACTGTCAGACGCCACACACCCCAAAAGGATCCTGACACATTGTGAGACCCCACACACCCAGGATGGGGTCCTGAGAGACTGTGAGATCCGACACACCCCTGAGAGGGTCCTAACACACTGTGGGACCCCACAGGCCCCAAAAGGGTCCTGACACATTGTGAGACGGCACACACGCCTGACAGGGTTCAGAAACACTGTGGCACCCCACTCACACCTGAGGGGTCCTGACACACTGTGAGACGCCACACACCCCAAAAGGGTCCTGACACACTGTGAGACGCCACACACCCCTGACAGGGTCCAGACACACTGTGAGACCCCACACACCCCTAACAGGGTCCTGACACACTGTGAGACCCCACACACTATTGACACGGTCCTCACACACTGTGAGACCCCACAGGGACCTGACGCACTGTGAGACTCCACACACACCAGACAGGGTCCTGACACACTGTGAGACCCCACACACCCTAGATAGGGCCCTGACACACTGCGAGACTCCACACACTCCTGACAGGGTCCTGACACACTGCGAGACCCCACACATCCCAACAGGGTCCTGACACATTGTGAGACACCACACACCCCAAAAGGTTCCTGACACATTGTGACACCCCACACACCCAGGATAAGGTCCTGAGAGACTGTGAGATCCGACACACCCCTGAGAGGGTCCTAACACACTGTGAGACCCCACAGGCCCCAAAAGGGTCCTGACAGGTTGTGAGACGGCATACACGCCTTACAGGGTTCTGAAGCACCGTGGGACCCCACACACCCCTGACAGCGCCCTGACCCACGGTGGACGCCACACACACACCTGACAGGGTCCTGACACACATTGCGATCCCACACACCCCTGGCAGGGTCCTGATGCATTTTGCGATCCCACACAACCCTGGCAGGGTCCTGACGCACTGTGAGACCCCACAGGCCCCAAAAGGGTCCTGACACACTGTGAGACCCCACACACACCTGGCAGGGTCCAGACACACTGTGAGACCCCAAACAACCCAGGCAGGGTTCTGACACACTGTGAGACCCCACAAACCACTGACAGGGACCTGTCACACTGTGAGACCCCACAAACCACTGACAGGGTCCTGACAGACTATGAGACCACACACACCCCTGATAGGATCGTGATGCACCACACGACACCACACACACATGAAAGGGTCCTGACACACTGAGAGACCCCACACACCCCTGGAACGGTCCTGACACACTGTGAGACCCCACATACCCCTGGAACGGTCCTGACACACTGAGACTGCACACACCCCTGACAGGGCCCTGACACACTGTCAGACCCCACACACCCCTGACAGGGCCCTGACACACTGTCAGACCCCACACACCCCTGACAGGGCCCTGACACACTGTCAGACCCTACACACCCCTGACAGGGTGATGACACACAGCGAGACCCTACACACCCCTGACAGGGTCCGGACACACTGTGGGATCCCACACACTCCTGACATGGTCCTGACACACTGTGAGACCCCACAGGCCCCAAAAGGGTCCTGACACACTGTGAGACACCACACACCCCAAAAGGTTCCTGACACATTGTGAGACCCCACACACCCAGGATAGCATCCTGAGAGACTGTGAGATCCGACGCACCCCTGAGAGGGTCCTAACACACTGTGGGACCCCACAGGCCCCAAAAGGGTCCTGACACATTCTGAGATGCCACACATACCTGACAGGGTCCAGACACTCTGTGAGACCCCACACACTATTGACACGGTCCTGACACACTGTGAGACCCCACAGGGACATGACAGGGACCTGACGCACTGTGAGACTCCACACACACCAGACAGGGTCCAGACACACTGTGAGACCCCACACACCCTAGATAGTGTCCTGACAGATTGTGAGATCCG
Organism: Mobula birostris; assembly: GCF_030028105.1. NCBI lineage: Eukaryota > Metazoa > Chordata > Chondrichthyes > Myliobatiformes > Myliobatidae > Mobula > Mobula birostris. Next base: position 11,787,773 of record NC_092382.1, read on the forward strand.
ACACACCCCTGAGAGAGTCCTGACACACTGTGAGACCCCACAGGACCCAAAGGGATCCTGACACACTGTAATACCCCACACACCCCTGACAGGGACTTGACGCACTGTGAGACGTCACACACCCCAAAAGGTTCCTGACACATTGTGAGACCTCACACACCCAGGATAGGGTCCTGAGAGACTGTGAGATCCGACACACCCTGAGAGGGTCCTGACACACTGTGAGACCCCACAGGTCCCAAAAGGGTCCTGACACATTGTGAGACGCCACACACACCTGACAGGGTCCAGACACACTGTGAGACCCCACACACTATTGACACGGTCCTGACACACTGTGAGACTCCACACACACCAGACAGGGTCCGGACACACTGTGAGACCCCACAGGCCCCAAAAGGGTCCTGACACACTGTAAGACGCCACACACCCCTGACAGGAACTTGACACACTGTGAGACGCCACACACTCCTGACAGCGTCCTGACACACATTGCGATCCCACACACATCTGAGAGTGTTCTGACACACAGTCAGACCCCACACACCCACGACCAGATCCTGACACACTGTGAAACCCCACAAACCACTCACGGTGTCCTGACACACTGTGAAACCCCACACAACCCTGGCAGGGTCCTAACACACTGTGAGAGCCCACACACCACTGACAGCTTCCTGACCCACTGTGGACGCCATACACACCTGACAGGGTCGTGACACACACTGCGATCCCACATACCCCTGGCAGGGTCCTGACGCACTGTGAGACCCCACACACCCCTGACAGGGTTCTGACACACATTGCGATCCCACACACATCTGAGAGGGTTCTGACACACTGTGAGACGCCACACACCCCTCACAGGGTCCTGACACATTGTGAGACACCACAAACCCCAAAAGGTTCCTGACACACTGTGAGACCTTACACACCCCTGACAGGGTGCTGACACACAGTGAGACCCTACACACCCCTGACGGGTTCCGGACACGCTGTGGGATCCCACACACTCCTGACATGGTCCTGACACACTGTGAGACCCCACAGGCCCCAAAAGGGTCCTGACACATTGTGAGACGGCACACATGCCTGATAAGGTTCAGAAACACTGTGGGACCCCAAACACCCCTGACAGCGACCTGACCCACTGTGCACGCCACGCACACCTGACAGGGTCCTGACACACATTGCGATGCCACACAACCCTGGCAGGGTCCTGACACACTGTGAGACCGCACACATCCCTGACGGGGACCTGACGCACTGTGAGTCCCCACACACCCATGACAGGGTCCTGACCCACTGTGAGACCACACACACAACTGACAGCCAGGTTCCTGACACACTGTGAGACCCACACACCCTGGACAGGGTCCTGACAGACTGTGAGATCCGACACAGCCCTGAGAGGGTCCTGACACACTGTGAGACCCCACAGGCCCCAGAAGGGTCCTGACACACTGTGAGACCCTACATACCCCTGACAGGGTGCTGACACACAGTGAGATCCTACACACCCCTGACAGGTTCCGGATACACTGTGGGATCCCACACACTCCTGACATGGTCCTGACACACTGTGAGACCCCACAGGCCCCAAATGGGTCCTGACACATTGTGAAACGGCACACACGCCTGACAGGGTTCAGAAACACTGTGGGACCCCACTCACACCTGAGGGGTCCTGACACACTGTGAGACCCCACACACCCTAGATAGGGTCTTGACAGACTGTAAGATCCGACACACCCCTGAGAGAGTCCTGACACACTGAGAGACCCCACAGGCCCCAAAAGGGTTCTGACACACTGTGAGACCGCACACACCAGACAGGGTCCGGACACACTGTGAGACCCCACAGGCCGCAAAAGGATCCTGACACACTGTAAGGCCCCACACACCCCTGGCAGGGACTTGACGCACTGTGAGACGCCACACACTCCTGACAGTGTCCTGACACACATTGCGATCCCACACACATCTGAGAGTGTTCTGACACACAGTGAGACCCCACACACCCACGACCAGATCCTGACACAGTGTGAAACCCCACAAACCACTCACCGTGTCCTGACACACTGTGAAACCCCACACAACCCTGGCAGGGTCATAACACACTGTGAGACCCCACACATCCATGGAACAGTCCTGACACACTGTGAGACTGCACACACCCCTGACTGGGCCCTGACACACTGTCAGACCACTCACACCTCTGACGGTGACCTGACACACTGTGAGACCCTACACATCCCTGACAGGGTGCTGACACACAGCGAGACCCTACACACCCCTGACAGGGTCCGGACACACTGTGGGATCCCACACACTCCTGACATGGTCCTGACACACTGTGAGACCCCACAGACCCCAAAAGGGTTCTGACACACTGTGAGACGCCACACACCCCAAAAGGTTCCTGACACATTGTGAGACACCACACACCCCAAAAGGTTCCTGACACATTGTGAGACCCCACACACCCAGGATAGGGTCCTGAGAGACTGTGAGATCCGACGCACCCCTGAGAGGGTCCTAACACACTGTGGGACCCCACAGGCCCCAAAAGGGTCCTGACACATTGTGAGATACCACACATACCTGACAGGGTCCAGACACACTGTGAGACCCCGCACTCCCCTAACAGGGTCGTGACACTCTGTGAGACCCCACACACTATTGACACGGTCCTGACACACTGTGAGACCCCACAGGGACGTGACAGGGACCTGACGCACTGTGAGACTCCACACACACCAGACAGGGTCAGGACACACTGTGCGACCCCACACACCCTAGATAGTGTCCTGACAGACTGTGAGATCCGACACACCCCTGAGAGAGTCCTGACACACTGTGAGACCCCACAGGACCCAAAAGGATCCTGACACACTGTAAGACCCCACACACCCCTGACAGGGACTTGACGCACTGTGAGACGCCACACACTCCTGACAGCGTCCTGACACACATTGCGATCCCACACACATCTGAGAGTGTTCTGACACACAGTGAGACCCCACACAACCACGACCAGATCCTGACACACTGTAAAACCCCGCAAACCACTCACGGTGTCCTGACACACTGTGAAACCCCACACAACCCTGGCAGGGTCCTAACACACTGTGAGACCCCAAACACCACTGACTGGGTCCTGACACGCATTAAGATCCCACACATACCTGAGAGGGTCCAGACACACCGTGAGACCTAACACACCCCTGACAGCGACCTGACACACATTGCGATCCCACACACATTGAAAGGGTTCTGACATACTGTGAGACCCCATACACCCCTGGCAGCGTCCAGACACACTGCGAGACCCCACACACCCCAAAAGGGTCCTGACACATTGTGAGACCCAACACACCCAGGATAGGGTCCTGAGAGACTGTGAGATCCGACACACCCCTCAGAGGGTCCTAAAACACTGTGAGACCCCACAGGCCCCAAAAGGGTCCTGACACATTGTGAGACGGCACACACGTCTGACAGGGTTCAGAAACACTGTGGGACACCAAACACCCCTGAGAGCGACCTGACCCACTGTGCACGCCACGCACACGTGACAGGGTCCTGACACACATTGCGATGCCACACAACCCTGGCAGGGTCCTGACACACTGTGAGACCCCACACATCCCTGACGGGGACCTGACGCACTGTGAGTCCCCACACACCCATGACAGGGTCCTGACCCACTGTGAGACCACACACAACTGACAGCCAGGTTCCTGACACACTGTGAGACCAACACACCCTGGACAGGGTCCTGACAGACTGTGAGATCCGACACAGCCCTGAGAGGGTCCTGACACACTGTGAGACCCCACAGGCCCCAAAAGGTTCCTGACACACTGTGAGACCTTACACACCCCTGACAGGGTGCTGACACACAGTGAGATCCTACACACCCCTGACAGGTTCCGGATACACTGTGGGATCCCACACACTCCTGACATGGTCCTGACACACTGTGAGACCCCGCAGGCCCCAAAAGGGTCCTGACACATTGTGAGACGGCACACACGCCTGATAGGGTTCAGAAACACTGTGGGACCCGAAACACCCCTGATAGCGACCTGACCCACTGTGGACGCCACGCACACCTGACAGGGTCCTGACACACATTGCGATGCCACACAACCCTGGCAGGGTCCTAACACACTGTGAGACCCCACACATCCCTGACGGGGGCCTGACGCACTGTGAGACCCCACACACCCCAGAAGGGTCCTGACACACTGTGAGACCCCACACACCCCTGACAGGGCCCTGACACACTGTCAGACCCCACACACCTCTGACGGTGACCTGACACACTGTGAGACCCTACACACCCCTGACAGTGTCCGGACACACTGTGGGATCCCACACACTCCTGACATGGTCGTGACACACTGTGAGACCCCACAGGCCCCAAAAGGTTCCTGACACATTGTGAGACCCCACACACCCAGGATAGGGTCCTGAGAAACTGTGAGATCCGACACACCCCTCAGAGGGTCCTAACACACTGTGAGACCCCACAGGCCCCAAAAGGGTCCTGACACATTGTGAGACGCCACACATTCCTGACAGGGTCCAGACACACTGTGAGACCCCGCACTCCCCTAACAGGGTCCTGACACACTGTGAGACCTCACACACTATTGACACGGTCCTGACACACTGTGAGACCCCACAGGGACCTGACGCACTGTGAGACCCCACACACACCAGACAGGGTCCGAACACTCTGTGAGACCCCACACACCCTAGATAGTGTTCTGACAGACTGTGAGATCCGACACACCCCTGAGAGAGTCCTGACACACTGTGAGACCCCACAGGCCCCAAAAAGGTCCTGACCATTGTGAGATGGCACACACGCCTGACAGGGTTCAGAAACACTGTGAGACCCCACTCACCCCAGAGGGGTCCTGACACACTGTGAGATGCCACACACCCCAAAAGGTTCCTGACACATTGTGAGACCTCACACACCCAGGATAGGGTCCTGAGAGACTGTGAGATCCGACACGCCCCTGAGAGGGTCTTAACACACTGTGGGACCCCACAGGCCCCAAAAGGGTCTGACACATTGTGAGACGCCACACACACCTGACAGGGTCCAGACACACTGTGAGACCCTGCACTCCCCTAACAGGGTCCTGACACACTGTGAGACCCCACACACTATTGACACTGTCCTGACACACTGTGAGACCCCACAGGGACCAGACAGGGACCTGACGCACTGTGAGACTCCACACACACCAGACAGGGTCCGGACACACTGTGAGACCCCACAGGCCCCAAAAGGGTCCTGACACACTGTAAGACGCCACACACCCCTGACAGGGACATGACGCACTGTGAGACGCCACACACTCCTGACAGCGTCCTGACACACATTGCGATCCCACACACATCTGAGAGTGTTCTGACACACAGTGAGACCCCACACACCCACGACCAGATCCTGACACACTGTGAAACTCCACAAACCACTCACGGTGTCCTGACACACTGTGAAACCCCACACAACCCTGGCAGGGTCCTAACACACTGTGAGAGCCCACACACCACTGACAGGGTTCTGACACACATTGCGATCCCACACACATCTGAGAGGGTTCTGACACACTGTGAGACCCCACACACCCCTGACAGGGTCCTGACACACTTCGAGACCCCACACACCCCAAAAGGGTCCTGACACAGTGTGAGACACCAGAAACCCCAAAAGGTTCCTGACACACTGTGAGACCCCACAGGGACCTGACAGGGACCTGACGCACTGTAAGACCCCACACACACCAGACAGGGTCCTGACACACTGTGAGACCCCACACACACCTGACAGGGACATGACGCACTGTGAGACGCCACAAACCCCTGACAGGGTCCTGACACACATTGCCATCCCACACCCATCTGTGTCCAGACAACCAGTGAGACCCCACACACACCTGGCAGGGTCCAGGCACACTGTGAGACCCCACACAACCCAGGCAGGGTCCTGACACATTGTGAGACCCCACAAACCCCTGCCCGGCTCCTGACACACTGTGAGACCCCACACAACCCTGACACAGTCCTGACACACTGTGAGACGCCACACACCCCTAACAGGACCCTGACACAGTGTGAGACCCAAACAAACCCTTGACAGGTACCTGACACAGTGTGAGACGCCGCACAGCCCTGACAGGGTCGGGACACGATGTGAGACCGTACACACCCTGGATAGGGTCCTGACACACTGTGAGACCCCACACACCCCTGACAGGTTTATGACACAGAGTGAGACTCCACACACACCAGACAGGGTCCTGACACACTGTAAGACCCCACACACCCCTGACAGGGACGTGACGTACTGTGAGACGCCACTCACTCCTGACAGCGTCCTGGCACACATTGCGATCCCATACACATCTGAGAGTGTTCTGACACACAGTGAGACCCCACACACCCACGACCAGATCCTGACACACTGTGAAACCCCACAAACCACTCACGGTGTCCTGACATGCATTAAGATCCCACACACACCTGAGAGGGTCCAGACACACCGTGAGACCTAACACACCCCTGACAGCGACCTGACCCACTGTGGACGCCACACACACCTGACAGGGTCCTGACACACATTGCGATCCCACACACGCCTGGCAGGGTCCTGACACAAATTGCGATCCCACACACATCAGTGTCCAGACAACCAGTGAGACCCCACACACCCCGGCACAGCTCCTGACACACTGTGAGACCCCTCCCACCCCTGAAAGGCTCCTGAAAACTGTGAGACCCCACACAACCCTGACACAGTCCTGACACACTGTGAGACCACACACACCCCTGACAGGATCGTGACACACCACGCGACACCACACACACATGAAAGGGTCCTGATAAACTGTGAGACCCCACACACCCCTGGCACGGTCCTGACACACTGTGAGACCCCACGCACCCTTGACAGGGCCCTGACACATTGTCAGACCCCACACACCTCTGACGGGGACCTGACACACTGTGAGACCCTACACACCCCTGACAGGGTGCTGACACACAGCGAGACCCTACACACCCTGACAGGGTCCGGACACACTGTGAGACCCCACACACTCCTGACATGGTCCTGACACACTGTGAGACCCCACATATCTCGGACAGGGTCCTATAGAAAATAGACAAGAGACATTAGGTGCAGGAGTAGGCCATTCGACCCTTCGAGCCTGAACCGCCATTCACTGTGATCATGGCTGATCATCCACAATCAGAATCCAGTTCCTGCCTTATCCACGTAACCTTTGATTCCACTAAATTTAAAAGCTCTATCCATCTCTTTCTAAAAAGCATCCAGAGACTTTGCCTCCACAGCCTTCCGGTGCAGAGCATTCAATATATCCACCACTCTCTGGGTGAAAAAGTTTTTCCTCAATTCCATTCTAAATGGCCTGCTCCTTATTCTTAAACTGTGGCCTTTGGTTCTGGACTCACCCATCAGCAGGAACATGTTTCCTGCCTCCAGCATGTCCAATCCCTTAATAATCTTATATGTTTCAATAAGATCCCCGCTCAGGCTTCTAAATTCCAGAGTATACAAGCCCAGTCGCTCCAATCTTTCGACATATGACAGTCCCGCCATCCCGGGAATTAACCTTGTGAACCTACGCTGCACTCCCTCAATAGCAAGAATGTCCTTACTCAAATTTGGAGAGCAAAACTGCACACAGTACTCCAGGTGTGGTCTCACCAGGGCCCTGTACAGCTGCAGAAGGACTTCTTTGCTCTAACACTCAATTCCCCTTGTTATGAAGGCCAGCATGCCATTAGCTTTCTTCGCTGCCTGCTGTACTTGCATGCTTACTTTCACACTGATGACACTCTGTGATACCCCACACACCCCTTACAGGACCCTGACACACTGTGAGACCCCACACACCCCTGACAGGGACCTGACAGAGTGTGAGACCCCACACACCCCTGACAGGGTCCTGACATACTGTGAGACCCCACACACCCCTGACAGGACCCTGACACACTGTGAGACCCCACACACCCCTGACAGGGACCTGACACACTGTGAGACCCCACACACCCCTGACATAGTCCTGACATACTGTGAGACCCCACACACCCCTGACATAGTCCTGACATACTGTGAGACCCCACACACCCCTAAGAGGACCCTGACACACGGTGAGACCGCACACACCACTGACAGGGACCTGACACAGTGTGAGACGCCGCACACACCTGACAGAGTTGGGACACACTGTGAGACCCCACACACCCTGGATAGGGTCCTGACACACTGTGAGACCCGACACAGCCCAAACGGGTCCTGACACACTGTGAGACCGCACACACCCCTCACAGGTTCCTGACACACTGTGAGACCCCACACACCCCTCACAGGTTCCTGACACACTGTGAGACCCCACACACCCCTGACAGGGACCTGACACACTGTGAGACACCACACACCCCTGGCAGCGACCTGACGCACTGTGAAACGCCACACACCCCTGACAGGGTCCAGACACACATTGCGATCCCACATACATCTGAGAGGGTTCTGACACACTGTGAGACCCCCCGCAACAGTGTCCTGACCCACTGTGAGACCACCCACACCCACAACCAGATCCTGACACACTGTGAAACCCCACGAACCACGCACAGTATCCAGACACACAGTGAAACCCCACACAACCCTGCCAGGGGCCTGTCACAGTGTGAGACCCCACACACCACTGACAGGGCCCTGACACCCTGTGAGACCCCACACACTCCTGGCAGGGACCTGGCAAACTGTGAGACACCACACACCCCTGACAAATTCCTGACACACTGTGAGACCGCACACACCCCTGACAGCAACCTGACACATTGTGAGACGCCACACACACGTGAGAGGGTCCTGACACAGATTGAGATCCCACACACATCTGAGAGGCTCCTGACACACTGTGAGACCACCCCTGACAGTTATCTGACACACTGTGAGACCCCACACACCCCTGACAGGGTCCTGACAAACTGTGATACCTCACACACTCCCGACAGGATCCTGACACACTGTGAGTCCCCACACACTCCCGACAGGGTCCTGACACACTGTGAGACCTCAAACAACCCTGTCAGGGTCCTGACACACTGTCAGGGTCCTGACACACTGTCAGACCACACACACCCCTGACAGCGAGCTGACACACTGTGAGACGCCACACACAACTGATAGGGACCTGACACACATTGAGATCCCACGCACACCTGAGAGGGTCCTGACACACTGTGAGACCCCCCTGACAGTGTCCAGACACACTCTGAGACCCCACGCACACCTGGCAGGGTCCAGACAAACTGTGAGACCCCACACAACCCAGGCAGGGTCCTGACGCACTGTGAGACCGCACACACCTCTGACAGCGACCTGACATACTGTGAGACCCCACGCACCCCTGAGAGGGTCCTGACACACGGTGAGACCCCACACACCCCAAAAGGATCCTGACGCACTGTGAGATTCCTCCCACCCCCGGAAAAGGGTCCTGACACACTGTGAGACCCCCAAACAAGTCACAGGGTCCTGACACACTGTGAAACACCACAAACCCGTGACAGCGTCCAGACAGACGGTGAGACCCCACACACCCCTGACAGTGTCCTGACGCACGGTGAGACACTGACACACTGTGGGTCCTGACACACTGTGATACCTCAAACAACCCTGAGAGGGTTCTGACACACTGTGACACACCACACCCCCCGACATGGTTCTGACACACTGTGAGACCCCACACACCCCTGACAGGACCCTGACACACTGTGAGACCCCACACACACCTGACAGGGTGCTGACACACAGTACGATCCCACACACATCTGAGAGGGTTCTGGCACACTGTGAGACCCCACAAACCACTCAGAGTGTTCTGACACACTGTGAAACACCACACAACCCTGACAGGGTCCTAACACTCTGTGAGACCCCACACACTATTGACATGTTCCTGACACACTGTGAGACCACACACACCCCTGACAGGGACCTGACGCACTGTGAGACTCCACACTCACCTGACAGGGTCCTGACAGACTGTGAGACCACACACACCCTGGATAGCGTCCTGACAGACTGTGAGATGCCACACACCCCTGACAGGGTCCTGACACACATTGCGATCCCACACACATCTGAGAGGGTTCTGACACAGTATGAGACCCCACAAACCACTCTCAGTGTCCTGACACACTGTGAAACCCCACATAACCCTGACAGGGTCCTGGCACACTGTGAGTCCTAACACACCCCCGAGAGGGTGATGACACACTGTGAGTCCTAACACACCCCTAACAAGATCCTGATGCACTGTGAGACACCACACACCCCTGACAGGGTTCTGACACACTGTGAGACGCCACACACATGACAGGGTCCGGACACACATTGAAATCCCACACACATCTGAGACGGTCATGATACACTGTGAGACTGCCCCACCCTCCCCGACAGTGTCCAGACAAACTGTGAGACCTCACACACCCCTGGCAGGGTCCAGACACACTGTAAGACCCCACACACCCCTGAGAGGGTCCTGACACACGGTGCGATCCCACACACCCCTGACAGGGTTCAGAAGCACTGTGAGACCCCACACACCCCAAAAGGATCCTGACACACTGTGAGATTCCCCCCCACCCCCAGAAAAGGGTCCCAACACACTGTGAGACCCCCAAACAAATCACTGGGTCCTGACACACAGTGAAACCCCACAAACCCGTGACAGCGTCCTGACAGACTGTGAGAACCCACACACCCCTGGTATGGTTCAAACACGCTGTGAGACCCCACACACAACTGACAGACAGTGTCCTGTCACACTGTGAGACCCCACACACTCCTGACAGGGACCTGACACACTGTGAGACGCCACACACACCTGAAAGGGCTCCTGACGCACTGTGAGACCCGACACACCCCTGACAGTGACCTGACGCACTGTGAGACGCCACACAGCCCTAACAGGGTCCTGACACACATTGTGATCCCATACACACCTGAGAGGGTTCTGACTCACTGTTAGATCCCCCACAACAGCATCCTGACACACTGTGAGACCCCCCACAACCACCACAAGATCCTGACACACTGTGAAACCGCACAAACCACTCACAGTGCCCTGACACACAGTGAAACCCCACACACCCCTGACAGGGACCTGACACACTGTGAGACCCCACACACCCGTGACAGGGTTCAGAAACACTGTGAGACCCCACACACCCCAGAGGGGTCCTGACACACTGTGAGACCACACACCCCTGACAGGGGCCTGACACACTCCGAGACCCCACACAACCCTGGCAGGGTCCTGACACACTCTGAGACCCCCCACCCCCGGAAAAGGGTCCTGACACACTGTGAAACCCCGCAAACCAGTAACAGGGTCCTGACACACTGCAAAACCCCAGAAACCCGTGACAGCGTCCTGACAGACTGTGAGACCCCACACACCCCTGACAGGGTCCTGACACACTGTGAGACCGCACACACCCCTGACAGGGTCCTGACACACTGTGAGACCGCACACACCCCTGACAGTGTCCCGACGCACGGTGAAACACTGACACACTGTGGGTCCTGACACACTATGATCCCTCAAACAACCCTGAGAGGGTCCTGACACACTGTGAGACCCCCCACACCCCTGACAGGCTCTTGACACACTGTACAACCCCACACACCCCTAACAGTGTCCTGACACACTGTAAGACCCCACACACCCCTGAGAGGGACCTGACACACTGTGAGACCCCACACACCCCTGAGAGGGACCTGACACACTGTGAGACCCCACAGGCCCCAAAAGGTTCCTGACACACTGTGAGACCCCAATTAATGCAATAGCTTTGAGCTAGCTCTTGTGTATTTAAATACTGAGTTCTGAGTTGAGGCATGTAACAGTTTGTTCACTGTCTGTTCCCATGGAAGATGTTCAACAGAAACACAAGGAGACACTGCGGGCACAAACTGAAACACTGAGAGTGAACACGATCCTGATGAGGGAGAAGGTGAAGGTTTTCAAGCTGGTTGATCGATACGCTGAGCTCACGGTCATTTCTACTGTTCGAGATCGGAGACTGGTGGAACATGAGCTGCTGGCAAGAGGCAGAGACCACGAGGAGTGGAGAGTGAAACATCTCCGCAGAGAGCTGGAGAAAATCCGGACAGATCAGTTGTTCCAGAGCAGCTTTTCCCGGAGTAAATCCAAATCTGGGAGTTCAGCAGCAGTGGCCGGAGTGCCAGGGATCGGGAAAACAACAATGGTACAAAAGATTGTTTATGACTGGGCCAAAGGGAAAATATACCGACAATTCCAGTTTGTCTTCAGTTTCAAATTCCGGGATTTAAACTCCATTAACTGCAGAATAAACCTGAAGGAACTGATTCTGGATCAGTATCCTTACTTTGGGAATATCCTGAGAGCGGTCTGGAAGAACCCAAAGGGATTGCTGTTTATATTTGATGGTTTGGATGAATTCAATGACAAAATTGATTTTGCTGACAGTCAGAGAGACACAGAACCTCGGTCCACATGCACAGATCCTGAATTCAAGTGCAAGGTGTCTGACATTGTGTACAGTTTAATCCAGGGCAAGCTGCTCCCGGGGTGTTCAGTGCTGGTGACCACCCGTCCCACTGCGTTACATTTACTGGAAAAGGCGAAGATCAGTGTCTGGGCTGAAATCCTGGGATTTGTTGGTGAGGAACGGAAGGAATATTTCATCAGGCATTTTGAAGATCAGTCGGTGGCAGCAGCTGTTCTCAAACATATGAAGGAGAACGAGATCCTGTACAACATGAGCTACAACCCCTCCTACTGCTGGATCCTCGCTCTGGCACTGGGCCCCTTCTTCACACAAAGAGTCAGGGACCCGCAGCGAGTTCCCAAGACCATCACTCAACTGTATTCCTACTATATTTACAACATCCTGAAAAACCACGGCCGTGAGATAGAGAACCCCCGTGATGTGTTACTCAGGGTTGGTCAGATGGCCTTCAGAGGAGTGTTCGAGAAGAAGATTGTGTTTACAGATAGAGATTTGATCAACTACAATCTGCAGCCTTCCCAGTTCCTGTCCGGGTTCCTGATGGAGCTTTTGGAGAGAGAGGATTCTGCCCGGAGCGTGGTGTACACATTCCCACATCTCACCATCCAAGAGTTTGTAGCTGCTATCGCACAATTCCTGACTCTACATCCCAAGGATATCCTGAAATTCCTCACTGAAGCCCACAGCACGACAGACGGTCGATTTGAGGTATTTCTCCGTTTTGTTGCTGGTCTCTCCAACCCAATGACAGCTCGGGGCCTGGAGGAGTTTCTGGGCCCGCTTCCTCATCAAACAACCTGCCGGGTGATTGACTGGGTGAAGGAGGAGGTTAAACGTCAGAGTGGAAACACGAGGAGTGAAGCTGGTAAAAGGAGCCTCCTGAACACATTGCACTACCTGTTTGAGTCTCAGAATCGTGGACTGGCTCAGGCCGCACTGGGATCTGTGGAAACACTTTCATTCAGTGGAATGACACTGACCCCGATTGACTGCACGGTCCTGTCTCATGTCATCGGACACTGTGATACAATAAAACACCTCGACCTGGAGAAATGCCACATTCAGTGTGAAGGAATCCAGCGGCTGGGACCCGGACTGCACAAGTGCCAGGAGTTGGGGTAACTTGATTTATCTCTCACTCTGAACTGTGAAATTGTTCCATTGTGTTGTTTCAATGTAAATGGATTTGGGTAAAAGTGTGATAAATACGATTGTGAAGAATTGTGACAAGTGCCATCACCCTTCCTCCTGTGGGATCTCTCTTCCCCATCCCCGTTCCTCCTTCATCCCTGCCCCTCCCGACCCTCTCAGGTCAGGAACACTTTTCTGACCATCGGGGAATGAAACAGAATATGTGGAGTTTGCAGGGTCACACCGACAGACTAAATTACTGACATTCGGTGAATACCCTGGAGCTGGGCAGTGAGGGACATTGACAGTGATGGGAACTCCGATCAGTGATTTACTGAAGAGTTTAATGTTTCCTGAAATATCCGAGTGAGAGAAATTCCCTCAGACCCACAGTTTGAATCACTTTGTTCATCAATTTGTCTGTTTGTGTTTAGACTGAGTGATAATAAACTGGGAGATTCAGGAGTGAAACTGGTGTCTGCGGCTCTGAGGAACCCGGACTGTAAAATACAGACACTGTGGTAAGTACCAGACTGTGGGAGATTGTGTTTACAGTCACTGGGTGTCTGACACTGAACATTAATGTGATCAGTAATTGTGTTACTGATAAACACTGGGGATTTGTCCCGTCTCCTGTCTCTCTGTGTCCTTCACCCTCACTCTCTCTCATCTCCAGGCTGTGGGATGTCGGTCTCACAGATTCTGGTGTCGAGGATCTCGTCTCCGCTCTCAGTACAAACCCATCACTGACGGAGCTGGACCTGGGTGGTAATAAACTGGGAGATTCAGGAGTGAAACCGGTGTCTGCGGCTCTGAGGAACCCGGAGTATAAAATACAGAAACTGGGGTCAGTAGCAGACTGTGGGAGATTGTGTTTACAGTCACTGGGTGTCTGACACTGAACATTAATGTGATCAGTAATTGTGTTACTGATAAACACTGGGGATTTGTACTGTCTCCTGTCCCTCTGTGTACTTCACCCTCACTCTCTCTCATCTCCAGGCTGGACAATGTCGGTCTGACAGATTCTGGTGCCGAGGATCTCGTCTCCGCTCTCAGTACAAACTCATCACTGACGGAGCTGAACCTGGGATCAAATTCGCTGACAGACCGATCTGTCCCCGCTCTCCGCCGCCTCATACTGACCCTCCCGAGTCTGGAGTGGATCTGGTGAGTATTTGTGTTAATGTTCAATGTGATAAAATATCAGCGGATCCGCGGGATTTCTGGTGATATTTGTCTGTGAGTGTTGTTGAAACATTAACCCCAGTCCCCTGTTACCGACACTGTTGTGTAATCTGTTTATTTCATCTTTATTCTCCCATCTGTTTCAGGCTGTGGGAGAATCGGTTCAGTGAGACCGGGGAGAAGGAACTGAGATCTCTGCAGGAACCCAGACCCGGACTGAAAGTGAGAGTGTGAACATCTGAATGTGTGAACATCCCCGCCCGCGGGATGCCGACAGTTTGGCCGATTCCCCGCCCTCCCCTTTAACCACCCCCCCCCCCACCTTCCCCTTACCTTTAATGGCCACGCGCCAGGTTTAATTCCCAACCGTTTTTAACAGAACTAGCTTTAGGCTCGCGCTGTGCGTCGTTCGCTGGTCTCCCGTGGTGACGTATTTCGGCCTCCTGTCCGGCGGCGCTGCTTCTGCCGGATGTGCGGGTTCGAGACCCCGGGAATGACACAGACAGGAAGAGCCCGGGGGCCGGGGCTCAGTCTGGGACACCGGTGTCCCGGGCTGGGATTATCCCGGGAGTACGTAATGCTGGCTGGCCTGCTGCGTTCACGGGCAACTTTTACGTTTCATGCCGGGGAATTACACAGACAGAAAGGGCCCGATGATGGCGGGGTTTTTTCTGAGACACCGGCGTGGAAAACTTCACTCACATCATCTCTGAACTGATTCCACAACCTACAGACTCACTTTCAAATAATTTACAACTCGTGTCATTATTATTTAATATTTTATTTGCACAAATTTCCCTTCCTTTGCACGTTGCTTGTGGGTTAGTCTTTGTTTTTGTATAGTTTTTCATAAATTCTGCTATATTGATTTATTGTCCTGTAAATGACTGCAATAAAATGAATCTCGGGGTAGTATATGGTGACAAATAAGAACTTTGATAATAAACAACACACATCAAAGTTGCTGGTGAACGCAGCAGGCCAGGCAGCATCTCTAGGAAGAGGTACAGTCGAGACCCTTCGTCAGGACTAACTGAGGGAAGAGTGAGTAAGGGATTTGAAAGTTGGAGGGGGAGGGGGAGGGGGAGATCCAAAATGATAGGAGAAGACAGGAGGGGGAGGGATGGAGCCAAGAGCTGGACAGGTGATTGGCAAAAGGGACATGAGAGGATCATGGGACAGGAGGTCCAGGGAGAAGGAAAAGGGGGAGGAGGGGGAACCCAGACGATGGGCAAGGGGACAAAAAGGGGAAATAATAAATAAATATGTCTGGGGCCCTGACTGTCCCATCACACACTCGTGGGGTCAGACACAGCATGAAACTCCCTCTACACCATCCCATCACACACTCCCGGGGTCAAACACAGAGTGAATCTCCCACCACACCGTCCCATCACACACTCCCGGGGTCAGACACAGCGTGAATCTCCCACCACACCGTCCCATCACACACTCCCAGTGACTCCCTTGTCCATTCGTCCCCCCCACATCCCTTCCCACCTATCTCCCACCCAGCACTAATCCTTGTAAGTGGAACAAGTGCTACACATGCCCTTACACTTCCTCCCTTACCACCATTCAGGGCCCCAGACAGTCCTTCCAGGTGAGGCGACACTTCACCTGTGAGTCGGCTGGGGTGATATAATGCGTCCGGTGCTCCCGATGTGGCCTTCTATATATTGGCGAGACCCGAAGCAGACTGGGAGACCGCTTTGCTGAACAACTAAGCCCTGTCCACCAAAGAAAGCAGGATCTCCCAGTGGCCACACATTTTAATTCCACGTCCAATTCCCATTCTGAAATGTCTTTCCACGGACTCCTCTACTGTAAAGATGAAGCCACACTCAGATTGGAGGAACAACACCTTATATTCCGTCTGGGTAGCCTCCAACCTGATGGCATGAACATTGACTTCTCTAACTCAGTTAATGCCCCACCTCCCCCTTGTACCCCATCCCTTATTTATTATTTATTATCATTATTATTTTTCCCCATTTTTTCTCTCCCTTTTTTCTCCCTCTGTCCCTCTCACTATAGTGGGTTCACCTCCCCCTTTCTTTCTCCATTCACCTCCTGTCCCATGACCCTCCCCCTCCTCCATCTCTGTATACCTTTTGCCAATTAACTGTCCAGCTCTTGGCCCCATTCCTCCCCCTCCCCCTCCCACTTTCCAATCTCTGACTATCTCTTCTTTCTGTTAGTCCTGACTAAGGGTCTCGACCCGAAACGTCGACTGTACCTCTTCCTATAGATGCTGCCTGGCCTGCTGCGTTCACCAGCATTTTTGTGTGTGTTCCTTGGTTAATGTGGCCGCCAGGGATGGAGTGAGACACTGACTTACAATGGCCACTGTCACACACAGAATCTATGGCGAAGGAACA
Source organism: Mobula birostris (assembly GCF_030028105.1). Classification (NCBI taxonomy): domain Eukaryota; kingdom Metazoa; phylum Chordata; class Chondrichthyes; order Myliobatiformes; family Myliobatidae; genus Mobula; species Mobula birostris. Next base: position 11,805,094 of record NC_092382.1, read on the forward strand.
TACGGTGCCCGTGGATACAATCCCGGGATCGAGTGTGTTATTGATTGTAATAACAGTATTTTAATTTGTGTTTTATATCGTCTTGGGTATTGCATGTATGTTTAAATTCTAATAATGTTGTCATTGAATAAACGAATGTATATATCTCAGATATTCACACATACACATATACATGTGGGTTTTGGGGAGGAAGGGTGAGGGGTTTGGGAGGAAGAGGAGTGATGGGAGGAGGAGTGGACTGATGAGACGGTGACCGTGGCGAAGTCACTGACTCAATAGGGGACGAAAAGGGGAGGCGAAAGTTCCTGTCACAAACTGGTGGTTTGAGACGGGGTGAGGAGGAGTGAAACGACAGGAAGGGAGCGGGAGTGGTGTGACCAGGAAGGAGGGAAACTGATGGGACGGGGAGGGAGGGGAAGTGATGGGACGGGAAGAGACGGCAAGTTACAGGACTAGGAGAGAGGGGTCTGATAGGACAGGGTGGGCAGGAACAGGATGGGGAGTGTCTAGGGAGTGACTTACTCAATAGTGCAGGAAGGGTGGGTGGTTACGATCCTTCGCAAATAAGACGAGCTGCAAGAAGAGGGGGGTGCGGACAGGGGAAAGGGGGAGCGAGGAGTCGGGACGCGGTCAGGGCTGATGGACGGAGAGTTGAGTGTCGTAACGGAGGGAGAGGGGAGATACTCACTCAACGACGGAGGGAAAGGAAATTTCCCAGCGGAAAATGTTCACCACCCAGGATGTGGTGGATGGCGGGAGAAAGGACAAGGGGACAGAGAGGGGAGGGTGTCAGGAGTGACGGGGTGAGTAGTGGAGAGACTCACTGGGTAACAGAGAGAGAAGGGGCGATGAGGAGAGGCGAAAATTGGCATCGCAAAATGGCAGCCGACCATCATAAAGTGCACAACATCGAGGTGGTGGGGAGAGGAAAGCGACGGGAGGGAGAGGAGGGGTTTGTTAGTGATGGAATGGGAAAGGGGTTGACAAGATGGTGGGTGTGAGGGAGTGACATACTTCGTGGTGGAGGAAGTGGGAGGGAGGGTCACACACTGTCACAAAATGGCTGTCGGCAGAAGGTTAAATGGAGAGTCGAGAGAGTGAGGAGGGAGGGAAAGAGGAGGGATGAGGAGTTGAGATTGAATAAACAGGGAGGGAAGCGAGTGGGAGATGAGGAAAAGGATGTGACTATTTCTACGATGCTGGGAGAGCAGTTATCAATAGCAGCCATCACAAAATGGCCACCAGCCAGGGTGAGATGGCGGTGATGGAGGGGACAGAGAGCGGAGTGTTTCAGGAGTGACCGGATGGCGAGGGTGGGACAGAGCGACTTGTAACAAGGGAGCTTGAACTGGGGGGTACCCACGGGGAGGAATGTGACCACAGGAATATTACCCACCAACCCCCCCCCCAACTCCGTCTCCAAAATCCCGCCTTGATTTTTCTCTCAGGCCGCTCGGCCCGAATCCTTTGGGCTGTCCCGTGGAGCGGGAAACGTGTCATCACCGCGGCCCGTCAGAGGCTGGGGTGGGCGCCGGTTTGCTGGAGAAGATGGAGGCGAGGTCCGGCGGTGCGGGCTGGTTAGCGTGGATCACCACCATTCTCTGTGGGTGGGGGAGAGGGAAGGATCAGATTGAGGAGGGGACGGGAGAAAGAGAAGGTGAGGAGAGGAGACGGGATCCACTACCCATTCCTTCAGCCTCTCTCTCCCTCCGTCCCCTCTCTCCACTCCCTCTGTCCCTCCATCTCTTCCCCCCACCTCTCTCTCTCCCCAGTCTATTCTCCTCTCCCCACCCCTTTCATTCCCTTTCTGCCCCCATCTCTCTACCTCTCCTGCTCTCTTGCTCCCTCTTGTCTCTCCCGACCCGCTTTCCATCTCCCCTCATCTCTTCTACCCACGTCCCATCCCCCGCCACCCACCCCCCAGGTGCACAGGAAGATCCGACTCACCACCGGAGGCCGTGCGGCACAGCACTAGAGGTTCCTGCAGTTGACGATGGCCGTGAGGACGGACATCACCAGGGAGACCAGGCAGTTCACCAGCAAAATCACCGTCACCCCGCTGACAGACCTCTGCCAGAGGGAGAGAGGGAGACATGGGGTGAGAGAGGGAGAGAGAAGGGCTCGGGCCGGGGAAGACAGACAAAAGAGGGGGAGAGAGAGACAGAAGAGGGGGATGGGGATAGGGTTGGGAGCGGGAGTGTGGAGTAGATGGAGGTGGGAGACCCAGACTGGGGGACGATGGGTGAGGAAGAGAGGGGGTGGGTGGGAGAGAGATGGGGAGAAAGAGGAGAGGCGGCAGGGAATAGTTGATAGCGGGAGAGTCAGACGGGGGGAGAGGGAGCGGTGGGAGACAGAGGGTAGAGGGGGGAGGGAAACGTGAGAGGCAGGAGATAGAGGTAGGACAGGGAGGGAGAGAAAGGTGGAGAATGGGGGGAGATGGAGAGGGGTGAGGGACAGAGAGGGGTGAACGAGGGAGAGGGGAGAGAGGGGGTGAGAGACAGAAAGGGGGAAAGGGGGGTGAAAGACAAAGTTGAGCAGAGGGGAGAGATAGAGTGTGGGAGAGTTGAGAGTGTGAGAGAGAAGAGGGGTAGTTCCGAGGGAGGGGTGAGAGGGGAAGAGATAGTGAGGGGGGAGTGAAGAGGGAGAGATGGCCGGTAAGAAGGAGGAGGAGAAGAGTTGTTTGGGTATGGGGGTAAAGTCGGGGGAGAGGGAAGGAGCGCGTTGGGTGGGGAGAGAGGGGGAGTGTGGGAGAGGGAGATGTGTTTACCAGTGTTGGGGGGAGTGGAGAGAAATCTCTGTTAACTCCTGTCTCAGGAATGTAGCTTTCTCTTCACGGAACACACCAGGTTTTGGGTGACGATTCCCTGAAAGTGGGGTGACGGGGAGACGGGGCGGTGAAGGCGGCGTTCGGCATCCCCGCCATCGTCGGACCGGACACCGGAGACCCTGGGGATTTACGGGGATGTCGCCGGGACTGGAGGGTCTGAGTTACGGAGAGAGGTCGGGCGGGTTGGGAATTTATTCCCGGGAGTGTCGGGGTGACCTGACAGGGGTGTGTAAAACCACCAGGGGCACAGACAGGGTGAATGAACACAGACTTTTTCCCCCAGAGTCGGGGAATCGAGAACCAGAGGGCGCAGGTTTCAGAGATTTAATAGGGGACTCCGAGGGGAAACTGTTTCACCCAGAGGGTGGCCCGTCTGTGGAAGGAGCTGCCGGGGGAGGGGACGCTACAACCGAGGGGAGGGAGGGTTCTGAGGGAGCTTGCCGTGGAGAGAGGGAGCGCTACCGGGAGGGAGGAAAGTGTCGCGGGAGAGGGGAAGGCCGAGTGGAGATCTCCGGGGGTTGAGGGGGGATTGAGGGCTGGTTCGCCAGTGTGTTGGGTGTGCGGGGGGGGGGGGTGCGGAACACTCACCATCCGGCACCCGGTGTAGCAGTACCCGATGCAGGGGAAGACCCGGACGGTCAGCGAGTACAGGATGACGGCGGGAGTGCAGGCGAGAGCGCAGATCACATTCGCGAACAGGCAGGCGATGGTCTGTCGCAGAGAGAGAGAGAGAGAGAGAGAGAGAGAGAGGGAGAGAGAGAGAGAGATAGACTGAGAACGACAGAGAGAAGAGGGGTGGGGAGGGACAGTGATGGGACAGAGAGAGATAACGGACGGGGGGTGGGGATGAACGGAGAGAGAGAGAGACTGGAAAGGAGGAGAGCGGCGAGAGGAAGGCAGGAAAACGAAAGGAAGAGCGGATGGGAACAAGGGAGAGAGAGAGAGAGAGATAGAGAAATTGGAAGGGAGAGGGGGAGAAAGGTGAAAATGGAGAGGAGTGAGAGAGTGTGAATGAAGGGAGGAGGGAGAGAGGGGGATAAAACCTGAGAGGAGGGAGAGAGAGGTGGAGGGATGAGAGAGGGGAGGGAGGGGGGAATGGGATGAGGGGGGGATGGGATGAGAGAGGGAGGAGAGAGGGGGGATGAGAGGGGGAGAGAGGGGGATGGGATAAGGGGGGAGGGGGGATGGGATAAGGGGGGAGGGAGAGGGGGGATGGGATGAGAGGGGGATGCGATAAGGGGGGAGGGGGGATGGGATAAGGGGGGAGGGAGAGGGGGGATGGGATGAGAGGGGAATGGGATGAGAGAGGGGAGGGAGAGAGGGGGGATGAGAGGGGGAGAGAGGGGGATGGGATAAGGGGGGACCCGGAGACCAGGAACCGTAAACCGTCAACGGTGGGGAGTGTCGAGGGACGGGGGGACTCGGGGAGAAAGGGACAGAGATCAGGAGGGAGGGGAGGGGATGGGGGGACTTGACCGCGGAAGAGACAGAGGGAGGGGAGACTGAGAGAGGGAGGGGAGAGTTGGGGGTTGAAGTGCGGGGTCGGGGTCGGGGAGAGAGGGACAAAGATCAGGAGGGAGGGGGTGGGGGGACATGGCCGGGGAAGAGAGAGGAGGGAGGGGAGGGGGTGGGGGGGACATGGCCGTGGAAGACAGAGGAGGGAGAGGGAGGGGAGACGGAGAGGGGGAGGGGAGAGTTGGGGGTTGAAGTGCGGGGTCGGGGTCGGGGAGAGAGGGACAGAGATCAGGAGGGAGGGGATGGGGGGACATGGCCGGGGAAGAGAAAGGAGGAAGAGGGAGGGGAGACGGAGAGAGGGAGGGGAGAGTTGGGGGTCGGGGTCGGGGTCGGGGAGAGAGGGACAGAGATCAGGAGGGAGGGGAGGGGATGGGGGACATGGCCGGGGAAGAGAAAGGAGGAAGAGGGAGGGGAGACGGAGAGAGGGAGGGGAGAGTTGGGGGTTGGGGGTCGGGGTCGGAGAGAGAGGGACAGAGAACAGGAGAGAGGGGAGGGGATGGGGGGACATGGCCGGGGAAGAGAGAGGAGGGAGAGGGACTGGAGACGGAGAGAGGGAGGGGAGAGTTGGGGGTTGAAGTGCGGGGTCGGGGTCGGGGAGAGAGGGACAGAGATCAGGAGGGAGGAGGTGGGGGGACATGGCCGGGGAAGAGAGAGGAGGGAGAGGGAGGGGAGACGGAGAGAGGGAGGGGAGAGTTGGGGGTTGAATGCGGGGTCGGGGTCGGGGAGAGAGGGACAGAGATCAGGAGGGAGGGGAGGGGATGGGGGGACATGGCCGGGGGAGGGAGAGGGAGGGGAGACGGAGAGAGGGAAGGGAGAGTTGGGGGTCGGGGTCGGGGAGAGAGAGACAGAGATCAGGAGGGAGGGGATGGGGGGACATGGCCGGGGAAGAGAAAGGAGGAAGAGGGAGGGGAGACGGAGAGAGGGAGGGGAGAGTTGGGGGTCGGGGTCGGGGTCGGGGAGAGAGGGACAGAGATCAGGAGGGAGGGGAGGGGATAGGGGACATGGCCGGGGAAGAGAAAGGAGGAAGAGGGAGGGGAGACGGAGAGAGGGAGGGGAGAGTTGGGGGTTGGGGGTCGGGGTCGGGGAGAGAGGGACAGAGAACAGGAGAGAGGGGAGGGGATGGGGGGACATGGCCGGGGAAGAGAGAGGAGGGAGAGGGACTGGAGACGGAGAGAGGGAGGGGAGAGTTGGGGGTTGAAGTGCGGGGTCGGGGTCGGGGAGAGAGGGACAGAGATCAGGAGGGAGGAGGTGGGGGGACATGGCCGGGGAAGAGAGAGGAGGGAGAGGGAGGGGAGACGGAGAGAGGGAGGGGAGAGTTGGGGGTTGAATGCGGGGTCGGGGTCGGGGAGAGAGGGACAGAGATCAGGAGGGAGGGGAGGGGATGGGGGGACATGGCCGGGGAAGAGAGAGAGGAGGGAGAGGGAGGGGAGACGGAGATAGGGAGGGGAGAGTTGGGGGTCGGGGTCGGGGAGAGATGGACAGAGATCAGGAGGGAGGGGAGGGGCAGGGGGGACATGGCCGGGGAAGAGGGAGGAGGGAGAGGGAGGGGAGACGGAGAGAGGGAGGGGAGAGTTGGGGGTCGGGATCGGGGTCGGGGAGAGAGGGACAGAGACCAGGAGGGAGGGGAAGGATGGGGGGACATGGCCGGGGAAGAGAGAGGAGGGAGAGGGAGGGGAGACGGAGAGAGGGAGGGGAGAGTTGGGGGTTGAATGCGGGGTCGGGGTCGGGGAGAGAGGGACAGATATCAGGAGGGAGGGGAGGGGGGTGGGGGGACATGGCCGGGGAAGAGAGAGGAGGGAGAGGGAGGGGAGACGGAGACAGGGAGGGGAGAGTTGGGGGTCGGGGAGAGAGGGACAGAGATCAGGAGGGAGGGGAGGGGGGGACATGACCGGGGAAGAGAGAGGAGGGAGAGGGAGGGGAGACGGAGAGAGGGAGGGGAGAGTTGGGGGTCGGGGTCGGGGTCGGGGAGAGAGGGACAGAGATCAGGAGGGAGGGATGGGGGGACATGGCCGCGGAAGAGAGAGGGGGGAGAGGGAGGGGAGACGGAGAGAGGGAGGGGAGAGTTGGGGGTTGGGGGTCGGGGTCCAGGAGGGAGGGAGGGACAGAGATCAGGAAGGAGGGGATGGGGGGACATGACCGGGGAAGAGAGAGGAGGGAGAGGGAGGGGAGATGGAGAGAGGGAGGAGAGAGTTGGGGGTTGAAGTGCGGGGTCGGGGTCGGGGAGAGAGGGACAGAGATCAGGAGGGAGGGGATGGGGGGACATGGCCGGGGAAGAGAGAGGAGGGAGAGGGAGGGGAGACGGAGAGAGGGAGGGGAGAGTTGGGGGTTGAAGTGCAGGGTCGGGGTCGCGGAGAGAGGGACAGAGATCAGGAGGGATGTGGTGGGGGGACATGGCCGGGGAAGAGAGAGGAGGGAGAGGGAGGGGAGATGGAGAGAGGGAGGGGAGAGTTGGGGGTCGGGGTCGGGGTCGGGGTCGCGGAGAGAGGGACAGAGATCAGGAGGGAGGGGGTGCGGGGACATGGCCGGGGAAGAGAGAGGAGGGAGAGGGAGGGGAGACGGAGAGAGGGAGGGGAGAGTTGGGGGTCGGGGTCGGGGTCGGGGAGAGAGGGACACAGATCAGGAGGGAGGGGAGGGGGTGGGGGGACATGGCTGGGGAAGAGAGAGGAGGGAGAGGGAGGGGAGACGAAGAGAGGGAGGGGAGAGTTGGGGGTTGAAGTGCGGGGTCGGGGTCGGGGAGAGAGGGACAGAGATCAGGAGGGAGGGGATGGGGGGACATGGCCGGGGAAGAGAGAGGAGGGAGAGGGAGGGGAGACGGAGAGAGGGAGGGAGAGTTGGGGGTCGGGGTCGGGGAGAGAGGGACAGAGATCAGGAGGGAGGGGAGGGGATGGGGGGACATGACCGGAGAAGCGAGAGGAGGGAGAGGGAGGGGAGACGGAGAGAGGGAGGGGAGAGTTGGGGGTCGGGGTCGGGGTCGGGGAGGGAGGGGAGGGGATGGGGGGACATGGCTGGGGAAGAGAGAGGAGGGAGAGGGAGGGGAGAGTTGGGGGTCGGGGTCGGGGAGAGAGGGACAGAGATCAGGAGGGAGGGGAGGGGATGGGGGGACATGGCCGGGGAAGAGAGAGGAGGGAGAGGGAGGGGAGACGGAGAGAGGGAGGGGAGAGTTGGGGGTCGGGGTCGTGGAGAGAGGGACAGAGATCAGGAGGGAGGGGAGGGAGTGGGGGGACATGGCCGGGGAAGAGAGAGGAGGGAGAGGGAGGGGAGACGGAGAGAGGGAGGGGAGAGTCGGGGGTCGGGGTCGGGGTCGGGGAGAGAGGGACAGAGATCAGGAGGGAGGGGGGTGGGGGGACATGGCCGGGGAACAGGGAGGAGGAAGAGGGAGTGGAGACGGAGAGAGGGAGGGTAGAGTTGGGGGTTGAAGTGCGGGGTCGGGGAGAGAGGGACAGAGATCAGGAGGGAGGGGGTGGGGGGACATGATCGGGGAAGAGAGAGGAGAGAGGAGGGAGAGGGAGGGGAGACGGAGAGAGGGAGGGAGAGTTGGGGGTCGGGGAGAGAGGGACAGAGATCAGGAAGGAGGGGGTGGGGGGGCATGACCGGGGAAGAGAGAGGAGGAAGAGGGAGGGGAGACGGAGAGAGGGAGGGGAGAGTTGGGGTTGAAGTGCGGGGTCGGGGTCGGGGAGAGAGGGACAGAGATCAGGAGGGAGGGGAGGGGGTGGGGGGACATGGCCGGGGAAGAGAGAGGAGGGAGAGGGAGGGGAGACGGAGAGAGGGAGGGGAGAGTTGGGGGTTGAAGTGCGGGGTTGGGGAGAGAGGGACAGAGATCAGGAGAGAGGGGGTGGGGGGACATGGCTGGGGAAGAGAGAGGAGGGAGAGGGAGGGGAGAGTTGGGGGTCCTGATCACTGTCTCTGACGTCACTGTCAGTGGGCTGACAGACAGTCGCCTCACATGTGCTGTTTCCAGGGTCCTGCTCAATGTCTCTGACGTCACTGTCTCTGGGCTGACTGACAGTCGCCTCACTTGTACCGGTTCCAGGGTCCTGATCAGTGTCTCTGACGTCACTGTCTATGGGCTGACAGACATTCGCCTCACGTGTTGGTTCCAGGGTCCTGCTCAGTGTCTCTGACGTCGCTGTCTCTGGGCTGACAGACATTCGCCTCACGTGCTGGTTCCATGGTCCTGCTCTGTGTCTCTGACGTCACTGTCTCTGGCCTGACAGACAGTCGCCTCACTTGTACCGGTTCCAGGGTCCTGATCACTGTCTCTGACGTCACTGTCACTGGGCTGACAGACAGTCACCTCACTTGTGCTGGTTCCAGGGTCCTGATCAGTGTCTCTGACGTCACTGTCTCTGGGCTGACAGACATTCGCCTCACGTGCTGGCTCCAGGGTCCTGATCAGTGCCTCTGACGTCACTGTCTCTGGGCTGACAGACAGTCGCCTCACTTGTACCGGTTCCAGGGTCTGATCAGTGTCTCTGACGGCACTGTCTATGGGCTGACAGACAGTCGCCTCACTTGTGCTGGTTCCAGGGTCCTGGTCAGTGTCTCTGACGTCACTGTCTATGGGCTGACAGACAGTCGCCTCACTTGTGCCGGTTCCAGGGTCCTGCTCAGTGTCTCTGACGTCACTGTCTATGGGCTGACAGACAGTCGCCTCACTTGTACCGGTTCCAGGGTCCTGATCAGTGTCTCTGACGTCACTGTCTCTGGGCTGACAGACAGTCGCCTCACTTGTGCCGGTTCCAGGGTCCTGATCAGTGTCTCTGTCGTCACTGTCTCTGGGCTGACAGACAGTCGCCTCATTTGTACCGGTTCCAGGGTCTGATCAGTGTCTCTGACGTCACTGTCTCTGGGCTGACAGACAGTCGCCTCACTTGTACCGGTTCCAGGGTCTTGCTCAGTGTCTCTGACGTCACTGTCTCTGGGCTGACAGACAGTCGCCTCACTTGTACCGGTTCCAGGGTCCTGCTCAGTGTCTCTGACGTCACTGTCCCTGGGCCGACAGACAGTTTTGCCGGTTCCAGGTTCCTGATCAGTGTCTTTGACGTCACTGTCTCTGGGCTGACAGACAGTCGCCTCACTTTAACCGGTTCCAGGGTCCTGCTCTGTGTCTCTGAAGTCACTGTCTCTGGGCTGACAGACAGTCGCCTCACCTGTGCTGGTTCCAGGGTCCTGATCAGTGTCTCTGACGTCACTGTCTCTGGCCTGACAGACAGTCGCCTCACTTGTACCGGTTCCAGGGTCCTGATCACTGTCTCTGACGTCACTGTCACTGGGCTGACAGACAGTCGCCTCACTTGTGCTGGTTCCAGGGTCCTGATCAGTGTCTCTGTCGTCACTGTCTCTGGGCTGACAGACATTCGCCTCACGTGCTGGTTCCAGGGTCCTGATCAGTGTCTCTGTCGTCACTGTCTCTGGGCTGACATACAGTCGCCTCATTTGTACCGGTTCCAGGGTCTGATCAGTGTCTCTGACGTCACTGTCTCTGGGCTGACAGACAGTCGCCTCACTTGTACCGGTTCCAGGGTCTTGCTCAGTGTCTCTGAGTTCACTGTCTCTGGGCTGACAGACAGTCGCCTCACTTGTACCGGTTCCAGGGTCCTGCTCAGTGTCTCTGACGTCACTGCCTCTGGGCTGACAGACATTCGCCTCACGTGCTGGTTCCAGGATCCTGATCAGTGTCTCTGACTCACTGTGTCTGGGCTGACAGACATTCGCGTCACGTGCTGTATCCATGGTCCTGCTCTGTGTCTCTGACGTCATTGTCCCTGGGACGACAGACAGTCGCCTCAGTTTTGCCGGTTCCAGGGTCCTGATCAGTGTCTCTGACGTCACTGTCTCTGTGCTGACAGACAGTCGCTTCACTTGTGCTGTTTCCAGGGTCCTGATCAGTGTCTCTGACGTCACTGTCTCTGGGCTGACAGACAGTCGCCTCACGTGCTGGTTCCAGGGTCCTGTTCAGTGCCTCTGACGTCACTGTCTCTGGGCTGACAGACAGTCGCCTCACTTGTGCCGGTTCCAGGGTCCTGCTCAGTGTCTCTGACGTCACTGTCTATGGGCTGACAGACAGTCGCCTCACTTGTGCTGGTTCCAGGGTCCTGATCAGTGTCTCTGATGTCGTCTCTGGGCAGACAGACAGTCGCCTCACTTGTGCTGGTTCCATGGTCCTGATCTGTGTCTCCGACGTCACTGTCTCTGAGCTTACAGACAGTCGCCTCACTTGTGCTGGTTCCAGGGTCCTGCCCAGTATCTCTGACGTCACTGTCTATGGGCTGACAGACAGTCGCCTCACTTGTGCCGTTTCCAGGGTCCTGCTCAGTGTCTCTGACGTCACTGTCTATGGGCTGACAGACAGTCGCCTCACTTGTGCTGGTTCCAGGGTCCTGATAAGTGTCTCTGAGGTCACTGTCTCTGGGCTTACAGACAGTCGCCTCACCTGTACCGGTTCCAGGGTCCTGATCAGTGTCTCTGACGTCACTGTCTCTGGGCTGACAGACAGTCGCCTCACTTGTGCTTCCAGGGTCCTGATCAGTGTCTCTGACGTCACTGTCTATTGGCTAACAGGTAGTCGCCTCACTTGTGCTGGTTCCAGGGTCCTGGTCAGTGTCTCTGACGTCACTGTCTCTGGGCTGACAGACAGTCGCCTCACTTGTACCAGTTCCAGGGTCTTGCTCAGTGTCTCTGAAGTCACTGTCTCTGGGCTGACAGACAGTCGACTCACTTGTGCTGGCTCCAGGGTCCTGCTCAGTGTCTCTGACGTCACTGTCTCTGGGCTGACAGGCAGTCGCCTCACTTGTGCTGGTTCCAGGGTCCTGATCAGTGTCTCTGAGGTCACTGTCTCTGGGCTGACAGACAGTCGCCTCACTTGTGCTGGTTCCAGGGTCCTGATCAGTGTCTCTGACGTCACTGCCTCTAGCCTGACAGACAGTCGCCTCACTTGTACCGGATCCAGGGTCCTGATCACTGTCTCTGACGTCACTGTCACTGGGCTGACAGACAGTCGCCTCACATGTGCTGTTTCCAGGGTCCTGCTCAGTGTCTCTGACGTCACTGTCTCTGGGCTGACAGACAGTCGCCTCACTTGTGCTGTTTCCAGGGTCTTGATCATTGTCTCTGACGTCACTGTCTCTGGGCTGACTGACAGTCGCCTCACTTGTACCGGTTCCAGGGTCCTGATCAGTGTCTCTGACGTCACTGTCTATGGGCTGACAGACATTCGCCTCACGTGCTGGTTCCAGGGTCCTGCTGAGTGTCTCTGACGTCACTGTCTCTGGGCTGATAGACATTCGCCTCACGTGCTGGTTCCATGGTCCTGCTCTGTGTCTCTGACGTCACTGTCCCTGGGCCGACAGAGAGTTTGGCCGGTTCCAGGTTCCTGCTCAGTGTCTCTGACGTCACTGTCTCTGGGCTGACAGACAGTCGCCTCACTTGTGCTGTTTCCAGGGTCCTGATCATTGTCTCTGACGTCACTGTCTCTGGGCTGACTGACAGTTACCTCACTTGTACCGGTTCCAGGGTCCTGATCAGTGTCTCTGACGTCACTGTCTCTGGGCTGACAGACAGTCGCCTCACTTGTACCGGTTCCAGGGTCTTGCTCAGTGTCTCTGACGTCACTGTCTCTGGGCTGACAGACAGTCGCCTCACTTGTACCGGTTCCAGGGTCCTGCTCAGTGTCTCTGACGTCACTGTCCCTGGGCCGACAGACAGTTTTGCCGGTTCCAGGTTCCTGATCAGTGTCTTTGACGTCACTGTCTCTGGGCTGACAGACAGTCGCCTCACTTTTACCGGTTCCAGGGTCCTGCTCTGTGTCTCTGAAGTCACTGTCTCTGGGCTGACAGACAGTCGCCTCACCTGTCCTGGTTCCAGGGTCCTGATCAGTGTCTCTGACGTCACTGTCTCTGGCCTGACAGACAGTCGCCTCACTTGTACCGGTTCCAGGGTCCTGATCACTGTCTCTGACGTCACTGTCACTGGGCTGACAGACAGTCGCCTCACTTGTGCTGGTTCCAGGGTCCTGATCAGTGTCTCTGTCGTCACTGTCTCTGGGCTGACAGACATTCGCCTCACGTGCTGGTTCCAGTGTCCTGCTGAGTGTCTCTGACGTCACTGTCTCTGGGCTGATAGACATTCGCCTCACGTGCTGGTTCCATGGTCCTGCTCTGTGTCTCTGACGTCACTGTCCCTGGGCCGACAGAGAGTTTGGCCGGTTCCAGGTTCCTGCTCAGTGTCTCTGACGTCACTGTCTCTGGGCTGACAGACAGTCGCCTCACTTGTGCTGTTTCCAGGGTCCTGATCATTGTCTCTGACGTCACTGTCTCTGGGCTGACTGACAGTTACCTCACTTGTACCGGTTCCAGGGTCCTGATCAGTGTCTCTGACGTCACTGTCTCTGGGCTGACAGACAGTCGCCTCACTTGTACCGGTTCCAGGGTCTTGCTCAGTGTCTCTGACGTCACTGTCTCTGGGCTGACAGACAGTCGCCTCACTTGTACCGGTTCCAGGGTCCTGCTCAGTGTCTCTGACGTCACTGTCCCTGGGCCGACAGACAGTTTTGCCGGTTCCAGGTTCCTGATCAGTGTCTTTGACGTCACTGTCTCTGGGCTGACAGACAGTCGCCTCACTTTTACCGGTTCCAGGGTCCTGCTCTGTGTCTCTGAAGTCACTGTCTCTGGGCTGACAGACAGTCGCCTCACCTGTCCTGGTTCCAGGGTCCTGATCAGTGTCTCTGACGTCACTGTCTCTGGCCTGACAGACAGTCGCCTCACTTGTACCGGTTCCAGGGTCCTGATCACTGTCTCTGACGTCACTGTCACTGGGCTGACAGACAGTCGCCTCACTTGTGCTGGTTCCAGGGTCCTGATCAGTGTCTCTGTCGTCACTGTCTCTGGGCTGACAGACATTCGCCTCACGTGCTGGTTCCAGTGTCCTGATCAGTGTCTCTGTCGTCACTGTCTCTGGGCTGACAGACGGTCGCCTCATTTGTACCGGTTCCAGGGTCTGATCAGTGTCTCTGACGTCACTGTCTCTGGGCTGACAGACAGTCGCCTCACTTGTACCGGTTCCAGGGTCTTGCTCAGTGTCTCTGAGTTCACTGTCTCTGGGCTGACAGACAGTCGCCTCACTTGTACCGGTTCCAGGGTCCTGCTCAGTGTCTCTGACGTCACTGCCTCTGGGCTGACAGACATTCGCCTCACGTGCTGGTTCCAGGATCCTGATCAGTGTCTCTGACTCACTGTGTCTGGGCTGACAGACATTCGCGTCACGTGCTGTATCCATGGTCCTGCTCTGTGTCTCTGACGTCATTGTCCCTGGGACGATAGACAGTCGCCTCAGTTTTGCCGGTTCCAGGGTCCTGATCAGTGTCTCTGACGTCACTGTCTCTGTGCTGACAGACAGTCGCTTCACTTGTGCTGTTTCCAGGGTCCTGATCAGTGTCTCTGACGTCACTGTCTCTGGGCTGACAGACAGTCGCCTCACGTGCTGGTTCCAGGGTCCTGTTCAGTGCCTCTGACGTCACTGTCTCTGGGCTGACAGACAGTCGCCTCACTTGTGCCGGTTCCAGGGTCCTGCTCAGTGTCTCTGACGTCACTGTCTATGGGCTGACAGACAGTCGCCTCACTTGTGCTGGTTCCAGGGTCCTGATAAGTGTCTCTGAGGTCACTGTCTCTGGGCTTACAGACAGTCGCCTCACCTGTACCGGTTCCAGGGTCTTGATCAGTGTCTCTGACGTCACTGTCTCTGGGCTGACAGACAGTCGCCTCACTTGTGCTTCCAGGGTCCTGATCAGTGTCTCTGACGTCACTGTCTATTGGCTAACAGGTAGTCGCCTCACTTGTGCTGGTTCCAGGGTCCTGGTCAGTGTCTCTGACGTCACTGTCTCTGGGCTGACAGACAGTCGCCTCACTTGTACCAGTTCCAGGGTCTTGCTCAGTGTCTCTGAAGTCACTGTCTCTGGGCTGACAGACAGTCGACTCACTTGTGCTGGCTCCAGGGTCCTGCTCAGTGTCTCTGATGTCACTGTCTCTGGGCTGACAGGCAGTCGCCTCACTTGTGCTGTTTCCAGGGTCCTGATCAGTGTCTCTGAGGTCACTGTCTCTGGGCTGACAGACAGTCGCCTCACTTGTGCTGGTTCCAGGGTCCTGATCAGTGTCTCTGACGTCACTGTCTCTGTGCTGACAGACAGTCGCTTCACTTGTGCTGTTTCCAGGGTCCTGATCAGTGTCTCTGACGTCACTGTCTCTGGGCTGACAGACAGTCGCCTCACGTGCTGGTTCCAGGGTCCTGTTCAGTGCCTCTGACGTCACTGTCTCTGGGCTGACAGACAGTCGCCTCACTTGTGCTGGTTCCAGGGTCCTGATCAGTGTCTCTGTCGTCACTGTCTCTGGGCTGACAGACATTCGCCTCACGTGCTGGTTCCAGGGTCCTGATCAGTGTCTCTGTCGTCACTGTCTCTGGGCTGACATACAGTCGCCTCATTTGTACCGGTTCCAGGGTCTGATCAGTGTCTCTGACGTCACTGTCTCTGGGCTGACAGACAGTCGCCTCACTTGTACCGGTTCCAGGGTCTTGCTCAGTGTCTCTGAGTTCACTGTCTCTGGGCTGACAGACAGTCGCCTCACTTGTACCGGTTCCAGGGTCCTGCTCAGTGTCTCTGACGTCACTGCCTCTGGGCTGACAGACATTCGCCTCACGTGCTGGTTCCAGGATCCTGATCAGTGTCTCTGACTCACTGTGTCTGGGCTGACAGACATTCGCGTCACGTGCTGTATCCATGGTCCTGCTCTGTGTCTCTGACGTCATTGTCCCTGGGACGACAGACAGTCGCCTCAGTTTTGCCGGTTCCAGGGTCCTGATCAGTGTCTCTGACGTCACTGTCTCTGTGCTGACAGACAGTCGCTTCACTTGTGCTGTTTCCAGGGTCCTGATCAGTGTCTCTGACGTCACTGTCTCTGGGCTGACAGACAGTCGCCTCACGTGCTGGTTCCAGGGTCCTGTTCAGTGCCTCTGACGTCACTGTCTCTGGGCTGACAGACAGTCGCCTCACTTGTGCCGGTTCCAGGGTCCTGCTCAGTGTCTCTGACGTCACTGTCTATGGGCTGACAGACAGTCGCCTCACTTGTGCTGGTTCCAGGGTCCTGATCAGTGTCTCTGATGTCGTCTCTGGGCAGACAGACAGTCGCCTCACTTGTGCTGGTTCCATGGTCCTGATCTGTGTCTCCGACGTCACTGTCTCTGAGCTTACAGACAGTCGCCTCACTTGTGCTGGTTCCAGGGTCCTGCCCAGTATCTCTGACGTCACTGTCTATGGGCTGACAGACAGTCGCCTCACTTGTGCCGTTTCCAGGGTCCTGCTCAGTGTCTCTGACGTCACTGTCTATGGGCTGACAGACAGTCGCCTCACTTGTGCTGGTTCCAGGGTCCTGATAAGTGTCTCTGAGGTCACTGTCTCTGGGCTTACAGACAGTCGCCTCACCTGTACCGGTTCCAGGGTCCTGATCAGTGTCTCTGACGTCACTGTCTCTGGGCTGACAGACAGTCGCCTCACTTGTGCTTCCAGGGTCCTGATCAGTGTCTCTGACGTCACTGTCTATTGGCTAACAGGTAGTCGCCTCACTTGTGCTGGTTCCAGGGTCCTGGTCAGTGTCTCTGACGTCACTGTCTCTGGGCTGACAGACAGTCGCCTCACTTGTACCAGTTCCAGGGTCTTGCTCAGTGTCTCTGAAGTCACTGTCTCTGGGCTGACAGACAGTCGACTCACTTGTGCTGGCTCCAGGGTCCTGCTCAGTGTCTCTGACGTCACTGTCTCTGGGCTGACAGGCAGTCGCCTCACTTGTGCTGGTTCCAGGGTCCTGATCAGTGTCTCTGAGGTCACTGTCTCTGGGCTGACAGACAGTCGCCTCACTTGTGCTGGTTCCAGGGTCCTGATCAGTGTCTCTGACGTCACTGCCTCTAGCCTGACAGACAGTCGCCTCACTTGTACCGGATCCAGGGTCCTGATCACTGTCTCTGACGTCACTGTCACTGGGCTGACAGACAGTCGCCTCACATGTGCTGTTTCCAGGGTCCTGCTCAGTGTCTCTGACGTCACTGTCTCTGGGCTGACAGACAGTCGCCTCACTTGTGCTGTTTCCAGGGTCTTGATCATTGTCTCTGACGTCACTGTCTCTGGGCTGACTGACAGTCGCCTCACTTGTACCGGTTCCAGGGTCCTGATCAGTGTCTCTGACGTCACTGTCTATGGGCTGACAGACATTCGCCTCACGTGCTGGTTCCAGGGTCCTGCTGAGTGTCTCTGACGTCACTGTCTCTGGGCTGATAGACATTCGCCTCACGTGCTGGTTCCATGGTCCTGCTCTGTGTCTCTGACGTCACTGTCCCTGGGCCGACAGAGAGTTTGGCAGGTTCCTGCTCAGTGTCTCTGACGTCACTGTCTCTGGGCTGACAGACAGTCGCCTCACTTGTGCTGTTTCCAGGGTCCTGATCATTGTCTCTGACGTCACTGTCTCTGGGCTGACTGACAGTTACCTCACTTGTACCGGTTCCAGGGTCCTGATCAGTGTCTCTGACGTCACTGTCTCTGGGCTGACAGACAGTCGCCTCACTTGTACCGGTTCCAGGGTCTTGCTCAGTGTCTCTGACGTCACTGTCTCTGGGCTGACAGACAGTCGCCTCACTTGTACCGGTTCCAGGGTCCTGCTCAGTGTCTCTGACGTCACTGTCCCTGGGCCGACAGACAGTTTTGCCGGTTCCAGGTTCCTGATCAGTGTCTTTGACGTCACTGTCTCTGGGCTGACAGACAGTCGCCTCACTTTTACCGGTTCCAGGGTCCTGCTCTGTGTCTCTGAAGTCACTGTCTCTGGGCTGACAGACAGTCGCCTCACCTGTCCTGGTTCCAGGGTCCTGATCAGTGTCTCTGACGTCACTGTCTCTGGCCTGACAGACAGTCGCCTCACTTGTACCGGTTCCAGGGTCCTGATCACTGTCTCTGACGTCACTGTCACTGGGCTGACAGACAGTCGCCTCACTTGTGCTGGTTCCAGGGTCCTGATCAGTGTCTCTGTCGTCACTGTCTCTGGGCTGACAGACATTCGCCTCACGTGCTGGTTCCAGTGTCCTGCTGAGTGTCTCTGACGTCACTGTCTCTGGGCTGATAGACATTCGCCTCACGTGCTGGTTCCATGGTCCTGCTCTGTGTCTCTGACGTCACTGTCCCTGGGCCGACAGAGAGTTTGGCCGGTTCCAGGTTCCTGCTCAGTGTCTCTGACGTCACTGTCTCTGGGCTGACAGACAGTCGCCTCACTTGTGCTGTTTCCAGGGTCCTGATCATTGTCTCTGACGTCACTGTCTCTGGGCTGACTGACAGTTACCTCACTTGTACCGGTTCCAGGGTCCTGATCAGTGTCTCTGACGTCACTGTCTCTGGGCTGACAGACAGTCGCCTCACTTGTACCGGTTCCAGGGTCTTGCTCAGTGTCTCTGACGTCACTGTCTCTGGGCTGACAGACAGTCGCCTCACTTGTACCGGTTCCAGGGTCCTGCTCAGTGTCTCTGACGTCACTGTCCCTGGGCCGACAGACAGTTTTGCCGGTTCCAGGTTCCTGATCAGTGTCTTTGACGTCACTGTCTCTGGGCTGACAGACAGTCGCCTCACTTTTACCGGTTCCAGGGTCCTGCTCTGTGTCTCTGAAGTCACTGTCTCTGGGCTGACAGACAGTCGCCTCACCTGTCCTGGTTCCAGGGTCCTGATCAGTGTCTCTGACGTCACTGTCTCTGGCCTGACAGACAGTCGCCTCACTTGTACCGGTTCCAGGGTCCTGATCACTGTCTCTGACGTCACTGTCACTGGGCTGACAGACAGTCGCCTCACTTGTGCTGGTTCCAGGGTCCTGATCAGTGTCTCTGTCGTCACTGTCTCTGGGCTGACAGACATTCGCCTCACGTGCTGGTTCCAGTGTCCTGATCAGTGTCTCTGTCGTCACTGTCTCTGGGCTGACAGACGGTCGCCTCATTTGTACCGGTTCCAGGGTCTGATCAGTGTCTCTGACGTCACTGTCTCTGGGCTGACAGACAGTCGCCTCACTTGTACCGGTTCCAGGGTCTTGCTCAGTGTCTCTGAGTTCACTGTCTCTGGGCTGACAGACAGTCGCCTCACTTGTACCGGTTCCAGGGTCCTGCTCAGTGTCTCTGACGTCACTGCCTCTGGGCTGACAGACATTCGCCTCACGTGCTGGTTCCAGGATCCTGATCAGTGTCTCTGACTCACTGTGTCTGGGCTGACAGACATTCGCGTCACGTGCTGTATCCATGGTCCTGCTCTGTGTCTCTGACGTCATTGTCCCTGGGACGATAGACAGTCGCCTCAGTTTTGCCGGTTCCAGGGTCCTGATCAGTGTCTCTGACGTCACTGTCTCTGTGCTGACAGACAGTCGCTTCACTTGTGCTGTTTCCAGGGTCCTGATCAGTGTCTCTGACGTCACTGTCTCTGGGCTGACAGACAGTCGCCTCACGTGCTGGTTCCAGGGTCCTGTTCAGTGCCTCTGACGTCACTGTCTCTGGGCTGACAGACAGTCGCCTCACTTGTGCCGGTTCCAGGGTCCTGCTCAGTGTCTCTGACGTCACTGTCTATGGGCTGACAGACAGTCGCCTCACTTGTGCTGGTTCCAGGGTCCTGATAAGTGTCTCTGAGGTCACTGTCTCTGGGCTTACAGACAGTCGCCTCACCTGTACCGGTTCCAGGGTCTTGATCAGTGTCTCTGACGTCACTGTCTCTGGGCTGACAGACAGTCGCCTCACTTGTGCTTCCAGGGTCCTGATCAGTGTCTCTGACGTCACTGTCTATTGGCTAACAGGTAGTCGCCTCACTTGTGCTGGTTCCAGGGTCCTGGTCAGTGTCTCTGACGTCACTGTCTCTGGGCTGACAGACAGTCGCCTCACTTGTACCAGTTCCAGGGTCTTGCTCAGTGTCTCTGAAGTCACTGTCTCTGGGCTGACAGACAGTCGACTCACTTGTGCTGGCTCCAGGGTCCTGCTCAGTGTCTCTGATGTCACTGTCTCTGGGCTGACAGGCAGTCGCCTCACTTGTGCTGTTTCCAGGGTCCTGATCAGTGTCTCTGAGGTCACTGTCTCTGGGCTGACAGACAGTCGCCTCACTTGTGCTGGTTCCAGGGTCCTGATCAGTGTCTCTGACGTCACTGTCTCTGTGCTGACAGACAGTCGCTTCACTTGTGCTGTTTCCAGGGTCCTGATCAGTGTCTCTGACGTCACTGTCTCTGGGCTGACAGACAGTCGCCTCACGTGCTGGTTCCAGGGTCCTGTTCAGTGCCTCTGACGTCACTGTCTCTGGGCTGACAGACAGTCGCCTCACTTGTGCTGGTTCCAGGGTCCTGATCAGTGTCTCTGTCGTCACTGTCTCTGGGCTGACAGACATTCGCCTCACGTGCTGGTTCCAGGGTCCTGATCAGTGTCTCTGTCGTCACTGTCTCTGGGCTGACATACAGTCGCCTCATTTGTACCGGTTCCAGGGTCTGATCAGTGTCTCTGACGTCACTGTCTCTGGGCTGACAGACAGTCGCCTCACTTGTACCGGTTCCAGGGTCTTGCTCAGTGTCTCTGAGTTCACTGTCTCTGGGCTGACAGACAGTCGCCTCACTTGTACCGGTTCCAGGGTCCTGCTCAGTGTCTCTGACGTCACTGCCTCTGGGCTGACAGACATTCGCCTCACGTGCTGGTTCCAGGATCCTGATCAGTGTCTCTGACTCACTGTGTCTGGGCTGACAGACATTCGCGTCACGTGCTGTATCCATGGTCCTGCTCTGTGTCTCTGACGTCATTGTCCCTGGGACGACAGACAGTCGCCTCAGTTTTGCCGGTTCCAGGGTCCTGATCAGTGTCTCTGACGTCACTGTCTCTGTGCTGACAGACAGTCGCTTCACTTGTGCTGTTTCCAGGGTCCTGATCAGTGTCTCTGACGTCACTGTCTCTGGGCTGACAGACAGTCGCCTCACGTGCTGGTTCCAGGGTCCTGTTCAGTGCCTCTGACGTCACTGTCTCTGGGCTGACAGACAGTCGCCTCACTTGTGCCGGTTCCAGGGTCCTGCTCAGTGTCTCTGACGTCACTGTCTATGGGCTGACAGACAGTCGCCTCACTTGTGCTGGTTCCAGGGTCCTGATCAGTGTCTCTGATGTCGTCTCTGGGCAGACAGACAGTCGCCTCACTTGTGCTGGTTCCATGGTCCTGATCTGTGTCTCCGACGTCACTGTCTCTGAGCTTACAGACAGTCGCCTCACTTGTGCTGGTTCCAGGGTCCTGCCCAGTATCTCTGACGTCACTGTCTATGGGCTGACAGACAGTCGCCTCACTTGTGCCGTTTCCAGGGTCCTGCTCAGTGTCTCTGACGTCACTGTCTATGGGCTGACAGACAGTCGCCTCACTTGTGCTGGTTCCAGGGTCCTGATAAGTGTCTCTGAGGTCACTGTCTCTGGGCTTACAGACAGTCGCCTCACCTGTACCGGTTCCAGGGTCCTGATCAGTGTCTCTGACGTCACTGTCTCTGGGCTGACAGACAGTCGCCTCACTTGTGCTTCCAGGGTCCTGATCAGTGTCTCTGACGTCACTGTCTATTGGCTAACAGGTAGTCGCCTCACTTGTGCTGGTTCCAGGGTCCTGGTCAGTGTCTCTGACGTCACTGTCTCTGGGCTGACAGACAGTCGCCTCACTTGTACCAGTTCCAGGGTCTTGCTCAGTGTCTCTGAAGTCACTGTCTCTGGGCTGACAGACAGTCGACTCACTTGTGCTGGCTCCAGGGTCCTGCTCAGTGTCTCTGACGTCACTGTCTCTGGGCTGACAGGCAGTCGCCTCACTTGTGCTGGTTCCAGGGTCCTGATCAGTGTCTCTGAGGTCACTGTCTCTGGGCTGACAGACAGTCGCCTCACTTGTGCTGGTTCCAGGGTCCTGATCAGTGTCTCTGACGTCACTGCCTCTAGCCTGACAGACAGTCGCCTCACTTGTACCGGATCCAGGGTCCTGATCACTGTCTCTGACGTCACTGTCACTGGGCTGACAGACAGTCGCCTCACATGTGCTGTTTCCAGGGTCCTGCTCAGTGTCTCTGACGTCACTGTCTCTGGGCTGACAGACAGTCGCCTCACTTGTGCTGTTTCCAGGGTCTTGATCATTGTCTCTGACGTCACTGTCTCTGGGCTGACTGACAGTCGCCTCACTTGTACCGGTTCCAGGGTCCTGATCAGTGTCTCTGACGTCACTGTCTATGGGCTGACAGACATTCGCCTCACGTGCTGGTTCCAGGGTCCTGCTGAGTGTCTCTGACGTCACTGTCTCTGGGCTGATAGACATTCGCCTCACGTGCTGGTTCCATGGTCCTGCTCTGTGTCTCTGACGTCACTGTCCCTGGGCCGACAGAGAGTTTGGCCGGTTCCAGGTTCCTGCTCAGTGTCTCTGACGTCACTGTCTCTGGGCTGACAGACAGTCGCCTCACTTGTGCTGTTTCCAGGGTCCTGATCATTGTCTCTGACGTCACTGTCTCTGGGCTGACTGACAGTTACCTCACTTGTACCGGTTCCAGGGTCCTGATCAGTGTCTCTGACGTCACTGTCTCTGGGCTGACAGACAGTCGCCTCACTTGTACCGGTTCCAGGGTCTTGCTCAGTGTCTCTGACGTCACTGTCTCTGGGCTGACAGACAGTCGCCTCACTTGTACCGGTTCCAGGGTCCTGCTCAGTGTCTCTGACGTCACTGTCCCTGGGCCGACAGACAGTTTTGCCGGTTCCAGGTTCCTGATCAGTGTCTTTGACGTCACTGTCTCTGGGCTGACAGACAGTCGCCTCACTTTTACCGGTTCCAGGGTCCTGCTCTGTGTCTCTGAAGTCACTGTCTCTGGGCTGACAGACAGTCGCCTCACCTGTCCTGGTTCCAGGGTCCTGATCAGTGTCTCTGACGTCACTGTCTCTGGCCTGACAGACAGTCGCCTCACTTGTACCGGTTCCAGGGTCCTGATCACTGTCTCTGACGTCACTGTCACTGGGCTGACAGACAGTCGCCTCACTTGTGCTGGTTCCAGGGTCCTGATCAGTGTCTCTGTCGTCACTGTCTCTGGGCTGACAGACATTCGCCTCACGTGCTGGTTCCAGTGTCCTGCTGAGTGTCTCTGACGTCACTGTCTCTGGGCTGATAGACATTCGCCTCACGTGCTGGTTCCATGGTCCTGCTCTGTGTCTCTGACGTCACTGTCCCTGGGCCGACAGAGAGTTTGGCCGGTTCCAGGTTCCTGCTCAGTGTCTCTGACGTCACTGTCTCTGGGCTGACAGACAGTCGCCTCACTTGTGCTGTTTCCAGGGTCCTGATCATTGTCTCTGACGTCACTGTCTCTGGGCTGACTGACAGTTACCTCACTTGTACCGGTTCCAGGGTCCTGATCAGTGTCTCTGACGTCACTGTCTCTGGGCTGACAGACAGTCGCCTCACTTGTACCGGTTCCAGGGTCTTGCTCAGTGTCTCTGACGTCACTGTCTCTGGGCTGACAGACAGTCGCCTCACTTGTACCGGTTCCAGGGTCCTGCTCAGTGTCTCTGACGTCACTGTCCCTGGGCCGACAGACAGTTTTGCCGGTTCCAGGTTCCTGATCAGTGTCTTTGACGTCACTGTCTCTGGGCTGACAGACAGTCGCCTCACTTTTACCGGTTCCAGGGTCCTGCTCTGTGTCTCTGAAGTCACTGTCTCTGGGCTGACAGACAGTCGCCTCACCTGTCCTGGTTCCAGGGTCCTGATCAGTGTCTCTGACGTCACTGTCTCTGGCCTGACAGACAGTCGCCTCACTTGTACCGGTTCCAGGGTCCTGATCACTGTCTCTGACGTCACTATCACTGGGCTGACAGACAGTCGCCTCACTTGTGCTGGTTCCAGGGTCCTGATCAGTGTCTCTGTCGTCACTGTCTCTGGGCTGACAGACATTCGCCTCACGTGCTGGTTCCAGTGTCCTGATCAGTGTCTCTGTCGTCACTGTCTCTGGGCTGACAGACAGTCGCCTCATTTGTACCGGTTCCAGGGTCTGATCAGTGTCTCTGACGTCACTGTCTCTGGGCTGACAGACAGTCGCCTCACTTGTACCGGTTCCAGGGTCTTGCTCAGTGTCTCTGAGTTCACTGTCTCTGGGCTGACAGACAGTCGCCTCACTTGTACCGGTTCCAGGGTCCTGCTCAGTGTCTCTGACGTCACTGCCTCTGGGCTGACAGACATTCGCCTCACGTGCTGGTTCCAGGATCCTGATCAGTGTCTCTGACTCACTGTGTCTGGGCTGACAGACATTCGCGTCACGTGCTGTATCCATGGTCCTGCTCTGTGTCTCTGACGTCATTGTCCCTGGGACGATAGACAGTCGCCTCAGTTTTGCCGGTTCCAGGGTCCTGATCAGTGTCTCTGACGTCACTGTCTCTGTGCTGACAGACAGTCGCTTCACTTGTGCTGTTTCCAGGGTCCTGATCAGTGTCTCTGACGTCACTGTCTCTGGGCTGACAGACAGTCGCCTCACGTGCTGGTTCCAGGGTCCTGTTCAGTGCCTCTGACGTCACTGTCTCTGGGCTGACAGACAGTCGCCTCACTTGTGCCGGTTCCAGGGTCCTGCTCAGTGTCTCTGACGTCACTGTCTATGGGCTGACAGACAGTCGCCTCACTTGTGCTGGTTCCAGGGTCCTGATAAGTGTCTCTGAGGTCACTGTCTCTGGGCTTACAGACAGTCGCCTCACCTGTACCGGTTCCAGGGTCTTGATCAGTGTCTCTGACGTCACTGTCTCTGGGCTGACAGACAGTCGCCTCACTTGTGCTTCCAGGGTCCTGATCAGTGTCTCTGACGTCACTGTCTATTGGCTAACAGGTAGTCGCCTCACTTGTGCTGGTTCCAGGGTCCTGGTCAGTGTCTCTGACGTCACTGTCTCTGGGCTGACAGACAGTCGCCTCACTTGTACCAGTTCCAGGGTCTTGCTCAGTGTCTCTGAAGTCACTGTCTCTGGGCTGACAGACAGTCGACTCACTTGTGCTGGCTCCAGGGTCCTGCTCAGTGTCTCTGATGTCACTGTCTCTGGGCTGACAGGCAGTCGCCTCACTTGTGCTGGTTCCAGGGTCCTGATCAGTGTCTCTGAGGTCACTGTCTCTGGGCTGACAGACAGTCGCCTCACTTGTGCTGGTTCCAGGGTCCTGATCAGTGTCTCTGACGTCACTGTCTCTGTGCTGACAGACAGTCGCTTCACTTGTGCTGTTTCCAGGGTCCTGATCAGTGTCTCTGACGTCACTGTCTCTGGGCTGACAGACAGTCGCCTCACGTGCTGGTTCCAGGGTCCTGTTCAGTGCCTCTGACGTCACTGTCTCTGGGCTGACAGACAGTCGCCTCACTTGTGCCGGTTCCAGGGTCCTGCTCAGTGTCTCTGACGTCACTGCCTATGGGCTGACAGACAGTCGCCTCACTTGTGCTGGTTCCAGGGTCCTGATCAGTGTCTCTGATGTCGTCTCTGGGCAGACAGACAGTCGCCTCACTTGTGCTGGTTCCATGGTCCTGATCTGTGTCTCCGACGTCACTGTCTCTGAGCTTACAGACAGTCGCCTCACTTGTGCTGGTTCCAGGGTCCTGCCCAGTATCTCTGACGTCACTGTCTATGGGCTGACAGACAGTCGCCTCACTTGTGCCGTTTCCAGGGTCCTGCTCAGTGTCTCTGACGTCACTGTCTATGGGCTGACAGACAGTCGCCTCACTTGTGCTGGTTCCAGGGTCCTGATAAGTGTCTCTGAGGTCACTGTCTCTGGGCTTACAGACAGTCGCCTCACCTGTACCGGTTCCAGGGTCCTGATCAGTGTCTCTGACGTCACTGTCTCTGGGCTGACAGACAGTCGCCTCACTTGTGCTTCCAGGGTCCTGATCAGTGTCTCTGACGTCACTGTCTATTGGCTAACAGGTAGTCGCCTCACTTGTGCTGGTTCCAGGGTCCTGGTCAGTGTCTCTGACGTCACTGTCTCTGGGCTGACAGACAGTCGCCTCACTTGTACCAGTTCCAGGGTCTTGCTCAGTGTCTCTGAAGTCACTGTCTCTGGGCTGACAGACAGTCGACTCACTTGTGCTGGCTCCAGGGTCCTGCTCAGTGTCTCTGACGTCACTGTCTCTGGGCTGACAGGCAGTCGCCTCACTTGTGCTGGTTCCAGGGTCCTGATCAGTGTCTCTGAGGTCACTGTCTCTGGGCTGACAGACAGTCGCCTCACTTGTGCTGGTTCCAGGGTCCTGATCAGTGTCTCTGACGTCACTGCCTCTAGCCTGACAGACAGTCGCCTCACTTGTACCGGATCCAGGGTCCTGATCACTGTCTCTGACGTCACTGTCACTGGGCTGACAGACAGTCGCCTCACATGTGCTGTTTCCAGGGTCCTGCTCAGTGTCTCTGACGTCACTGTCTCTGGGCTGACAGACAGTCGCCTCACTTGTGCTGTTTCCAGGGTCTTGATCATTGTCTCTGACGTCACTGTCTCTGGGCTGACTGACAGTCGCCTCACTTGTACCGGTTCCAGGGTCCTGATCAGTGTCTCTGACGTCACTGTCTATGGGCTGACAGACATTCGCCTCACGTGCTGGTTCCAGGGTCCTGCTGAGTGTCTCTGACGTCACTGTCTCTGGGCTGATAGACATTCGCCTCACGTGCTGGTTCCATGGTCCTGCTCTGTGTCTCTGACGTCACTGTCCCTGGGCCGACAGAGAGTTTGGCCGGTTCCAGGTTCCTGCTCAGTGTCTCTGACGTCACTGTCTCTGGGCTGACAGACAGTCGCCTCACTTGTGCTGTTTCCAGGGTCCTGATCATTGTCTCTGACGTCACTGTCTCTGGGCTGACTGACAGTTACCTCACTTGTACCGGTTCCAGGGTCCTGATCAGTGTCTCTGACGTCACTGTCTCTGGGCTGACAGACAGTCGCCTCACTTGTACCGGTTCCAGGGTCTTGCTCAGTGTCTCTGACGTCACTGTCTCTGGGCTGACAGACAGTCGCCTCACTTGTACCGGTTCCAGGGTCCTGCTCAGTGTCTCTGACGTCACTGTCCCTGGGCCGACAGACAGTTTTGCCGGTTCCAGGTTCCTGATCAGTGTCTTTGACGTCACTGTCTCTGGGCTGACAGACAGTCGCCTCACTTTTACCGGTTCCAGGGTCCTGCTCTGTGTCTCTGAAGTCACTGTCTCTGGGCTGACAGACAGTCGCCTCACCTGTCCTGGTTCCAGGGTCCTGATCAGTGTCTCTGACGTCACTGTCTCTGGCCTGACAGACAGTCGCCTCACTTGTACCGGTTCCAGGGTCCTGATCACTGTCTCTGACGTCACTGTCACTGGGCTGACAGACAGTCGCCTCACTTGTGCTGGTTCCAGGGTCCTGATCAGTGTCTCTGTCGTCACTGTCTCTGGGCTGACAGACATTCGCCTCACGTGCTGGTTCCAGTGTCCTGATCAGTGTCTCTGTCGTCACTGTCTCTGGGCTGACAGACAGTCGCCTCATTTGTACCGGTTCCAGGGTCTGATCAGTGTCTCTGACGTCACTGTCTCTGGGCTGACAGACAGTCGCCTCACTTGTACCGGTTCCAGGGTCTTGCTCAGTGTCTCTGAGTTCACTGTCTCTGGGCTGACAGACAGTCGCCTCACTTGTACCGGTTCCAGGGTCCTGCTCAGTGTCTCTGACGTCACTGCCTCTGGGCTGACAGACATTCGCCTCACGTGCTGGTTCCAGGATCCTGATCAGTGTCTCTGACTCACTGTGTCTGGGCTGACAGACATTCGCGTCACGTGCTGTATCCATGGTCCTGCTCTGTGTCTCTGACGTCATTGTCCCTGGGACGATAGACAGTCGCCTCAGTTTTGCCGGTTCCAGGGTCCTCATCAGTGTCTCTGACGTCACTGTCTCTGTGCTGACAGACAGTCGCTTCACTTGTGCTGTTTCCAGGGTCCTGATCAGTGTCTCTGACGTCACTGTCTCTGGGCTGACAGACAGTCGCCTCACGTGCTGGTTCCAGGGTCCTGTTCAGTGCCTCTGACGTCACTGTCTCTGGGCTGACAGACAGTCGCCTCACTTGTGCCGGTTCCAGGGTCCTGCTCAGTGTCTCTGACGTCACTGTCTATGGGCTGACAGACAGTCGCCTCACTTGTGCTGGTTCCAGGGTCCTGATAAGTGTCTCTGAGGTCACTGTCTCTGGGCTTACAGACAGTCGCCTCACCTGTACCGGTTCCAGGGTCTTGATCAGTGTCTCTGACGTCACTGTCTCTGGGCTGACAGACAGTCGCCTCACTTGTGCTTCCAGGGTCCTGATCAGTGTCTCTGACGTCACTGTCTATTGGCTAACAGGTAGTCGCCTCACTTGTGCTGGTTCCAGGGTCCTGGTCAGTGTCTCTGACGTCACTGTCTCTGGGCTGACAGACAGTCGCCTCACTTGTACCAGTTCCAGGGTCTTGCTCAGTGTCTCTGAAGTCACTGTCTCTGGGCTGACAGACAGTCGACTCACTTGTGCTGGCTCCAGGGTCCTGCTCAGTGTCTCTGATGTCACTGTCTCTGGGCTGACAGGCAGTCGCCTCACTTGTGCTGGTTCCAGGGTCCTGATCAGTGTCTCTGAGGTCACTGTCTCTGGGCTGACAGACAGTCGCCTCACTTGTGCTGGTTCCAGGGTCCTGATCAGTGTCTCTGACGTCACTGCCTCTGGCCTGACAGACAGTCGCCTCACTTGTACCGGATCCAGGGTCCTGATCACTGTCTCTGACGTCACTGTCACTGGGCTGACAGACAGTCGCCTCACATGTGCTGTTTCCAGGGTCCTGCTCAGTGTCTCTGACGTCACTGTCTCTGGGCTGACAGACAGTCGCCTCACTTGTGCTGTTTCCAGGGTCTTGATCATTGTCTCTGACGTCACTGTCTCTGGGCTGACTGACAGTCGCCTCACTTGTACCGGTTCCAGGGTCCTGATCAGTGTCTCTGACGTCACTGTCTATGGGCTGACAGACATTCGCCTCACGTGCTGGTTCCAGGGTCCTGCTGAGTGTCTCTGACGTCACTGTCTCTGGGCTGATAGACATTCGCCTCACGTGCTGGTTCCATGGTCCTGCTCTGTGTCTCTGACGTCACTGTCCCTGGGCCGACAGAGAGTTTGGCCGGTTCCAGGTTCCTGCTCAGTGTCTCTGACGTCACTGTCTCTGGGCTGACAGACAGTCGCCTCACTTGTGCTGTTTCCAGGGTCCTGATCATTGTCTCTGACGTCACTGTCTCTGGGCTGACTGACAGTTGCCTCACTTGTACCGGTTCCAGGGTCCTGATCAGTGTCTCTGACGTCACTGTCTATGGGCTGACAGACATTCGCCTCACGTGCTGGTTCCAGGGTCCTGCTCAGTGTCTCTGACGTCACTGTCTCTGGGCTGACAGACATTCGCCTCACGTGCTGGTTCCATGGTCCTGCTCTGTGTCTCTGACGTCACTGTCCCTGGGCCGACAGACAGTTTTGCCGGTTCCAGGTTCCTGATCAGTGTCTCTGACGTCACTGTCTATGGGCTGACAGACAGTCGCCTCACCTTTGCTGGTTCCAGGGTCCTGATCAGTGTCTCTGACGTCACTGTCTCTGGCCTGACAGACAGTCGCCTCACTTGTACCGGTTCCAGGGTCCTGATCAGTGTCTCTGACGTCACTGTCACTGGGCTGACAGACAGTCGCCTCACTTGTGCTGGTTCCAGGGTCCTGCTTAGTGTCTCTGACGTCACTCTCTCTGGGCTGACAGACAGTCGCCTCACTTGTGCTGTTTCCAGGGTCCTGATCAGTGTCTCTGTCGTCACTGTCTCTGGGCTGACAGACATTCGCCTCACGTGCTGGCTCCAGGGTCCTGATCAGTGTCTCTGACGTCACTGTCTCTGCGCTGACAGACAGTCGCCTCACTTGTACCGGTTCCAGGGTCTGCTCTGTGTCTCTGACGTCACTCTCTCTGGTCTGACAGACAGTCGCCTCACTTGTACCGGTTCCAGGGTCTGATCAGTGTCTCTGACGTCACTGTCTCTGGGCTGACAGACATTCGCCTCACGTGCTGGTTCCAGGGTCCTGATCAGTGTCTCTGACGTCACTGTCTCTGTGCTGACAGACAGTCGCTTCACTTGTGCTGTTTCCAGGGTCCTGATCAGTGTCTCTGACGTCACTGTCTCTGGGCTGACAGACAGTCGCCTCACGTGCTGGTTCCAGGGTCCTGTTCAGTGTCTCTGACGTCACTGTCTCTGGGCTGACAGACAGTCGCCTCACTTGTGCCGGTTCCAGGGTCCTGATCAGTGTCTCTGATGTCACTGTCTCTGGGCAGACAGACAGTCGCCTCACTTGTGCTGGTTCCAGGGTCCTGATCTGTGTCTCCGACGTCACTGTCTCTGAGCTTACAGACAGTCGCCTCACTTGTGCTGGTTCCAGGGTCCTGCCCAGTATCTCTGACGTCACTGTCTATGGGCTGACAGACAGTCGCCTCACTTGTGCCGGTTCCAGGGTCCTGCTCAGTGTCTCTGACGTCACTGTCTATGGGCAGACAGACAGTCGCCTCACTTGTGCTGGTTCCAGGGTCCTGATCAGTGTCTCTGAGGTCACTGTCTCTGGGCTTACAGACAGTCGCCTCACCTGTACCGGTTCCAGGGTCCTGATCAGTGTCTCTGACGTCACTGTCTCTGGGCTGACAGACAGTCGCCTCACTTGTGCTTCCAGGGTCCTGATCAGTGTCTCTGACGTCACTGTCTATTGGCTAACAGGTAGTCGCCTCACTTGTGCTGGTTCCAGGGTCCTGATCAGTGTCTCTGACGTCACTGTCTCTGGGCTGACAGACAGTCGCCTCACTTGTACCAGTTCCAGGGTCTTGCTCAGTGTCTCTGAAGTCACTGTCTCTGGGCTGACAGACAGTCGACTCACTTGTGCTGGCTCCAGGGTCCTGCTCAGTGTCTCTGACGTCACTGTCTCTGGGCTGACAGGCAGTCGCCTCACTTGTGCTGGTTCCAGGGTCCTGATCAGTGTCTCTGAGGTCACTGTCTCTGGGCTGACAGACAGTCGCCTCACCTGTGCTGGTTCCAGGGTCCTGATCAGTGTCTCTGACGTCACTGCCTCTGGCCTGACAGACAGTCGGCTCACTTGTACCGGTTCCAGGGTCCTGCTCAGTGTCTCTGACGTCACTGTCTCTGGGCTGACAGACATTCGCCTCACGTGCTGGTTCCATGGTCCTGCTCTGTGTCTCTGACGTCACTGTCCCTGGGCCGACAGACAGTTTTGCCGGTTCCAGGTTCCTGATCAGTGTCTCTGACGTCACTGTCTATGGGCTGACAGACAGTCGCCTCACCTTTGCTGGTTCCAGGGTCCTGATCAGTGTCTCTGACGTCACTGTCTCTGGCCTGACAGACAGTCGCCTCACTTGTGCCGGTTCCAGTGTCCTGATCAGTGTCTCTGACGTCACTGTCACTGGGCTGACAGACAGTCGCCTCACTTGTGCTGGTTCCAGGGTCCTGCTTAGTGTCTCTGACGTCACTCTCTCTGGGCTGACAGACAGTCGCCTCACTTGTGCTGTTTCCAGGGTCCTGATCAGTGTCTCTGTCGTCACTGTCTCTGGGCTGACAGACATTCGCCTCACGTGCTGGCTCCAGGGTCCTGATCAGTGTCTCTGACGTCACTGTCTCTGCGCTGACAGACAGTCGCCTCACGTACCGGTTCCAGGGTCTGCTCAGTGTCTCTGACGTCACTCTCTCTGGTCTGACAGACAGTCGCCTCACTTGTACCGGTTCCAGGGTCTGATCAGTGTCTCTGACGTCACTGTCTCTGGGCTGACAGACATTCGCCTCACGTGCTGGTTCCAGGGTCCTGACCAGTGTCTCTGACGTCACTGTCTCTGGGCTGACAGACAGTCGCCTCACTTGTACCGGTTCCAGGGTCCTGCTCAGTGTCTCTGACGTCACTGCCTCTGGGCTGACAGACATTCGCCTCACGTGCTGGTTCCAGGATCCTGATGAGTGTCTCTGACGTCACTGTGTCTGGGCTGACAGACAGTCGCCTCACTTGTGCTGTTTCCAGGGTCCTGATCAGTGTCTCTGACGTCACTGTCTCTGGGCTGACAGACAGTCGCCTCACGTGCTGGTTCCAGGGTCCTGTTCAGTGTCTCTGATGTCACTGTCTCTGGGCTGAATTTGATCCACTTCCGCTGTGGCCGGATCGCATTCCATTGGGACATTGCTCTCAATCTGACCCTGCTTTGGTACCTTGCTTCCCGTGTCTTGATCATCTTCAATCGATGATTTACCTGGTAAAAATCTCTCGAATGCTTTCCATATTTTATTTAATTTCCCACCTGAAATAAATGATGAATTGCAGGTTGTAGTGAAGTGACTTAGATACGAGCAGAACAAGGATTCGCAGTGGGTGGTTACAATAAGAACATGAGACATTGGACCATAATTAGGACATTTGGTCCATCGATTCTGCTCCGCCATTTAATCATGGCTGATCCTTTTTTCCGCTCCTCAACCCGAGTTCCTCGCCTTCTCCCTGTAACCTTGATGTTGTGTCCCATCAAGAACCTATCAATCTCTGCTTTAAGTAACAACCCAACAACCTGGCCTCCACAGCTGCCTGTGGTAACAAATTCCACAAATTCACCACCCACTGGCTAAAGAAATGTCTCTGCATCTCTGTTTCGGATGGATGATCCTCTATCCTGAGTCTGTGTCCTCTGAATCTACACTTTCCCACCATGGGAAAAATCCTTTCCCCATCTGTTCGCTCTCGGCCTTTCAGCATTCGAAAGGGTTCAATGAGATCACCCCCCGCCCAGCTTTATAAATTCCAGCTAAAGCAGACCAGAGCCATCAAATAATGGAGCCGAGACTCTGGCTGACCAGATTTGGAGCGGGACTGTGCTGGTGAATGTGAACCACACCTCCTGCCAGGTTACCATCCCGATAAGCCTGTGACTGGACACATCCACACCCAGAAAAAGAACAGGGTAGACGCAGTAATACTAATCACTAGCTACTCAGGAATTGAACACACTGATGTCCAGAGCTTCTTAATGGAATGGTGTCAGGTGATACCGGGAAATATCACTGGGTTTATTTTCCAGAAACAAAATCTCCCTGGGTCACAAACCGTCCAGTCACTGGTGTCACACACAGATCCGCCACCGGATTACACACTTCCGGATCCCCTCGATCAGATACTGTCCGTCCACTGTGTCAAAGTGTCCGATCCCCTGGGTCACAGACTGACCATTACCTCGAGACGCACACTGTCCACTCCCTGGGTCACAGATTGAACATTGCCTTGAGTCACAATCTGTCCGGTCTCCTGGGTCATAGACTAACCACTGCCTTGACTCACATACTGTCCAGTCGCCTCGATCACAGATTGACCATTACCTGGATACGCACATTGTCCCGTCTCCAGGGTCACACACAGATCAGCCACCGGAGTACACACAGGCGGATCCTCTGGACCACATACTCTCCGTACGCTTTGACATACAGTGTCCTGTCCCCTAGATCACCTACTGACCATTGCCTTGACACGCTCACTGTCCGGTCGCCTGGAGGAAACTTTTCTGTACTCTTTCCATCTCAAAGACATGTATGCTCTGCTCTACCGACGTGTATGAACAGTTCCAGGGAATGGAGCATCTGTACTCTTGGTCCCCCAGCTCCCATTGTCCTACAACACGTCTCAGGGCCCTACAATTTACTGTGTAATTCCTGCGCTGCTTTAACTTTACAAAGTGAACCCATTCATTAGAGCATATTCCACGGTCGTCTCAGTCTCCTTGTCAATTTACATAACCCTACTTTACCACTAATGTTGATGCCATTTGCAAACTAATGAACAATGTTAATTTTATCTACCAAACCTTCACTATAAAGAGCAAACAGTGGACATAACATCCATCCACACTACTGAGCACAAGCCTCCAAACTAAACGGCACTCTATTAGTAACCTACTGATTCCTTCCACCTCGCCAGTTCCACATCCAGTCGGCTAACTCGCCCGCAAGGACACGAATCTCAGTGTTACATATGGAGACATGTATGTACATTGATGATAAATTCAGTGAACTTTCAACTTTCAATACTCCAAAAATTACGGGTAGACAATGTGTGGAGACAACAGTTAGCATGCTTGCTGTCATTAGCTGCAGCACAGAATACTGGCGCAAAGAGATCTTGTGACAAGTTTATAAACTGTTGGTTGGACCAGTTAGAATAACGTGTGCGGTCCTGGTAACAATACTACAGGAAGGACATATTAGTACCGGAGAGATTGCAGATTGAAATTTTCAATTACAAAAGATTGAATCGGATGAGAACGTTTTCTGACTCAGAGAAAATCCTCTCCCTCCATCGATGCTGTTGATCTGCTGAGTTCCTCCATCATCTTGCGTGTTCCCCACTCTAGTTCCCCTCTTGAAACGCCGAGTGGTTCACTTTAATCCTACTCACCAATGCCATTATATTGTCTCGATAGCCTTCCTTGATTCCACGTTTCTCTCTTGCTGTTTTATATTTCCTGTGCCATATCACCATTGAAGCTCCTTAATCGTATTTTGAGAAAACCACGTTCATCATTTGTCCAGAGCCCAGATATTCATTGGGGTATTAAAATACCGAAGCACATCACACATTTACCTACAATAATCTGTCTCCTGATCCTCATCTATTCCCAAAGCTGGCAATTTTCTCGGCTTGGCTACATAAAACGGTTTTCAGAAACATCCCTCAGCCTATGTAAGTTTCTTCATCTCAAATATTATGTACAAATGCGACAGAAGTTTAATTAGAACGATCCAATGATCATACCTGTAGCCATCCTGGTTCTGACTGACGATTGTTGGTTGTTGCTTTCTTGTTTACACTTTTGTCCTGATGCAGGAAAACTTCACATGCTGGATTCTCTGAATTACACACAAGCAGACTGTGAGTTAGAAAGAGTATGATTACTTTGCAAATATGACAGTATCTCCATTCCCTGTATCAGAGCAGCACTTGCCTTAGGGACCAATCATTCCCCGCTTCCATCAACTTCCCAGCCATGTCCGTATGTCTGTCCAGTGGTATCTGGCGCATCCTACTGATAGAGTCACAGAACAAACGAGGACACCTACAGTCCTTCAGCCCAACGAGAAAATGCTGACCACAGTACCCACAGAGATTGTCCTAATTTTCTGTGTTGGTCCCATTTACTCCTGGCCTCTTCACTCTATCTACACGTCACAACTCCATCTAGAAATATATAATTGTGCCTGCCTCATCCACTTCCTCTGGCAATTGCATTCACATCATCACTAACCTCTGCATAAAACCGTTGCTGCTCATGTCGGTTTTACAATTAATTTACCACTCTTCTGCCCATTTAGATCCCCTGTAAGTACGATAATCTTCACTGAAAGCAACATCCATTAATGTTGTGTCATCTGTGAACTCACTAGTAAAGCCCTGTGCGTTCGTATTCAAACGATTGCTATCAAATAACGAATATCAAAGGTCCCAACTTCTAGCCTTGCGGCACACCACTAGTTACCGGCCTCCGTTCTTCAACCACCACACGTTGCTTGCTACCTTCAAGGTAATTTTACTTTCTCTCGGAAGCGCATGGGTCCTTATCTTCCAGACCAAGCTGTCATGTGGCAACTTATCATAAGGCTTTGCCGAAATCCAATGT
The DNA here is from genome assembly GCF_030028105.1 of Mobula birostris. Taxonomy (NCBI): domain Eukaryota; kingdom Metazoa; phylum Chordata; class Chondrichthyes; order Myliobatiformes; family Myliobatidae; genus Mobula; species Mobula birostris. The sequence goes on from NC_092382.1 coordinate 11,840,149, forward strand.
ACCACATCCACTGTCCTGTCATTTTACTCTCATCTTCAAAATCCTTAACAAGTACTGTTGAACGCAACGTTCCATGCACAGTGCCATTTTTCACTCCTAATCAGACTCTGTCGATCCAAATGTCGGTGCATGACTGTCACATATTATGAAAAATTATCTCTTGCTTCTCCCTACGCTTCTCTGCTCTCACCATCAAAAAGCCAAAGTAGCAACCCGTGTTGATAATGTTTCTGTAAATGCTCAAAATTCCTGTCCCTAAGTATCCGTTCCAAGATTTTGCCCACCACTGATGTAACACTCACTAGTCTATAATCACCAGAATTATATCGTTTATACATTTATTGAATTACAAAAGAAGATTTGCCATTCTCCAGTCCCGTTTTACTACACCTGTGGCCAGAGAGAGCACACGGGTCATTGTCAATGTCACTGTAAAGTCCCTCCTCACTTCCCGTAGTGATGTGGTATACATTGGAATCTTAAAAAAAAACACCTCTTTCTTAACATTGCTATGCTAACGTCACAATCATAGTCCATGCCATTGGTAACTCTGACGCAAATCATTCATTGAGCACTTCATCCTCCAGGCACGTTTCCGTCTTTGCTCCTGAGTAGTCCTACCCTCAATCTGTTCATCCTCCTCTTCTTCACCAACGTGTAGAACTTGATGGGACTTTCCTTCATCCTACTCGTCAAGGACTTCTCAAGTCCCCTTGGACCTCTAAATCCCTTGTAAAGCTCCTTCCTGGATACCTTATAATTCTCTGGAGCCGTGCTTGAATGTTGCTTCCTAAATGTGCTATTCCCTGAGATAATGCGTTATCAATTTACGCTCCCAGATTGCTAAGAATAGCATCACAATTGTCCATCCACTAATTAAATTCTGTTCTTTATCGTCTTCTACATGCCTATGACCATGATAAAAGTTAGATTATTGTGATAACTATCTCAAAAAGGTCACCTATCGTGATGTCTACCAGTATCATTGCGTAGTACTGGACACAGTATGGGATCCCTTCCAGTTGGTCCATCCACAAGATAAATCAAGACTCATTCCGAGACACACAACATATTTTGCCCTATGGACCCATTTTGGAATAAGGAGGTGGGAATCAAATGCAGGAAAGTAGAAGTCACCAATGATAACTACCTTGTTATATTTGTACCTTTCCAAAAGCTGTCAAGTTATCTGCTTCTCGTTATCCCAGTGGCTTTAGGGAAAGCCTAGAGAATACTCCCAGAATGAATGACAGTGCCCGTACTGTTTCTGACTTTCACCCACACTGAGTCTGTCGATGGTCCCTCCATGATGTACTCCGATGATACCACCCTGATTAGCAATTATAATTGTCCTCCTTTCACTTCCCTCCATGTGCATTCTGAAACTCTGGAACATCAGACAGCCAATCCTTCCCTTGTAGCAGTCCTGCCTGTGTAATGGTGATAACATGTACCATCCATGTACTGAACCATGTTCTACATCCGTTAGTCTTGCGAGACCATGGATCTACGCCTGGAAAGTCTTCATACAACCGGGCAAGGTTGTATAGAAGACTGGCAGTTGTCCATGCTGCAAGTCTACCCTCTCCACGACACCGATGTTGTCCAAGGGAAGGGCAAGGGCCGATACAGCTTGGCACCAGTGCCGTCGCAGAGCACTGTGTGGTTAAATGCCTTGCTGAAGGCACGCTGCCTCGGCTAGGGTTCAAACTTACGACCTTCAGTTCGCTAGTCCAATGCCTTAATCACCTGGCCACGTACCCACACACTAACCATGTTATAAGTTACTCTTATTTTTCCTACTTATTGTATTCAACACATTTCAATCCATCCAAATGACGACCACCGTCCACAGCCTATCCTTACACTGCCTCTGTGAACTTTGCACCTACCTTTATATCAACTGCTCCATCATCTGACCAAACACTCTGGTTCCCATCCCTCAACGACTGAGTTTAAACCGACTCCGGCAGCTCCAGCAGACCTGGTTGCAGGGACATTCGCTCATCTCAAGTACAGGTAGAACTCGTGCCTTTTGTACAGGTTCAAATGGGAACATTGCAAAACACATTCCTGCTTGATCACAGATTCATAGGTTCTGACAATTTATTAGTCGAAAATACTGGATGTCGCCAGGGTATGTAAATGTAAATTATTGGTTGGCTTTTGCTTGTTGGGACTGAATGAAATGTGGTGCTGGGACCTTTGGCATCAAATGCGTTCGTTCTTAGCGAAGGCTTGCAGAACGATGTAATTGAGGGCAAGTATATCATTGCATCTTGCAATAGTCAGAGGAATCAATGTCGTGTTGCTGTCGTTGATGGTAGTTCCACATTTCTGCAAACAGTGCAGCAGAAACCAATTACTTCGTCTTGCAAAGAGAGGAAATTGTCAACGCATTTTGAGATGATTATGCCGTAACACAGGCAAGCAAGGAAACATTAAGACTGTCCAAAAGCTACTTTAGAAAATGAAAGAACTTGAAATGAGCAAACACTGAGGAAATATGCGTGACTTTAAAGATTGGTGCTGCTGACGGCACATTAACAGATCTGGAGTGATTGCAATTGGGTCTGACAGAGACATAACTGGTACTTCGGGGCTCATTCAGTCTCACTCCAACTATTTCATACCTTTCTTCTTACAGCAATGTATGTCAAAAGGACCAGAGTTTGAGTAAATGAGACTCACCAAACTTTCTCCTGACTGCATCACTGGAAACTCCGAGTCAGATTGGTTCTCTCCGGTTAATGCTCTCAGTCCTCAGGCTGGTTCAATTGTCGGTCTTCAGTTGTGGTTTGCTTCCAGTTGTGGGCTTTTCTTCCAATAAATCTCTCACCGCAGGTCTAACTTTAACCAGAGAGACAACGAAGCAAGTTAACAATACAAACGAGAACAAAACATTTCTGCACAATGTTATTAGAAACAGACCAACTGTAATTTAAATGTAGGAGACAAATGTAATGATCTCAGTGAGCAAACCTGTAATTGACCCTCACATGTCACCAAACCTGATATGGGATACGAAGGCGTCATCACTCAGTAATGGTGAGACATAAGACACAGGAAGAGAATTAGGTCATTCGGTCCATCAAGTCTGCTCCAGAATTCATCCATGGCTGATTTATTCCAACACCGTATTCCTGCTGCTATAACAGTCAGCCTACCTAGCAATCAAGAAGATGAATATACCCAACGACAGTCTCCATCACCCTCTTTGTTAACATAATTCCACAGGTCAATCAACACCTGTCTGCAGTAATTTCTCCCATCTTAGGTTTAGAGTGGAGCTTCTTTCATCTGAGGCTCCGCTCGCAGATCCCAGAGTCTCCATCTGATGGAGACATCATCCCGATGTAACATCCAGGCTTCGTAGTATTCAGTAGTTCTAAATAGCAAACCAACATCCCCAACCACCGCGATCCTCGTGAACTCCATTGAGTACAGGTACAAAGCCATAAAATTTTCCTCATTCATAAAGACTATCATTCCTGAGATTAATCATGTGAACCTTGTTAGAAATAACTATCTGGATCACCGTTCCAGGAATAACAGGCAAATTGATACCCGAATAATTCACTGGGAAAAGCCATGGTTTCTTTGCTGGTTTACAAACTATCACAAAATGAACGCCTGTGCACTTTCCATTTCCAGAAAATTTAAACTATTCCTGGGTGAATGCAATAAAAAGAAACCAGAATCAGTGGAAAAGAGCAGTTTGTAGGGAGAGGAAAAAAGATAACGAATCCGGTTCACAACTCTTGGCCAGTATGGATTCAAACATTATCCATATTTTAGTGCAGATCTACTATGGAGGGACTGAGGCTGAGGACTGAGATCTTGCAGAGGTTTCTAGGATTATGATAGGCGAAGATAAAGTAGACAGGGAGTACATATTCGCTAGTTAGAGATGTCTAATACTACAGGACATGCACTGAAGGTGTGAGGGAGTAGATGCAATAGAAATGTGAGGGCAAACACGAGGAACTCTGCAGATGCTGGAAATTCAAGCAACACACATCAAATTTGCTAGTGAGCGCAGCAGGCCAGGCAGCATCTCTAGGAAGAGGTACAGTCGACGTTTCGGGCCGAGACCCTTCGTCAGGACTAACTGAAGGAAGAGTGAGTAAGGGATTTGAAAGTGGGAGGGGGAGGGGGAGACCCGAAATGATAGGAGAAGACAGGAGGGGGAGGGATGGAGCCAAGAGCTGGACAGGTGATTGGCAAAAGGGATATGAGAGGATCATGGGACAGGAGGCCTAGGGAGAAGGAAAAGGTGGGGGGGGGGGGTGGGACCAAGAGGATGGGCAAGGGTTATAGTCAGAGGGACAGAGGGAGAAAAAGGAGAGAGAGAGAGAAAGAATGTGTGTATATAAATAAACAGCGGGGTACGAGGGGGAGGTGGGGCATTAGCGGAAGTTAAAGAAGTCAATGTTCGTGCCATCAGGTTGGAGGCTACACAGACGGAATACAAGGTGTTGTTCCTCCAACCTGAGTGTGGCTTCATCTTTACAGTAGAGGAGGCCGTGGATAGACATATCAGAATGGGAATGGGATGTGGAATTAAATTGTGTGGCCACTGGGAGATCCTGCTTTCTCTGGCGGACAGAGCGTAGGTGTTCAGCAAAACGATCTCCCAGTCTGCGTCGGTCTCCAATATATACAACGCCACATCGGGAGCATCGGACACAGTATATCACCCAAGCCGACTCACAGCTGAGTCGGCTTGGGTGATATACTTTGTCCGGTGCTCCTGATGTGGCCTTCTATATATTGGAGAGACCCGACGCAGACTGTCTGGGGCCCTGAATAGTGGTAAGGGAGGAAGTGTAAGGGCGTGTGTAGCACTTGTTCCGCTTACAAGGATAATTTCCAGGAGGGAGATCAGTGGGGAGGGATGGGGGGGGGGTGCGGGACGAATGGACAAGGGAGTCGCGTAGGGAGAGATCCCTGCAGAAAGCAGAGAGTGGGGTGTAAGGAAAGATGTGCTTAGTGGTGGGATCCCGTTGGAGGTGGCAGAAGTTACGGAGAATAATATGTTGTACCCGGAGACTGGTGGGGTGGAGGTGAGGACCAGGGGAACCCTATTCCTAGTGCGCTGACGGGGGGATGGAGTGAGAGCAGATGTGCGTGAAATGGGGGAGATGCGTTTGAGAGCAGAGTTGATGGTGGAGGAAGGGAAGCCCCTTTCTTTAAAAAAGGAAGACATCTCCCTCGTTCTGGAATGAAAAGAGAGCAGATGCGTCGGAGACGGAGGAATTGCGAGAAGGGGATGGCATTTTTGCAAGAGACAGGGTGAGAAGAGGAATAGTCCAGTTAGCTGTGAGAGTCAGTAGGCTTATAGTAGACATCAGTAGATAAGCTGTCTCCAGAGATAGAGACAGAAAGATCTCGAAAGGGGAGGGATGTGTCGGAAATGGACCAGGTAAACTTGAGGGCAGGGTGAAAGTTGGAGGCAAAGTTAATGAAGTCAACGAGCTCAGCATGCGTGCAAGAAGCAGCGCCAATGCAGTCGTCGATGTAGCGAAGGAAAAGTGGGGGACAGATACCAGAATAGGTGTGGAACATAGATTGTTCCACAAACCCAACAAAAAGGCAGGCATAGCTAGGACCCATACAGGTGCCCATAGCTACACCTTTAGTTTGGAGGAAGTGGGAGGAGCCAAAGGAGAAATTATTAAGAGTAAGGACTAATTCCGCTAGACGGAGCAGAGTGGTGGTAGAGGGGAACTGATCAGGTCTGGAATCCAAAAAGTAGAGGAGAGCTTTGAGACTTTCCTGATGGGGGATGGAAGCATATAGGGACTCAACATCCATGGTGAAAATAAAGCGGTGGGGGCCAGGGAACTTTAAATCATCGAAAGGTTTAAGAGCGTGAGAAGTGTCACGAATATAGGTAGGAAGGGATTGAACAAGGGGGGATAAAACCGTGTCGAGGTATGCAGGAACGAGTTCGGCGGGGCAGGAGCAAGCTTAGACAATATGTCTATGCCAGGACAGGCAGGTTTGTGGATCTTGGGTAGGAGGTAGAAACGGGAAGTGCGGAATGTGGGAACTATAAGGTTGGTAGTAGTGGATGGGAGATCCCCTGAGCGGATGAAGTCGGTGATGGTGTTGGAAGGAATGTGAGGGTAGGTTGTTTTACGCAGGGAGAGGTGGATGCCAGGAATGCGCTCCCTGGTGTGGTGGTAGAAACAAATAAGTTGAAGACTTTTAAGAGAAGTTGACATAGGCACATGAATGTGCAGAAGTTTGAAATGATATGGACATTGTGTAGGTAGGAGTGATTAGTGTTTTGTGGGGTTGATTTACTGTTTAGCTTTTTCGAAACAATATTCTGGGCCGAAGGGCCTGTTCCTGTGATGTATTGTTCTGTCCTGTGTCCATCACCTTGAGTTTCTGTTTGACTCCCACTGGGTGGCAGACAAGGGACCGTGAGGGGGAATTTCCAAACATGGATTGAACACTGAACCTTCAGATCGATTTCAACGGCTTCAAACTCGGAACAGTCCAGTTAATCACCAACTCTCTCTGTGCGTATGGAATGGGAACTCATTCTCTGCTTTGCTTCCAAAGGAACTCTAGAACTAAACATCTGTGAGAACGTAAATACTCGCTCAACATCTCATAAACCCGGGCACTTTGATCTTTGGGTGAATAAGCCCTGTGGGGTATTCCAGGACCCAACCTCACACGTCACAACACACAACAAGAGCATCGCACATCTTCGCCACTTCTCACACTGGGTGGTGTAATCAGCGATTCCCACTGCCAGTATCCTTTTCAACGCGGAAGGAGTTCCAACCAGTCCCATCTGTAGAAGCATAAACCTGCCTGAAAGCCCCAACAGTGTAAGTTACATATTCCTGGAGTCCCCTTCCCAGGATTATAAACCAAGCCTCAATGTTTCCGGGAATCTTTGCTGCCAGTAATATACAGCTGTGTCTCAGCTATTATCAGTTCAAACACTAACACTCCCACACCGACCAGGACACAACTGAAAGCATATGATTCTTTGTCGGGACTGGGATCGAGCTGGAAACATGAACCTTGGGTCACAAAGAGGGCACGGATGAATTTCAACTGATCTGTATAGTTCAATCGAGCATATTTGTCCATTATTTTATTGTTGAGTGAGACATGGGGCAGGTCAATTGGTCGGCACATTTCGTGCAGTATAACAGGAATAAAATGATTTTGATAAAAAATTGAAATTATATTATTGGGAACTCAGTACAACAGATTCTCTTTTTGAACTTGATCCACACATACTGGCTCATTTCATGATGTTTGTTAAATCCTGAACAGAATTGTGCAAATACAATCCCGACATTCATAATTTATCTCTTCATTCCAGCTCCTGTAGAGTAAATTCTCAAAGCATTCTCTCGCATCCACAATGGCTCTTGAGGCCACTGTCTCTCCGGTGAGCGGCAGGGACTACAGAGCGGTAAAAGTCTTCAACATTCCTCGCAGCACTGGTGGGCTGTTACCCTGGTGACGGAGGAAATAGCTCACCGAAAGTAGCCGAAAACGGAAATAAGAAACTCAATGTGACAGGTTCTGAGTTTCCGTATGAGCAAAATGAACACTGATTCTCGTGGATGTATTAACCCTGTTGAGGTGCATTCAGTAATTTTCCTGGTACTTTCACCTCTGCAGAACTATCACTATCAGCGGTGCTGACGCAGGTCCAAAACAAAAACACATTGTTGGATACGACCTGTCTGCAACAAATGTCGATTATGTGTCGAACGATGAAATTAAATTCATAGAGCCCTTACAGCACAGACACAGAACTGTTAACCCATCCAGTCCGTGCCATGTTCGATGTGGTCCCATCCCCCTGCACCCAGACCATAGCCCTCTATATCTCCCTTATCCATGTACCTACCCAAACATCTCTCAGATACTACAAATGAACCTTCATCTCTCACTTCTGCTGGGAGCTGGTTGCGCATTCGCACCACCCTCAGAGTGAAGCAGTTCCCCCTCGGATTCCTCTTAAATATTTCACTTTTTGCAGTAAACCCATGATCTTCTCCGATCTGTGCGGCAAAAGCACACAGATATATTCACCTTACTTATATCATAATCATTTTGTAAACCTCCAGCAGCGTTTCCGAAACTGGAGTTCACGGACTCTTGTGTTAATAGTAGGGATCAATGGCAAAAAAGGTTGTGAACCTCTGCTAGAACCTCCCCTCGTTCTCCTTTGCTTCAGGGACTCAAGTCCTAACCTGTTCAACCTCTCCCTATAACTCATTTACTGAACTACCAGCAACATCCGTATATTTCCCCTGGCACTCTTCATCCAAGTAGCTGACCATCATTGCACGCAATTCTGAAAATTTGGATACTCAGTGTCTTTGACAGCTTGCGCATTAACCTTCCAGCTCCTCCTCGAAATACCCTGATATAATTAGGCCAAGAATCCCAGAACTCTCTTTATGACGGTACCTATCTCTGGTGCCACTTTCAAGGAAGTATGGTTCTGTATTCCCATGTCACGTTGTTCGGTCACACACCGCTGACCCCTGCCAGTCACTCTGTAAGTCATATACTGGTTTCTCCTACCCACACTTATCTGCATTAGATCCCAACTGATAGCTTTGAACCTAGTTTCCCAGTTTCACACAACTCCGTTTCCCAAGAGACTTAAATTACTCTAAGTGTTACGTACACGCAACGGTTTAAATGAACCAGCAGCAATAGAACACACCTGGAGTCTGGTTTTGATGTTAAAATCACTATAAGTTAGTAACTAGTGTTTGTGTGTGTATAAATATAATTCCAAAACTCGTACAAGCTCGGGTGGCAAGATTTAAAGTCTTACGATGGAAATGTAAGGAAGTTCAGTTCGATCCACGGAATTAGTATGTGAGAGAGAGATGTATTTGTAATCCAAGGTGAAAACCACACTATGAGAAGAACGAGTAAACAGGTACCGTTGATCTTCCGTCCTCAGGCTCCGAATCCACTCTCGAGTTAGCCAAACACAGCTTATCACTAAGGGGACAGTCTTCGAGGGTGAGCTACCACCCAGGCAAGGGTAGACACACCGGTAGCCTCCACAGGGTCAGCTCTTCGACACACCGTGATGGCCACTGATCAATTACCCTGATCGATCCTCAACCCACGCTTGTGGGCACTCGAAAGTTCCACCCAGTGACTCCTCTGTCACTGGCCTCCTTTCACTGACCGGTCGCCGTAACCGGTGTCCCACTGTGTGTCTCTGGGAGAGTCATCTGACCTTGCTTAAATAAACACGCTGCGAAGCAACTGTGAACATCGAACTGTCCATCACATAACCCCGCCTCTCTCTCACCATGGCAACCAAGAAGCAACTGTGAACATCGAACTGTCCATCACATAACTCCGCCTCTCTCTCACCATGGCAACCAAGAAGCAACTGTGAACATCGAACTGTCCATCACATAACTCCGCCTCTCTCTCACCATGGCAACCAAGAAGCAACTGTGAACATAGAACTGTCAATCACATAACTCCGCCTCTCTCTCACCATAGCAACCCAGAAGCAGGCTGCAGTACTGTAGCAGTTTCTCTATCTCTCTCTCTCACTTTTAAAGGCACAGTCCATGCCCGTCACACCAAGGCAATGTACTAAAAAGCTACACATGAAATAAAGACTCAACAGATAAAGAACGTCTAAGGAACGAAGTTTATATTTTCAGGTCTAACACCCTGTGTTGGAATGGCTGTCAACAATTTATGATTTGATGTTTGCAACATCTTAAATTTTTCTTTAGTTTCCATCTGTTCACAGACAGACGACAATGAATGGGAATTTCCAAACACGGTGAGCACGCTGAATCAGGGGTAGATAGCCAATGATGCCAACGCTGATCAGCACATTCTGTGCATTGAGACTAACTCTCAGGTAGGTGGGCCATTTGGCTTTGAACTCCACACACCTGAGTAACGAACCTTGACATGTGTGGCTGGGCATCGAGGGCACTACAGAGTACAAGGGGAAAACGTCGTGTTGGCTGTACCAGTGACGCCTCCCTCCCTGATGCTCTAAACAATGCTTGAGGCTTGAACACAAGCTGGCCACAAAACGCTATTCCCCTCGCAGGTGAGCCGCCACTGTTTGTAACAGCAGATGTAATAAAGACTCTGCAGAGATGCCTGGACAGAAAATATCCAGGGTGAGTACTTAAACAGGCCACTGATGTCTTCACGGCCATCTTCAACACTTCACTAATTTATGGTGCTGTTCCACGTGCCAAAAATTAGCCACCATCCTCCCCGTACCAACGAACTCTACACCTTCACATATCAAAGTCTCCAATCCCTGCTGACTGGGCAGTCACCAATATGTTTACCGACCGAATCACTCTTCAGCCGAAGCCATAGCATTTGTCATTCACCTTGGCCTGACACGTCTAGAAAACAAAGACTCTGTCAGAATGTTTTTTTTTTTGATTTTCATTTTTCCATTCAACACTATTGTCCCACAGGCCTTGGTGAACAAATTTCTACCCCTCCGTCTAAACAAGCCATTGTACAAATGTGTGTTGGACTTCTTAAACAAATGATCTCAGATAGTCAGGATACACTACCGCTCCTCTATCTTCATCATCTTCGACACCGGTGACCCCCAGGAGTTTGTGCTGAGCCAATTGCTGTACATGCTCACTGATGACTGATCGAACACACCCAAGTCATCACAGTGTCAAGCTTGCCGATGACACGACAGTGGTGGGACCCATCACTAATATCGGTGAGATGACATACAGAGAGAAGAGGGTCTGGCGCCACAGTGGAAACTGGAAGTGGTTTCAAACCCCTGGGCATGCACATCTTACAAAACCGTTCATGGCCACAAAACATATTTCACACAATCAGGAAAGCTCAGCAACGCCGCACGAACCTTCTAAGGAGACTTAAGAGAGCTGAACTGTGTTCAAACTCTATATACCGTCGTCCTTCTACAGACGTCCGACAGAGAACATCCCAACATACTGCATCACTGCGTGGTACGGAAACGGCACCGCGGTGGACAGGAATGATGTACAGTGGGTAGTGAAACTGCCCAACACATAATTGTCAGCAGCCTACCCGCTATCAAGGATATATATGTATAGACAGGTGCCGGCAATGGCCAGTAATATCATGAAGATCCCCATCCACCCTGATCATTGACGGACTGTCTCATTCATATCAGGGTGGAGGCTACGTAGCATCCACGCCAGGGCCACCAGACTCAAAAGCAGTTTCTCCCCGGCAGTAAGCCTGATCAACACCTCCACCCAATAACTCACCCCTCCACACGCCCATCACCACGCGTTTAACATTTCCTGTCAGTCACAAAACGTCCAGACACTCCTGTGCCAAACGTCACTTTATGGACATGCAGTCAATGCCTGTCACCATATGTCCAGACACACCTGTGCCTAACGTCACTTTATGGACATAAAATCAATTTTTATACGCTATCACAGGCATTGTTTTATTTTTTAATAATTTTGTTCTCCTTTACACCAGTGTACTGGAATGACCTTAAACGACCCCAAATCTTGAACCCTGGGGAGAATACCACGACCAACCACATTATCTATACACCCTCTTGATCTTATAAACACCTAAAATGTTACCCCCATTCTCCTGTGAAATAAAGATCCAGCTCGGCCAACCTCTTCCTATGACTCGGCCCTCTCGTCCAGGCAACATCTTCAGCAATCTCGTCTGCACCCTCTCCAGATTGATAATATCTTTCCTACAGTAGGGTGAACAAATAATACTCGGTGTTGACTCACCAACAATTTCTATAAGTTCAATATAATGGCCATAATCCAAATCTCTATGCCCCAACTGATGAAGGCCAGCATGACTAAAACATCCTTTTCCATCATCTATACTTGCCCGTAAACTTTCAGTACACTTGTACTCCCAGATCTCTCTCTGCCACAACACTCCATGCCCTCCCATTCACTATACCAGTCCCACCCCAGACTGAATGTCCAAAATGCAGGATCTCTCACTTCTCCAACTTAAAAAAAACATTTGCCATTTCTCAGCCCATCTCCATTACTGATCAAGATCCCTTTGAAATTTATTGTGACCTATTGCAATATCTACCAGTCTCCCGAATTTAGCATCAGGCTTGCTAACCGTGCCACGTGCATTCATATACAAATCAATGGCATGAATAATGAATTACAGAGGTGTCAAAGCTGACACACACACACACACACACACACACACCACATTTATCAGAAACCTCCATTCGCTAAATCCATTTTCAATCATCACCCTCTACTGCCTGTCATCGAGCCCAGTGTGAATCCACTGCGCAATCTCCCCGTGAATCCCACGTGACCTAACCTTCCACATCAGCTGCCACCCAGGATGTTGGTAAAAAGTTTTACCAAAATCCAGATAACCAACAACACTGCCCAACTTCATCTATCCCTCCAGTTACCTCTTCCAAAAATAGCCAAAATATTTGACTAATATGATGCCCTATAGGGTGGTGTGGTTGGTGACTTCCCCATAACCAACGTCCAATTGCCCGAGACTTCAGCTTCACTGCAGACTGAGGAAATTCCGATCCCAGCTGTAAATTACCAACCTGGAATGAAGTCAGTATACTGCCAGTTCTATATTCCCAGAGACTCCATCCCAATATTATAAGCCACACGCAGACTCCCCTAGGACGCTTTGGCACAGGCGATTTGCCATGGTGTTCCTGCCAGTTCCGATTCACAAACTAAGGTGGAACAGGAAACTAATGACTATCTGCCTTGGCCGGGGCTCAGGCCGGTTCACCGGTCTGTGGATTGTGCGAGAAAGCAGACAGACTTCAGCTTGTCTCCAGCAGCTAAATTGAGCATGTTTCATAACAATGTCATTGCTGTGTAGGATCTTGCCATGCACAGCCGGCTGCCATGTTGCACACAGAGTAGCAAGAACAATATGCTTTTGATGTAAAATTATTAAATAGACAATGCTGGGAACTTAGTACATCAGGCAACATCTGTGAAAGGAGAAATGGTGGAAGACCCAGTGTCAGAACTGGGCACTTCCAGGATTTTCACCTTCTTACTTTAAATTTCCTGCAAAGGCAGTATTTTTTTTTTTGCTTCTCTATTTTAATGCATAGATATCATCTGATTACAAAGTTCTTGGGACACCCCGAAACTGATCAGCAGATTTGTGCAAATAGAATCCCACATCCCCCAGCTTGTTAGTTCTCAGTTCATTCTGACCCCGGTGTAGTACATGCCGTACAGTCAATGCTCACAGCATCCTTTCCTCCCACTGTCACTCTGTTACATTTGCTCCTGAGGCCACTGTCTCTACGCTGAGAGGCGGTGACCACAGAGTGATAAAAAGTACACTTGCTGCAGCTCTGACGGGCTGTTACCCTGGAAACGGAGGAAGTGGCTCACCGAAAATAACCAAAAAAGGAAATAACAAACTCAACATCAGATGCTGTGAGCTCCATTATTACAAAGATTAACACTGCAGCCATTTTGTAACGGGGAAACTAAAATTGAAATGGCTGCTTTTACCCTGCCACCTGCTGTGTTCAATTAAACCTCTGGTAGCTCCAGCTATCAAAAACCCAATCCTGGAAAACTTGTAAAACAAATCTTATCACCTAAACCCCGGTGAAGATTTCTTTGAGCATTTACCTTGCTATAACCAGACTGTTACATTGCACCTTGTTAAAGACAATGTAGACGCGCTATACATACAAAACAGCAAGTTGCCAAAATATCTTTAACATAATTAAAACAAAACCGCTAGAATTGTTCGACAAGACAGAGAGTATGTTAATATTTCAGATGGAAGACCCTGTATCGGAGCTGAGCCTGTCTGTAGGAGCCACGTATCTGTTCTCTATCTGCATTAGAGTCTGTGTTGCGTATTAATGATGTTTGTTTTCGTTTCTCAATCTGTTCCACAACACTCCCTGCCCTCCCATTCACTATACCGGTCCCACCCTGGCCTCGACTGTCCGAAAGACCAACTCTCACTTGTTCAAGTTGAAAACCATTCGCCATTTCTCAGCCCGTCTTCTGAACTGACCAAGATGTCTTTGAAATTTATTGTAACCTGTTGCAATATCAACCAGACGCCCGAATTTAGTATCAAACTTGCAAACTGTGCCATGTACACTCATATACAAATCAATGGCATGAATAAAATTAACGAGGTCTCGACACTGACAGGCACATCCCACTCGTCACAGGCCTCCATTGGCTAAATCCATCTTCAATCATCACCCTCTGCTTCTTGTTCTCGATCCCGGTGTGAATCCATCTGCAAACTCCCCATGAATCCCATGTGACCTATCCTTCCATATCAGCTGCCATGCGGGACCTCCTTACAGACTTTTCCAAAGTTCAGATGAACAACATCACTGCCCTATTTCATCAATCCTCATAGTTAGCTGTTCAAAAATCTCCAGAATACTTGTCAGATTTGATGTCCCACTGGGTGGTGCAGACGACAATTTCCCCATAACCAATGTCTAACCGCCCGAGACTTCACCTTCACTGCAGACTGAGGAAATTCCAACCTGTCGAATTACCAACCTGGACTGAAGCCCGTATACTGCCAGAGTCACCAGCCCAATATTATAACCAATACAAAGCCACTTTGGTGCCAGCGATTTGCCGTGATGTTCCTGCCATTTCCGGCTCAAAATCTGAGATGGAACTGGAACCTAATGACCCTCTGCCGGGGCTGGTGGTCAGGTTGGTTCAGCAATCTGTAGATTTTCAGAGGATGCAGATACACTTCAGCTTGTTTCCAGCAACTAAACTGAGCACGTTGGTCACAATGTCATTGCTGTGTGGGATATTGCCATGTTTCCCCTCAGTGTAGCAGGAACAAAATGTAAAATTATAAAGTAGAAAATTATGGGAACTCAGTACATCAGGTTACATCTGTGAAAGGAGAAATGGTGGAAGATCCGATATCTAAACTTGGACTGTCCAAGATGCTGCAGATCTGCTGGGCGTTTCCAGTACTTTCGTCTTCTTCAAATTTCATGCAACTGTAGTGTTATTCCACCTCCTCATTTTAATGCACAGATGGTAACTGATTGCAAAATATCAGCAACGCGCTAAAATGTAAATACCACCCTACTCCAATCAGTTCGTTATTTCAGAGTTCATTCTGACCCTGGTGTAATACATCCCATACAGTCAATGCTCACAGCATCCTTTCCTCCCGCTGTCACTCTGTTACATTTGCTCCTGAGGCCACTGTCTCTACGCTGAAAGGCGCTGACCGCAGATCGACCACATGTGCAACACTTGCTTCAGCTCTGACAGGCTGTTGCCCTGGAAACGGAGGAAGTGGCTCAGAAAAGTAACTGAAAAAGTGAGCCACAAACTCCATTTAAAATGCCAGGAGTTTCGTTATGACAAAGATTAACACTGGAACCATTTTTTTTTACAATGAAACTGTAATTGTAATGGTTGCTTTCACCCTGCCACGTGCTGCATTCAATAAAATGTCATATAGTTCTAGCTAACAAAACAGAAAACATCTAAACAAAAAAAGATGAAAATCAGTAAAACAAAAACATTTCCCGGAAAACTCAATGAAGTAAAAGGAGAAAGAGAACACTTCACAATGAAGACAAAGTTCAATAGAAAGATTGCTGATACTTATCATTGAGGTGTTGGGATACAGGCCGGACGGAACGGAACAAGATGGCAGAAAATGAGCAACGCAACCAGTTGGCGAAGAGATCAAGGACTATCTCTGATGGTCCTCCAGCAACACACAGAGACTGAAATAATTGTACATAATACTAGGTAACAGATTATCAAATAACAAAGCCAGAACAAACAATAAGAATTTCAGCGTATGCCCTTGGCCTGCTACCAAACTTTATCAACGCATCCTGGATGTATCCCAGCCGGATACTTCACACCTTCGTACAGCTACTGCTCTGCCTGTGACTGCACGAAATACCAGGGAACTGTGGACGCAGCTGAGCACAACATAGAAACAGGCAGCCCCTCCATGGACTGTGTTGATATTTCCCACTGCCGCAGCAAAATAGGCAACATAATCAAAGTTTTCCAGAAACTTTGATGTCAATGCAAGGAGCATTCGTAACAAGGTGGATGAATTATGTGCAGATTCTTATTAATGATTATGATATAGTTGGGATCACAGGGACATGGCACCAGGGTGACCAAGGATGGGAGCTCAACATTCAGGGATATTCAATATTCAGGAGGGATAGACATGAAAGAAAAGGAGGTGGGGTGGCGTTGCTGGTTAGAGAGGAGATTAACGCAATAGAAAGGAAGGACTTTAGCCAGGAAGATGTGGAATCAATATGGGTAGAGCTGCATAACACTAAAGGGCAGAAGACGCTGGTGGGAGTTGTGTACAGGCCACCTAACAGTAGTAGTGAGGTCGGAGATGGTATTAAACAGGAAATTAGAAATGTGTGCAATAAAGGAACAGCAGATATAATGGGTGACTTCAATCTACATGTAGATTGGGTGAACCAAATTGGTAAAGGTGCTGAGGAAGAGGATTTCTTGGAATGTATGTGGGATGGTTTTTTGAACCAACATGTCGAGGAACCAACTAGAGAGCAGGCTATTCTGGACTGGGTTTTGAGCAATGAGGAAGGGTTAATTGGCAATCTTGTCGTGAGAGGCCCCTTGGGTAAGAGTGACCATAATATGGTGGAATTCTTCATTAAGATGGAGAGTGACATAGTTAATTCAGAAACAAAGGTTCTCAACTTAAAGAGGGGTAACTTTGAAGGTATGAGACGTGAATTAGCTAAGATAGACTGGCAAATGACACTTAAGGGATTGACGGTGGATATGCAATGGCAAGCATTTAAAGGTTGCATGGATGAACTACAACAATTGTTCATCCCAGTTTGGCAAAAGAATAAATCAAGGAAGGTAGTGCACCCGTGGCTGACAAGAGAAATTAGGGATAGTATCAATTCCAAAGAAGAAGCATACAAATTAGCCAGAAAAAGTGGCTCACCTGAGGACTGGGAGAAACTCAGAGTTCAGCAGAGGAGGACAAAGGGCTTAATTAGGAAGGGGAAAAAAGATTATGAGAGAAAACTGGCAGGGAACTTTAAAACTGACTGTAAAAGCTTTTATAGATATGTGAAAAGAAAAAGATTGGTTGAGACAAATGTAGGTCCCCTACCGACAGAAACAGGTGAATTGATTATGGGGAGCAGTGACATGGCAGACCAATTGAATAATTACTTTGGTTCTGTCTTCACTAAGGAGGACATAAATAATCTTCCGGAAATAGTAGGGGACAGAGGGTCCAGTGAGATGGAGGAACTGAGAGAAATACATGTTAGTCGGGAAGTGGTGTTAGGTAAATTGAAGGGATTAAGGGCAGATAAATTCCAAGGGCCAGATAGTCTGCATCCCAGAGTGCTTAAGGAAGTAGCCCAAGAAATAGTGGATGCATTAGTGATAATTTTTCAAAACTCTTTAGATTCTGGACTAGTTCCTGAGGATTGGAGGGCGGCAGATGTAACCCCACTTTTTAAAAAAGGAGGGAGAGAGAAACCAGGGAATTATAGACCAGTTAGCCTAACGTCGGTGGTGGGGAAACTGCTAGAGTCAGTTATCAAGGATGTGATAACAGCACATTTGGAAAGCGGTGAAATCATCGGACAAAGTCAGCATGGATTTGTGAAAGGAAAATCATGTCTGACGAATCTCATAGAATTTTTTGAGGATGTAACTAGTAGATTGGATAGGGAAGAACCAGTGGATGTGGTATATTTGGATTTTCAAAAGGCTTTTGACAAGGTCCCACACAGGAGATTAGTGTGCAAACTTAAAGCACACGGTATTGGGGGTGAGGTATTGATGTGGATAGAGAATTGGTTGGCAGACAGGAAGCAAAGAGTGGGAATAAACGGGACCTTTCCAGAATGGCAGGCAGTGACTAGTGGGGTACCACAAGGCTCAGTGCTGGGACCCCGGTTGTTTACAATATATATTAATGACTTGGATGAGGGAATTAAATGCAGCATCTCCAAGTTTGCGGATGACACGAAGCTGGGCGGCAGTGTTAGGTGTGAGGAGGATGCTAAGAGGATGCAGGGTGACTTGGATAGGTTAGGTGAGTGAGCAAATTCATGGCAGATGCAATTTAATGTGGATAAGTGTGAATTTATCCAATTTGGTGGCAAAAACAGGAAAACAGATTATTATCTGAATGGTGGCCGATTACGAAAAGGGGAGGTGCAATGAGACCTGGGTGTCATTATACACCAGTCATTGAAAGTGGGCATGCAGGTACAGCAGGCAGTGAAAACGGCGAATGGTATGCTGGCATTTATAGCGAGAGGATTCGAGTACAGGAGCAGGGAGGTACTACTGCAGTTGTACAAGGCCTTGGTGAGACCACACCTGGAGTATTGTGTGCAGATTTGGTCCCCTAATCTGAGGGAAGACATCCTTGCCATAGAGGAAGTACAAAGAAGGTTCACCAGATTGATTCCTGGGATAGCAGGACTTTCGTATGATGAAAGACTGGATGAACTAGGCTTATACTCGTTGGAATTTAGAAGATTGAGGGGAGATCTGATTGAAACGTATAAAATCCTAAAGGGATTGGACAGGCTAGATGCAGGAAGATTGTTCCCGATGTTGGGGAAGTCCAGAACGAGGGGTCACAGTTTGAGGATAAAGGGGAAGCCTTTTATGACTGAGATTAGGAAAAACTTCTTCATGCAGAGATTGGTGAATCTGTGGAATTCTCTGCCACAGGAAACAGTTGAGGCCAGTTCATTGGCTATATTTAAGAGTGAGTTAGATGTGGCCCTTGTGGCTATGGGGATCAGGGGGTATGGAGGGAAGGCTGGTACAGGGTTCTGAGTTGAATGATCAGCCATGATCATACTGAATAGTGGTGCAGGCTCGAGGGGCCGAATGGCCTACTCCTGCACCTATTTTCTATGTTTCTAAACCTAGATATTCTCACCTCTCCCCACCCATCTGGGCGATGATTTATGAAAAAAAAGAAACAGAAATAAAATGAAACAGGTATAGTTTCACTACACCTCGGTACTTGACAATAATAAACGATTTCCCACTTTAATTGTGTGGAAATATCAGACAGAATGAGCTTCTGCTCTGGAACAGCTAGAGAAACTGCACTAAAGTGTTCACACTTTTGAGGAACCCACCTATATGGAATATGCTTACATGGATTTCCCGGAAACATTGGCTGCACTTCGGCAAGTCGCAATGCAGGAATGGAATCAAGAACAAAATGCCCAGACAAAAAAAAGGTGACGTCACTAATCTGGATCTCACTACTGGTCTCAACGGGCGAAAGATAAACCCTCACACACGTGGGGTAATGTCCCTAACGGGTTATTACTGCCCATTTGTCTTCTCTGTCCGCAAGAACACAACAGGCCGAATGGCCGATTCCCGTGTACTGGAATTATGTAAAACAATTGTCTACCCCGGGCGTCGCTCCACGTGAAATTTGGATCCGCCACCGGGCCGGAAAATAGACGTGGAGAACCCCGGGTACAACTCCACAGATGGCAGTACTTCCGGCATCGCCTCATCCCGCTCCCAGGACGAGAGCAACAGGGGCTGAGCGGAGGCTCATCTCCGGCGGCTCGGTGTGAAGGTCCCACAACCAGGATCGACCCCGGCAAGTTTTGGCCAGCAACCCGGACCGAAACCGCCTGTTCGGGTGAGTTAACGGGACTCTCTGCCCATCGTCAGACTTCCCCGCTCGGGACCGTCCTCAGTACTCACCGATGGGAATTTTCCCCGTAGACAGTAAATCTTCCCCCGGCT
This sequence comes from Mobula birostris, assembly GCF_030028105.1. Classification (NCBI taxonomy): domain Eukaryota; kingdom Metazoa; phylum Chordata; class Chondrichthyes; order Myliobatiformes; family Myliobatidae; genus Mobula; species Mobula birostris. The sequence goes on from NC_092382.1 coordinate 11,859,969, forward strand.
CCCCGCCGACGATCCGCATCAACGCTGAACGGAAAGGAAACCACCGACTATCGATACTGAGCATGCGCAGTATGAGCTCCGCGTCTCCAGCGCTGTGGTAGGCGGAGAGCGGTGGTGGGGGAGCGGATACAAACCTGCAGCTCCGCGGTAAACGGGATTGGTGAGTCTCTCATGTCAATATTAGAATCAGGTTCAATATCACCGGTATGTGTCATAAAAATGTGTTGTCTTTACGGCAGCAATACTAAGTAATATATAATAACAGAGAAAAACTGTGAACCACAATAAGGACGTGTGTGTGTGTGTGTGTGTGTGTGTGTGTGTGTGTGGGAGTGTACAATTTTTTGAGCAGCACAGATGAATACAAGAGGTTCAAATCTCCCGTAAATAGGGTCATACATCGGGAAACAATGGCTGCACTTCAGCAGGTCATAACTGTGAAATGGGCTGAAAAACAAATGCCCACCCACAGTGGGAGGAGGTGACTGATTTGCACGCCACCGCCTTGTCTGAACGGGCAAAAAATGAAAGATGGGGATAGTTCCGGGATCACCGCCTCATTCCTCCCCCGCCCGTCAGAACTAGAACAACAGGGACTGAGCAGAGGCTCATTTCAGATGGTTCGCTGTGAAGGTCCCACAACCCGGACCGACGCCGGCAGGTTCTGCTCCTGGAAGCGGGCAGAGGCCGCCAATTCGGAGAAGTTAACGGCACTGACTGCCCAACATCAGGCCTCCCCGCTTGGGACCAGCCTCGATACGCACCGATGTGAACTTGATGTCTTCACCCCGCAGTCAGCGATCCCTCCCTCGGCTCAGTAAAGCAGAGCGGAGGGCGGGACTTGGGAAACAAGCCCGTGTTACGAACCAGCAGCAATAGATTACAAATGGAGTCTGGTTTTGATGTTAAAACCACTATCTTTATTAGTAACTACTTATAATATCTTAACTTAAGCAGGATAAACAAAAGTTAACAGTGTTACGTAGGCACATATGTGTGTGGCTTCCAAGGTAACAAACTTGGAAACAAAGCTAGAGTCTTATGAGGGTGAAATATGCAAGTTCGGTTGTCCACGAAGTGAATAATGGGAGAGAGAGAGATATCTGTAATCCGAGGCAAATGCAGAGAGTAGGCGATCACGTCGAATTTCACAGATAAACGGAAGAGCCGTCGTCGAAGATCTTATCCGTTGAATCGATCCAAAGTCCACTCAAATATCTCACCAAAGTGACCTGTCACAGGAATGTCGTCTTCAAGTGGTGACCACATCATATACCCAGGCAAGGGTTAACTTCGAGTGGTCCCACAGGACATTCCTGAACCCACTCCGATGGATTATACGAAGTTTCAGACACGCACTTCTGGAGTAATCCTGCCCCGGCAGTTCTTAGTTCCAGCACTTACTCAGACTGCGAAAGTCATATCTATCTATCTATCTATCTATCTATCTATCTATCTATCTATCTATCTATCTATCTATCTATCTATCTATCTATCTATCTCTCTCTCTCTCTCTCTCTCTCTCTCTCTCTCTCTCTCTCTCTCTCTCTCTCTCTATATATATATATATATATATATATATATATATATATTTTAATCTGCACAGCTGCGAAAACTTGTGACTGACGTCATAGTCCCGCCTCACTCAGGCGCTCTTAAAGTAACAGTCCACAGTGCGAACCCGCAGGCCCGTAACACCCGCAACTGCTGCACATCTGCGGTAATGTGTGATCACGTGACCGGTGGGAGGGTCTCCCCTGACAATTTCAGAATCTGGTTTAATATCACCGGCAATGTCCTGGAACGTGTTATCTTTCCGGCAGCAGTATAATGTAATTCATCATAGCCGAAAAAAGTAAATTTATAGATGTGTGTGTGTGTGTGTGTGTGTGTGTGTGTGTATTAAATTAAATAAGAGTGCAAAATTTAAATTAAAGCGTAATTAACCGATTCTCCACTGTAGTTGTGTGGAAATATAAGACAGCCTGGATTGCTGATTTAGATCTTCCAGGGGGAGGTTTAATTGTACTGTACACATTTTTGAGAAGTGCAAATAAGTGGAAAAGTTGTTCAATCTCGGAAAGATGCCGTCATAGAATCATAGAAAACATACAGCACAGTACAGGCCCTTTGGCCCACAAAGCAGTGCTGAACATGTCCCTACATTCGAACTACCTGGGTTTTACACATAGCCCTCTATTTTTCTACTGCTGCATATAGTCATCCAGGAGACTATTCAAAGACCCTATCGTTCTGGCTCCACCACCACCGCCGGCAAACCATTCCACGCACTCACCACTCTCTGCGTAAAAGTCTTACCCCTGACATCTCCTCTGTACCTGCTTCCAAGCACCTTAAAACTGTGCTCTCTCGTGCTAGCCATTTCAGCCCTGGGGAAAAAGCCTCTGAATATCCACACAATCAATGCTTCTCATTATCTTGTACACCTCGAATAAAGATGATTGAGGTCGAATCGTTCGGATAGAGATGGTGCTCTGTACTCGGTGTCGGAGGGCTGATCGGAGCTCAAAGTTTTCTGAAGACTCAGAGTTGACTGTGGTGGGGCATGGCAGGGAGAGTTTTTGTTCCTTCTCCCGTCTGCGTGAGATGTGGACTGTTCTTCATCAGGTTATGGTATTGTTGCACTGTTGTAACTATATGTTATAATTATGTGGTTTTGTTAGTTTTTTCAGTCTTGGTCTGCCCTGTGTTTTGTGATATCACACCGGAGGAAATACTGTATCATTTCTTAATGCATTCATTACTAAATGATAATAAAAGAGGACTGCTAGTCTTCATAATCTAATTTTACAAATTATCCAGCTGCTGCTGGGTGATCAGATTAAATCGGTTATTCCCCTCAGCCCTATTTCTCGGAGCACCGTAACTGCAGATTTCAAGTATAATTGTAAAGTGTACCGAAATTTCGATCCTCCTTGTGGAACACGGCTGCCCGCTGCCTTCCGGCCAGAATTCACTCTAATCATCTGCCTCCTGTGAGTAAGCCAATTGTGAACCAGGCAGCCAGGTTTCCCTGTGTCCCATGCCTCCTGACTTTCTGAATGAGTCCACAATGGGGAACTGATCAAACGCCTGACCAAAATTAATGCACCCACATCGACAGTTCTGATTCTTCTGTTTGTTTTAATTTCACTTTTTCAAATAATTCTGTCTGGCTCAGAAAGGACAACATGCCATGTTGTCTCTCCGTAGCCAGACTACGTTTCTCCAAATTCTCATCAATTTCCTCTTCAATAATCCTCTCCAGTAGTTTACCCACTACTGATGTAAGACTCCCTGGTCTATAATTTCAAGAAGTATAGCTGTTATCTTACGTCAACAAATGAATAACTTTTTCCAACCTGAAATCGTCTAGTTTTACCTCTGTGGCCAGCGAAGACACAAATATCCTGTCCAAAAGCTCAGCAGTAACTTCGCTCGCCGTCCAAAATTGCCTGGACTATATCCTTTGCTATATCGGGGAAATTATCCATCATAATGTTTTCCAAGTTTCCAGCGCATCCTCTTTTTCAGCGTCGGCATGTTCGAGCATATCTGCTTTTTTTCGCTGTGTTCACATTCATCAATGTATTCGGTGAGGAGATTCACTGCCTCCTTGGACTCCAGACACAAGTTTTCCTCTGATCTGCCCCCACTCTCTCCAGTCTCCTCCTGCTCTTCACAGTGCAACTCGCCAAGGCCTTCTCAACCCCCCTTCTACCTCTTCTAAGTCCACTGTTAAATTCTTTCTTGTCTGCACTGTGACTCGCCATAGCCCTATGTGATCCTTTCTTCCTAAATCTTAAGTATCTTTCTTTCTTCCTCTTGAATCGTTCCAATCTTCTTGTCTCCCAGGGTTACATTACGCTATTATCCTTTCCCTGCCATAAAGAGACAAGCCTATACTGAACCTCATGTCATTGTTCCTTCAACAATCACCATATATCTGCTGCGCATTTCCCGGAGTACACCATTTCCCAATTTACCTTCACAAGTTCCTGTCAGGTAGCCCCATAATTCGCAGAGCCCCAATTAAATACATTCCATGCTCCTGGTCCTATCCCCGTGCAAGGTAAATGTCGGGGAGTTCTGCCCTATCGCTCTGACATGCTGACCCGCGGAGAGATCTGTCACCTGATCCGTTTCCTTTTCTATTATTAGATCCGGTTTGGACTGTTCGCTAGTCCGAGTGTCTTCTTATAGTGACGTGAATCCTTCCTGGACACAACTGAGAAATTATGCCATACCGAAACCTTTTACCCTGGGGAGGTGCCAAAGAATATTGTGGAAGTTTCATTTACCCGTGCCAATAGCATGACACGTGTCGATCTTTCCCTTCCAATCGGTTCCTCGCTGTTCCCCTTGCAGTTCTTTTTGTTAATCTGGTGAGCGGCTGTATAGAATACTCCAAATAGGGAGATCGCGCCCTTCATGTTTCTGTGTTCATCTCACAGTCTATTAACAAACGAACGCTGCACTTTGTCCTCCCTTTCTGCATCTGCCTTACTATCCCTGATCTGCCATCGCGCCCCCTTTGCACTCTGTTACCCGACCCTGCCCATTTTTCAACATCTAAAACACGGAAAGTCCTGCAGCCATCCCTGCCCTTGTGACAGTCGAGTGTCTGTGATAGTTTGCAACATACTCCAACTATTGTAACAAACACGCCAGCAGCATTGAACGTTTCTGTTGCTCCCTACCTGAACTGCATGAAGTCAGCAATCTTCCGTGAATTCTACAATTTCCGGATGAGCAGGTATATGATTAATTGAGTTTAGGACATATTTGCCAACCCTGTTCATTGGAAAACGGCTTTATTTGAAAACTCCGCTGAATTGCCATTGGAGGCGGGCATTATCTACACAGACGGCCATTTAATGTAAACACATACACCATTCCATTCCTCAGCTCTTCTCTGAATTTCCTCTGTGTCAGTGTATAGATACAAGTATTGGTGCACACGCTGAGAATTAGCAACATTAACCCAAATTGCTGTAGGATGTATACCGGGGAACTCAAATATCTGTCCTCGTAAAAATAGTTTTGCAGTTGCCATTTCAGGGAATGGGCTACATAGGGCATCCAAAATAATATGAAATTAGCTGATATGGAAAACAGCAAAATAATTGACTTTCTGCGTTTTCCCACCTCAGCATCTTTCTGATTGTCGCTGCTGTGTCGAAGCCTTCTGCGGACTCTAATTGCAGCAACGATATGTCTTACGGTTAACCCGTTGAACACCAGGATTAAGCCGATTGGTAGCAATGGTTTTAAAATACTGTCTAGTAGTTCGTATGCTCTCCACACGGGTGAAGTAGCGTATTCATATGAGCCGGTGCACCGCCACGGCGTGTTGTCAATGATGACGTAAGGTTCAATGCCAAAGTAAATCGGGACACATCTCCCGCAGCTCACTATAACCACGGTCACGATAACCACCGTTGCTGTTCTCTCGGTGCAGTATCGTTCCCGCAGCTTTCGGCAACATATTGCGATGAAGCGATCGAAGGTAAAACTGACCGTAAACCAAACAGAACAGTCCGTTGTTACAGACCGAAATGTAATTGTCAGAGCGCATACAGGAGTAAAGAGCAGGGATCTGGAATAAATGTAGATATTGTTGGTCTGTTCCACTAAAGCAACAACGATAACCACCATCAGATCCGCTGTGGCCATTCCAACCAGGTAACGGGTGATGCATTTGGAGAGACCGCATTTTCCCCGAGAAAGGATCACAATCGCCGTTAAGTTAACTGCAAGAAATTTGGAAACAAAATAGAAATATGGTCAGTTCCCTGAATGCCCCCATTCTACCGATGCGACGCAGGGTATGGTCTGTTTGGAAGTAGAAAGCGGGAATCCAGTGTGTACGGGCTCGGTCGCTACACGCCGGCTGGAGGACAATGACGGATGTGAGTGTCGGTGGATTGGCGACCTTCCCACAGTTTAGAGCGAGGCATCCGAGTTCCACGACTCAGGTAAGGGTGAGCAGTCGATCGCTCCTGTAAACAACACCACTTCCATTATTAGAGCTGAAATAGCTGAAAGGATTGTTTGCAGCGGTGTCAAAGTGGAGTCAAGGAGATATGAAGCACGACTTCTCATTTACTGAAAATTACAGTAAAATTTACAGAAGAACAGACCTAAGTGTCGAACATAGATTGGACCGTCATTTAAAAAAGCTGCCATTTGTTATAAGGAGGAAGTGTCTGCACTGATAGAGACTCGGACCTAGAAAACCGGAGACCAGCATCACTTCAGAAAGCCTAGCGAGGTGAGATTGTGAAACAGTGACAATATCGGCACGAATTTAATTGACAAAAGAGGAAAACACTGCGATCAAAATACGAAAAATGCAAATAAAACAATCAAATGCCTGAACCCTCCATTCCGGAAACACGTTTCAGCCGACGGTCGCATCTGTGCTCAGTAACAGTGCGGATACCACAGCAGAGTAACAGCAAGACGACGGCACCGTACATAAAGTAACCAGCTCCGGCATCTTACCGGGGACACCAACCGCGACAAGTGTGGGATAGTAAATGGCTGCGATGTAGTAAATCGCCGGATATCCCATATTCCGTCAGAAGCAGCGTTCAGTTGTACGGAACGTTTCAGCTGCTCAGATGGACTGGGCATCGGTTTAGCAGACTTTTATTGAGATGAGAGCAATTCCACTGAGTCAATTAGCGTCAGGGACACTAGTGACAACCAACTGCACAAACACTTACGTTAAACTATTTTTACTCACTGTCCCCCTGTCATGAATTTGATTCTTTAAGGGATATTGCAAACTCTTTACTTCAAAACAAAATATAATGCGAGTTTACAAAGTTATTTTCCATGAGACCTGACTTCAGCTATTTACATAGGGTATTTTTACATCTGTGTTCCTTTTAAGGTAGGCATTTATCTTGAAGTCATTTATTTTGTAACATTTGACAAAGCACATTCGCTTCTGAAATTGAGGGAAGGTGTTTATTCTGGCAGGTGAAATGGAGAAAGCACCTTTATTACAGGGAAACATTCCCTCATTCTTTTCTTTCGGTCGTTCCAGTCATTTCTGCGGTTTGAATGATGGAAATCACAGTGACAGCTGATATGTGTTACAATAAAATACACTGCACTTATACTCCTCGAAACAATTTAAAAGATCCGCAGCGATATTCCAGAGACCTGCGATCAAAAAGGGAGCGTGTCTTCGGGAAGTTAGCGAGGGCTGTGGACAGTTTGAAGAGCAATGTTTTCCAGCGCACACATGGGCCGTTCGGCAGGAACCTGATCTCTGCCAGTCAATGACTTGACCCTGCCACACCCGTGACGTGCGATGCAGTCTATTTAACTTTAAAGATATTCTCAAACCTGCCACAATTCTACCACTGTTTCTCTATCCATTCTCTGTTTGAACAAATATAGCAAGTACAATCTCTGAACAATCCGCAGGTTCCCAGGCTGTTCTACTATTTACCATTAAGTTTTCTTTTTTTTTTTCTCCTGATTTACTGTCAGGTATATTACCTTTCGAGCGTCACTATAAGAAAGTGCAGAACAGCGGATGTGGTCAAGCTCACCTGTCAATCACCCTTCCTTCTGCTCTTGCAGTGCACCGCTCCGTGCCTATTGTACCGAATGCGTACCGATGAGCGGCCCTGCCCTTATTGGAGGGAGTTTCATCACTCTGTTTCCATTGTGGAACTCGTACTATTGTGTGGCCCTCGGCGTCTCGAGAAAGTATCACCTCTGCCTTCAAATTCATCCTTCCAAAGTGAATCACTTCAAACGTTCCGGGTTGAACTCCATCTGTAACTTCTCAGCGCTGCCCTGCGTCCTGTCACTGTCCTGTTGTAATCTGTGACAAACTCTATACTCTTCATAATTCCACCAACCTCCCTCCACATCATTGCAAATAAAATAAGCCACCCGCCCACCTCCTCATCCAAATCATTCATAGATACACAGAAAGCCGGGGGTCTCAGAACAGATCCCTGCAGGACTCCACTGGTCACCGACATCCAGAGAGAAAACGCTTCATCCACAACTATCCTCTGCCTTCTGTGAGCGTCAGTTCTGAATCAACCAGCCAGCTTTCCCTGGATACCAAACCTTCTGACGTTATGAATGGTCCTAATAAGGCCCAAATAAGGCCTTATTAAAATCCATTTATAACAGACCAATTATCCCCCAGTTTATTTGCAGAAGACCACATAATAAACACGTTCTCCCATCTGTTTCTCTCTTTCATTGTCTCCGCCTTGTCTTGGGCGAGTGCAAAGATGTGAACTATCATTATCCTCCGGGTACAAACTGGAAGTGGTTGTGCAACTCACTGAGGGGACAACTGCCCCTTCATCCCCATCACCGTCGATTGCCTGAAACATAAATCTAAGAGGATCATCTCATCTCGGTCCACAACATCCCATTGACAACATGTTTTCTGGAACTCAGCTACGAGAGGATATTGACTATCTCCAAGGGGTTTGATTTGGTTAATATGATATCAACCCAAATTATACGGAGAAGTCTGGATTGGATATACTGATGGACCGGCTCTGTCCGGACAAATCGCGAAGGTGTGAAGGGGCTCGGCTGATGTAGTGATATCATAACCTTCTGTCCTATTTCCAAAGCCCGCGGTGTTGTTCGCACCTCAAAACAAGCTTCGCTCTGCCGTTTCTTCCATCACGTATTATGGGGGGCATTATAATGGGCCTCCTTAATAGAGTCAATTAATTGCTGCTTGAATTTGTCCTTTCCAATGCTATCGTACTCGGTCTGTGATAAATCTAGCCAAGCAGGAAAACTAACCCTTTTACTTATTCTCCTGATCGTCAACTTAAAACGTGTAAATGCAGGAGAGGATGCTTCTGTGCTGAGGACTATCATAAGAACAGAGGGTAAGACAGTGACCCATAAGCCGTTTAGTCATTTTAGACAACATTGTCTTTAAAGTCCAGTTCATCCGTTCAACAATCGCACTGTTGTGGTCGATTGGGGAAAAAGAGCCTCTCTTTTACCCCAAACAGTTTCATTAGATTTTGTGTCACCTGTGCGGTGTAGCGGGGACTATGATCTGATTCTAGAGTCCTTGGCAATCCCCATGGGGTAACGACTCTCTCGGACAAAATCCTGGCTGTAACGCCAGCGGTTTTCATTGTCTAGTTGAGAAAGCATCGATCCACTTGGTGAACGCATCCACTACCTCGAGGATATATTTCAGTCCTCCAGGGGATGGAGGTGAAGATCCAACAAAATAAACCTACAAATTAACACATGGTCCTTCTACTCGGCGGGCCTTAAAACTGCTTCTCCAGCCGATTTACCTGGGTTATTACTGGGCACGAATCAAACAATCTTTACGATAATGTTGTACATCTCCTCGCAACTTCGGCCACCAACACAGATTCTTCAGCTGTTCCATAGTTCTATCTGATCCTGGATGCCCACCAATGTGATGGTGCCAATATATCACCTGGTTTCTTTCCCATTCTGGCACCACAAATTTACCATTATTAATTACAATCCAATTCCGTGCCTGTATCCCTCGATATTTCCCAATCTCCTCAGATTGCTCTCCTCTTTGTACCTTTGCCAACTCCTGATCCTGTTGCTCTGTCATGACTGAGTCTGTACGCACACAGTTTGCTGGTTTCTCTGTTCCCTACCTCTACATCTGGATTCCTGGATTGCCTTTCACCACCCAGCCTGATTCTAGTTTGGCTCACTCACGAGCCTTCCTGCTCCCTTCCGGGAGAATCTGTAACTGAGCCTTCACCTTTTTGTTTAATCCATAAGTGTTTCCACTTCCCTCCTCAAATATTTACTTCAACATTGGAGCTGATGTTACTGGTTTGCCGTCTTTTGAGATATAACCTCTACCTTCCCATAACGGTTAATATTGAATCAAAGCACATGAGTATACAATGAATGAAAGGGGATGGGTCATGCACAGTCATCAGAGTCAACATGGCCTTGCAGCTGTTTAAATGTCGCTTCTGTTTCATCAATCCGTTCATCGATATGCTGACTCCACCGTGAAACACCGTGTTCAACGCGTTCTGACTGGGAAGAGAAAGGCATGAACTGGGAGATCGACAAGGAATTTATAAATGTACTGACGTTCATTTGCCTGCGCGCGTGTGTGTGTGCGTGTGTGTGTGTGTGTGTGTGTGTGTGTGTGTGTGTGTGTGTATGTGTGTGTGTGTGTGTTTGTGTGCGTGTGTGTGTGTGTTTGTGTGTGTGCTTGTGTGCATGTGTGTGTGTGTGTGTGTGTGTCTGTGAGTGTGTGTGTGTGTGTGTGTGTGTTTGTGTGTGTGTCTGTGTGTGTGTGTATGTTTGTGTGTGTGTGTGTGTGTGTGTGTGTGTGTGTGTGTGAGTGTGTGTATGTCTGTGTGTATGTGTTTGTGTGTGTGTCTGCTAATAATGGTTTTTAATATGGATTTATAACCATGTAACCATACATATAACCATATAAGCATTACAGCACGGAAACTGGCCATCTCGGCCCTTCTAGTCCATGCCGAACTCTTACTCTCACCTGGTCCCACCTACCTGCACTCAGCCCATAACCCTCCAATCCTTTCCTGTCGATATATCTATCCAATTTAACTTTGAACGACAACGTCGAACCTGCCTCAACCACTTCCGCTGGAAGCTCGTTCCACACAGATACCACTCTCTGAGTAAAGAAGTTCCCCTCGTGTTACCCCGAAACTTTTGCCCTTTAACTCTCAACTCATGTCCTCTTGTTTGAATCTCCCCCATTCTCAATGGAAAAAGCCTATCCACGTCAATTCTATCTATCCCCCTCATAATTTTAAATACCTCTATCAAGTCCGCCCTCAACCTTCTACGTCCCAAAGAATAAAGACCCAACTTGTTCAACCTTTCTCTGTAACTTTGATGATGAAAACCTTTACATTCTGTAACATTAGGTAACATTCTAGAAAACCTTCTCTATACTCTCTCTATTTTGTTGACATCTTGCCTATGATTCGGTGACCAAAACCGTACACAATACTACAAATTTGGCCTCAACAACGCCCTGTACAATTTCATCATTACATCCCAACTCCTGTACTCAATGTTCTGATTAATAAAGGCCAGCATACCAAAAGCTTTCGTCACCCCCCTATCCACATGAGATTCCAACTTCAGGGAACGATGCACCATTATTCCTAGATCTCTCTGTTCTACTGCATTCTTCAATACCCTACCATTTACCATGTATCTCCTTTTTCTCCCTCTGTCCCTCCGACTATACCTCTTGCACATCCTCTGGGTTTTTCCCACCCTCCCCCTATTCTTCTCCCTGGGTCTCCTGTCCATGATCCTCTCATATCCCTTTTGCCAATCACCTGTCCAGCTCTTGGCTCCATCCCTCCCCCTCCTGTCTTCTCCTATCATTTTGGATCTCCCCTCCCCCTCCCACTTTCAAATCTCTTACTAGCTCTTCCTTCAGTTAGTCCTGACGAAGAGTCTCGGCCCGAAACGTCGACTGTACCTCTTCCTAGAGATGCTCCCTGGCCTGCTGCTTCACCAGCAACTTTGACGTGTGTTGCTTGAATTTCCAGCATCTGCAGAATTCTTCGTATTTACCATGTATTTCCTATTTTGATTAGTCCTACCAAAGTGTAGCACCTCACATCTATCAGCATTAAACTCCGTCTGCCATTTTCAGCCCACTCTTCTAACTGACCTAAATCTCCCTGCAAGCGTTGAAAACCTATTTCAATATCCGCAACTCCACCTATCTTAGTGTCATCAGTATACTTGCTCATCCAATTTACCACCCCATCATCCAGATCATTAATATATATGACAAATAACATTGGACCCAGAACAGATCCCTGAGGCACATCACTGGTCACCAGCCTACAATCTGACAAACAGTTATCCACCACCACTCTCTGGCGTCTCCCATCCAGCCACACGAAATCCATTTCACTACTTCAATATGAATACCTAACGATTGAACCTTTCTAACCAACATTCCGTGTGGGACCTTGTCAAAGGCCTTTCTGAAGTCCATTTAGACAACATCCACCACTTTACCCTCGTCAACATTCCTAGTAACCTCTTCAAAAAATTCTGTAAGGTTTGTCAAACGTGACCTTCCACGCACAAATCCGTGTTGACTGTTCCTAATCAGATCCTCTCTATCCAGATAATTGTATATACCATCTCTAAGAATACTTTCCATCAATTTACCCACCACTGACGTCAAACTCACAGGCCGATAATCGCTACGTTTACTCTTAGAACCCTTTTTAAACAATGGAACAACATGAGCAATACGCCAATCCTCCGGCACTATCCCCGTTGCTAATGACATTTGAAATATTTTTGTCAGAGCCCCTGCCATTTCCACACTAACTTCCCTAAAGCTCCTAGGGAATATCATATCTTCTTTTAGCTTTTCTAATTTATTTCTTAAGTTTATTTTTAAATTGTTTATATTCCTCGAGCACCTAATTTACTCCATGTTGCCTATATATATTGTAGATGTCTCTCTTTTTGCGAACCCGGTTTCAATATCCCTTGAAAACCATGGCCCTTTCAAACTTTTAACCTTTCCTTTCAACTTAACAGGAGCATAAAGATTCTGCACTCTCAAAATTGCATCTTTAAATGACCTCCATTTCCATATTACATTCTTCCCATAAAACAAATTATCCCTATACACTCCATCTAAATCTTTTCGTATCTCCTCAAAGTTAGCTTTACTCCAATCAAAAATCCCAACCCTGGGTCCAGACCTATCCTCTTCCATAATTATATTGAAACAAATAGCATTGTGATTACTGGACCCGAAGTGCTCCCCAACGCAAACATCCGTCACCTGACCTACCTCATTCCCTAACAGGAGATCCAAAACTGCCCCTCTCTCGTTGGTACCTCTATGTATCGCTGCAAAAAACTATCTTGCACACATTTTACAAACTCCAAACCATCCAGCCCTTTTACGGTATGGGCTTCCCAGTCTATATGTGGAATATTAAAATCTCCCACAATCACAACCTTGTGCTTACTATAAATATCTGCTATCTCCATACAAACTTACTCCTCCAATTCTCGCTCCCCATTTGGTGGTCTATAATACACCCCATAAGTGTTACACCACCTTTCCCATTCCTCAATTCCACCCAAATAGCCTCCCTAGGCGAGCCCTCTAATCTATCCTGCCAGAGCTCCGCTGTAGTATTTTCTCTGACCAGCAATGCAACACCTCCCCATCTTGTCCCTCGGATTCTATCACACCTGAAGCAATTAAATCCAGGAATATTTAGTTGCCAATCACACCCCTCCTGTAACCATGTTTCACTAATAGCTACCACATGATACTTCCAGGTATCAATCCACGCTTTAAGCTCGCCCCCCTTTCTTATAATGTTCCTAGCATTAAAATAAATGCATTTAAGAAATTTTCCACGTCATACTCTCTGTTTATCACTAACTGTGCAAACAACTTTACTAATTACTTTTTCTTCCTTCTCCCCTACATCTGTTCGTACACTCTGGTTCCCCTGCCCACTCGTATCTAACTTAAATCCACCGGAGCCACTCTAGCAAACCTACCTGCAAGAATATTTGTCCCCCTCCAGTTCAGATGTAGACCGTCCCGCCAGAACAGGTCCCACCTTCCCTGAAAAACTGCCCAATTATCTGTAAATCTGAAGCCCTCCGTCCTGCACCATGTCTTCAGCCACGTGTTGATCTGTGCTATCTTACTATTTATAAACCCGCCTGCACGTGGCACTGGTAGCAATCCTGAGATTGCTATCCTGGACGTCCTGTTCTTTAACTTGTCACCTAACTCCCTAAATTAACCTCTCAGGACCTCCTCACTCTTTCTACCCACGTCGTTGGTCCCTACATGGACCACGACATCCGGCTGCTCACCCTCCCACTTGAGAATACCGAGAACTCGATCGGAGATATCACGGACCTTGGCACCAGGGAGGCGACAGACCATCCGGGATTCTCGATCTCTTCCACAGAACCTCTTATCTGTCCCGCTAACTATCGAATCCCCTATCACTACTGCTCTCCTCTTTTTCCTCCTTCCCTTCTGATTTGAGGGTCCCATCTCGGTGCCAGAGACGCGACCACTGCAACTTGTCCTTGGTAGGTCGTCCCCGTCAACAGTCTCCAAAATGATATACTTATTATTGGTGGGAACGGTCACAGGGGTGCTGTACTCATTCTGTCTCATCCCCTTCCCTCTCCTGACAGTCACCCAACTACCTGTCTCCTGACTCTTAGGGGTGACTATCTCCCTGTAGCTCCTCTCTATTTCTGCCTCTGCCTCCGGAATAATCCGAAGTTCATCCACCTCCAGCTCCAGTTCCTTAGCTCGGTTTGTGAGGAGCTGCAGCTGGATGCACCTTTCGTAGGTGCAGCAATCAGGGACGATTGTGCTCGCCCTGACTTCCCACATCCTGTAAACGGAGCACTCAACTGCCCTAACTGCTGCCTGCATTACCCACTCCTAAGGTAATTACATTTATTAAAGGAACTTACCCGGTGTTACCTCACTTGGAGTGAAGCTCTTCCTCAGCCTCTGCTCGCTGAAGCCTCAGGAACCAAAGCCTTCCTACTCTGTCTTTATGGGATGGTGTGGCCCTATTTGTCGGCCCTGCATTTATTTCTGCAGGGCACTGCGAAGGGAATGCCAAGGATACGGGCATTTTTAGGTTCAACCATGAGAAGAATCGGAATGGAATCTATAGATGGCAGAAAGTATTTTGTTAAATTATGCCGGTATTCACACCAGGGAGAAACGTGTTGATGGTTGTGCTCTTGACCCACAGGACAGTGAATGGTAGCCTTAGCAGCCTATTGTATTCCTACAGCTAATTGAACAAAACAGTGTTTCAGTATCTAAATGTCCCTCAGGTGGATTCAACATCGGCTTTGTCCGTCACTTTACCGTTTCAAACTCCACAGCACGAGTAGGAAATGTTATACGTATTCGTTATAAGATATTTTCAGAAGGCCTTTGACAAGGTGCCACATATGAGGCTACTTAACAAGATAAGAGCCCATGGAATTATGGGAAAGTTACATACGTGGATAGAGCGTTGGCAGATTGGCAGGAAACAGAGAGTGGGAATAAAGGGCTCCTATTCTGGTTGGCCGATGGTTACCAGTGGTGTTCCACAGGGGTCCGTGTTGGGGCCGCTTCTTTTTACGTTGTACATCAACGATTTGGATTATGGAATAAATGGCTTTGTGGCTAAGTTTGCTGACGATACGAAAATAGGTGGAGGGGCCGATAGTGCTGAGGAAACGGAGAGTCTGTAGAGAGACTTGGATAGATTGGAAGAATGGACAAAGAAGTGGCAAATGAAGTACAATGTTGGAAAGTGTATGGTTATGCACTTTGACAGAAGGAATAAACCGGCAGACTATTATTTAAATGGAGAAAGAATTCAAAGTTCTGAGATGCAATGGGACTTGGGAGTCCTCGTACAGGATACCCTTAAGGTTAACCTCCAGGTTGAGTCAGTAGTGAAGAAGGCGAATGCAATGTTGGCATTCATTTCTAGAAGAATAGAGTACAGGAGCAGGGATGAGATGTTGAGGCTCTATAAGGTGCTGGTGAGACCTCACTTGGAGTACTGTGGGCAGTTTTGGTCTCCTTATTTAAGAATGGATGTGCTGACGTCGGAGAGGGCACAGAGAAGATTCACTAGAATGATTCCGGGAATGAGAGGGTTAACATATGAGGAACGTTTGTCCGCTCTTGGACTGTATTCCTTGGAGTTTAGAAGAATGAGGGGAGACCTCATAGAAACATTTGGAATGTTGAAAGGCATGGACAGAGTGGATGTGGCAAAGTTGTTTCCTATGATGGGGAGTCTAGTACGAAAGGGCATGACTTAAGGATTGAAGGGCACCCTTTCAGAACAGAAATGCGAAGATTTTTTTTTTTAGCCAGAGGGTGGTGAATCTATGGAATTTATTGCCACGGGCAGCAGTGGAGGCCAAGTCATTGGGTGTATTTAAGGCAGAGATTGATAGGTAACTGAGTAGCCAGGGCATCAAAGGTTATGGTGAGAAGGCAGGGGAGTGGGACTACATGGGAGAATGGATCAGCTCATGATAAAATAGCGGAGCAGACTCGATGGGCCGAATGGCCGACTCCTGCTCCTTTGTCTTATGGTCTTATGGTCTTATGGATATATAAGAGGTACACACTGACATACGTAACTTTAACAGCTTAATACGCAATTTTCCCCTGAATCAATTTCTTTCTGAATTCCAACTTCGAAAATCCTCTGGTGACTGTAATGTCGTTACTGTTACTTATTTGCATTTAAACTGGTGTTGATACAATGCTTTCTATTTTTCTCTGTCTTTGATACAGCAGCCGATAACGTCTGTAATGCTGGGGTCATTGGTTTGGATTTCGCTCTGCATACTTCCCAACATCTGTGTTTGCTACTGACTCGGTAACCGTGCAAACACTGAGGGTTTGCGCCAGAAAAAAAAAATAATGTTAATGTATAATCTCCAGAAATAAATCACCGGAGCAGAGTAAGTGAATGATATTAAAGGTGCGCCATCACAGAGAAATAACAAGACAGAGACTCCACTCGCAATGTTCAAGTGGAATCAGCGCTGATGAGGTGGATTCAACAACAGGATTACAGACTACTGTCGCCACCAGCGATGCTCAGATAATGTCCTGTCATTGCCGGAGTAATTTGACAGCATCGTACTTGGTGTTGCAATCCCAGCATCGGCCGTCTCTTGAGGCTTTAAGACTGGTGTTGCGTCCAGTTCAATGAAATAAGGCGTGTTATTTCCCCATTGGCAGTAGAGAAATAATTGCTAATTAGCAGTAATTAGCACCAGTCCATGTACGAGTTGTTTTCATCATTTTGTAACCGATTATTCTATAAAAGTACGTCATTCTGTGCTTCAGCTACATTTAGGACGGAAACATTCAGACGCGGTGGACTCTCAGCAACGTGTGATCGGTGAAGAGTTTTACCCAGTAGGCGCAAAAGAAATCTGCTATTTGGGCTTTGATATAACTGTTTGAGTTTGTTTACTGGCTATTTACAACTTTTATAACATTTAGAAATCGGGAACATTCCGAACAGAACTGTAAATACTAACAGTCTGGATTAACAATGCTTGATGAGAGGACTATTTGTTACACAGTGATTATAATTGTCGGTATCCCGGGTAAGTACCTTCCGGTTACTTATGCAGAAGCAGAGACCTCACGCTGCTCTCAGCTACTGCTGATGTGATTTTAATCGGTGTTTACAGGGTCATTAATAATATTTAAAATACTCCTGGACAGTCTGACAAATGTGAAAGCCTTAGTGAGAGGTGATCCAAAAGCGAACAAACGGGACCGGCTCAGATGGCCATGTCGGTCGGCATGGAGACCGAAGGGCGCGTTTCTATGCTCTATCATTCCTGGACTCTACTCATCGCTGCTGCATCTGTGATCGTGAGGAGATAATGCAGCATATGCTACTTACTGTAAAGCGCTTTATGCTGCGGTCAGGTTTTCAAACAAACCGCATAAACACAGGTGTTCTTTACTTCCGCTGATAATGTCCAGCAAGGATAAACGATGGATGTTATTTCAAGTGAACAAATCATGGCTGTATTTCTATGCAAAATGCGCTTGATTTTCTTTATTCTTATTTCTGGTTTTTTTTTTGTTTCACTGTAGTTAACCTTGTTGCAATCATCATTCTCCGCCGAGGAAAATGCGGTCTCTCCAAACGTGTTACGCGCTACCTGGTGGCGATGGCTGCGGCGGATCTAATGGTGGTGATGATCGAAGTCCTGTTCTACCGGATGGGTGAAGCGTACAGACTTTACCGAGTCCTGGACAACGCTCCGTTCTGCCTTGTCCACTACGTCATGTGTCACGTGGCCGTTGATTGCTCCGTCTGGTTCACTGTCGCCTTCACTTTCGATCGCTTTGTGGCCATTTGTTCTGCTAAACTTAAAACAAAATACTGCACCCCCAAAATTGCGGATTTGGTGATTGGCGCAGTATCTATTGGTTTCTGTTTTAAAAAAAAATCCCATTTTACTTCCTATATATGGAAACAACAGGTTTTTTGAACGGTAACTGGGTCTGTTTCGGTAGACCCGCACTTCCTCTCACCGAAGAGTTTGAGGGGTTTTATTGGGTGGACCGTCTGTTAAATCCGCTACTTCCTTTCTTCCTCATTTTGACCCTCAATGATCTGACCGTCAGACAGATACTGGCGGCGAGCAGAGTCCGGCGGCGGCTCAAGGGACGGGGAAATTTCGGGAAACAGCGAGATCCGGAGATGGAGAGTCGGAGACAATCCATCATTCTGCTCTTCAGCCTGTCGGCGAGTTTCCTTCTCTGCTGGGCGACAACCACTCTGGTCTTCATTCTCATGCGATGCCTCTGCACGGACCTGGAAATGTCTATTCGGCTTTTTCAGGCACAGTTTGGGGTTCTGTGATTCAGAATTTCAGCAGCTGCACGAATACATTTATTTACGGAGTGACCCAGACAAAATTCAGAGAGCAGTTGAAAATTGTTCTACTCTACCCTGCTATTTTAGTTTGGAAACATTTTAGAAGTCTGTACCGCTCAGTTGAAAGGGTGAAATAATTTTCCCATTTCAACAAATATAAGTTGAACTTCCGGAAAACATTGCTGTTCCCAGCAGTTCCGCCTTTCCGTCATTTCAGAAAAAAAATACTTTTTAATATAGATTAGATTGCTTGGATATTTCCTTCCTGAAAAATGTGTTTTACCTTGCGCATTATATCGCTGTAATATCCGGTATTGAAAAAAAAAGAGATCTAGTCTGGAAATGTGCATTATCCAAACCTTTGGAGTGACCCAGTCGCGTTTGCCATCTCGACATCCGTTCTCTTTCCATCTTGTTCAGAGTTTTCCCTTTATTTAATGTTCCAGTTTGCCTACTATACCAGCATGTAACCGGGAGATTTATTGCTCTTTTCTCTGTCTAGCTGAACCTTTCCAGTTTCAGCAAACGTCGAAGCCCACAATATAATTGAATCGATTCACTGAACGGCTAATTCTGCTGCTGTAGTCTCATGATCTACTGGAACTTGTTTTGATTCCACGTCACATCACGTCAGTTTCTGAAGTCTTCAAAACCTGTTCTTTGATTTTAAACTGTAAACCTCGGATCAAAAACGTCATTCACCAACCTTTTTTTTTTCTTAACCGAATTTTCCTTGACAAGTTATTTAAATATTTCTGTATGCTCGTGTGTGACGCGAAATTCACATTGCACAGTATTTCCAAAAGCTCGATGCCTCTCTCTCACTCGATCACAATCACTCTGGTCACTCTCTGTCACGCTGCATGTGTTATCAGGCTATCGTGAAAAGAGCGTGACGCGTCTGGAAATCCGGACGTCTGTCCTTGTTCTCGTAAAACATTGACCGCCGTTATATTAAAATAAGCAAGAACAGAACAGATTGTCTAATAATTAGTACTACACACGATTTATTATAAATTACCATAATTACACATTGCACTTTTAGACGGGAAAAATCGTAAAGATTTTTGCTGCTCTTTATACGAAGTATGTCAGAAACATAGCCAATTCAGTTATTTTTTTTTCTTAAGTCTGTCTGCCCAGTATTATCTGAAAATAAAAGTGACGTGCTGACAGTGAACTATGCCCACTTAAACGGACAATTTAATGCCATTCCACATCACTTTACATAAACGTCCCAATCAGTAGAGCAACATATTATGATCGAGTCCCAACTTTTAAATTGCCCGTTCGTCTAACTCGGAATTTCTGGAAACATTCTGTGCAATCCAGAATTGCCACCTCACTTTAAAAACATTGAACTAGTGACAAGTCGTTTCCATTCACTTGAATACCAAAATGCTCTCGAATTTCCTCAATATGTTGTGTCACTTTGCTTCACGTTGCCCTCTCCAAAAACAAAGTTGCAGAAAGGTTAGATTAGCTGTAATTTCAGTTTAGTTATCGCTATGAGAATATTTATAACTTGACGTGTAGCAAAATCCGGAATTCACTTCTAGTTTCAGGTGCAATCAGTGCTTGATTATTGCTTTAAAATTCAGACATTTGCGTTCAGACCGATCTACCTTACTGAAGCCCAGCGACATCTCTCAGACACCGTCTCGTACTTACTCCTCCAACGGGACCCCACCACGGAGCACCAGGCCATTGTCTCCATACCATCACTGACCTTATTAGCTCTGGGGATCAACTTCCACTCTAACACCCTCACAGTTCCCGCCCCCGGCGACTCCCGTTTCTACCTCGTACCCAATAGCCTCAAACATGCCTGTTACAGCTTGTTCCGCCCCACTGAACTCCCATCTGTATAACCTGACTCAGTTTCATCCCCCATGGTTCATTCCCTTCCTATACACATCTATGACAGCTCTCACGTTTGGGATCTTTTCAGTGTTTTCAGGTGCCCTGGCCCAGATCCAGTCCCTATACACATCAGCCCTCACCATGATGTTCCCAAAGCTCCCCCATTTCTATCTGGACACCAAACCCAACGACTTCCATTACACCATCGCTTTCCTCCGTCTGGCGGAGCGTGTCCTCACTCTCAATAATTTCTCCTTTAGATCCTCCCACTTCCTGCAAACAAAAGGTGTGGCCATGAGCACTCGCATGGGTCCGAGCTATGCCGGTCTTTTCGTCCGCTCCGTGGAGGCGCTGGTCAATAAATTCAAACGGATATACCAAACACCAGAGAGTCTGCAGATGCTGGAAATCCAAAGCAACGCACACAAAATGCTAGAGAAGCTAATCAGGCCGGGCAGCATCTGTGGAAAAGAGTAGAAAATCACTGTTTTTTCGGGCTGAGACCCTTCATCGGTACCGGAGGGGAGAAGTCAGATTAAAAAGCTGTGGGAGGGGAGGAAATAGTTAAGGTGGCAGTCGATCGATGTAACCGGGAGAGAGGGAGGGGTGAAGTACTTTATACTTTATAAGTAAAGAGCTGGGAAATTGATTGGTGAAAGAAATAAAGGTCTGGAGAAGGGGGAATCTGAATCGAGCAGAAAGAAGCCCGTGGAAAAGAGGGACGTGAGGTGGGTAGGGGAGAGCACCAGAGGGTGGGGATGATCAGTTGTGAAAAAGAAACATGAATGGGGAATGGTGAAGAGTTTGTGGGGGGGGGGGGTAGGGGAGAGCACCAGAGGGTGGGGATGATCAGGTTAGAAGAAAAGTTGTGAAAGGGAGACATGAATGCGGAATGGTGAAGAGTTTGTCGGGGTGGGGGGGGGGGGGGTGTAGGCAATGACCAGACGTTAGAGAAATCGATGTTCATGCCATAATATTGGAGGCTACCCTGACGGAATACAAGGAGTCAGTACTCGAACCTATGTGTCGCCGCCTTGGCAGTAGAGGAAACCACGGGACTGGCGTGTCAGAATGGGAATGGGAAGTAGAATTGAAATGGAGGTCACCGCTTTTCGTGGCAGGTGCTTGACGAGCGTGGGGGGGGGCGGGGGGGGGGGAGGTTTCCGATCTACGTTGGTCTCACTGATATCTAGGAGCTCTCAACGGCCGGATACAATAGATGACCCCAACAGACTCGCAGGTGAAGTGTCACCACACCTGGAAGGACTGTTTGGGGCCCTGAGGGAGGAGGCGTAAGGGCAGATGCTGCACTTGTTCCAGGTGCAATAATAACCGCCAGGAGGAAGATCAGTGAGGAGCGACAAGGGAGTCACATAGGAAGTCATCCCGGCAGAAAGCAGAAATGGTCGGGGTCTATATGAGGATGGGAAGATGTTCTTGGTGGTGGGATCACATCGGCAGTGGTGGAAGACACGTGCAATTATGTGCTGAATGCGGCTTGTGGTGTGGTAAGTGAGGACCAGAGGAACTCTATCCGTGATGGGGCGGTGGGAGAGTGGTGCAAGGGCAGATGTGCGTGAAATGGGAGAGATGTGAGTGAAGCAGCGTTAATGTTGGAGGGGAGGAAGCCCCGTTCTTTGACGAAGGAGGACATCTCAGTTGCTCTGGAATGAAAAGCCTCAACCTGGGAGTAGATACATCGGGGACGGAGGAGCTGAAAGAAGGGGTGCCATTATTTACAAATAACAGGGTGGAAAGAGGTACCGTCCAGATTAATGTGATTCTGTAGGTTTGTTAAATATACAAGTCGATAGACTGTCTCCGGAGATGGAGTCAGAGATGGAGAAAGAGAAGAGGGGTGTCGAAAGTGAATTTGAGGGCAGGGTGGAAGCTGGAGCCAAAGTTGAATAAATCGACGAGCTCAGCACAAGTGCAGGAAGCAGCAACAATGCAATCGCCGATTTAGCGTTGAATGATTTGGGGAACGTTGCTGCTGTAGGCTTTGTAGAAGACCGGGTGACTTATCCAACTTGACGCTTTCCAAAACCTCCGCATCCTCTTGCATAACATCCACATGTTCAAGCTTTCCAGTCCGCTGTAAGTCATCCCTACAATCGTCAAGATCATTTTTCCGTAGTGAATACTGAAGCAAAGTATCCATTAAATGCCCCTGCTCCCTCCTCCGGTTTCATACACTCTTTTCCACTGTCACACTTGATTGGTCCTATTCTCTCACTCCTTATCCTCTTGCTCTTAACACACTTCCGGAATGCCTTGGGGTTTTCCTTAATCCTGTCCATCAAGGACCTCTCATGGCCCCTTCTAGCTCTCCTAACTTCTTTCTTGAGCTCCTTCCTGCTAGCCTTATAATCTTCTAGCTTTCTGTCATTACCTAGCTTTTTCAACCTTTTGTAAGCTCTTCTTTTATTATTGACTAGATTTACAACAAACTTTGTACACTTCTTCGGCTTCTGTGCTGCAGAACGAGTCAGAACAGCTTTTCCAGTCTAACCTGGTCTGAGGTTCCTTCCCGGTGGAAATATTCCCAGGAATATTCTCGGATACATGACGGAGACGTCCGCACACATCTTAAATTGACAGGACCAGGATTGGGAGCCATATAGTGCAGAATGAAAGAAAAATACAGAGGAAAATTTCATCAACGGATCGTTCTCCATTCGGAAATCTGATTGTGGATGGAAAGAAGCTGCTCCTGAAACTTTGAGTGTGTGTCGTCGGGCCCCCGTACCCGCTAGGCGAGGGAGGGTGTGGAGTGTGAGCTCTTTACTGACGGATATTGCTTTTTCAGGCATCGTCTTTTGAAGGTGTCTTGGGTGCTTGGGAGTCTGGTGTCTCTGATACAGCCTTCCGAGTCCACGTCTTCCAGCAGTCTATTCTCATCCTGTGCAGTGGCCCCTCCATAGCGGACGCTGGTGCTTTCAGTTAGAATGCTCCCCACGGTATATCTGTCGAAATGTGCAATTCCCCTCAAACTCTGAATGAGCTATAGCCGCAGTCGTGCTCTGTTTGAGATTGCATCAATATATTTGGACCAGGATCGATCCTCAAAGAGGTTAACACCAATGAAATTGAAGCTGCTCATTCTTTCCACTTCTGGTCCGTCAACGAGAGGACTGTTGGATGGGCCCTCGACCTCCTCTTCCTGAGCACTGAGGGGAGATCATGCAGAAGGTGATAGAGTTATGAGAAGCCTAGAAGGTGAATTGTTGTGGCCAAAATAGAAATATCAAGTGCGTGATGGTCTGCATTTATCGCGAGTGGACATTGGCTTCGAGGAGATGCGCGGGACACGTTTGTTTGTTTTTTTTCTGCACAGTTAATGGTGTGTGTCTGGATAATCAGTCAAGTGTTTTTTTCATTATTTACTATTATTTATTGTAGTACCTGCACTGTTTTGTGCACTTTATACATCCTGGATAGGTCTGTAGTCTAGTGTAGTTCTTGTGTTTTTTCTTACGTAGTTCAGTGCAGTTTTTGTATTGTCTCATGCAGCACCACGGTCCTGGAAAACGTTGTCTCATTTTTACTATGTTCTGTACCAACAGTTATGGTTGAAATGACAATAAAAAGTGACGACTTGAAGTGTGGCAGTGGGTAATACGTTGTTGTTTACGATGTTGGCTTCGCACATGAGCATGCAGTGAATGAATGGAGATGGATCACGTACAATCAACAGAGTTTAGTCTCATTAGGTATCTTGTCGAGCGCAGAAGGAATGAGTCAAAGGGCTTGTTCCACGATCCCAACATGTCCAGGGATTATATTCACATTGTAATATGAGTCCATTCATCATCTTCTGTCCACTCACCCCCATTGATCTGTTCTTCTGCACTGATGGGTGTAATATAGGACTCATATGGAGTCCCATACAGGAGTAACACTTCCGCACACCCTGTCCCTGACGAGGGGAACACTCCCAGCTGTGCAGTGACGTAATCAGTGACGTCACATTCTCAGGATTCTTCGGTCAAGCGCGTGCTGCAGTGTGTAGCTCTGGATGATCCCAAATGTGAAACTTGAGCTTCCCTCGCATTCCCGCTCACAAACTCTTTCTGTGCTGCACAGGAGAAGGCCGTCACAATTTTATCAATGAAAAATGCATGGCATATTGCAGAGCAGTCCGAAGCTGTCATAAGAAAATCGAAATGAATATTATATTATTTATGAGTGGGAAATAACTTCAGTAATTCATGGTCCGGTGCACATTGAGGAATACGTGACAGAATCAGCAAAGAGTGGGGAATACACGGTGAAGGGCGCAATTCAGAACTGTTGAGCGAAATGCCGCTCGAACATGAAACTCGCTGCCTCTGTGCGCTTCATTTTGATAAATTTATCAATTTAGTTGTCCTCTTATTTAATTAAATTAACTAACATATTTATTTTCCTTATTTTCATTCAACATTTCAGAGATTGTTTTGCCAAAGCATAGAAATTTAAGGATCAGGTGCTGTTCGATTGGCTCTATTTGTTTTAGCAACGAATCTCATGCAGAATGATGACGGGCCGAACGGCCTGTTTGGCATATGACTCTATTACACAGGATGGACTGCTCCATACAACCGTCATCATTCATCGGTGCACTGTCTCTCTCACAATTTTAACATAAACCAACTGCAGGAGACTCTTGTTCTAAAAATAGCTCAGGGAATACAGAATCTATTTTAGGAGTTTTTACTGAATTTGAGGAACAGCGAGAAAGAAGGAGGAAAATAGACCCGCTCACACTGAATCAGAGGATCAAGGGTACAGGACCGAGACGACACACGTAATGCTCGAGCAGAGACTGACAGATACAGAATGAACCCCAAAATCTCACAGTGTAACAGAGACTGACAGATACAGACAGAAACCCACACTCTCACACTGTAGCAGAGACTGACATATAGAGAATGAAATACGTGCTCTCAGACTGAACCAGAGAGTGACACATACAGAAGCCCACACTCTCAATCTGAACCAGGGACTGATGTCTACAACATGAGCCCGGCACTCTCACATTGCCCCAGAGACAGGTGGCTACAAACGGAACCGTCCTTCAACATTTTACCGGCGACAATCTATAGAAATTTAAGCCAGCAGTCTCATATTATCCGACTGAATGTCTCCCGTTGGTTGATTGTCTCTACACTGCTGTCGTTCTCTCTCACTAGTTCTTCATTTCATGTGAAATGCACATAAACTCTCTCTTCATTCTCAACTTGAAGCCTGCTGCGTAATAAATACTTTGCTCTCCTGCAGACTGAGCAATTACACTATATTCTCCCAACTCACGATTCATTTTCTTCCTCTAGTTTCTGCAACATGGTACTGCGGCTGTTTAAATATCTCTTCTGCTTCTTCTGTCACTTTATCGATGGTCCGATCAGTCGTAAAATACCCTGTTTAACGGGTTCAGTGAGGGGAGAGGAAGGAACGGTCAGGGAAATAATTTAAGGCATGCATTGGTATTTATTTGCCTGTGTGTGTGTGTGTGTGTGTGTGTGTGTGTGTGTGTGTGTGTGTGTGTGTGTGTGAGAGAGAGAGAGAGAGAGAGAGAGAGAGACTCTGTGTGTGCACTCCATTTGTGGCGTCGTACCTCATTTACACTTGGGACAACCGTGAACACGAATTGTCAACGTGAAAGAACCCAGCTGACTGTGCCCATGACAGTTAAATACCAATTTCAAGAGAACTTCTACTTAGCAAAAAGAATTTCCAATCAGCAAGTTCACCTGCTTTCTTGTTGTGAAGAAAACTGTCCTCTCTATTGAAAATAGTATTTACTATGTACAGCCTGCTGTGAACTCACTGCTAAACATTATGTAATTAATAAGTTGTGAATTGAATTGTTTTATCAAGAAAATAACAAGAATATTAACGGAATACTCAGTCTACTTGTATTTAGGCCACAAAGTGCATTTTTATTGACAAGTACTTTATCTGGAGAAGGCTGGAGAATGAGGTTGAGAAGGAAATGGATCAACCATGATGAAATGTGCAATGGGCTGAAAGGCCTAATTCTCCTATGTCTTTAAAGTAGAAATATTCAAACGTTAATGCATGATGTTTGATCTTTAAAGCATCATTTGTCTGGCAGAATACTATTTTAACAGTGGAGTTAATGTGATCTCAGACTCGTTTGTGACTACTAGGTGAATGCGCCACTTATTGAAGCTAAATTCCACAGTTTAGCAATCTGTCTCAAATGTTTGGGAATGGCCTTTTGTTCTCATTTAGAGACAAATGTTGTCCATTATTGGCGACCATTTGATGTAAGGCTGTTTCGTCTAAGAATAAGTTAGAGCTGGTTAGGTCTTAATTCTTTGGAGCGTAGAAGGTTGAGGGGGGACTTGATAGAGGTGCTTAAAATTATGAGTGGTATAGATAGAGTTGACGTGGATAGGCTTTTTCCATTGAGAGTGGGGGAGATTCAAACAAGAGGACATGAGTTGAGAGTTAAAGGCAAAAGTTTAGGGGTAACACGAGGGGGAACTTCTTTACTCAGAGAGTGGTAGCTGTGTGGAACGAGCTTCCAGCAGAAGTGGTTGAGGCAGATTCGATGTTGTCGGTTAAATTTAAATTGGATTGATATATGGACGGGAAAGGAATGGAGGGTTATGGGCTGAGTGCAGGTCGCCGGTACTGGGTGAGAGTAAGAATTCGGCACGGACTAGAAGGGCCGAGATGGTCTGTTTCCATGCTGTAATTGTTATATGGTTATACGGTGTGTGTGTGTGTGTGTGTGTGTGTGTGTGTGTGTGTGTGTGTGTGTGTGTGTGTGTGTATGCGTGTGTGTGTGTGTGCGTGTGTGTGTGTGTGTGTGTGTGTGTGTGAGAGAGAGAGAGAGAGCTGCCTTTGGGAGACTTCCGTGTACAGTCTTTCAGCACAGGAGCCTTCGTCCCTCCACAAAGGTCGCCGTATACCAAGCGGTCTGTGTCACCATCCTCCTTTATAGCTGTGAAGCTTGGGTAACCTACAGCCGTCACATCAAGTTCTTGGAGCGCTTCCACATAAGCTTCCTCCAGCACATCCTGGGAATTACCTGGCGTGTGCGGGTGCCTCACACTGAAATACTTGTGAAGACCAGCT
Source organism: Mobula birostris (assembly GCF_030028105.1). Lineage (NCBI taxonomy): Eukaryota > Metazoa > Chordata > Chondrichthyes > Myliobatiformes > Myliobatidae > Mobula > Mobula birostris. Next base: position 11,887,412 of record NC_092382.1, read on the forward strand.
GCAGGAGTATCGAGGCCGTGATCACCCAGCGTCAGCTGCAGTGGCTGGGGTACGTGATAAGGATGCCCCCATGTCGGCCACCCCGCAGAGTGTTACACGGCCAGTTACATCATGGTCGACGCTCAGCTGGAGGGCCGAAGAAGCGCTATAAGGATGAGATGAAGAATGCTTTAAGGAAGTGCAAGATCAGACCCGAGGACCTGGAGGATGTTGCCCTGCTGACCGTAACACGTGGTGACAGCTGTTATGGGACGGGGTTCGTATTCTAGAGATGGAAAGAACAACCAGAAGACAGCAGAAGAGAGCCGGGAGAAATGCAGCCATGATTGGCACAACTACCACATATACACGTCCCACCTGCAATAGAGCTTGTGGGTCCAGGATAGGACTGTATAGTCATCAAAGATCTCACCGTTAATGGAGTGAACATCGTCATCGGATTTCGATAGACAACAGAAGAAGAAGTGTATGTGTCTGTGTGTCTATGTGATTATAATGGTTTCTAATATGACCTCATTTGATGATGTGACCTCACTTGGCTGTCCTGCATTTATACCTACAAGGGCACCTTGTAGGGAATGTCACGGACTCGGGTATTGTTATGTTAAAACAGCAGATGAAGACCTCTGTGTACCGAGTGGAATCTGTACTTGGCAGAAGATATTCTGTTGAATCATGCCGGTATTTACACCAGAGACAAACGTGTTGATAGTTGCTCTCGTAACTCACAGGGCACTGAATGGTCTTATCAGCCCATTATATTCCCTCGGCTAATTGAACGCCACAGTATTTCAGCATCCAACTGTTCCGCTGGTAGATTCAACAGAGAAGACGGTTTAAGAGATGGGGGCCGGGGGGGGGGGGGGGGAGGGACCATGGACAGCTCTGAACTTGAAAATGTCGGAAATAAACATAATCATGGAAAAGCTGATTAAAATGACGTAAACATCGTTGTCCTCCAGGTCTGATGGTGTCTGTGTCTGTGTACACAGCGGGTATGCTTCATATCTGAGAGCACATAGTGGGACAGGATGGGGTGGGTTTGGGCCTGAGCGGCCAAACTGGAGCTGCTGAGTAAAAATAAAATGAAAGTCTGCAGGAGGAGAGTGGGAGGGGTTTTCATGTGTCCCCGGATCCAGAGCACACTGAGGGGAAACCGGATCTATTTGTAGATGAAACAGCAGGTGTGACAGTGAGAAGTGCAGAAAATGCTGTTAACATCTATTCCGGAATACTTGTGGAAAGAGAAACACAGTGAAAGTTTCAGGTGGGAAGATGGGAACAGTCGTGACCGCTGCCAATACAACTGCGGGATGTTGTAAATAGAGAAATAGAGATCCTCATTGCTCACTTATTGGTCTCATTGCACATTCTGGTCGAATTACACAGGGGGATCTGAATGTGGTAATGCCAATGATATTGACGTGTTCCTGTTACATCCCCACAGAATTTACACCTGAGACACTGCAGGTGATGTAAAGAGGTGGGAACTTGTCACTGGAGAATAATCCCCGGTATAAATCAGAGCCTGTTGCAGTACGTCAGCCCAGAGTGTTTTGCCGAGCTGTGAAATTCAGAGTAATAGCGCTCACTGCGTCGCTCAAATGGGTTATCCAGTAATCTGGCGGATTGAAGACATTTACCACCCAGTTATTTCAGCCGTTGGAATTCCCGGTAAGCCGCTGTCACGTCTGCAAACGGTAGGAACTGAGAGTTAATTCCGATGTTCCGAGGTGTTTCTCTCGCTACTTGTTTCCACAGACACCTGTCCAGTCCCCGCATCTCAGTCATGGGCGGAAGGCGCTGACAATATTAATCCCATTGTTTTCGGAGCAGGGAGCGCTGCACACTGAAATCCTCTCCGCTGCCTCGATGTCATGGAATAATTGTGAATCGAAATGTCCGCACAGGAGGACACCGGGTACACGCTATCTGTGGGAACGAGCCGTCCTTCTGCACTTCTGTCGAAAGGAATTGCCTGTTAATTGCGTGACTGGGTGACGGAACAACGCTAATGGCTCATTTATTTTAGAAATGTGAATGAGGGAGTTTCATACGTCAGTTTTATTTCATGCCTGTACTACTCAGGCACAGTGATACTGGTATTGAAAGTCCATCCCTCACTGTCGCCGATGAAGCAATTAAGCAGCTCTATTCTCGTCGTTTTGGAAATTCACCCAGAATAAACATTTTATAAAACTCGCGGCGAGTTCTCCGACGCGCCGGTAATGCAGACTGCCAGCTGCTTCATATTCTGGGTCCGGTTTCCATCCTCTGAGGCAGAAAAAAAAACAAAAGATCTAATCTGATTCTATCACACTGCTGCTCTATTTCCGTGACTAGTCAACAATATCTCTGATTCCTTCCTTCTGTCTTACAGTGAACGTAGTGGCGATTGTCATCCTGTCCCGAGGAAAGTGCGGTCTCTCCAAATGTATCACTCGCTACCTGCTGGGAATGGCAGCGGCCGATCTCCTGGTCGTTATCTCTGACCCTCTGCTGAAATGGACTGTTTACATATACTTTACGCATTCTATCCTCAATAGGACTCCCGTTTGCAGGGTCGTTTATTGTCTGCTTTTAGCAAGCACCGGGGTCTCTGTCTGGCTGACAGTCGCGTTCACCTTTGACAGATTTGTGGCCATTTGTTGTGAAAAGCTGAAAACAAAATATTGCACCGAAGGAACGGCGGCTGTGGTTATCGGGACAGTGAGTGTGCTGGGCTGTTTAGAAAGTATCCCTTTCTACTTTACATTTGAGCCTTCGTTGATAATTAATGGAGTTTCCTATGGCTGTTTCACCAAAGCGAGCTTCTATACGTCCCCCTCGTGGGCCGCACTTCAGATGATTCATCGCATTTTCATGCCTTGTCTCCCGTTTATTCTGATTTTATTGTTCAATTCTCTGACAGTTAGACGGATTGATTCCGCCAGTAAAGTCCGGATGGGGCTCCGGGGCCGCAGCAACGGAAAGAAAGACAAGGACCCGGAGATGGAGAACCGCAGGAAATCGGTCGTTTTACTATTCAGTATAACCGGTAGTTTTATATTCCTATGGTTAACGCGGCTGGTATTTGATATCTACCGACGGATTGCAAACATACCGTTTATTCGGACATTGATCCGATTTACATCGCAGGGTCCACGGCGACGATGCTGCAGATCCTCAGCTCCTGCAGCAACACGTGTATTTACGCCGTGACTCAGAGCAAGTTCAGAGAGCAGCTGAAGAACGCGGTGAAATACCCGCTGAAACTGTTACCCAAATGCGTTAAATCATAGAGCAACCAGCTGGTTTCTGCAATGGAATTAAATCAATCGTCATGTTTCCTCTATAAGCTATCCACTTGCCGATAGGCAGAACCACGGCTAACAACTGAGCGCTCTGAAATACGCGTGCATTTAGTGGTGATATATTTCACTCGCTGTCTATACTGTAGAAATGACATTTGCCCCTCATCACATTCATGTCAAATATGTAAGGATCATCTCAGCTGTAATTGACCCCGATGGACGCTCTGTAGAACTCGGAAACTGTCCGGGACGGTCCAGTCAAGTCCCTCCCGTTTTATTTTCATTCTCTCCGTTATTCTCATTCTTCGTTTAGGTGATGGTCACAGCGTTTTGCTCCGGGATTGTCCAGTCAAGATGGATCCGGTCTTTTCTCTCCATCCTCTCCGCTGTTTCTGATTCTGTCTGTTAGTGACGCTCCCAGTATTTTATTCACAATCTCTCTCAGGATGCACGTGATCCCCCATAAACACCCCCGCTTAGTTCTTCTCCCACACCGATACATTACACCAGTTTAGATTGGTGAGTTTCACCATGAGGGAGACATGTTCCGACTGCAACATAGCGGCTCAAATGTGTTTTTGTTTTCTTTTTTTTTAACTTCTGTCTCCATCTGCCGACTGCTCCCTCTTTGTCCGCGCATAACTCCGTCTGCATCTCTGTTCCCATCCCAAGGACGCGTAAGAGTCTGTTTCCTTCCCTCTCCCTCTGTGCTATGCTTCCCTGTGCTATGCTTCTCCCTGTCTGATGCTCTACTGAACAAAGTAATCCGCATTGCAGTAGGTGGGAACATATATCTACACTGATAATAAATGCACGCAAAACTTCAGAGAACTTCCAAAGCCACGGGAAAATTTCCCTTGATATCTCTCTCTCTCTCTCTCTCTCTCTCTCTCTCTCTCTCTCTCTCTCTCTCTCTCTCTCTCTCTGCCTCTCTCTCTCCCCCTCTCTCTCTCGCTCTCTCTCTGAACTAACTCAGTTCTATCTGAAAGTATAATCGATTTTTGGTGGAAAAGAATGATACTGGAAATCCGAATTCAAACATAAATTACTGGAGACGCTCAGCTTGTAAGATACGGTGGGTTAAAATATTCATTAATATTTCTGTCATCTATGCTTACCGTTCATCACAAGGGTAAATAAAAAGGTCAGATACCTCGTGTCTGAGGATTAGAACAGTTACCTTTTACATTGATTATCTGATGCGGCAAGCCAAAAATAGAAATGCCGCAGAATTACTTTACAAGATGCTGTACCGCTTCCTGACGGAACGCTACTCCCTCTGTTGCATTTCCAGTTCCGTCTCGCTGATGTCTGTCCTGCAACCGATCAGCTGTGATTATTCTCGCTCGAGGTTTGACGGAAGTTGACACGACGGGTAACTTTTCGAGCGCAGAATAGATTTACGCACCATGGGCCAGTTATTAGTAACGCAACAATTTCTAATTAATAATATTTGCAATGATACGGAAGTATTAAATCCCATCTCCGACCACCACGTGAACACAATAACAGTCTCAATTCCAAGAGCCTTAGAAACATGCAGACGGAGTAAACCTACACCACAAACGTGTACTTACTTTAGACGTTTCCTCCGATTACCCATAGCCCGTTAGTTTTCCAAGCTCCATGTGCCCATACAGGAGTCTCTTAAAAGGCTCTGTCGTATCTGACTCCACCACCGTCGCGGGCAGCCCATTCCACGCACTCACCACTCACGATGTAACAAACTTACCGCTGATATCTCCTCTGCGCCTACTTCCAAGCACCGTAAAACTGTGCCCCCGCGAGTTATCTATTTCAGCCCTGGGACAAACCCTCTGACTATCCACACGATCAATGTGCCTCACATCTTATACACCTCCATAAGGTCACCAATCAACTTCAGTCGCTCCATGGAGAAAAGGCCAAATTTACTCGACCTATTCTTATATGGCATTTTCCCCAATCGAGGCAACATCCCTGCAAATCTCCTCTGCACCTTTGTTGAATAGTTTCCATATCCTTCCTGTAGTGTGATAACCAGAACTGCGCACAGTATTCCAGGTGGAGTCTGAACAAGGTCCTATATAGCTGTAACATTACTTCTCGGATCCTAAACTCAGTCCCACAGTTGATGAAGGGCAATGCACTGTATGCCTTCTTGACCACACTGCCAACCTGCGCAGCAGCTTTGAGTGGCGTATGAACTCGGACCTCAAGATCCCTTTGATCAGGTAATGGCATGATGGCCTTCATAACAAGGGGAATTGAGTATAGGAGCAAAGAGGTACTTCTGCAGCTATACAGGGCTCTGGTGAGACCACACCTAGGGTATCGTGTTCAGTTTTGGTCTCCAAATTTGAGGAAGGGCATTCTTGCTATTGAAGGAGTGCAGCGTAGGTTCACAAGGTTAATTCCCGGGATGGCGGGACTGTCATATGTCGAAAGATTGGAGCGACTGGGCTTGTATACTCTGGAATTTAGAAGGCTGAGGGGGATATTATTGAAACATATAAGATTATTAAGGGATTGGACACGCTGGAGGCAGGAAGCATGCCTGATGGGTGAGTCCAGAACCAGAGGCCACAGTTTAAGAATAAGGGGTAGGCCATTTAGCACGGAGTTGAGGAAAGACTTTTTTACACAGAGAGTAGTGGATATATGGAATGCGCTACCCCAGAAGGCTGTGGAGACCAAGTTTCTGGATATTTCCACGAAAGAGATGGATAGAGCTCTTAAAGATAGCGGAATCAAAGGGTTATGGGATAAGACAGGATCTGGATACTGATAGTGGATGATCAGCCATGATCACAGTGAATGGCAGTGTTGGCTCGAAGGGCCGAATAGCCGACTCCAGCACCTATTGTCTATTGTTTATTGTCTATTGATCCTCCACACTGCCAAACATTCATTCCAGTTTTGGCTCATTGAAACCCAATCAGATTGAGTGGCTTACTGACTACAGCATAACTACCTGGTAAGATTAAATGACTAGTCCATCGCATTCCACAGATGGTAATAACCTGAGGTTGACTGTGTTGTCTGTATGCAGCTCATGTCCTTCTTTCGTTAATTGCCGTCTGTCTCATCACAAACAAGAGAAAATGTGCAGAGCTGGAAATCAGAGTAATACATAAAAAATCGTGGAAGAGCTCAGCAGGTCAGGTCCTAGACACCTTCATCAGTAAGATTTAGCAGGCATACACTCATCCACACAGGTTTTAATGAAATCCTTGCTCTTCATTTACAATTAATTGGAAAAGAGCTGGATAGTCAGATATGCCCAAAGCAGGGAGGGTTGACAAAGCGGTGTTAAGAGCTTGAAAGGCTGTGTTCATTTCCTGAGTCCACTGTATTTCGGCAGACATGTTCGGTAATGAGGCTCGTCGAAGAGGAGACTCCATCATTCGATCTTCAGGAATACAATGTCTACAGTAATTGGCCATTCCCAAAACAGGAAGCATTTCACTTCGGGTGCAGGGAGGCGGTGCATTAATAAAAGCGGCAATTCGTTCTTTGGTAAGTTGCTCTGTTCCTTGAGAAAGCGTGTGTCCGAAATATTGTAGAGTGGGCTGACAAAGCTGCAATCTATTGAGAGATACTTTGTGTCCTTTTTCAGCCAGGTTTGTCAATAAAGCAACAATATCTTTTTCACAATTAACGGGGACGGGGGAGAGAATAAGCAGATAATCGGCACTTTGTAAAATTCTACTTTGCCCTGGCAACCGGAGGGTGTTTAAATCTCCTGTGACCGCTGCGGCATAAACCCAGGGGCTGTCAGTTTACCCATGATGCAACCTGGTCCCAGATCACTGTCCAGCACTGTAAGTGAAAGCAAACAAATGCTGACTATCCTTATGTAAAGGGATGGAGAAAAAGGCAGAACAGGGTCTATAACAGAAAAAAAAAACATGCAGATGCGGCAGGAATATGGAGATGACGTTAGTATTGGCTACGGTGGGAGGAAGAGGTATACAACTTTCTTGTTAATAGCCCTTAGTTCTTGTACAAATCGTCACTCATTATCACGACCTGCTTTCGGAACTGGTAAACTAGGAGAATTACAGGGACTATAGGTTGGTACCAGACCTTCCTGATTCAATGACAGACTTGATAACTTCTCCTGCTGCCGGTGACAAATTATATTGCCGTACAGAGGATCGTATAGCACTGGTCTTCGTGAGGCGGGGCGGAATATACGAGTTCCACATGATCTTTGTTTATCGCCCACAGGGAGGGAGGTATCTTCAATAACAACAATTGTGCAATATGCTCAGGCAAAGCAGGACGCACTGACAGGTCAAACTTAGTTTTATCGATGTAAGGGGCAAATGTTATTCAACCAGCCTGAGCGGAATGAAGTTGCCGAGTAGCATTAGTATTAGGCAGAGTTATACACTGCGTGAGTTTAACTCCTGTAAAGTCTGAAGCACGGGTCCAAGTAGTTCAGGATTTGCGGGGAGTTTGATGGCTCCAGTGATATGAGAGGTTAGGTTTGGCAATTTAAATCGCTCATTCTGTTCTTCACTCAAAAACACTTCTGCCACTATGCCCTCTGGACGATAATAGATGTGTCCGGTGAAAGAAAGAGTCCCTGCTCTTTTAAGCACGGAAAGAACCTTTTGGTGATTGCTCGGCTGAGATGTTTCAGTGTATCGGGCGGAACAATAGGAATGTATCAGAGGCCGGCATGTCAGAATAAGCGGTCTTTGATAATAGAACATAGAACATAAAATAGTACAGCATAGTACAGGCCCTTCGGCCCACAATATTGTGCTGACCCTCAAACCCTGCCTCCCATATAAGCCCCCACCTTAAATTCCTCCATATACCTGTCTAGTAGTCTCTTAAACTTCACTACTGTATCTGCCTCCACTACTGACTCAGGCAGTGCATTCCATGCACCAACCACTCTCTGAGTAAAAAACATTCCTCTAATATCCCCCTTGAACTTCCCACCCCTTACCTTAAAGCCATGTCCTCTTGTATTGAGCAGTGGTGCCCTGGGGAAGAGGCGCTGGCTATCCACTCTATCTATTCCTATTATTATCTTGTATACCTCTATCATGTCTCCTCTCATCCTCCTTCTCTCCAAAGAGTAAAGCCCTAGCTCCCTTAATCTCTGATAAATGTCGTTATGCAGTTTCCGTTTGTACTGCTAGCGCAGAGTGGTTCTGCAAGTCTGTACCAGCAGATGATTCCCATGTGTCAAGGAAACGGGATATAAAGTTTCATTTTCTCCTGTTTTCTGTGTGCACATAGTAACCTCTCCAAAATCACCATGCTAACGGGATGCCCCACATTGGCAGCCTTACATTCTCCCCTTTAACCACTTTCTATTGGTAACGTTGTCTCTGTCATTATCATTTCTCCACTGGGGAATCCAAAATCGCCTTCTACTGCGGGTCAAGTGGGCTCTTTTTTGCGGGGTGGGGTTCAGAGGTTGATTTCTTAGCTTCCTCCAGCACTTATTCAAGTCAACTTAATTTTGTCGTCATTTAACTGCACACTTGCACACCGACAAACGAGACAACGTTTCTCCGACCCAGCACACACAACGCACAACTACTTACATCCTCCGATAAACCACGCTCAAATAAACAAAGTAAATTGCATAAATCAAAACAAGTATTTATATCACCACAATCCCAAGTATGTTGCTTAAAATACGTATTTAATTTGCTTTAAATCAAAAGAGCCACCGTTCTTGTGTCTAACCACAAAAGTCACTAGTAAAATAATCTCATGTCTACTATCTCCACTTTCCAACCAGACCAGATTTGTGGGCATTTGCTTCCAGGATCTAAACGCTTAGTATTGAACTGGGAGGACGACGGCTGTGGTTCTGATCTTTGTGGCTTCACTGAGTCGTTTAAAGAACATTTTCTGGTTCTTCATGGTCCAAGATATATATTCTTCTTCTAACATAGGGTGGCCTTGCCTGCGGAGTTGGCAATTTCAGGTGTCACTGTACTGGATGTCCTTCGTTCAGTCTTTTCAACTATTATCCATTTCGTTGTTATTATCCTGCTCAGTCCTTTCACCATCACGATCACTATTACCCCATTCGTTGTTATTACCCTGCTCAATCCTTTCACCATCACCATCACTATTATCCCATTCGTTGTTATTACCCTGCTCAATCCTTTCACCATCACCATCACTATTACCCCATTCGTTGTTATTACCCTGCTCGGTCCTTTCACCATCACCATCACTATTATCCCATTCGTTGTTATTACCCTGCTCAGTCCTTTCACCATCACCATCACTATTATCCCATTCGTTGTTATTACCCTGCTCAGTCCTTTCACCATCACCATCAGTATTACCCCATTCGTTGTTATTACCCTGCTCAGTCCTTTCACCATCACCATCAGTATTACCCCATTCGTTGTTATTACCCTGCTCGGTCCTTTCACCATCACCATCACTATTACCCCATTCGTTGTTATTACCCTGCTCAATGATTTCACCATCACCATCAGTATTACCCCATTCGTTGTTATTACCTGCTCAGTCCTTTCACCATCAGCATCACTATTACCCCATTCGTTGTTATTACCCTGCTCGGTCCTTTCACCATCACCATCACTATTACCCCATTCGTTGTTATTACCCTGCTCGGTCCTTTCACCATCACCATCACTATTACCCCATTCGTTGTTATTACCCTGCTCAATGATTTCACCATCACCATCAGTATTACCCCATTCGTTGTTATTACCTGCTCAGTCCTTTCACCATCAGCATCACTATTACCCCATTCGTTGTTATTACCCTGCTCGGTCCTTTCACCATCACCATCACTATTACCCCATTCGTTGTTATTACCCTGCTCAATGATTTCACCATCACCATCACTATTATCCCATTCGTTGTTATTACCCTGCTCGGTCCTTTCACCATCACCATCACTATTACCCCATTCGTTGTTATTACCCTGCTCAATCCTTTCACCATCACCATCGTTCTACTGGCCAGTAGAGTCCACCGCTGACTCCGGGGTCCCAGCAATGGTCAGAGTTCCAGAGACCCGGAGGTGCGGAGTAGCAGGAAGTCCCTCGTTTTACTACTGATCGTCTCGGAAAATTTCACCCTGTATGGGCATTGTATCGGTGATGGCTATCGGGAACAGGATGACTGATGCAGTGGGCGTCCCACATTGTTTGAAGATACCTTCATTTTTCAATGAACTGTGCTCCATGCTGCAACATCTGTGCTCTTTACCTCGTCTGTCAGACTAAGCTCAGGGAGCAGATGAAGGAGGTGTTGAACTCTCCTCCGGCACTCATTGTGAAAAGGATTCGACACTGATGGTCTATGTGACCAGTGTCCTTCTCTATTGCTTTCCAGAAGAAGGTCGGAATGTTGTCCAATGATTATCCGTGTTGCTCCAAATTCTCCCTGGATGGATGGACACAACTCTCTAGTTTCAACACGTCATGTCCCTCACTCTTCCCTGAGGATCCCGACCAACCTCCTCTATTGTCATCTGCAACTTTGTTCATTTCGTGAATGAGGCTGAAACACTCGGTAGCCTCTCGAATGCATCGCACACAGTACACTAGAACCACATACATTCTGCGGCATAACCCCCAAATTATAACACTGGAAACGTACGAAGATAAACAAAATAAGTATGGAACACATTGCAATATTGCTGTTAAAACACATTGAACGTTCTGGTGTTATAAACACCACGACCTAATAAACTTCCTCATAACATACAGCTCGTTAATGGGATAGTCACAAATCGGAGCCATAAAGCTGAAAGATAAATTCAACACTGTAGACCTACAAATCTACTAATGAATCATTAGACCAATGACCATCTCAAAATCACATCGTGAGAGCAATGACAGCTTGACGTTTATGAGAGTAACAAGTTCCAGGTGTTTGTAGCTGTAAGGATGGAAAGCTCCTGGCCTTTAAATCGCTTTATCTGAGTACAAGTTTTCGGAGTCATTGATAACCGGGACATTACGGGCCACCCGGTTTTTAATTCAACGTCATTATTGAAACGCAGTGAGGCATCAATGGCTCAAAAACATTGTAATAACACGTTTGACTCGCACCCTCCGTCACGATGCCTCACAGCAAAAATACTAAAAGCGACACAAACAAACTGCGAGAGGACTCCGCAGGTCAAGCAGCATCTATGGGAATGGATAAACAGCCGAAGTGTGGGGCCGAAACCCTTCTTCAGGACCGGAAACGAAGTGGCGAGACGCCAGAATGAAAAGGTAACGGAGGAGGGGAAGGATAGCTGGACGGTGATAGGTCAAGCCTGGTGGCCGGGAAAACTAAAGCGATGGAGAGGAAGGAATCTGATTGGACGGGAGAATGGTCCACAGGAGAAAGGGAAGTTGGGGAGGACTGACAAGGAGGTGATAGGCAGGTGAGAAGAGGTAAAAGGCCAGATTGGCGAATAGGACAAAAGGGGAAGGGTAATCATTCTTTCCACCGGAAGGAGAATCGATATTCATGCCATCAGGTTGGGGGCTGCCCAGACAACATACAGGATGTTGCTCCTCCATCCTGAGGATGGTCTCATCGTGGAACGAGAGGAAGCTGAGGATCGACATGTCAGAACAGGAACAGAAATCGGAATTTAAATGCTTGGCCTGCGGGAAGATCTTTTTTCGGCAGTTGGAGCTGAGCGGCTCGACGAAGTGGTCCTCCGATTAACGATGGGTCTTGCCAATGTAGAGAAGACTGCTTCGGGAACATTGCACACGCCGACTACCCCAGTGGATTCGTTGGCAAATTGTTGTCTCATCTGGAAGGGCTGTTTGGGGACAAAGACTGGTGGTGATGTGGGAGTTGGGTAGACAGGTGTAGCGCTGTGGCCGCTTGCAGGAGTAAGCGCCGGCAGGGAGGTGAATGGTGAGGGTCGGAAACAAAACGGAATAACGAAGGAAGCCGTCCTGTGGAAAGCGGAGCGTGGTTGGGGGGCGGGGGCAGTGATGGAGAGGTAACGATAAGTTTGTCTGGAGATGGTGGAAATCGGAAATTATGAATTTTAGGGTTGTAACGCCGTGGAGCGGTAGGTAACAGCAAGAGGAACTCCATCGCCGTTAAACTGGCGGGAGACTTGGTGAGTGTGGACGGGTCGATCCCACTTTTATAGCGATGCTACCAACAAAGATATCACTACCTCTCAACCCCATCTCTCCGCTTTCCGCAGGGATCGCTCCCTCCATGAACCCCTGTCTCATTCAGCCCTCCGCACCGATCTCCCTCCCGGTGCTTATCCCTGCAGGCACCCAAAGCGCCACAACGGCACATTCATCTCCTCCCTCACCATTAGTCCGGGTCGCAAACAGTCCTTCCAGGTAAGGCAACACTTCACCTGCGAATCTGCTGCGGTCGTCTGTTGTGTCTGGGGCTTCTGGCGCGGCCTTCGCTACGTTGCTGAGACCTGTGATAAACTGGGTCTCATTTCGTTCAGCGCCATCGCTCCATCCGTGAAAAGCAGAGCTTCCCGGCGTTCAAACATTTTAATTCTGATTTCCATTCCCATTCCGACATTTTCGGCTCATGGCTTCCTCTTGTGCCACAGTGTGGCTGCCCTCAAGATGGAGGAGCGACAATTTATTTTCCGTCTAGGTAGCCAACCTGGTGGCATGAACGTCGAGAAAAAAAAGATTCCCCTCTCTGCGCTCTTCTTCTATTCACCACCCCGGGTTCATGCCTATTCTCACCCGCCTATCATCTCACACGGCGTCCCAAAATGCTTCCGGTTTCCTGTACTCCACCGTCCTCATTATCAGATTCCTTCACCGCCAGCCCTTCGCCTTTCACCTCGCTTCATCCATCACTTTCCTCTCCTCCCGCCATTTTATTCTGACGACTTCCCCCTGACTCTCCAGACCTGAACAATGATCTCGACCCGATACGTCAACAGTTTATTCATTTCCATAAATGCTGCCCGCCCTGCTGAATTCACCCCACATTTGGTGTGTGTGTCGCATTGGATTCCCAGCATCTGCTGAATTAATTGGGTTTTAAATATTTGAAAATTTGAAATGTATGGAGACGCACGGACCAGTGAATCATTCAGAAATAATTCACGCCGTACGTGTTTTTGGAGATTCCGTTGTCGGAGAGAATGTGAAAAAGAAGAAAATCATCTGGAATCACAGTTTCTTCAGGAACAAAATTCAGCACAAAATAAACGAAAAAGCATCACTTCTGATTTTCTGCTCCTAATAGCGATGGATTTTATACGAATGAGGACCACCCTGTAATAACGCAACGTCTCACAACGGCGGTGCACCTCAAAATAACACAGAAGCTGTCACACGTTATCAATTCAGACCATTTCAGCTTCAGGAATGATAATAAAGTATCAGCAGATTTGCAGGAATTTAGAATCACTATTCCACACAGCAAGGTCATCAGACCCGAATGCAAACAGCTGGAGACAATATCAGAGGCGAATCAGCAAAGCACCCGGCAAAGAAATGGCGACCAGACGGAGCAATGCGGAAAACGCTTTTAGCATCTTGGGCTCCAGCACCGCGGGCCGATAAAGCGTCTGTGATTATGGAGCATTTCAGTCTGGTTTTGGCCCCGACAATAATAAAGCATCACTGAACCGGAAACAAAGATATGTTTCGTTGAAGTTCCAACACATTTGAATCTTTCTCATTCAACCCCGTTCTACTGTGAACTTGGATCAGACTTCCCACATGGTGGATGGCTCTCCTCCTGCCACTGTCGAGAGTAGCGCTGCACTCAATTCCGATGACCTATTTGGATAATAAATCATTTCGGGAGTGATACCGGAAATATGAGGGAGTTTTTCCCAAAACTAGAAATTTCAGACAATTTTCCAACTAGAGTGTAGGGAAATATTTTGCAACAGTGACAGTAAATTATGTGCAAATCAGCATGTACAGGTTAACATGCGTTGCATTTGAGGAAAAAAATGCAAATCACTGGACAAGTCAGTTGGGCAGAGAATAAGACCATAAGACCATAAGACAAAGGTTCAGAAGTCGGCCATTTGGCCCATCGAGTCTGCTCCGCCATTTTATCATGAGCTGATCCATTCTCCCATTTAGTCCCACTCCCCCGCCTTCTCACCATAACCTTTGATGTCCTGGCTACTCAGATACCTATCAATCTCTGCCTTAAATACACCCAATGACTTGGCCTCTACTGCTGCCCGTGGCAACAAATTCCATAGATTCACCACCCTCTGACTAAAAAAATTTCTTCGCATTTCTGTTCTGAATGAGCGCCCTTCAATCCTTAAGTCATGCCCCCTCGTACTAGGCTCCCCGATCATGGGAAACATTTTGTAACTTCATTTTGAAACATGCTGTAACTACGTGGAACGCATGAAACAGGGGGCAACTGAAGGGTTTGCACTGGAGCCAGTTAGATACGAACAAAATGTCTGAATGTTCGGACCAAGGGGGTAGTATTTTCATTATATTTAACAGTGAAACAGACATTATGTTTGAGGGTGAATCTCTTCACAGTGACGCAGTAACGGGAGCACCATATTTCCCACAGGAAGCTTCACAAGGGGTCCAGATTTCTCTTTTATAGCCTGAATAACTGAGATGATGGAATTGCCCACAGTCCAGGCACCCGCCATGCCAGTTTCGTCATGTGATGCCCGATCTCAGAGTGCCCAATTGAATCATTGAGCCACTCACGATGCGGAAAAACGCGGAGACTGTTGGTCGGACGCATCATAACAAATCCTTCCAAGTAGACACATGACATTCGGTCGATTATTCCTCTGTGGTTTTTCATTACTTTCACATTCTGCAATCCCGTCTCCGAAAGTCACGGGATTTCCTGAACTACTGGTCCTGTAGTTTGATTCCTTGTTTTCCCGGTCACACCCTGGTAAAGCACTCTTTCAAATTCTAATTTGCCACAGGAGTACCAGACAATTGGAAGGTGACAAATGTTATTCCTTTCTTCAGGAAATGGGGAGAAGTTAAAACTGAGAACCACAGACCAGAGTCTTACTTCAGCGGTGGCTGAATTATTGGACAGACAGGATTTACTAGTACATGAAGAAATATAGTCCGCTTAAGGACAGTCAACATGGCTTTGTAAGGAACAGGTCATGAATCACGAGTCTGGCTGAATTCTTTGATGATGTGACGAAGGATGTTGATGAAGGTAGAGCAGTGGACGTGATTCCTATGGACGTTAGTAAGGCACTTGATAAGGTTCCCCATTGTAGGGTCCTTAATAAAAACTGAAGGCATGCGAGCCGGAAAATGTGGGTGTGTGGATACCGAATTAGCTTTCGCGGAGAAACCAGAGGATGTTAGTAGTGGCAGACTATTCCGCTTGGAGGACTGTGACCATTGCTTTCTTCAGGGGAACCTGTTCTGAAACCACTGCTCTTTGAGATATTTAAAAACGACTTGTTTGGTGTAGTGGGGATTTGAAGCTTTACAGATGAGACGAAAGTTGACTGAGTCGTCGATAGCGTGGAGGATTATTATCTAAAAACTCTCAGTTAGGCAGATTGGCTATGTAAATAGTAGGCTGTGTTGTCGCGGATGGTTAGATTGAATTTAGAGTACATTGAAGCGTCTGGGCATCGTCGCCGGCCGATGGGCCTGTAATGTGCTGTAATGTTATACGTATTATATCACAATGTATTGTATAGAAAACTATAACTGGAGTTCTACCAAAGGTTTATATGAACTCCTGACTATTCCACCCACTGGCCGTCCCACTGAAGGCAAACATGTCATTTGTGCTTTTAACATCCTGCCAGCTTGTGTACACACTGTCTGTGATCTCTATGCTTAGGCGGACAGATACTCTTTAAAGCTATAGTGTACAATTCTATTAACGATCTGTCATTAATGGCATATTTTCACTTATATTAGAACTCCATGTACAGCGCCCCGCGCTTGCTTGATTAAAATCCCATCAGACATGTCCGTGACTGATCCTTATGGTCCAAATACTAATCAGCTGGATTAGCATTTTGTTACCCTTGTTCTCCCCTACATAACATTTATTAACTAGGGATGCTATTCATTTCAGAAATGACCCCTGACCTTTATTTTTCAATGCATTTGACGTCATTCACATAGTCGGTGTGCTCTCTTTCATATCAGCTTCCAGCTTTCATCAATACGAATGGAGAGGAGAGGCAGGCAGAACAGAGGAAGACTGCGCGGGCAGTGGGCCAAAGGGCCTCACACGCCTCCGTTAGTATTGGTCTCAGTAATGGCTGATCTGTGCCGGCGTGTACAGTCCTTTGATGCCAGTGCCGAAACGCTCGCTGGAGCTCTGACTTCAGTTGGTGTTTTTGCTTTGTTTGTTTAACGCGCATGGAACATTTTTAATGATCTGGCTTACAGAGTACGTTGTGTTAATACAATCCAATTAAGATCAGATTATATACAAAAAATGTCTCTTGTTCGTGCGTGGCAGACAAATGAAAACTATTCAACATATTTCCTGTCTCAATTCAAACCTGCATTTTGAACAAGATCGCCCTTGATTCTTCAAAACTCGGGTAAAATGCAGATATAAACGGATTATCCTTTGTAGGAAGAATTTACAGCCTGGGGTATTAATTGCATCCTAGGAATTAGCAAGGTGGTTGTGTTTTACAAAGACTTCTGTGCTGCCGGGTCAGTTCCCTGGTAAGAGGATAACACTGCTACTTAAGCATAGACTGGTCGGCATTTAGTTCATCCCGGAGCCGGAGAATAACAGCCGTACAGAGAAATCCGCAAAGCCATGCGCTTGAAGTGGCCACTCTCAGTGATAAATGATTGCATACAGAATGCTCTCAAAATCAAACAATTATAATGCCGATTATATCTGAAATATAATAGAATAGGCACATAACGGACATCTGGCGAAATTCACTCAAAATGTTGGAGGTGAATGAACAGACGATGTTTCTGATGGCGGCTCTTCTTTAGGATTCGTCTGGGGTCTTTATCGCCGGGGTACTTTGTTCGGATATGGATGGACACTTTGACCTCAGGTGCTGCAAAACAATACTTGGACCAGTTTCAATTACAAAATAAATCTGGAAAATACATACAATGTTTTCCCCTGGTCCACAGTTATACGCCCATATGTGACAAAGCTGCAACGGTCACAGGGCAATGAAAGATTGCTTCCGTCCCTTGCTCACGGAAATGTAAAAGGGAGCATGCTCTGCTTTGAAATCCAGTGAACATAATGCAAGACTCAACAGGAATATTTTCTGTTGCAATAGAGGTCTCCATTCTGGGGTCCACGTATCCCTCTGTTAATGATAGGAGTACATGACATAAAAAGTTTCGGAAACTCCTGGACTACAACATAGCTAGATCAGATTTAATGGAAGGAAACTAAGTGACACAGTACTATATTCCCAATGAGTTTCCATAAACGCGGGAAAAAAGACGGAACAACGAAAGGCACTGGGTAGAGATCCTACAGGTGCCTGAAACCCGTACATGGTCATAAATTCCTGAAATCCTTATGACGTGTTTGTGAAGGGAACGGGATGTCCCCAGTCACACCCCGCTCCCCCAACATGAATAGGTGTTGACGTCATACTACTGAAGATTAGCACGTGACATAGGCATCATTGACATCAGCAAATGCATCAGAGACCCTGACGTACAGCTCGCATTTTGGATTCAGCCGAGGTGTTTTTTTTTACACGCAACAAAACACCAAGAAGTCAGGCAGCATCTATGGAGGGAAATTTGCAGTTGTGACACCCGACCTCATTCGGAATGGAAAAGAAGTCAGCAGAGGTCAGAGTAACGTAATGTGGTTGGATTCGAGACGACCTATTGCGAGGTTGTGTTACAAGTATATTCATATAAGCTTCTCCAGATTCGGCATTTAAAGTTTTACAAACTTCTACAGACACACAGTGGTTTGTACATTTTGTCTGCTTTTGTATGTTCATTGTCACATCTCGTGTCATCGGCGTACTTATTTTATAAAACTACTCTGATATTTGAACTTCGTCATTCTTAGTTCTGAGTTTCAGTTCTTCATCCACCACAGAGGACTTTGATCTAATGTTATAGTCTGAATATTCATGTTTTGCGCAAAGATAATAATCACTTTGTTGCTGCTTAATCTGCTGGTCACGTTTCCATGGAAAACACAATGAGTTATAGAGTGAGAGCTGAAACAGCCACTGAACAGCGATACAGAAGTAAAATATTCTACATAATTATGGTAAAACACAATTAGGGATAATTATATTTACATTTTATTTAGAGAGCTTCCCATTTAGTGTAAACAGATACTTCGCCCCATTCTTCAGCTCCTCCCTGAATTTCCTCTGTGTCAGTCCATAGATACACGTGTTGGTGCAGGAACTGAGCATCATTAACATATACCCAGACTCTTGTAGGATAAATATAGGCGTGTTGTAATATTTGTCAGTGAAAAACACGTTTACCGCTGCCCAGGTCATGGAGTGCACAATATTGGTTATCCACAATAAAATGAAATTGGCAGATAGAGCGAACAGCAAAACCATTGACTTTCTCCGGTTCTGAACCTCTGGATCACTTTTGTTGTCAGTATTGCTCCGAAGTCCACGGCGAACCATATTCGCTGCTATAATAGATCTGGCGGTTAAAACATTGAACAGCAGAATTAAACCAACTGGTAATAACGGGGTTATGATTGTGTCAAATAACTCGTAACCTCTCCACAGGGATGATGTATAGTACTCGGGTTTGGGAAAGCACTCCCCTGGTTCACTTGCAAAGTAAAATGGAAATGACTGAACACAGCTACCTATGGCCACTACCACGATCACCACGGTCGCGGTTCTCTCCGTACAATATCGGGTCCGCAGCTTCGGAAGGCAGATCGCGACGTAGCGATCGAAAGTGAAAGCGACAGTCAGCCAAACGGAAGAATCCATGGATGCAATCCCCAGAATAATTTCCACACCACACAGCGGGGGTTTCACCAGAAAATCAGCATACGGATAGAGAGCATTGATTTTGTTCAATACAACACCAAGGACAACGACCGTCAGATCTGCAGCCGCCATGGCCACGAGGTAGCGAGTGATACATTTGGAGAGCCCATAATTTCTGCGAGACAGGATCACAATCGCCGCTAAATTAACTCAGAAAAGAGAGAGAAAGAGTGAGACAGTTATTCATAATGTATCTCGATTGCTCAGTGTGACGTTGCGTGCGTGGTAAGGCTGGTAGTCCATATCGCGCCGTTTAGATTGCAGTCCACACTATTGCTCGTTTTACCAAAATGCATTATCGTACATTTCCCAATACTGCATTCCATCTGCCGCTTTTGTGCCCTTTCTTCCAGTGTATCTAAACACTGCTGCAATCGCATTGCTTCCTCAGCAATACCTACCCATCCACCTGTCTTCGTATCATCCGCAAACTTTGCCACAAAGCCGTCAGTTCCATGATGATAATCCTTGATGGTAGAAGAGGAAAACCATGCTGGACATTTGTTTCTGGGATCGCGAGTTAGCTGATAGTGATCTGTTCAGGATTCTTGCTGGGCCAATTGTCATGTGTCATCAATATCGGAGACTTGGTTCAAAACCCGGGGAATAAATTTACAGACGACAATAAAATAGATTGTCTCGTGGAGAGCGAGGTCAGCTATCAAGCATTAGGTTATTATCTTCATCAGTTCAGTAAGTTGTTGAAAGAATGGAATGGTGGAGTTTAATTGGGACACATGGAGGGTTTTTTTGGAAAGATAAGCAAGGTAGGAGTTTCTCAGTGAACATTAGGGCTCCGTGGAGTCTCGAGAATAGAGGTGTGTGTATTTCAGGAACATGATTCACTGAAAGTGGAACATAAGGTGGACAGGGTGGTTATGAAACCAGGATCGATAGGATTCATCAGTGAAGTAATTGAGTAGAAAAGCTTGGATGGAAATTCAAATGCGCACGACTCTGCTACACCTGTACACACAGAACTGTGAGCATTGTGGACAGATTATAGTTGGAAAGACTCACACTGAATTAGTCCAGAAACAATTTACTAGAATACTTCCAGGATTTTAGAAACTGCTTTGCAGAGAGAGATTAATAAAAGCCGGACATTATTCGCTGCAGCGCAGGTAGGTGGGCGTTAAACACTCAGAAGCACAGAAAGCCACCAGGGACAGAGACAGTGTAAATTCACCCAGTCTGTTTTTCCAGGGCTGAGGAATCCTGATCCTGCCGGCGCGGGAATAAATACAGTAGGAAAGGTTCAATAGGTATTTGAGGGGCAACAGTTAAACAAATGAGACAATTAGGTGAAATATGCTGCGCGATGATGTGGCTGCGGCAGGCCCAATGATAAAAGGCAGTTGGACGGGTAAATGGTTATGAAGCGTTTGAAAGGTTGTGAGGCGAACGGTGAACCATCGCCCGGCATTTTACTTGGCATGGAACCTTTGGATCAAATATCTCTTTTTCGTGCTGCATAACTCTATCCCTCCAAAATAAATTAGGATTCTCGTTATTCCTAGATTTAAGTTATTTCCATAGAACACTTTTCCCTCTGGGTTGTTTTTGCTTTTCCCCTGTATCCCCTTTGACCCTTCAGATAACAATTTCCGATAGCCTGGCAACCAGCACAGCGCATACCCTTTGGCTGAATACACAGGACAGCCGCCGTAACTACTCCAGGAAGAGCAGATCATAAAGCAAACACATTCAATTGGTATTAGAGTCTGAACCAGACTCAGGTTTCATATCAGGGCAGATGTCGTGAAACTCATTACATCCGAAACATAGATGTGTAAGGTTATGATAAAGTACATTAAAGCAAATAAGAATAAAACAATAAAGGCATCAACGTCACGTAAATCACATTTTTAAACAAATCGATGAAACGTGCTTCTATTTTCATTATTTCCTGAGTGAGTTTATATTAAAAGACTCGAATAGCAAAACACGTCCGCTCTAAATTGCAGCGCATAATTTAAAGACTACAGTATGTCACTCATCTCGGCATTTCCACGAGCTTACCTGGAATACCAACGGCTGCCAGTACGGGATAGTAAATAGAGACGATGTAATAAATTGCTGAATATCCCATTTTCTGCTAGAAGCAGCGATCAGTTGTACGAAAAGTGCCAACTATCCAGAAGCGCTGGTTCAAAGAGCCCTTATACACCAGGAGGAATGTCCCTTAAACCAATTAATGTCCCTTTAGTTACATTAGCTACAGGACCGTGAACAAACAAACAGTGTTTGTTTCAGTCTATTTTTACTCATTGTGACATTGGGTAACACACTTAGCTCTTCGCGGGGCATGACAAACAATGGATTCGATGTTCATTCAATGTATTTTAGAGGAGTCAGAGAAATAGTGTACCACAGCACAAAGACCTGGACCCATCCAGTTCGTGACAAATTCTGCCTGGACTTCCATACCGTTACATTCACGTACTTACCCAAATTTGTCTGAAATGTTACATCAAACCCACGTCACCACTTTCGCTAGAAGCTAGTTGCACACTCTCCCCACTCTTGGAATAGAGCTCCCTGTCAGTTTTCCCTTAAATATTTTACTTTTCATCCCTAATCTATGAACGATAGTTTTAATCTCACCCAAATAGTGACAAAGGTCTGTTTCCATTTACTCCGCATATTTGTATGCCGCTATGTAATCTCCTCACATTCTCCTGCGCTCAAAATAAGGGGAAAAACAATGACCTAACCTATTCAAACATCCCCTGTAAATCAGGTCCTCAAGATTCGGCAAAGACCTTGTAAACTTTCTCTGTGTTTGTTCAATCTCAGTGATTTATTTGTGCAGGTAGATTGCAACTCCACACAATAATCTAAACTGTGCCTCACTAACGTACAATGCAACTCCATAATTAATTCCTTAACTAAATAGTCTGATTTATCAATGCCTAACTGCCCGAAATCCGCTTTACGACCCAATCTACCTACGGCACACCATCAATAAATAATGGATCTGTACTCACAGACCCCTTTGTTCCACTGCACTACTCAGTGCCATACTATTCCATGTGTACGTCCTACACTGGTCAGTCCTCCCAGGGTGCAACATCCCACACGTCTGCATTAACAACAGAGACAGCGGTGATCACTGCAGCATTCCGCTATTTTCAGGCCTGCAGTCAGAGTGGCGACCATCTAACTTCACTCTCAGGCTTCTACCCTACTCATGTTGAATCCGGATTACTACATCCCACTGAAATCAAGGGACTGAACCGTCTGGACTAACCTCCCATGTGGGCTTTGCCAAAGGCCTTGTTAATGTCCAAGTCTACGAGATCCACTGACACGTTCTCATCAGACTCCCAGAAAAAAAAGTTTGTAAGATTGCTTAGTTATGACGTACCTCTCAGAAATCCATGTTGCATTTCAGCAATAATGCCATGCCTATGGAAATACCCACCATATATATACCGTCCCTTCGAGTCCCTTGAAATAATTTACCCACTCCTGGCGTCAGGCTCACTGGCTTGTAATTTCATGACATAATCCGAGCAGAAGAACAATGATAATACCCTGTTCTCCAGTCACCTGCCTCTTAACCGCAATTAATGATCTTTTAAATATCTCAGCCGAGACCCCAAAAATTAGTGGACTTGCCTCCCACAAGGTTCGCGTGGACAACCTTTCAAGTATCTGGACATTAGCCACCCTAATTTGACTCAAGACAAATTTATCTGTCTATCTATCTATCTGACTCTATAGCTGTCTATTTCTCTTTCTATTTATCTGTGTATCTATCAATCAGTTTATCTACTTATCTTTCTTTCTATCTATCTATCTATCTATCTATTTGACTATTTATTTATCTGTCTGTCTATCTATCTATCTACTTAATTCCCCTTCAGCTTTTCCGCTACAGCAACATCATGACAGATTTTAAACCTGCTGGTTTCCCTTTGTGTTCTCTTAAAAGTTGTATACTCCTCACGTTTGTTACACAGCCCCGACTGCCTAACAACCAAGGTGCTGTAAGA
The DNA here is from genome assembly GCF_030028105.1 of Mobula birostris. Classification (NCBI taxonomy): domain Eukaryota; kingdom Metazoa; phylum Chordata; class Chondrichthyes; order Myliobatiformes; family Myliobatidae; genus Mobula; species Mobula birostris. The sequence continues at coordinate 11,910,643 of NC_092382.1, forward strand.
ACGGTGGCCTTTGGATTTTGTTGTAACAGGAACACAGGAGCTCTGTACTCTCAATACCACTTCTGAAGGCCTCCCACTTATTCTGCATTCTTTTGAACAGTTTTGCCAAATTCTATCCCATCCAATCCTTAACGGAGTCAAAGTCCCAGTCAATATGTTGAGAGTTAAACTCAACTACGAACACAGCCTTAATTTTCTTGCAACAATCTGACTTTTCTGCAAATTTGCTCCTCTCAATTCCGCCGCTCTTCAATGTAGTCAGTGACGTGATCATCGCTTTGCTTTTATTCTGTTGTACTCATGCAAACTCACTAGAGGAGCCCTCCAGTCGGACCCGTCCGTGCTCTGTTGTGAGATCTTCCATGACGAGTAATGCCAGCCTTTCCTCTTTAATAACCACTTCACCTTTTTATCGTTTATGAAACACCGGAACCGCAGAACATTGAGCTGCCAGCCCTGCCACCCCGCATGCAATTGTTACCAATGGCTATAATAGCATAAATCCACGTGCTGATCCATTATCTAAGATCATCTGCCTTATCCAAATTATTCATTGTATTGAATATAGACGCAATTCAGATTATTAGTCCCACCATACACGATCTTTCAATCATGTCTTTTAATGTAGGCATCATATCTACTTTCCCACAACTACTTCACTAGATGACTTGTCACACCAATTTCCATATCACCACAACTTCATTCTGAACGTCTCTGCGCAGTACTAGGAAACCTTGACACAACGAAATTGGTTCCCATATAGTTGATGCGCAATCGGTCGCCATTGTGAACGTCATACCGTCCGTGGAAGAGAGTCCTATGATCCAAATTCTGAACCCTCTCTCCTCCCCCACGTGCTGAACTGTGTCATGTTCATATTTAAAACGTCAATGACGTGTAGTACGGGTAGCAATCTCGATAACACCAACCTTGTGGTCCGGTCCTGTAATTTATCACCTAAATACCGGAACTCACTTTGCAGGACATCTCTACTTGCCTTGTCCATATATTTGATAAGCCTGCCGTTCACAACTTTGGCTGTGTTCCTCCCACCCCCCAACACCCACGTGAACAATGCTATGGCCATCATCCGAAATTTCACCAACCCTGCTACCTAGGGACCATACTATCTTCGAATCTCGTTCTCTTCCACAGAAACTTCTCTCTGTTCCTATGACCAAAGAATGCCCTGTTATTACTATCTGTTTCCTTTCTAATCCCAGTCCAGTAGTGAGGTCCAAGACAATATAGACAAGGGGGGCACAGGAGCGTTTACAGGACTGGACTGTATTCAGGGATTCACCTTCGACTCTGGAGTCTACCATCGGTGCGGATTGGACATAACATCTCCACCTCGCTGACAATCAGCACTGACGCGCCACAAGGACGCCACGGTGGTCCCCGACTTCATTAAACCCTGTGTGGATGACTGTTTGCCTATTAAATCTTCCCGTTGTGACAAGAATACACATAGATTAAGGTGATAGCTGTCCTGTGGGATCAGCAGTTGGTCTGCCACCTGTCTTCAGGAGAGAGAGAGATAAGGGAAACAATGGAGCAGCATTTGGAGATGTGTAATGAAGGGACGGGAGAGAGAATAACAGAAGGAGAGAGCTGTCTAGAGCGCCCCCCCCCCTTTGAACCCTGAACTGTTTGAAGTGATGGACAGGCGATACCCCAGCAGAGGGATAAAAAGGGACAGGTTCGCTAAGGCAGGACACACACGACACCCGAGGTAACGAGACCCTGGAAGCGGTGCGCCTCTCACAAGTTGGTGGGAAGCTTTTGGATGGCTGATCGCGGGATCAAGCCTTAGACGCTCAGGGTGGAAAGGCACGATCGGCGGGAACCTGGTGTGTGTCCACCCTTGCCTGGGTGCTGGGTTCACCGCAGAGAAACGGTCGTATCTGGAAACGGAGGGGTCACGGTCGGTGACCTCAGATGACATCACAAAGGGCTCGCACGAAAGCTGACTGCGAAGGTCTGTGTGTGCGAGCCGTTTGAATATTCATTCGTTTTGTTCTCTCTCCCCTTCCCCCCCACTGTCCATCTCCCACGGCAGCGATTGCTGCGAAATGAACTGAACTTTGCGTCACTTTGAAACTGGTCATTTGCCCCTAGACAACGATAGAGCTTGATTGATCCTGTTATCTTAATTCTGTGTACATGTATGTTTATCATTGCTGAACTGTTGCATTTATTATCCTTTCGATAAGAGTACTGTGTTGCTTGTTTCTTTAATAAAACTTTCTTAGTTATAGTAATCCAGACTCCAACTGAATGATCCATTTCTGTTGGTTTGGCAACCCAGTTACGGGGTACGTAACATAAGTGGGGTTCTCGTCCGCGACTTTGAACGCTAAATTTGGGACGGCGTAAATTGATTGGGTCAAAATTCCCGAAAGAAAGAAAAGACAAACAGCAGAAATGGAGGCTGAGGAATTTATAAAGGCGTCGACCTTGGAGGCATTAGAGGATGCCAGGAAATCGGAAATAGTAGCTGTGGCCAAACTGTTGAATCTTGCTAAGGGGAAGTCGACAATGAGGAGAGAGGAGATACACAGAGCTATCTTAGAGCACTATGTATCTAAAGGTGTGTTTCCCCAAGGCGAGCTGGGGGGTGGGGTGGGTATGTCTATTGAAAAACCTGCTGCAGACGCGGTACAGGTACAGCTCGAAAAACTGAGACCCGAGCACGAGTTCCGGGTACGGCAGTTAGAGCACGAAGAGAAGCAGTTAGAAAGGCAGGAGAAAGAGATAGAGTTAGAAAGGCGGGAGAAAAAGAGAGAGTTAGAAAGGCAGGAGAGAGAGTTAGAAAGGCGGGAGAAAGAGAAAGATTTAGAAAGGCGGGAGAAAGAGAGAGAGTTAGAAAGGCAGGAGAGAGAGAGAGAGTTAGAAAGGCAGGAGAGAGAGAGAGAGAGAGAGAGGCTGGAGCGAGAGGAGAAACAGAGGGAAAGGGAGTTCGAGCTGGAGAAGTTAAAGATAAGGGCCGAGCAGGGGCTCGTGCCGAACCAAGGTGGAGGGTTCCGGGCGACCCAGGAGGTTAGGCTGGTTCCCCCATTTGACGATACCGATGTGGATCGGTACTTTCTCCATTTCGAAAAAGTTGCTACAAGTCAGGACTGGCCGAGGGATAAGTGGGCTATGTTACTTCAGAGTGTACTGAAAGGGAAAGCCCAAGAAGCTTACTCCGCTTTGTCCGCAGAAGATGCCCAGAGGTATGAGCTGGTGAAAGAGGCCATCCTCAGGATTTATGAGTTGGTCCCGGAGGCATACCGGCAGAGGTTCCGGAATGCGAGGAAGCAGTGGGACCTCATGTATTTAGAGTTTGCCCGTGAGATGCAGACATATTGTGAGCGTTGGTGCACCTCAAAGGGGGTAGAGGGGGATTATGACAGACTGCTACAGCTGATCCTGATTGAGCAGTTTAAAGGTTGTGTCCCTGAGGGTATGAGACCCTACCTAGATGAGAAGGAGGCAGCCACGTTAGCCGCAACTGCTAAGTTAGCGGATAAGTATGCGTTGACGCATAAAATGAAGTTTGCCCTGAGTAAAGGCTACCAAATGGGTCGTCAGGACGGCGGGGAGAGTCCGTCGGAAAAGTCAGAAAGTAAGCCGGGGACTAGTGAGAAGGATAAGGTAGACCGGGAGCAGTCTGGCCGGAAGTCTCTTGGGGTCGTCTGTTATAACTGCAGGAAAGTCGGACACTTTGCGTCCAGGTGCTTTGCCCCAAGGAAGGAGACGGGGAAAGGAAAAACGAGGGTTCCGAATGGCTGTATCAAGCTGTTAAGCGAACCGCTAGGGAAGGACAGGTGCCAAAGTTCAGGTAGGGCGCGAGAGGTTTACTTGGCCGGATTGGTGTCAGTGAAGGAGGGGTTAAAACCAGTTCCAGTGCGGATCTGGAGAGACACGGGAGCGTGTCAGTCACTAATACTGAAGAGTGTATTAGAGTTTAGCTCAGAGACCCAGACTGGGGAGGTAGAGGTAAAAGGTGTTGGGGAAGGGACAGAGTCAGTCCCTTTGCACCAGATACACTTACAAAGCAACCTGGTCTCTGGACTAGTCACGATCGGGGTGAGGTCCGAATTACCGATGAAAGGCGTGGAAGTCTTGCTCTGTAATGACGTCGCCGGGGGAATCGTGCTCCCAATCGTGAGATTGACAGGTCAGCCTACCAGCAGTGCGGCCCCGCCCATGGACTCACAGGTTCATCATGGCGCTGCGGTAGTGAATTTCGCTGCGGTGGTAAATTTAGCTGAAACGTTTCTGCCAACCTTGTACGAGACGGGGGTAGAAAATGAAAAGAAGGAGTGTAGTGAGACAAGAGTTAGTGAGGGAGCTGGGACAGACGTAGCAGTAGCCAGGAAAGAATTTGTGCAGACGCAGGAGCGAGACGAGGGGCTGATGGTTTTGGCAGAGACAGCTCTCTCTGACACAGCTTTAACAAGGGAACTAGTAGGCTATTGTGCGGAGGAGCAAGTGCTAAGGAGAAAAGGGAAATCAAGTACAGTACCCACAGATGAGAAATGGGGGGTGGTGCAAAAGAGTTATGAGGATGAGATTTTTAACCTGGTCCACAAGGTACCCCCCGGTGGACATTTTGCGGTGCTGGAGGAAACAGTTGGTGGAATCATGAAAGAGGTTTACCGGTTGCCCAGGGGGAAGGATGTTATTGATCATGACCGACGCGAACTGAGACGGTCACAGGCTTTCGATATGCTAACAAACCTAGTCGGTGTTAGCGTGGAAATCAATGAAGCTAGGGGCCCTCTGATAAGAGAAAAAAAAACATTTTGAAAAGATTATTATGGGATCGATCAGATGGGAGAAGGCTATTGTTTTGGGCAGGTCTACTGATAAGTAGTAATCCCCGAACAAAGTGACTCTTTAGCAGGAGTAATTAAACGACTCGCACCCGTGGGTTTGATTGTCCCGAGGCGATGCAAAGAACTGGGACGTTGGGTGATGTCTGTTTAAATAGGCCAGCCTAGTAAACAACATCCATATATAATGAGTAATTCAGTGACTAAAGGGCTGATGAACACAGAGGTGTGTATTGGCAATTTAATACGGCTGTCTGAAGCCAGCTTGATAGTGAACCTTGAAAAAAATGAATTCGGTCACACGAGGGTCACTTACCTGGGAATTGTGGTGACACAGGGGCAGCTGGCAGCGATGCAAGCTACAGTGCAGGCTATCGCTGACCTCCCAACCCCGACGGACAAGAGGGCCCTCAGAAGGCTCTTGGAGATGGTGGGGTACTGTAGGAAGTTTTGCAATAACTCTGCGGTCACTACCCCTCCCCCTCCTACTAAGCCCTTGCGAGGGAAAACTAAGTCGGAATGGGACGACCCTTGTTATTGTGGTCCGGGACAAAACCAAATGAGAGGTTACATTGATCGAAATTCATCAGTGTTTTTGGCCACTATGAAGTTTGCTGAGTTGGAGCCTGGTCTAAGGGATTATTAATAACACATGTAAAAGGGACAGAAAATGCGATGACTGTCTGTCAAAGGTGTTGACAACTTCAAACTCGCTGTGTTAGCCAAATAGCTGATAAAGATGTATATTTGTGTGTACATCAAATAATGTATTCATGTTTGTAATTTTTACTTCCCGGTAAAAATCCTTAAAGGGGGGAAGTGTGACGAAATACACATAAAATGAAGATGTTTGCTGGCCTGGGCTAGCACCAGTGGCATCAGCAGTTGGTCTGCCACCTGTCCTCAGGGGAGGGAGAGATAAGGAAAACAATGAAGCAGCTTCTGGAGATGTGTAATGAAGGGACGGGAGAGAGAGAGCTGTCTGGATCGGCTCCCCCTTTGAACCCTGAACTGTTTGAAGTGATGGACAGGTGATACCCCAGCAGGGGGATAAAAAGGGCCAGGTTCGCTAAGGCAGGACACACACGACACCCGAGGTAACGAGACCCTGGAAGTGGTGCGCCTCTCACGAGTCGGTGGGAAGTACCGGACCTTAAACGCACAGGGCGGAAAGGTACGATCAGCGGGAACCCGGTGTGTTTCCACCCTTGCTTGGGTGCCGGGTTCACTGCAGAGGATCGACCGCATCTGGAGGAGGGGTCACAGTCGGTGACCTCAGGTGACATCACCAAGGACCTGCCCAAAAGCTGCTTGTGAGCAATATCGCCGGTCTGTGAGTGGAAGCCGTTCTGAATGATCAGTCGTTCTCGTTCTCTCTCTCCCTCCCCCCACGTTGTCCATCGCCATGGCAACGATTACTGCGAACTGAACTAAATCGAACTGAACTTTGTGTCACTTTGAAATTGGTCATTTACCCCTAGACAACGATAGAGCTTGATTGAAGCTGTTATCTTAATTCTGTGCACATGTGTGTTTATCATTACTGAACTGTTGCATTTATTATCCTTTCGATTACTGTGTTGCTTGTTTCTTTAATAAAACTTTCTTAGTTCTAGTCATCCAGACTCCAACTGAGTGATCCATTTCTGCTGGTTTGGCAACCCAGTTACGGGGTACGTAACGATACCATGGCTGACTCTGAGTTTACCACTGTTTAAATGCCAGGAGGGACATAATAATCAGAAAGTCTCTAGTTGCAGCCGTGTAAATAAAATCTGATCTTAGTGGGTGTGTGGCGCATGCTCAGAATGCGAAGGAGACAGACAAACTGAGCCAAGTCACAGAGTGATGAAGGGGAGGAATGATCCATTTTGATACCGAGACGGAAGCAGAGAGTTCGATATTCTGCCTGATGCCGGAACTGTAGACAGTTAGGAGAAGAAGTCTTGTTCCTCCAAATTGTTTTGAGCTGTGACAGTGTTTTTATCAGAAGTGTGACGAAAGAGGGTTACAAAAAGTACACATAGATTAAGATGTTAACTGTCCTGTGCTGGCACCAGTGGGATCAGCAGTTGATCTCACCTGTCTTCAGGAGAAAGAGAGATAAATAAGACAATGGAGCAGCATTTGGAAAGGTTAATGAAGAGACGAGAGAGTTTAACGAAAGGAGACACTGGTCTGGGTATTTGTCAAGATCGGCTCCTTTTTGAACCCTGAACTGTTTGAAGTGTGATGGACAGGCGATACCCCAGCAGGGGGATAAAAAGGGACAGGTTCGCTAAGGCAAGACACACACGACACCACGAGGTAACGAGACCCTGGAAGCGGTGCGCCTCCCGCAAGTCGGTGTGAGTCTTTTGGAGGGCTGGTCGCGGTACCAAGCCATAGACGCACAGGGTGGAAAGGTACGATCGGCGGGAACCTGGTGTGTGTCCGCCTTTGCCTGGGTGCCGGGTTCACTGCAGAGGAACGATCGTATCTGAAACGGAGGGGTCACAGTCGGTGACCTCAGAAGACACTACAAAGGGCTCACCCGAAAACTGACCGCGAGGAATATCGAAGGTCTGTGTGGAAGCCGTTTTGAATATTCATTCGCTTGAACTGAACTTTGCGTCACTTTGAAACTGGTCATTTACCCCTAGACGACGATAGAGCTTGATTGATCCTGTTATCCTAGTTCTGTGTACATGTGTGTTTATCATTGCTGAACTGTTGCATTTATTATCCTTTTGATTAGAGTACTGTGTTGCTTATTTCCTTAATAAAACTTTCTTAGTTCCAGTAATCCAGACTCCAACTGAGTGGTCCATTTCTGCTGGTTTGGCAACCCAGTTACGGGGTACGTAACATAAGTGGGGTTCTCGTCCGCGATTTTGAACGCTAAATTTGGGATGGAGTAAATTGATTGGGTTAAAATTCCCGAAAGAAAGAAAAGGCAAACAGCAGGAATGGAGATTGAGGAATTTATAAAGGCGCCGACCTTGGAGACATTAGAAGATGCCAGGAAAGCGGAATTGGCAGCTGTGGTCAAACGGTTGAATCTTGTTAAGGGGAAGTCGACAATGAGGAGAGAGGAGATACACAGAGCTATCGTAGAGCACTATGAATCTAAAGGTGTGTTTCCCCAAGGCGAGCTGGAGGTGATATCTATTGAAAAACCTGGTGCAGACGCGGTACAGGTACAGCTTGAAAAACTGAGACTCGAGCACGAGTTCTGGGTACGGCAGCCAGAACACGAAGAGAAAGAGAGGCAGAGGGAAAGGGAATTCGAGCTGGAGAAGTTAAGGATGATGGCAGAGCAGGGACCGGTGCCGAACCAAGGTGGAGGGTTGAGAGCGACCCAGGAGGTTAGGCTGGTTCCCCCATTTGACGATACCGATGTGGATCGGTACTTTCCCCATTTCGAAAAAGTTGCTACAAGTCAGGACTGGTCGAGGGATAAGTGGGCTGTTTTGCTTCAGCGTGTACTTAAAGGAAAAGCCCAACAAGCTTACTCAGCTTTGTCCGCGGAAGATGCCCAGAGGTATGAGGTGGTGAAAGAGGCAATCATCAGGATTTATGGGTTGGTCCCAGAGGCATACCGGCAGAGGTTCCGGAATGCGAGGAAGCAGTGGGACCGCACGTATTTAGAGATTGCCCGTGAGATGCAGACATATTTTGAGCGTTGGAGCGCCTCGAAGGAGGTAGATGGGGATTATGACAGACTGTTACAGCTGATCCTGATTGAGCAGTTTAAAGGTTGTGTCCCTGACGGTATGAGACCCTACCTAGATGAGAAGGAGGCAGCCACGTTAGCCGCAACTGCTAAGTTAGCGGATGCGTATGCGTTGACGCATAAAATGAAGTTTTCCCCGAGTAAAGGCTACCAGAAGGGTCGTCAGGACGGCGGGGAGAGTCCGCCAGAAAAGTCAGAAAGTAAGCCGGGGACTAGTGAGAAGGATAAGGTAGACCGGGAGCAGTCTGGCAGGACGTCTCCTGGGGCCGTCTGTTATAATTGTGGGAAAGTTGGACACTTTGCGTCCAGGTGCTTTGCCCCAAAGAAGGAGACGGGGAAAGGAAAAACGGGGTTTCCGACTGGCTGTATTGAGCCGGCAAACCAACCTCCAGGGGAGAGGAGGTCTGATAAAGTTCAGGAAGGGCGCGAAGGGTTTATTTCGGCCGGATTGGTGTCGGTGAAGGAGGGGTTAAACCCAGTTCCAGTACGGATCTGGAGAGACACGGGAGCTTGTCAGTCACTGATCTTGAGGAGTGTTTTGGACTTTAGTTCAGAGACCGAGACTGGGGAGGTCAGTGTGATCAAAGGTATTGGAAAAGGGACTGAAGCCGTGCCTTTGCACCAGATACACCTACAAAGCAACTTGGTCTCTGGACTAGTCACGATCGGGGTGAGGCCCGAATTACCGATGAAAGGCGTGGAAGTCTTACTCGGTAATGACCTCGCGGGGGGGAATTGTGTTCCCAGCAGTGAGATTGACAAGTCAGCCTGCCAGCATTGAGGCCCCGCCCATGGACTCGCAGGTTTATCCCGTTTGCGCAGTAACTCGGCGGATGTCGAGGAAGGCTGCAGAGGCTGATATAAAGTTAGCTGAGACGTTTCTGCCAGCCTTGTACGAGGAGGGGGTAGAAAGTGAAAAGAAAGAACGTAATGAAACAAGAGGAACTGAGGCAGACTTAGCGTTAGCCAGGAAGGACTTTATACAGGCACAGGAGCGAGACGAGGAGCTGATGGATTTGGCGGAGACAGCTCTCTCTGACGCAGAATTAAAAAGGGAACCAATGGGCTATTATGTGAAGGAGGGAGTACTAATGAGGAAATGGAGACCACGTACTGTGCCCGCAGATGAGGAATGGGGAGTCGTACACCAGGTGGTAGTGCCGAAAATTTATAGGGGCGAGATTTTTAACCTGGCCCACAAGGTACCCCTCGGTGGACATTTTGGGGTGAGGAAGACAGTCGACAGAATTATGGAAGAACTTTACTGGCCGAACATGAGGAAAGATATTGTTGAATATTGTAGGCGATGTCATTTATGTCAGGTGGTAGGAAAGCCAAATCAGGTCCTGCCTAAAGCGGCCCTTCGACCGATACCCGCTTTCGGGGAACCTTTTTCCCGAGTCATTGTGGATTTTGTCGGTCCCCTGCCCAGAACTGCGAGTAGGCGGGAGTATGTGATGACTATGATGTGCGCCGCCACCAGGTTTCCGGAGGCGGTTCCCCTGGCCAGCGTGAAGGCGCCCGCCGTGGTAAAGGTACTTGTGAAATTTTGCACTACGGTAGGGCTGCCCAGGGAAATCCACTCGGATCAGGGGAGTGTCTTCACATCTCACACCTTCCGACGGATGTTGGATGAGATGGGAGCACAGCAGATTTTGGCCTCCGCGTACCACCCTGAGTCACAAGGGGCGTTGGAACGATTCCACGCCACCTTAAAGACAATGATTAAAATTTACTGTCAAGAAAACGCTAGGAGCTGGGATTATGCTTTGCCCCTCCTGTTATTTGCCGTGAGGGACACGATTCAAGAGTCATTGGGGTTCAGCCCATTCGAGCTCGTCTTTGGTCATCGGCCCAGAGGACCCCTGACCTTACTAAAAGAGCAATGGTCCAGTCCGGCCGTCCAGGTTAATGTGATTGATTATGTTTTAACATTTCGTGAGAGGCTTGAAAGGATCTGTGACCTTGCCAAAGAAAATCTGCGACACTCCCAGACTAAAATGAAAAAATGGTATGATAGGCGTGCCCGCGAAAAAGTGTTCCAATTGTGATCGGGTCTTAGTTCTGTTCCCAGTGGTAGCCAACCCCCTCCAGGCGAGATTCCACGGTCCGTACAAGGTAATTAAAAAGATAGACCCTTTGAATTATGTTATCGAAACGCCGGACAGGCGTAAACCCACACAGTTGGTACACACTAACATGTTAAAAGCCTACCACGATCAGAAAGAAAACCCGGTTGGTGTTATCACGGAAATTAATGAGACTGGGGTGTCGAATGAGACGGGGAAAACCCATCTTGAAAAGATGAATATGGTGCCGACCCGATTGGAGAACTCTATTGTTCTGGCTAATTTTGCTGATAACGTCTCTCACCTAACCCCCGAACAAAGCGGGCCATTGATAAAGCTAATTAACCGGCACGCAGATGTATGTCCCGATGTCCCGAGGCGATGCAAAGGGACGATGCATGATGTTGTGGTCACCTCAGACCAGCCTATTAAACATCACCCCTATAGGACAAACTTGGAGAAAGGCAAGCTAGTGGAGAAAGAGATTGAGCACATGCTAGCCACAGATATTACTAGGCCATCCAAGTCGGAATGGGCGTCCCCCTGTGTGGTTGTCCCAAAAGCCGATGGGAGCATCCGATTCTGTACAGATTACAGAAAGGTGAACGCTATCACGAAAACTGATGCTTACTCCATCCCAAGGGTAGACGCTTGCATCGATAAAGTGGGGAGGGCTAAGTACATCACCAAGATCGATTTGCTGAAAGGGTACTGGTGTGTTCCTTTAACCGACCGGGCTAGAGAAATCTCGGCATTTGTCACTCCCTCCGGTTTATACGCGTATAATGCTCTACCTTTTGGCATGAAAAACGCCCCAGGGACCTTCCAGAGGATGATTAATTCAGTAATAAAGGGACTAAGGAGCACAGAAGCATATATTGATGATTTAGTGGTCTGGAGTGACACGTGGGAGGAGCACATTGTGGCGGTAGGGGGAGCTATTTAAACTGCTGTCCGAAGCCAACCTGACAGTGAACCTCGCGAAAAGTGAGTTCGGCCACGCGAAGGTCACTTATCAGGGGTATGTGGTAGGATAGGGGCAGCTGGCACCGATGCAGGCTAAGGTGTGGGCTTTCTCTGAAGTTCCCATCCCGACGGACAAGAGAGCCCTGAGAAGGTTCTTGGGGATGGTGGGGTACTATAGGAAGTTTTGCAAAAACTTTGCGGATATTATCCTCCCTCTTACTAAGCTCTTGCCAAATAATGCGAAGTTTGTGTGGGACGACCTTTGTCAACAAGCCTTCGAGAGTCTGAAGGCGATTCTGTGTCACCATCCTGTGCTAAATGCGCCTGATTTTTCAAAACCCTTCTCCCTAGCAACAGATGCTAGCGACGAACCTGCCAGGGCGGTGCTGTTGCAGACATACAAAGAGGGGGTTGAGCACCCAGTCGCTTACTTCTCCAAGAAATTTAATACCCATCAGAGGAACTATTCCACTGTGGAAAAGGAGCTACTGGCCATCATACTAGCATTACAACATTTTGAAGTTTATATTTGCCCGGCACGGAAACCACTGGTAATTTACACTGATCACAACCCATTAGTGTTTTTGGCCACTATGAAAGATAAAAACAAAAGATTGCTAAGTTGGAGTCTGGTGCTACAGGAATTTGATATAAAAATTACACATATAAAAGGAACGGAAAATGTGATTGCTGACTGTCTATCAAGGTGTTGACAACTTAAAATTCTCTGTATTAGCCAAATAGCTGATGAAGATGTGTATCTAATAATGTATTCATGTTCGTAATTTTTATCCCGGTAAAAATCCTTAAAGGTGAGGGGTGTGACGAAAGAGGGTTACAAAAGTACACATAGATTAAGATGTTAACTGTCCTGTGCTGGCACCAGTGGGATCAACAGTTGATCTGCCACCTGTATTCAGGAGAAAGAGAGATAAATAAGACAATGGAGCAGCATTTGGAAATGTTAATGAAGAGACGAGAGTGTTTAACGGAAGGAGACACCGGTCTGGGTATTTGTCAAGATCGGCTCCTTTTTGAACCCTGAACTGTTTGAAGTGTGATGGACAGGCGATACCCCAGCAGCGGGATAAAAAGGGACAGGTTCGCTAAGGCAGGACACACACGACACCACGAGGTAACGAGACCCTGGAAGCGGTGCGCCTCCCGCAAGTCGGTGGGAGTCTTTTGGAAGGCTGGTCGCGGGACCAAGCCATAGACGCACAGGGTGGAAAGGTACGATCGGCAGGAACCTGGTGTGTGTCCGCCCTTGCCTGGGTGCCAGGTTCACCGCAGAGAAACGATCGTAGCTGGAAACGGAGGGGTCACAGTCGGTGACCTCAGAAGACATTACAAAGGGCTCGCCCGAAAGCTGACTGCGAGGAATATCGAAGGTCTGTGTGGAAGCCATTTTGAATATTCATTCGCTTTCGCTCTCTCTCTCCTTCCCTCCCCCCCCCCCCCTCACCCCCGTCCACCGGCACGGCAGTGATTACTGTGAACTGAACTGAACTTTGCGTCACTTTGAAACTGGTCATTTACCCCTAGACGACGATAGAGCTTGATTGATCTTGTTATCCTAGTTCTGTGTACATGTGTGTTTATCATTGCTGAACTGTTGCATTTATTATCCTTTTGATTAGAGTACTGTGTTGCTTATTTCCTTAATAAAACTTTCTTAGTTCCAGCAATCCAGACTCCAACTGAGTGGTCCATTTCTGCTGGTTTGGCAACCCAGTTACGGGGTACGTAAACAACAGGAATTCTGCAGATGCTGGAAATTCAAGCAACACTCATCAAAGTTGCTGGTGAACGCAGCAGGCCAGGCAGCATCTCTAGGAAGAGGTGCAGTCGACGTTTCAGGCCGAGACCCTTCGTCAGGACTAACTGAAGGAAGAGTGAGTAAGGGATTTGAAAGTTGGAGGGGGAGGGGGAGATCCAAAATGATAGGAGAAGACAGGAGGGGGAGGGATGGAGCCAAGAGCTGGACAGGTGATTGGCAAAAGGGGATACAAGAGCATCATGGGACAGGAGGTCCGGGAAGAAAGACAGGGGGGTGGGGACCCAGAGGATGGGCAAGAGGTATATGCAGAGGGACAGAGGGAGAAAAAGGAGAGTGAGGGAAAGAATGTGTGCATAAAAATAAGTAACAGATGGGGTACGAGGGGGAGGTGGGGCCTAGCGGAAGTTAGAGAAGTCAATGTTCATGCCATGAGATTGGAGGCTACCCAGACGGAATATAAGGTGTTGTTCCTCCAACCTGAGTGTGGCTTCATCTTTACAGTAGAGGAGGCCGTGGATGGACATGTCAGAATGGGAATGGGATGTGGAATTAAAATGTGTGGCCACTGGGAGATCCTGCTTTCTCTGGCAGACAGAGCGTAGATGTTCAGCAAAGCGGTCTCCCAGTCTGCGTCGGGTCTCGCCAATATATAAAAGGCCACATCGGGAGCACCGGACGCAGTATATCACCCCAGCCGACTCACAGGTGAAGTGTTGCCTCACCTGGAAGGACTGTCTGGGGCCCTGAATGGTGGTAAGGGAGGAAGTGTAAGGGCATGTGTCGCACTTGTTCCGCTTACACGGATAAGTGCCAGGAGGGAGATCAGTGGGGAGGGATGGGGGGGGGGGGACGAATGGACAAGGGAGTTGTGTAGGGAGCGATCCCTGCGGATTACGGGGTACGTAACATAAGGCACCATAGAGACTGAAATTATCTGAGTTGAAATGTTGTCTTTCACCCACTGACGTGCTTTGTAAACTTTTAACAGGTAGAAGAGGCAAAGGATTTGTGTATGGGAATCACAAACACAACAGCACGTTAGTCCCGCTGTTTCTGTCAGTTCACCAGCGCTTGAATGCCGCCGATCCTTGAATGTGGAGACGGAGATGCTGGAGAAGACGGCGCCCCACTCGCTACAAGGAGAGCCCGGTCACGTGTCCATGTCCGTGATCTGATTGGATACATTGCCATGACGTTGATAGCAGTGTGATGTCATTCACTAGCTCTCATTTTGGAAGGGATTCAGTGGGACATCCCAGATACACCAACAGCTTCGCACTGGGAAGCGGCCGTTCACCTGCTCCGTGTGTGCGAAGAGACTCATTCAGTTAACCCACCTTGTGATGCTCCGGTGAGTTCACAATAAATAGAGGCCACATTTCTGTCCGGAGTGAGTAAAGAGATTTACTCAATCATCCCAGCTGCTGCAACACCAGCAACTTCACATCAGGGAGGAAGGTCAAATCCGCTCTGTGTTAAATGTTTAACCATCACGGTGACTGAAGGCAGCTGCAGGTTCATGAGGGACTGTTACTGTCAGAACCTACAGTTCTTGTGGCTGCTCATCGCACCCAGGACTGAACCCTGGTCACTGAGCATTCGAGGAGTCTGTCCTGCTGAAAATTAGCCTGAAAGTCGACTGATGTTTAATGTTGTGGATCTGTGAAAGATAAATCAGTTCTGTATCAAATCCCGTGTCTCAGGTACTTACTGTCTCTACCACACTCACAATGTACACTAGAGAGGCCACTCGGCCCATCTGGTCCCCGCCTGTGTTTCTGTTCCATATCAGTATTTTAAAATCCATCCCTGCCGTTCCCCTCTCACTCTCCCTGTGATGACAGGTTGCAGCCAGTCGCCACTCCGTGGGATAGGAGACTTCCCTTGAATTTCACAGAATCATAGAAATCAATAGCACAGTACAGGCTGTTCGGCACACAGTGTTGTGCCGACCATGTAACCTACTCTCCAAACAGCCTAGAGTTACCGTCGCACATAGCCCTCTATTTTTCTAAGCTCCACGTACCTATCTATTCTCTTTATAGACTCAATTGCATCCGCCTCCACCACCATCACCGGCAGTGCATTCCATACACCCACCGCTCTTTATGGAAACGCACTCCGTCTGACTTCTGTCTTGCAACTACTTCCAAACACCTTAACAATACGCCATCTAGTGTTAGCCATTTCAGTCCTGGGAACAAGCCTCTGGCTATTCCACGACCAATGCCTCTCATCATTTTATACACCTGTATGAATTCCCTGCATGATTTTCTCCTGTTTGAATCAGATGATGAGCTCACTGTAGCTTTGACATCCCCCAGGGCTCTGGACTAAGGGGGTTAAATTCCTTCTCCGCTGCTCTTTTCAACATTTTGTGTCATTTTCAGTAATTACAAAGACAGCTGGGTTGTTGCAATGCGCCTCTGAAGTCCGACAGCAGACTAGCGAGTGAATCTTCGATGGAGCAGAGTCAGAAACTAGAGTTGGCATCCTGAGTCAGGACTTTGGGGCTCCAGAAAGAAATGGGGCCTATTATTTACAAGGAGGACGAGGCAGTGAATCGGACCAGCAGGATGTGGCTACAAATGAAAGATCAGAAACATATGGAAACCGGTTGACCGAAAAAAATGTGGTTAAATTCTGCAAATTACTGATGGAAATCAACAGAACAGACAGCAAATATGGAGAGGAATAAATAGACAACGATTAGGCCGAGCTCCTTCAGAATGTCTAGACTGGGTGCTCCTCTGCTTAGTTGCTGCCTGGACTGCAGAGTTCCTCCAGCATTTTGTGTGTGTGCGTCTCTGTATTTCCAGTACCAGCAGAATCTCTTGTATTTCATATCTACATTTGTAAAGGATTTTACTTTGGCATTAGATACACGTTGATATTGAGTATATTGTTTACGGGAGCCGCTTTCTGCGTTAAAACAGTTGCTGAATATTCTATATACACAAAAAAACTGAGGTGGACATGGAACTAGTGCTTGCAGAAACGATTAATGGCACCGGGATTACCCATAGAGACCTGCGTTATAAATTTCGCAGGAGCGGAAGCATCGATCATTTGCGCAGGCGTCAGGGTTGATGACGCCGGCGAATATCACGCATGCGCGCAGTACACAAAGGCTTCAGGGTCACGGCTGCGGGATCGGCGGCAGGTAAGCGATTATCTCGGGTAGTTGCTGTGAGCTCCGGACTCCGTGACCCGCAATCCCGGGACAGTCCTGCTCTCTTCCCTCTCTCTCAGCCCCACCATCCGTACACGGGCCCCGGGGAGCTTCCGGCTGATGAGGGAATGGGAACCGATGGGTCTCTCAGACAGAGCTGAGCTCCAGCTGTCTAAATGCAAGGATCGGGAACTCGGAGAAAGAGAACAAAATCTTTTACATCAGCTGTTGTGAAAATCACCTTTGTTCTGCCTCCAGTCACAAACAAGAGAAAATCTGCAGAGAGGGCACAGTTTTAAGGTGCTTGGAAGCAGGTACGAAGGAGATGTCAGGGGTGTTGTGTTCTTTGTACGTACCGTGGGTTACTGATAACAAATCATATTCTGGCAGAATTGAACTTTTATTTAACAGCAACAAAACACCGTTTTACACTGCCATGCTTCTCTATCATCCTTCATTTCTGCTCATGTTAGGAACTCTGTCCAGTCACGTCCTGACACGTGATATCACCACAAGGGGTGAGTTTTTTACACAGAGTGGTGAGTGCGTGGAATGGGCTGCCGGCCACTGTGATGAAGCCGGATACAATAGGGTCTTTTAAGAGGCTCATGGATAGGTACATGGTGCGTAGAAAAATAGAGGGCTATGGGGAACTCTAGGTAATTTTTAAAGTAAGTAATGTCTGGCACAGCATTGTGGGCCGAAGGGCCTGTATTGTGCTGTATTGTATTTGTTGTATGAATGGGGAAGTCACTTACCCATGACCTCTGGTTGTCGTCCCGCCCAACATCAGTGGAAAAAGCTGCTTGCATTTACCCTATCTATACCCTCATACCTTTTCAAACTTCCAACAAATCATCAAAGCAATGTATAATATCCTTGTTTATGCTTAGAGCCTTTTTTAGATGTATAAGATGATGAGGGGCATTAATCGTGTCGATAGCCAGAGGTTTTTCCCCAGGGCTGAAATGACTAACACGAGGGGCATAGTTTTAAGGTGCTTGGAAATAGGTACCGAGGGGATGTCAGTGATAAGTTTTTTTACACAGAGATTGATGGGTGTGTGGAATGCACTGCCAGCAGTGGTGGTGGAGGCAGATACAAGAGGGTCTTTTAACAGCCTCTTAGGTAGGTACATGGAGCTTAGAAAAATAGAGGTCTATGTGCTAGGGAAATTCCAGGCAGTTTCTAGAGTAAGTTTCATGGTTGGCACAACATTGTGGGCTGAATGGCCTGGAATATGCTGTAGATTTCTATGTTCTATGTTGAACAGCAAGATTACTTTGGCTACCCTATAATCCTCTGATAACTCTCCCATTACTAAGGATGATTTAATTATCTCTGCTAGGGCCCCAACTATTTCTGCACTTGCCTCCCGTAGAGTCCGAGGGAGCACCTTGTCATGCCCCGGAGATTTATCCACCCTAATCTGCCTCAGGATAGCAAACATCTCCTCTTCTTTAATCTGTATAGGGTCCACAACTTTAATGCTGCTTTTCCACACTCTCATTGACACTCTGTCCATCTCCTGAGTAAATGAGAAAAAAAAAAATTAAGATCTCACCCATCTGCTTTCGTTCCACACGTGGATTGCCATTCCAGTCTTCCAGAGGACCAACTTTATGCCTTGCAATCCGTTTGTTGTTAATCTATTTCTAGAATCCCCGACAATTATCCTTTATCTTTTTTACGAGGGCAATCTCATGCTTTCTTTTAGCCATCCTGATTTATTTCTTATGTTTTCTCTTGAATTTCTTATACTCCATAAGAACCTACCTGCCTATCTTTGTTATCCAACTCCATTTTGTGCTTCACCAGGTTCTCAATATCTCTTGAAAACCAAGAGATACAGTTTCTATCTTTATCTTTTATTCTGACAAGCACATACCCACTTTGTGCTTACAAAATTTTGCTTTGAAGGCCTCAATTTACCAAGCACACCTTTGCCATAAAGCAGCCTGTCCCAGGCCACAGTTGCCAGATCCTAGTGTCATAATTCCAGGTGTTGATCCGTGCTCTGAACACATCTGCCTTTCCTACGCTACTCCCTGTATTGAAATATACAGGATTGAGCATATCCACTGCACCATGCTCAACTTTTTCATTCCTGTCTTTGTCTGAGGTCTGAACAACAACTGTCTCCACAACGTCTCCAGTATCTGTTCTGTTATTCAGGCTCCCATTCCCCCTGCAACTTTAGTTTAACCCTCCCCCACCCCCACCTCCCACCATGCAGCTCTATCAGCCCTTTGTGCTTCATCTCCCAGATCAATAAAAAGGAGGTGCATACCAGGTACAGGCAGATAGGAACAAATGGGGTACGTATGAAGTACAGGAAATTCAAGTGAACACTTATGAAAGACAAAGAAGGCATGAGGTTGCCCCAGCAGACATGGTGAAGGAGAATCCTCATGGATTTTGCAGATATGTTAAGAGCAAAAAGGATTGCAAGGGGGGAAAAAAAAAATAATCCTATGCAAGATCAGAACAGTAGTTCTGATCTGAGACAAAATAGATGTGGGAGATTTTTTTTTGCATCCATATTTACACAGGAGATGGACACAGAGTCTATAGAGGTGAGGCAAAGCAGCATCAACTTCATGGACCCTGTACAGATTGCAGAGATGGAGGTGTTTGCTGTCTTAAGGCAAATTAGCGTGGATAAATCCCCAGGGCCTGACAAGTTGTTCCCTGGGACTCTGCGGCAGACAAGTGCAGAAATTGTCAGGGCACGAGGACAGATATTTAAATGATCTTTAGAGACAGGTGAGGTACTGGAGGATTGGAGGACAGCCAATGTTGTTCCGCTGTTCGAGAAAGGCTCTAAAAATAAACTAAGAAATTGTACATTGGTGAGCTTGACATCAGTAGTGGGAAAGTTATTGGAACGCATGTGCAGGAACTGGAGATATGCTGTAAGTATTTGGATAGGTGTGGACTGATTAAGGATAGACATCAGGGCTTTGAGCATGGTAGGTCATGTCTAACCAATCTTGTAGAGTCTCTCGAGGAAGTTATCAGGCAAGGCAGTGGATGTTATCCACATGGACTTTAACAAGGCACTGGACAAAGTCTCATATGGGAGGTTGGTCAAGAAGGTTCAGTCACTCAGCATTCAAGATGAGACAGTGAATTGGATGAGACACTGTCTTTGGGAGAAGCCAGTGTGTGGTAGCAGATGGTTGCCTCTCTGACCGGAGGCCTGTGACTAGTGGTGTGCCACAGGGATCAGTGCTGGATCTGTTATTGTTTGTCATCTATATCAGTAATCTGGATGATCAGCAAATTTGCGGATGACACCAAGATTGGTGGTGCAGTGAACAGTGAGGAAGACTATCATGGCTGCTGGGCGATCTGGACCAACTGGGAAAATGGTTTGAGAAATGGAAAATGGAATTTAATGCAGACCAGTGTGAGGTGTTGCACTTTGGTATGACGTACCAAGGGAGGTCTTTCACAGTGACTGGTAGGGCACTGAGGAGTGTTGTAGAAGAAAGGGATCTGGGAATACAAGTCTTTAATTCACTGATGTTGGGGGTGTCCAGAACCAGAGGCCACAATTTGAGAATAAGGGGTAGGTCATTTAGCATGGAGTTGAGGAAAAACTTTTTCAGCCAGAGAGTTGTGGATCTGTGGAATGCAGTGGAGGCCAATTCTCTGAATGCTTTCAAGAAAGAAAGAGATCTCTTAATGATAGCAGAGTCAAGGGATATGGGGAGAAGGCAGGAACGGGGTACTGATTGTGGATGATCAGCCATGATCACAGTGAATGGCAGTACCGGCTTGAAGGGCCAAATGGCCTACTCCTGCACCTATTGTCTATTGAAAATGGTGTCATGGATGTGACGGAA
The DNA here is from genome assembly GCF_030028105.1 of Mobula birostris. NCBI lineage: Eukaryota > Metazoa > Chordata > Chondrichthyes > Myliobatiformes > Myliobatidae > Mobula > Mobula birostris. The sequence continues at coordinate 11,931,019 of NC_092382.1, forward strand.
AGAAAGACTTTGGCCCATTGGCCTTCATGAACCAAAGTACTGACAACAATAGATAGAGGTTATGTTGACTTGTGGAAGACATTGGTGAGGCCTAATTTGGAGTATTGTGTACAGTTTTGGTCACCTACCTACATGAAGGTTGTAAAAGAGGTTGAAAGAGTTCAGAGAAAATTCACAAGGATGTTGCCAGGTCTGGAGGACTTGGGTTATTAGGAAAGATTGAACAGGTAAGGACTTTATTCCTTGGAACATAAAAGATTGAGGGGAGATTTGATGGAGGTATACCACTATTATGAGGGGTATAGATAGGGTAAGTGCAAGCTGGCTTTTATCACTGAGATGGGGTGGGACGACAACCAGAGACCATGGGTTATGGGTAAAAGGTGAAACGTTAAGGGGAACATGAGGGGAAATTTCTTCACACAGACGGTCATCCGGGTGTGGAATGAGCAGCCAGCACAAGTGGTGCATGCGAGCTCAATTTCAACATTTAAGAGGTTTCTATAGGTACCTGGATGGTAGGGGTATGGGAGTGGGTGGTTTAAATAGTTCAGCACAAACCAGATGGTCCAAAGGGCCTGTTTCTGTGTTGTAATTTTCTGTGACTGTGACAAGAACCTGAAATAGTACAAAAATTCATTCCAAGTCCTTTTAACAGCTGTGCAGACCAACCATTCATCTCAGCAGGAATTTTGTATATGGTGTTAAAACTGTGGCACTTTTAAGTTAATAATACATAAAAGAAAATCCCAGATGCATGACAAGAAAGACAACTTGCCTGATACTCTTTCAGTTACTGTGGGGCCAGGCATCCATGCTGCTCATCAATGGAGAGAGTCAAACTGAGCCAAGGAACAAATTGGAGACGGCAGAAATGCCCCATTCTTATAGAGACAGGAAGAGCATCAAGGAATTGATGGCCATTCCAGATACCAGCACTGTGCCCAGTTAGAAGATGATTTCTCTCTCCAACTTGGGTTGAACCTCACTGTAACAGTGTGATACCAGATCAAACCTTGAAAACTCAAGTAATCTCATCTGAAATGTTGCCCTAACCCAGTGATGGATTTTGTAAATCTTTTTACAGGTTAAAAACGAGATGGAATTTAGCTCCTAGGATCTCAAACACAGTTTTGCTGTCTCTGTCCAGATGTTTGAGAAGTGGAGCAAGGGATTCAATCGACCATCCTTCCTGCTCAGACTGTGGGGAGGGATTCACTTGGTCATCTGACTGACTGGCTCGCCCGTCATTTTACACAGGGGAAAGGCCGTTCACCTGCTCAGACAGTGGGAGTGGATTCACTCGGTTATCTCAATTGAAGGTACATCAACAAGTTCACACCAGACAAGTTCATTCATCTGATCTGTGTGTGAGAAGGGATTCAGTCGGTCATCCCACCTGTGGACACACCAGGCAATTCACACTGGGCAGAGGCTGGTCATCTGCTGAATTTGTGGGGAAGGATTCACTTGGTCATCTGACCTAATGGCTCACCAGCGGGTTCACACTGGGGAGAAGCCGTTCACCTGCTCAGTCTGTGGGAAGAGTTACACTAATTCATCCACCCTACAGAGACATCAGCGAGTTCACACTGGGGAGAAGCCATTCACCTGCTCAGTCTGTGGGAAGAGGTTCACTCAGTCATCCAACCTACAGAGTCATCAGCGAGTTCACACTGGGGAGAAGCCGTTCACCTGCTCAGAATGTGGGAAGGGATTTACTCAGTCATCCAACCTACAGAGTCATCAGCGAGTTCACACTGGGGAGAAGCCGTTTACCTGCTCAGAATGTGGGAAGGGATTCACTAAGTTATGCAGCCTACAGATTCATCAGCGAGTTCACACTGGGGAGAAGCCGTTCACCTGCTCAGTCTGTGGGAAGGGATTCACTAATTCATCTACCCTACAGAGTCATGAGCGAGTTCACACTGGGGAGAAGCCATTCACCTGCTCAGAATGTGGGAAGAGATTCACTCAGTCATCCCACCTACAGAGACACCAGCGAGTTCACACCGGAGAGAAGCCATTCACCTGCTTAGAATGTGGGAAAGGATTCACTCAGTCATCCAGACTGCTGGTACACCAGTCAGTTCACAGTGGGGAGTGGCCGTTCACCTGCTCAGACTGTGGGAAGGGATTCACTTGCTCGTCTAAGCTAATGGCTCACCAGCGAGTTCACACTGGAGAGATGCTGTTCACCTGCTCAGTCTCTGAGAAGAGATTCACTGAGTCATCCAACCTAGTGGCACATCAGCGAGTTCACACTGGGGAGAAGCCGTTCGCCTGCTCAGTCTGTGGGAAGAGATTCACTCAGTCGTCCCCCCTGCAGAGCCATGAGCGAGTTCACACTGGGGAGAGGCCGTTCACCTGCTCAATCTGTGGGAAGAGATTCACTCACCCATCCACCCTACAGAATCATCAGCGAGTTCACACTGGGGAGAAACCATTCACCTGCTCAGTCTGTGGGAAGAGATTCACCCAATCATCCACCCTACAGAATCATCAGCGAGTTCACACTGGGGAGAAGCCGTTCACCTGCTCAGTTTGCGGGAAGAGATTCACTCGGTCATCCCACCTACAGAGTCATCAGCGAGTTCACACCGGGGAGAAGCCGTTCACCAGCTCGCAATGTGGGAAAGGATTCACTCAGTCATCCCACCTACTGGCACACCAGTCAGTTCACAATGGGGAGTGGCCATTGTTATGAATCCCCAGATTTCGTTTGCTGTGGACTGTCATTTTGAGAGAGAGAGGGAAATTAAGAATGGAAATCAGTCTTACTTGCATCTTGCTTACATCGCTCACAGCTTGTTTAGTTTTAACCAAGGACACAGATACTCAGTGAGACGGAGATGAAGGAGGGAAAATGGAAGGTTCAAAACAAGGGAACTAGTGGCCAAGGGTCACTGTTTCGAACTTTCCTCTGCCCACAAAGGTGGGTTAATTATCAATTCAGCGAACATTCGATGTGTGGTTGTCACCTCATTTTATCCATAGGAGTGGATCGGATTTGGGGTCTCCTGTGAAGACCACTTATGTGTTAACCCTTGCCTGGGTGTGGTGTGGAAATTCACTTGAAGACGATATCCCTTGTGACAAGTCACTTTTGGTGATAATTTGTATGTGGATTTGGAATGACGACGGATAAAACCTACAGCGACTGTTCTCTCGTTTTACCACCATGGATGCTGTGGAATTCAACGTTATTACCTTCTCTCGACATTTACCCTGGATTACAAATATCTCTTTCTCCTCAACTATTCTGTGGTTGAACTGAACTTTCATAGTTTACCATCTCAAGACTCCAAGCCTTGTTTCCCCTGAGCTCAATAGTTTGGGAGTTATATTTACCCACATATATACACATAACACTGTTAATTTTTGTTTATCTTGCTTAAGTTACTATATTGTTAGTAGGTACTAATAAAGATAGTGGATTTAACATCAAAAACAGACTCTAGGTGTAGTCTATTGCTGCTGACTCATTTCTAAAGCGTTACGGGGACAAAATTGGGGCCTGCATCCGATATAAGAAAAGATTTGGAGGTGTATTGATTAATTATCGGTTTCATTGGAGAAATCCCTTTTGATTTATTTGTGTGTGGAAAATCAGCAGCAATGGATGTCAATAGATGTCTGGAAGCGCCAACCTCTGAGGCACTGAAGGACACCAGAAGGATTGAGTTGTTGAGTATTACTAAAAGGTTAAAACTTGTGAAGGTGAAATTGACAATGAGGAGGTCACAGATGCAGAGGATAATAGCTGAGTATTATGTATCTGAGGGTGTGTTTAAAGTGGAGGAGTTGGAGGTGTTTCCTGAAAGTAAACCTAGTGAGCTAGAGCTCCCGCACAAGTTAGGAAAAATAAAGATGGAGGCTGTGGACAGGCAGATGCTGATTGAGGCTAGAGAGGCAGATAAACAGAGGAAGCAGAAAGGTAGAGGATGTTCAAACTGAAAAAGATAGAGCAATTGCAGCAAAGGGGTCTAGCGTTAGACTCTGGTGATAAGTTTGAGGCCAGTCAGGAAGTTAAATTGGTACCCCCATTTGACGAGGCAGAGGTTGATAAATACTTCCAGCATTTTGAGAAGGTTGCTCAGGGTTTAAAATGGCCAAAAGAGGGTTGGCCTATTCTCTTACAAAGTGTAACTAAGGGGAAGGCTCAGCAAGCCTATTCTGCTTTGACAGTTGATGAAGCAGCTGATTATGACATAGTGAAACAGGCTGTGCTCAAGGCTTACGAGTTGGTCCCAGAAGCATACAGGCAAAAGTTTAGAAATTGGAGGAAACCTGTGAACCAGACTTATATGGAATTTGCTTATGAGAAGTTTGTGTGTTTTGACCGCTGGTGCACATATAAAAATGTAAATGATGATTTTAACAGCTTGAAAGAGTTGGTTTTAATTGAAGAATTCAAAAGGTGCGTCCCTGGTGACATAAAGATATATTTAGGTGAAAAGGATGCTGCTGCTTTGCAGGAGTCTACTAGATTAACAGATGAGTTTGCTTTAACCCACAAGGTTATGTTTACCCCGAGTAAGAGTTTCCAAAAGAGTAGCAGGGATAACCAGGGTAAACCAGAAATTAAAGCTGGGACTAGTGACAAGAGTAAGGATGAAGGGAAGCAGTTGAAAGAGAAATATTCTGGACTTACTTGTTACTATTGTAAGAAAGCTCATCATATGATGTCTAATAGTTCCATCCTGAAGAAGAAAAAGGAAAAGGAGGCAGTCCCAAATACCTCTGATTTGTATGTTGAAGCACCTATAAACCCACATGGTTCTGAACATTCTGCTGAGGCTCAGTTAAGGACTGAGAGGTCTGACTGAGTTAAAAAGGGATTTGATCATTTTATGTCAGATCGGTTTGTATTAGTAATGGAAGGGTCAACCCCGGTACCAGTGAAAATTCTTCGAGATACTGGGGCTTCTCAATCACTTATATTAGACAGCATTCTAAAGTTTGGTAATGAGACTGACACTGGTGAGGTAAATCTTATTAAAGGCATTGGGGGCAGCATTGTTTCTGTTCCATTGCACAAGGTAACTTTACAGTCAGGGTTTGTTTCGGGACCTGTTAGGATCGGATTATGCTCCAGTTTACCGGTGGAAGATGTTACTTTGCTGTTAGGGAATGACCTGGCAGATGGTAATGTTGTTCCTGCAGTGCAGTTGACAACTAAGCCAACCACTGACGACCCACAGATGGATTTTAACATTTATCGCAGTAACTCGAAGTATGGCTAAAAAGTCTGCCAATGCAGACAGTTCTGTGCAGCATGATTCTGATACCCATGATAGCCAAAATCAGGTTGACCAGGATTCAGGTTATGATGACTTGTAAGGGACCTTTCAGCCTTCATTGTTTCAACAGGATTCAGGTAGTAAGTCTGATGAGAAAGATTTATCCCTGTCTAGGAAGGAGTTTATAGCAGAACAGAACTGAGACCCTGAGATTGAAGCTTTATAAGAAACATCTTTCTCAGATGATGAGATTAAGAAAATGACAGTAGGGTATTATCTCAAGGATGGAGTGTTAATGAGGAAGTGGAGGCCATCTGCTATACCTGCGAGTGAGGAATTGGCAATTGTTCCTAAAGTTTATAGGACTGAAATTTTAACTTTGGCCCACAGTATGCCCGTAGGTGGCCATTTTGGCATGAATAAGACTGTAAACAGGATTATGAAAGAATTTTACTGGCCGAATTTGAGGAAAGGTGTTGTGACCTTTTGCAGAACCTGTCACACTTGTCAAGTTGTGGGTAAACCTAATCAGGTCACCCTAGTGGCCCCACTCCGGCCTATACCTGCATTCGGTGAACCCTTTTTCAAATTTTATTAAAGCTAAATATTAAAGCAATATTAAAGCTAAAACTGTGGCAAAGGCTCCTAACAAGTTTTTTAACTTTATTTGGTTTGCCTAAAGAAATCCGGTCTGACCAAGGAAGTAATTTTACATCTGGATTATTCCAGCAAGTAGTTTATGAACTGGGAGCTAAACAAATTACATCGTCTGCGTACCATCCAGAATCACAAGGGGCTTTAGAAAGATTTCATTCTACCCTCAAAACAATGATAAAGACGTACTGTGTTGAAAATGGACAAGACTGGGATGAAGGAATACAACAGGAATTCTGCAGATGCTGGAAATTCAAGCAACACACATCAAAGTTGCTGGTGAACGCAGCAGGCCAGGCAGCATCTGAAGGAATACATTTGCTTTTGTTCACGGTAAAGGCTGATTTATACTTGTGCGTTCGGGATACGCCATATCCTACACCGTAGGCCCGATTTAATTTTTGCGTAGCCCTACGCCATAGTGAGCATGCGTAGTTGCGTCTGCATTGCTCTGCACTTCACCACCAAAATGCAAGTTGGCGGTGGGGTTTCTCTGACACTGTTGAGCTTCTTCGTGAGAGACATGGACAAGGAAATGCATTTCAAATATTTTCAGATGTCGGCAGGTAGATTGGATGATTTGGTTCATTGTCTCCAGGTATTTATTTCGCATCAGTGTACAGACATGGCGGAGAAAAGCAACCAGAAATGCGATGCTACCAAGCGGACCAATCACACTGGTTGCGGTCTGCGTCACCGCGATGCGTGAGTTACTTTTTTGAGGAGATGCCTGTCACCCTACGGCGTAGGGTACAGCGAGGGTACGGCGTACACTTGATGCATAAGTATAAATCAGGCTTAAAAGAGTCAGTACAGGAGTCACTGGGCTTTTGTCCATTTGAACTTGTATTTGGTCATAGAGTGAGGGGACCTTTGACCTTGTTAAAGGAACAGTGGATTGATGGGGATGTATATGTTAACTTGTTAGACTATGTTTTGAATTTCAAAAATAAACTACACCAAGCCTGTAGTCTAGCCAGACAAACCTTAAGGATTTCTCAAAACAAAATGAAGTGTTGGTTTGATAAGCGGACTAAAACAAAAGAAAATACAAGGTGGGGGATAATGTGCTTGCCTTATCTCCAATGTTGATGGATCCACTTCAAGCGAAATTCAATGGACCGTATGAAATAGTCTCTCAAATTAACGATGTGAATTATGGTATTAAAACACACGACTGACGTAAGCTAACACAGGTGGTACACATCAATATGATAAAGCCTTATTCTGACAAGCAGGTGCCATCGGTGAGTGTTGTCAAACATATCAATCTGGCAACCCTAAAACAATTGACTCATCTGAAACTTTTCACAAGCCCAAACATGGTCCCAGTTAGGCTAGTGAACACTGTTGTCCTCGAAAACATTGACAACAAGTTGGCTCATCTGCAGCCAAAGCAACAACAACAGCTGAAGTAATTAATTCTGAAGTTTAAAGATTTATTTCCCGATGTTCCCAAGCAAACCAGGGTCGCAGTACATGACGTAGATATTGGTCAAGCCAAACCGATTAAACAACACCCACATCGCATGAACGTAGAAAAGTGTGAATTGGCTGAGCAAGAAATTGAATATATGCTGGAAAATAGTATTATTAGGCCTTCAACATCAGATTGGGGCTCACCCTGCGTTATTGTGCCCAAAGCTGATGGTAGTGTTAGATTTTGCACTGATTATAGGAAGGTAAATGCAGTAACAAAAACAGATGCCTATCCTATCCCTAGGGTGGATGATTGCATCGATAAGGTTGGAAAAGGTAATTTCTTACAAAGATTGATCTGTTGAAAGGGTATTGGTGTGTTCCATTGACGGACTGAGGTAGAGAAATTTCTGCATTTGTGACACCTTCTGGGTTGTATGAATACAATGTTTCACCATTTGGAATGAAATATGCTCCAGGAACATTCCGGAGAATGATTGATTCTGTAATTCAAGGGTTAGGACACACAGATGCCTATATTGATGACTTAGTCACAGGGAGTGACACTTGGGAAGAGCATATCTGTGTAGTAGAAAAGCTGTTGGACAGGCTTTCCAGGGCCAACCTTACAGTTGACTTAGCTAAGAGTGAATTTGGCCATGCCACCGTGATCTGTCTTGGCTGTGTTGTAGGTCAAGGCAAGTTGGCTCCTGTGCAGGCAAAATCCAGGCCATTTCTGAAGTTCCTATTCCGACTGTGTGATGAAGGCCCGTCACTGATTACAGACGTCTCATGGCACACTCGGTAAAACACCCAAAGGGTCATCCACACACATTATTCCCTCTGTTATTGTGGTGAGTGCACGCGTCACAATAAATCAACAGTCACAATTTTACACTCATCCCCAGCAGTAACAGGCATGGAAAAAAGAAACACACTATGTCACAGTTTTATTATCTCAGGTCAATTTATTCATATTCATCTTTCCAATAAGTATTTTGCCGAAGTGTCATGATAATCTGACATCTCTCTCCTCCACAGTCACTGGGTCTGAAACAGAGCTGCTGCATAGAGCTGTCTTATATAGAGGCAGCAGCAACCTGCACAGGTGTGCCGATGGTGGAGGATACCATCTTTACCTGGGACAAGGGTTATGTTACCTAATTACTCATCTTGTGGTAAAGTTTTGGGGTTTATACAAGTTATTTAACCGGGAAATGGTGAATCCTATGATGAAGTCTATGTGTTTATTGTGAGAACTGGTGGTAGAGTTTCAGATTGTGTGAAATGGAAGATAATTGAGTTAATTAGCTTTTGGTTAGTCTAGGGGGATTGGCTTAGCAGTTATAAGCCTTGGGTTACCAAGGCTTTGGGTTTTTTTTTTGGTTTCATCTGAGGGCGGCTGTTAACCAGACAGGTGACAATAGCAAGCTGAATATATATTTAAAAAAATCTTTTTGTTTTGATGTGGACATCCAAGTTTTTGTTCTTCCACTATTTTTGTAAATAAAAGCACCTCAATCTATTTTTGCCACTCAAGCCATCTTGTTATTTTTCTTAGACAGATGACCCACAGTTTTTGTGACAGACTGGTAAGAAGGCTCTTGGAAGGTTTCTGGGAATGGTTGGATATTATCGTAAATTCAGTAAAAACTTTGCTGATATCGCTGTTCCTCTGACTAATCTCCTGAAGAAGGGTGAAAAGTTTGTTTGGACCGAGCCTTGTCAGGAAGCATTTGATCAATTGAAAGTTATTATTTGGGATTAGGCCAATCAATGTAGTGTCGTCAGCAAATTTAATTAACAGATTGGAGCTCTGGGTGGCGACACAAGTCATGGGTGCAGAGAGTAAAGGAGGGGGCCAAGGAGACAACCCTGTGGGGCATGTGTGCTGAGGGTCGGAGAGACAGAGGTGAGGGAGCCCACTCTTACCACCTGCCGGCGATCTGACAGGAAGTCCAGGATCCAGCTACACAAGGCAGGGTGAAGGCCGAGGTCTCTGAGCTTCTTGTCGATACTTCACGCCTTTGTATGGCTAAAGCTCTGCCCATGACTGCAAGGAACTGCAGAGAACTTTGATCTCATCTGGAAACATCATAGAAAGTAGCCTCCCCTCCATGGACTCTTCCTACACTTCCCCTGCCTCGGGAAAGCAGGCCGTGTACTCAAAGATGCCCACAACTTTGGACATTATTGCCGCAAACCCAATCCCCCATTGGGGAAGACATGGAGAAGCCTTAAAGTGCTTACCACCAGGCTCATGGACAGCTTCCTGTCCGCGGTTGTAAGCCAAATTAATGGTTTCCCGTCCAATCAAATGGACTCGACCTCACAATGTAACTGGACGTGACCCTGCACCATATGTCTATCTGCATTGCACTTTCTCTGCAGCCATAATGCTTTGTTACAGTTATTGTTTTGTCGTATATCAGCTCAATGTATCGTAGTAATGTATTGATCTGTGTGGATGGTAGGTCAGGCAAGATTTTCACTGTAGCTCAGTACGTGATAAGAATAAACAAATTCCCCATTTTAATTGTGCGGAAATATTAGACAGACTGAGCTTCTGCTCTGGAACCAGAGAAGGAAACTTAACTGTTGTTATTTCTGAGGAATGCAAATAAATAGAAAAGGCTTCAATCTCACATTACGATCTGCGGTAACTGGGATCAGGTGACCGGTGGTGGGTCTCCCAGACCAATTATCAGAATCAGGTTTAATAGCACCGGCAGATGTCATGTAATTTGTTGTCTCTGTCTATTCATAACAATAGATTTTAACCATTGTGATTTAAAATAAGAATATACATATTAAATAGTTAAATTATATAAGTAGTACAACATAAAAATTTTAAAAATGTAATACTGTAAACTACTTTAATTGTGTGGAACTATTTGACTGACTGGGTTGTTGCTTTGTAAATTCTGGAGTGAAGCTGAACTAAACTACACGTTTATGAGATACTCAGATAAATAGAAAAGGCTAACTCTCACATAAATGGGTCAGACATTCAGAAACATAGGCTGCACTTCAACAGGTAAAAACACTGGAATGAGGCCTAGTCCCAGGCCTCAGCCCAGCGGTTATGGTCTGAGGCCTGAGACGAGGTGAGAGTAAGCATTTGGCACGGACTAGAAGGGCCAAGATGGCCTGTTTCCATGCTGTAATTGTAATGTGGTTATATCGAAACATGCTGAAATTATTGCAGAAAAAATCATTGTCCACCCACAATGAGAGGACGTGACAGATCCGGATCTCACTGACTTGTCTGAATGGGCGAAAGATGAAGCTACACGGACACATAGAGCAGTGACCGGCAGATGCTGCAGGTCTGTGGAAAAACGTGAACAGGACATGGGATCAGGTGACGGATGGAAGGTCTCCCATCTGAACCGGTGACTCTGCTCCTCGCCCCTCACACGCTGCCCGAACCATCTGCCGCATTTCCCACATTATTCCATATTTACACCCGATACGTATTTACCTTTTCCCTCCATATCTTCTCTGTCCCTTTCCCTCCGGCCCCAGGTCACAGAGTCACGGGCTCGATTCCCATCCTGGGCCAACACACAATCTAGACCCAAACCGGAAATCTGCAGGTTTCATTTAAATCAGTTCTATGTGTATAAACACTAATTTCTATTCACATTCCTCCAGCCTCACAGGACAGGACCACTGAAACATCAAGTGAGAATCAGTAGGAGGTGGCCATTCAGCCCCTCTAACCATCAACAAGATGGTGGATCACGTGACCCGGTGACATCTCCTCGCCCCTCACACGCTGCCCGACGCGTTTCCCACTTTATATCATTATTTCCCGTATTATTTCAGCAACATTTTTAATTTTTCCCTCCATATCTTCCCTGTCCCTTCCTCTCCACCCCCCCCCCCCCCCGGTCACAGAGTTCTCAGAGCTTTAGTTCAATTCCCATCCCGCTCAGACACACAATCAGACCCACACAGGAATTGTGCAGGTTTCATTTACATCAGTTCTATGTTGAAAACAATTTTTATTCGCTTTACTCCAGCCTCACTGGACAGGAACACTGAAACATCAAGTGAGAAACAGCAGGAGAATTGAAACAATTTTCAATCTTAAAAACAATGTCTTTTTTTCTTGAGACAGACATTGTAAGTGTTGGTTACTTCGATGTACTCTTATTAATTTTGGATAGTAACAAAATATTTGAATAGAAAGAGAAACAGCAGGAGGTGGCCATTCAGCCCTCTAACCATCAACAAGATGACGGCTGCTCTCCCATCTCAGCCACATGTTTCTGCCCGATCCTCATTTCCTCGATCCCTTCGGTCTCCACACATCTGCCAGCCTCTGTTATATGTGAGGACGATCACTGAGTCTTCACCGGCCTCTGTGGTGGGAATTTACAGACATTCACCACCCTCGGAGTGGAGACATTTCCCCTCATCTCAGTCCCGGACAGTCCACCCCCTTTTTCAGAGACTGGGATCCCTGGTTCAGCCGGTAATGATGTTGTGCATTTCAATGTGTTCACCTCTCAGTCCTCAATTCACTAAATGAAAGGGTTATCACATTTGGTCTTTCTTCATATGATGACCCCACCACTCCAGGGATCAGTCTGGTGAATCTTCATTGCACTCTCCATAACAAATACTCTCTAACCTCTTTGTTAATCCTCTATGGAATTAATTTCCATCTTCTGCAGCCCCGTGTTGCCCCAACCACTCACCTCCCACCCCGTCACTATTTCCACCTTCCCACCTCCCCCTCACCTGGATCCACCTCTCACTCCCCAGCTCTTGCCCCATCCCCACCCCTCACCTCTTTTCTCGGACTATTTCCCGTCCACTCTCAGTCCAGAGGGAGGGTCTCGGCCCGAAATGTTGACGGTCCATTTCCCTCCACAGATGCTGCCCGACCCACTGAGTTCCTCCGGCAGTTTGTTCTTTGGTCTGTGTGACCCGTGTTAGTGTGGGGAGCGGGATTTTACACCATATTCCCGGTACAGTCTCAACAAAACACAAATAATTGTCACTTTGCCCGGACCATTGGCCCCGCTCGCAGGGCAACAGTCTGCCGGTGTTTGCCCCCCAATGTGGTGAATCGCCACCACCGTGGGCTCAGACATTTCCACAGATGAGCCCCTCCTGTCCCCACCGGGACAAACATCCTGTCCGCCCCCTCTCTCACCGTCTTCATCCTCTCCCTCCCCGGGGAACCGGCATCAAACCGACGGGCCGAGCGGTCTCCTCCTACCTCTCAGCGACACATCAGACTCCGGCCGCAGGAGACGCTTCACAAACGCCCCAACTTCCCTCGGAGGGAAATGGAAATAAATCAGAAAGCGGACATTTACTTTGACGGTTGTCCCGCCGTGACGGAAAGTTCGGGAGACGGTGTCGGCGGAGGTAACGCCCTCTCGGCTGGTCCGCCTCCGCTATTGGCTGGAAGCAGTGATTGACATCGCTTCGCACCAATGGGAATTGCGCAGCGCATGAAACCTCTGTTGACAGCGGTGGGGGAGGGCTGGTCACGTGATTAGTAGCCCAGCCGTTAAACCGACCAAGCTCGAGCTCACCAGCGGGCGGGGCACAAAAGGCCCCGGATGATCGGTTGAGGTGAGAAGGGATCTCCGGGTTGGGGGTCTCACCGGGCGGCGTTTTCAACACCGACTTCGGGTAGTTGCTGTGACTCCGGACTCCGTGACCCGCAATCCCGGGACAGTCCTGCTCTCTTCCCTCTCTCTCAGCCCCACCATCCGTACACGGGCCCCGGGGAGCTTCCGGCTGATGAGGGAATGGGAACCGATGGGTCTCTCAGACAGAGCTGAGCTCCAGCTGTCTAAATGCAAGGATCGGGAACTCGGAGAAAGGGAACAAAATCTTTTACATCAGCTGTTGTGAAAATCACCTTTGTTCTGCCTCCAGTCACAAACAAGAGAAAATCTGCAGATGCTGGAAATCCGAGCAACACACACAAATTGCTGGAGGAACTCAGCATTAGTACTCTTTTCCATAGATGCTGCCTGGCCTGCTGAGTTCCCCCAGCATTTTGTGTCTGTTGCTGGTTCCACCCCCTCTTGTTCTGGACTTTCTACCCGTGAGAACATGTTTTTTTTTATTTTTTTTATTTTTGTTATTTTCTACAAACTACAGTGTTGAAGAAAAAATCAATAGTGTAAATAGTGGGATCATTGTAATACAGACAAAAATAGCAATAATACATATCTTAACAAATGAGCAAGTCACCCATATTAAAAATGAAAAGTTAGAAAGGAAAGCTCCCAACCCACCCACGATCCAACTCCAAGCCAACCATTACATTATAAGTATAAATATTTAAAAGGACATTTGAGATAAACTTCTATCACCCCAGAACTATGTATTGTAGTAAAAAGAGAAATGATTGATTAAAAAAAAAGTAGCCTGCTACCTAATCAAAGAAAGCTGGAAATGCAGGCTCTGACTATCAAAGGAAGAAAAAAATACACTTGTCAATCAAGGTGAGAATTATGAAAATATTTTAAAAACGGTCCCCACACCTCATGGAACTTTATATGCTAATTTAAAAGTGAATAGTAAATCTTTTAAAGATCTAAACAAGACACAATATCCCTGAGCCATCGAACATGCGTAGGGGGAACTACATCTCTCCACAAGGAGTACTGCACGTCCAGCTAAAAGAGAGACAAAAGACAATGTTCGTCATTTAGCCGGGATCAAATGCTTGTCAGAGTCTCGAGAAATACCGAAAAGAGCGAATAAAGGATCAGGTTCCAAATGACAGGGACATGTTTTGACCTGTTCTCTCCAGGTACATAATGATATCAAACACCTTTGCCCTGGGCAACAAGTAGCTTTCACATCACAAATGTGCCAGACTCCAATGAGACAGACTACTGCCCTTCCCTTCATATTCATTGGCATTGCCATCACTGAGTTCACCACCGTCAGTCACCTGGGGGAGGGTTCAGGGGAAATATTTATGTACAATACAGAAACTGGTGTTACCTGTGTGTATTGTGGTGATGTAAAAGTTACTGGAGAATTTACAAGTGGGAAGAAGTGGAGTGATATTTGGAAATCTGAGTTTTTAAAGCGTAATTTAGCAAGCAAACCACATATGGACAATGTGCAAAAGCTCTGGCGAGAAAATCCTTCATTACCCGTTACAGGCCTGCTACATAGGTTGTGTGAGAGTGCAGATGAACTCGATCGAAGCCAGAGAAGATCAAAGTTCTTACTGACAGTGATTTGCTAGCTGTTGAAATAAATACCTCTCTATAGAAAATTCACGATGCAGATGTTGTCACTGGGTAAAAAAAAATGCACAGTACAAGATTGATGTGCACACTGGTCATTACAAATTAGAGGGGACATTGGTGGGAGGGTGAGGAGACCTCCAGTGTCCCTGATGCCCTCACCTACAAGATGTGCATCCAGCTGCAGCTTGTAACCCTGCACTTTAAGGGGTTGGAACTTGAGATGGATGATTTCCGGATCATCCAGGAGTTGGAGAGGGTGATAGATATGACACGAAGAGAGGTGAGTTACACCCAAAGTGCAGGACACAGGAAACTAGGTGAGAGTCAGGAAGGAGAATGAGGTTAAATAGCCATCGCAGAGTACTCTTGTGTCCATCCCACACAACAACAGGTGGAACCACTTTAGAAACTGTTGAGATTACCTGGCAGAGAAAAATCAAAGGGGTGATAGGGAATTCATTAGTTAGAGGAACAGAACAAGAGGGGACTAATATCCCAGTGGTGAGGCTCGCTAGTGCTAGTGTGGGGAGAGGGTGATGTGGTTAAAATAAGTTGTAGGGGGAATGGGAGCCAGAATGACAGAACAGATAGTGGAGAGGGTGAATTGAATGGAATTGACTTTATTGCATACGTCCTTCATATACATGAGGAGTAGAAATCTTTACATCTCCATCTAAATGTGCAATGTGTAATCTATAGTCATTTATAATAAATAGTTTGTACATAGGACAGTCAATATAACATAGAAATGCAATTGTATCAGCATGAATTAATCAGTCTGACGGCCTGGTGGAAGATGATGTCCCGGAGCCTGTTGGTCCTTTTGCTGTGGTACCGTTTCCTGGATGGTAACAGCAGGAACAGTTTGTGGTTGTGGTGAATTGGGACTCCAATATCCATTGGGCCCTTTTTACACACCTGTCTCTGTAAATAACCTGAATAGTGGGGAGTTCACATCTACAGATGCGCTGGGCTGTCCGCACCACACTCTGCAGGTTCCTGTGATTAAGGGAAGTACAGTTCCCATACCAGGCAGTGATGCAGCCAGTCGGGATGCTCTCAATTATGTCCTTGTAGAAAGTTCTTAGGATTTGGGGCCCCATCCCAAACTTCTTCAACCGTCTGAGGTGAAAGAGGTGCTGGTGTGCTTTTTTCACAACACAGCCGGTATGTACAGACCATGTGAGATCCTCGGAGATGTTTATGCCGAGGAACTTAAAGCTGTTCACCCTCTCAACCCCAGATCCATTGATGTCAATAGGGGTTAGCCTGTCTCCATTCCTCCTGTCGTCCACAATCAGCTCCTTTGTTTTTGTGACAACGAGGGAGAGTTTGTTTTTTTGACACCAGTCAGATGTTGTTCAGACCTCAGACAGAGTCAGCAATCAAATGGTTGAGCATGGAGCGATGAATGTGCTGAGCTGTGTATATCACAATGCAAGAAGCATCGTAGGAAAGCCAGATGAGCTCAGGACAGGGAATTATGATATTGTAGCCATTATTGGGACTTGGTTGCACTCAACAGTCTGAGAGATTTAGAGGAACAAATTTGTAGAGAGATTGCAGACCATGCCAAGAAACAAAGGTGTGATTTTAACTTTCCATATATTGACTGGGACTCCCATACTGTAAAAGCTGTCAAGGGGGTAGAGGTTGCCAAATGTGCCCTTAATCAGTTCGTAGAATTCCCGACATAGAAGTGTGCAATGAGCTGTTAGGAAATGATCCAGGGCTGATGATCGAAATTAGTGATCATAATGCCATGAGATTCAAAGTAAATATGGCAAAAGAGAGGTCTGCACTACGGGTTGAGATTCTAAATTGGAGAAAGGTCAATTTTGATGGTATCAGAAAGGATCTGACAAGTGTGGTTTGGGACAGGCTGTTTTCTGGCAAAGGAGTACTTGGTAAGTGGGAGGCCTTCAGAAGTGAAATTCTGAGGGTGTAGAGTTTGTATGTGCCTGTCAAAATAAAAGTTGAAAGGTAACTGCTGCAGGGAACCTTGGTTTTCAAGAGATATTGAGTCTCCGGATATTTTGTTCCTCTAAATGCCTCAGACTGTTGGGTGCTACCAAGACTCATTAATGACGACAATATCATAATTCCACCCCCCGAGCTCATCCGACTTCTTGTTTTAGTTGTCTTCTGCAGGTTTCTAAAATTTTCCCAATAGTTTTTGCTCTTTTGTTTGCCCTCTCTATGGCTTTTATGTTAGCTTTGGCTTCTCATTTCATCCACAATTGTGTCCTCCTGCCTTTCCAATGCTTCCATTTCTTTGGGATGTATCGATCACTCAACTCCTGAATTGCTCCCAGAAACTCCAGCCGTTGCTGCTCCATTGTCACTCCCACCTTTTCCCTTCCAGACAAGTTTGGCCAGCTTCTCTGTCATAGAAACATGGAGAAGTTCATTACAGAAACAGGCTATTTGGCCCATCTAGTCAATGCCAAAAAAAACATTTGAGCTGTCTAATGCAACCTCCTGCACTGGGACCATCGTCCTCCATACCCCTACCATCCAGGCTCCCATCCAAACTTCTTTTACATGGTGAAAATGAGCTCATATTCACCACTTGTGCTGAAACTCTCACGACCATTTCAGTAAAGAGCTTTTCCAAATGTTTCTGTTTAATTTTCACCTTCCCCACTTACCCATGACCTCTGGTTGTCATCCCACCCAACCTCAGTGGGAAAAGCTGCTTGCATCTACCCTGTCTATACCCTCATAATTTTGTATACTTCTTTCCAATCCTCAAAGCAATGTGTACTTTCCTTGTTTATGTTTAGAGCCTTTTTTAGATGTATAAGATGATGAGGGGCATTGATCATGTGGATAGCCAGAGGTTTCTTTCCCAGGGCTGAAATGGCTAACACGAGGGGGCATAGTTTTAGGTGCTTGGAAACAGATACCGAGGGGACGTCAGGGGTAAGTTTTTCACACAGAGAGTGGTGGGTGTGTGGAATGCACTGCTGGCTATTTGTGTGAGAGTGTACCAGTTACTGTGGGGCTAGGCACCCATGCAGCTCAGTGGGAACAGGGAATAATACCAATGGAGAGAGTCAAACTGAGTCAGGTCACAGATTGGAGATGGCAGAAATGCCGCATTCTTAGAGAGACAGGAAGAGCATCAGAGAATTTGATGATCATTCCAGATACCAGCTCTGTGCCCAGTTAGAAGATGATTTCTCTCTCCAGCTTGGGTTGAACTTCACTGTAGCAGTGTGATGCCAGAATACACTTTGACAACTCAAGTGACCTCATCTGAAAGGTTTTCCAACACTGATTGATGGATTTTGTAAATCTTTTTACAGGTTAAAAATGACAAGGAATTTGTCTACTGGAATCTCGAACAGAACACGCCAGTTTTGCTGTCTCCGTCCAGATATTTAATAGTCATAGTCATACTTATTGATCCCGGGGGAAATTGGTTTTCGTTACAGTTGCACCATACAGTGGAAGAAGTGGAACAAGGCATTCACTCAATCATCCCTCCTGCTCAGATGATGGGGAGTGATTCTCTCGATCATCAGACCGATTGGCATACCCGTCATTTTACACAGAGGGGAATCCATTCATCTGATCATACAGTGGGAATGGATTCAGTTGGTCATCTCAACTGAAGGTACATCAGCAAGTTCACACTGGGACAAGGCCATTCACCTGTTCTGTGTGTGAGAAGGGATTCAGTCGGTCTTTCCATCTGTGGACACACCAGTCAGTTCACCCTGGGCAGGGGCTGGTCGTCTGCTGAACTTGTTGGGAAGAATTCACTCGATCATCTGACCTAATGTCTCACCAGCGAGTTCACACCGGGGAGCAGCCGTTCACTTGCTCGGACTGCGGGAAGGGATTCACTTGCTCATCTAAACTGAAGGTACATCAGCGAGTTCACACTGGAGAGAGGCCATTCATCTGCTCGGAATGTGGGAAAGGATTCACTCAGTCATACCATCTGCTGACACACCAGCGAGTTCACACTGGGGAGAGACCGTTCACCTGCTCAGACTGTGGGAAGGGATGCACTTGGTCATCTAAACTGAAGGTACATCAGCGAGTTCACACTGGGGAGAGGCCATTCATCTGCTCAGACTGTGGGAAGGGATTCACTTGGTCAACCGATCTGCTGACACACCGGTCAGTTCACTCTGGGGAGAGACCGTTCACCTGCTCAGTCTGTGGGAAGGGATTCACTTGCTCATCTCAACTGAAGGTGCATCAGCGAGTTCACACTGGAGAGAGGCCATTCACCTGCTCAGATTGTGGGAAGGGATTCACATGCTCATCTCAACTGAAGGTGCATCAGAGAGTTCACACTGGGGAGAGGCCGTTCACCTGCTCAGTCTGTGGGAAGGGATTCACTGGATCATCCCAACTGAAGGTACATCAGCGATTTCACACTGGGGAGAAGCCGTTCACCTGCTCAGTCTGTGGGAAGGGATTCACTACATCATCTGAACTGAAAATACATCAGCGAGTTCACACTGGAGAGAGGCCGTTCACCTGCTCAGACTGTGGGAAGGGATTCACATGCTCATCTCAACTGAAGGTGCATCAGAGAGTTCACACTGGGGCGAGGCCGTTCACCTGCCCAGACTGTGGGAAGGGATTCACTGGATCATCTAAGCTGAAGTTACATCAACGACTTCACACTGGGGAGAGGCCGTTCACCTGCTCAGACTGTGGGAAGGGATTCACTCAGGCATCTGAACTGAAAGTACATCAGCGAGTTCACACTGGGGAGAGGCCGTTCACCTGCTCAGAATGTGGAAGGGGATTCACTGTGTCATCCGAACTGCTGATACACAAGTCAGTTCACACTGAGGAGAGGCCGTTCACCTGCTCAGTCTGTGGGAAAGGATTCACTTGCTCATCTCAACTGAAGGTGCATCAGCGAGTTCACACTGGGGAGAGGCCGTTCACCTGCTCAGACTGTGGGAAGGGATTCACTCGGTCATCCCAACTGAAGGTACATCAGCGAGTTCACACTGGGGAGAGGCCGTTCACCTGCTCAGTCTGTGGGAAGGGATTCACTCAGTCATCTCAACTGAAGGTACATCAGAAAGTTCACACTGGGGAGAGGCCGTTCACCTGCTCAGACTGCGGGAAGGGATTCCCTCGGTCATCCAGCCTACTGGTACACATGTCAGTTCACACTGGGGAGAAGCCGTTCACCTGTTCAGACTGTGGGAAGGGATTCACTCAGTCATCCAGCCTACTGGTACACATGTCAGTTCACACTGGGGAGAGGCCGTTCACCTGTTCAGACTGTGGGAAGGGATTCACTCAGTCATCTCAACTGAAAGTACATCAGCGAGTTCACACTGGGGAGAGGCCATTCATCTGCTCAGACTGTGGGAAGGGATTCACTTGGTCAACCGATCTGCTGACACACCAGTTAGTTCACTCTGGGGAGAGACCGTTCACCTGCTCAGTCTGTGGGAAGGGATTCACTTGCTCATCTCAACTGAAGGTGCATCAGCGAGTTCACACTGGGGAAAGGCCATTCACCTGCTCAGATTGTGGGAAGGGATTCACATGCTCATCTCAACTGAAGGTGCATCAGAGAGTTCACACTGGGGAGAGGCCGTTCACCTGCTCAGTCTGTGGGAAGGGATTCACTGGATCATCCCAACTGAAGGTACATCAGCGATTTCACACTGGGGAGAAGCCGTTCACCTGCTCAGTCTGTGGGAAGGGATTCACTACATCATCTGAACTGAAAATACATCAGCGAGTTCACACTGGAGAGAGGCCGTTCACCTGCTCAGACTGTGGGAAGGGATTCACATGCTCATCTCAACTGAAGGTGCATCAGAGAGTTCACACTGGGGCGAGGCCGTTCACCTGCCCAGACTGTGGGAAGGGATTCACTGGATCATCTAAGCTGAAGTTACATCAACGACTTCACACTGGGGAGAGGCCGTTCACCTGCTCAGACTGTGGGAAGGGATTCACTCAGGCATCTGAACTGAAAGTACATCAGCGAGTTCACACTGGGGAGAGGCCGTTCACCTGCTCAGAATGTGGAAGGGGATTCACTCGGTCATCCCAACTGCTGGTACACAAGTCAGTTCACACTGGTGAGAGGCCGTTCACCTGCTCAGTCTGTGGGAAGGGATTCACTCAGTCATCTCAACTGAAAGTACATCAGCGAGTTCACACTGGGGAGAGGCCGTTCACCTGCTCAGAATGTGGAAGGGGATTCACTGTGTCATCCGAACTGCTGATACACAAGTCAGTTCACACTGAGGAGAGGCCGTTCACCTGCTCAGTCTGTGGGAAAGGATTCACTTGCTCATCTCAACTGAAGGTGCATCAGCGAGTTCACACTGGAGAGAGGCCGTTCACCTGCTCAGACTGTGGGAAGGGATTCACTCGGTCATCCCAACTGAAGGTACATCAGCGAGTTCACACTGGGGAGAGGCCGTTCACCTGCTCAGACTGTGGGAAGGGATTCACTCAGTCATCTCAACTGAAGGTACATCAGAAAGTTCACACTGGGGAGAGGCCGTTCACCTGCTCAGACTGCGGGAAGGGATTCCCTCGGTCATCCAGCCTACTGGTACACATGTCAGTTCACACTGGGGAGAAGCCGTTCACCTGTTCAGACTGTGGGAAGGGATTCACTCAGTCATCCAGCCTACTGGTACACATGTCAGTTCACACTGGGGAGAGGCCGTTCACCTGTTCAGACTGTGGGAAGGGATTCACTCAGTCATCTCAACTGAAAGTACATCAGCGAGTTCACACTGGGGAGAGGCCATTCACCTGTTCAGACTGTGGGAAGGGATTCACACAGTCATCTCATCTGAAGGTACATCAGAGAGTACACACTGGGGAGAGGTCGTTCACCTGCTCTGTGTGTGGGGAGGGATTCACTCAGTCATCTCAACTGAAGGTACATCAGAAAGTTCACACTGGGGAGAGGCCGTTCACCTGCTCAGACTGTGGGGAGGGATTCACTTGCTCATTCCACCTACAGAGACATCAGAGAGTTCACACTGGGGAGAGGCCATTCACCTGCTCAGACTGTGGGAAGGGATTCACTTGGTCATCTCAACTGCAGAGACACCAGCAAGTTCACAATGGGTAGAGGCTGATCACCTGCTCAGACTGTGGGAAGAGATTCTGTCAGCCGTGTCAACCAAATGTGCATCATTGAGTTCACACTGGGGAGAGGTTGTTCACCGGCTGTGAATGTGGGAAGTGATTCACGCGGTCATCTAACCTTATCTAACTCGCTCTTCGGCTGACAGCGTAATATAGGGGCTGATAGCCCCCCAGCCCGGCCCAACTTCAGAAATCTCGTTTGGGTGGATGCTGCATGATGTGTCCCGTTACAAATCAGTACCCTGTGTGACGGGGTCCTGAATTACCCCTATGAACTGTGCTCGATTACCCCTATTAACTGTGCTTTTGAAAAGAGAGAGAGAGTTATTTAACATCGATAGCTTGTTTTGAAAGAGAGAGAGACAAAGACTAACTGTGGGACTGTCACTTTAAGGCACGAGAAAGAACTCGTTAACTTTAGGCATTCTGCTGAGTTGGAGAAAGCACCGAGCAGCTCATAAGTTGCAATTGTAACCGAAGGCGGTATTATTTAATGGACACTTGATGTCATGATTTTTGGCAGGTTGTTGACACTTTCTTCAAGGATTTTTGCCTGCTTGGATTTCTTTCACAGGGAGAGGATGGAAGAGTTATTTGAATGATAGTTGTTGCTCAGCACGGGAAGATAAAATAGGAGGAAGATGATAGACCTCAGACACATGTTTGGACACTGAATGAGCACTGTTGTGCCTGCAGGTAAAGTGGGTTTTGGCAGATCAAGCAGGTGGATCGATCCGTCACTCTTGCAGTGGAAAGAGGAAAAGGGTTGACTGGTGGGGAGTTGTCCATGTGTCCACCCTTGCCTGGGTGATAGCTCCACCACAGAAAACCGGTCCCCTTTGTTAAAGTCACAGTCGGTGACTTTTAAATGATTTCAAAGGACAACGAGAAGATCAACGGCATCAGCTTACCTGAAGACTCAAATCTCTGCCTCCCTCTCTCTCCATCACTACTCAACTCAATACCACAAACTGAACTGAACTGAACTTTACTCATCATCGTAAGACTGTATCTTTTTACCCCTAGACTTAAAGAAGCTTGGTTTTTCATACATATATATTCCACACTTACTTTTATGTAATCATTACTAACCTGTTTGATTTATCTACATTTATATTATTGTATTGCGTAGTTACTAATAAATATTATTAGTTTATAGCAATACTGGACTTCAAAGTGTTTTCCATCTCTGCTGGTTCTTTATTCCCGTCACGGGCTACGTGTACAAAATTGGGGCTCGTCCGGGATATGAACCCTGGACCTCTTGCAAAATTGGGGCCTGCATCAGTGTCATGAACAAAATTGGTTGGGAGGCTTGTTTGAATTGATTGGGGAAAATCTCGTTTTATTTGGTTGTGTGGAGATATAGCAGAAATGGATGTTAGTATTGAGGATGAGCTTCAGCTTCTGTTGGAAAAATTAAGAATGGAGCATGAATTGAAATTAAAACAGCTCGAGAGAGGCTAGAAAGGCAGCAAGACGTAGACAAGAGGCAGTAAGACAGAGAGAAGGGTAGAAAAACAGAGAGAAGAGGCAGAAAGACAGAGACAGCCGAGATGGAGATATGGCAATGTGAAGATCACGTGGCAGACGACAAGCAGAAGCGGTTCGAGCTGGAAAAGATAGGGAAGTTGCAGCAAAGAGGTTTAGTGTCGGACCCTGATGATTTTTACAGCTCGGAAGGGCTTGTTTTGTGTGATGAATTGAAAAGTTGTGTTCTTGATGATGTAAGGTCATACCCTGATGCAGAGGATGCCGCTACCCTGCAGGGGTTTGATAAGAAAGCAGACAAAGAAGTTTTAACCCACGAGGTTGAGTTTACACCCAAAAAGAGTTTGCCAGAGAATAGCTGGGAGGTTCGGGGTGACCTTGAATTTGAAACTGGGACAAGTGATGACAGCCCAGAAGACGCAGCTGTCCCGATTTAATGTGTTCAGGTTGTGGAAGTACCTGTGAATTCACAGGGTTCTGAACCTTATGTTGAAGCTCAGTTAAAATCTGAGGTGCCTGACTTGGTTGAAAAGGAATGCAGTTTTTGTGTGTCAGATGATCTTGGTTCAGTGAATAAGGGGTTAACCTTGGTACCGGTGGAATGTGAGGATTCTCAGTTACTTGTATTAGACCGTGGTTTAAAGGCTGGTGAAGAAGTGGGTTCTGGTGAGGTCAGTGTTGCTGAAAATAATGGGAAAAGTGCTGTTCCTGGACTTTTGGATAAAGTGCTGGAAAAGTTTGGGCAACACACATCAAAGTTGCTGGTGAACGCAGCAGGCCAGGCAGCATCTGTAGGAAGAGGTGCAGTCGACGTTTCAGGCCGAGACCCTTCGTCAGGACTAACTGAAGGAAGAGTTAGTAAGAGATTTGAAAGTGGGAGGGGGAGGGGGAGATCCAAAATGATAGGAGAAGACAGGAGGGGGAGGGATGGAGCCAAGAGCTGGACAGGTGATTGGCAAAAGGGATACGAGGCTGGAGAAGGCGGAGTATCATGGGATGGAAGGCCTTGGAAGAAAGAAAAGGGAAGGGGAGCACCAGAGGAAGATGGAGAACAGGCAAGGAGTATTTGTGATAGGGAAAGAGAGAATAAATAAATAAATAGATAGATAGATAGCAAACCACATCAAAGTTGCTGGTGAACGCAGCAGGCCAGGCAGCATCTGTAGGAAGAGGTGCAGTCGACGTTTCAGGCCGACACCCTTCGTCAGGACTAACTGAAGGAAGAGAGAGTAAGGGATTTGAAAGTGGGAGGGGGAGGGGGAGATCCAAAATGATAGGAGAAGACAGGAGGGGGAGGGATGGAGCCAAGAGCTGGACAGGTGATTGGCAAAAGGGATATGAGAGGATCATGGGACAGGAGGTCCAGGAAGAAAGACAAGGGGGGGGGAGGGGGAATCATCAGGTTGGAGGCATGAACATCGACTTCTCTAACTTCTGCTAAGGCCCCACCTCCCCCTCGTACCCCATCTGTTACTTATTTTTATGCACACATTCTTTCTCTCACTCTCCTTTTTCTCCCTCTGTCCCTCTGAATATACCTCTTGCCCATCCTCTGGGTTCCCCCCCCTGTCTTTCTTCCCGGACCTCCTGTCCCATGATCCTCTCGTATCCCCTTTTGCCAATCACCTGTCCAGCTCTTGGCTCCATCCCTCCCCCTCCTGTCTTCTCCTATTATTTTGGATCTCCCCCTCCCCCTCTCAAATCCCTTACTCTCCCTTCCTTCAGTTAGTCCTGACGGAGGGTCTCGGCCTGAAACGTCGATTGTACCTCTTCCTACAGATGCTGCCTGGCCTGCTGCGTTCACCAGCAACTTTGATGTGTGTTGCTTGAATTTCCAGCATCTGCAGAACTCCTGTTGTTTGCGGAAAAGTTTGGATTGGTTGCGTGACCTTTGACCCTGCTTGCAGGACAAAGGCCTGCCGAGCAAGGATGTGCTACTCTGGAATTTTGTTTGGATACTTCAGCACCTGCAAGCTAATTCAGTGTAATGTTATGGAGATAAGTCGGAGAAATTTGATGAACGGATTGTTTGGTCTCTTCCATAATGTATACATGGTTCTCATAAGCCTGATGATGGTGCTGAGCTTAGTAAACAATGGAGACATGTTGACAGCTCTCCACGATAAGAGTGTTTCAGCAATTCAGCTGATGAGCAGAGCTGCTGTTGAGGCCTACGGTAGGAAAACCAGAGGTTTAAATTATAACGATGTATCACAGACTTTTCTACCTTCCAGATTTCGGCAGGACTTTGAGAGTAAGGTGTATGGGAAAGACTTGTCTTTATTGAGGAAGGTATTTATAGAGAACAGAAGGGAGATTCTGGAATGGCGGCTTTAAGGGAGGTAGCTCTCATAGGAGAAGAGGTTCAGAGAGAGTCAGTGGGATATTACCATAAAGATGGGGTGTTGATGAGGAGGTGGAGACCAGCCACTGTGCCTGCAAGTCACGTGATGGTTCTGAAAGTTTACAGGGCTGAAATTTTAAACATGGCTTACAGTGTGCCTTTAGGTGGACCTCATGGAGTGAGAAAGATAGTGAACAGGATTATGAAGGAATTTTACTGGCCTAGTTCAAGGAAGGATGTTGTGAATTTTTACAGCATTTGCCATACCTGTCATGTGGAGGGGAAATCTAATCAGGTTATTCAGGTAACACTACTTAAACCGGTATCTGCTTTTAGTGAATCTTTTTCCTGGGGTCATAGTGGATTGTGTAGGCCCATTGCAAAAGACTGCAGCTGGTCATCAGTATGTGTTAACAATCATGTGTGCTGTGTCTAGGTCCCCTGAAGTAGTGTCTTTTGAAAACACCCTGGCCAAGACTGTGGTAACAGCATTCAGTAAGTTTTTCCCACTGGTAGGTCTGCCCAAAGAAATTCAATTTGATTTAAAAAGGGTTGTAAGTTTACTTTGAGAACATTGCAGGGGATAGCTACAGAATTAGAAGCTAAGCACATGGTGTCATCTACAGATGTAAGAGTCCAAGGGAGCCTTGGAACGGCTCAACTCAACTCTTAAGACGATGATTAAAACATGTTGTGTGAGAAATGGGAAAAATTGGGATGAAGGGGTTCCCCTCCTCTTATTTATTGTTGGAGATTCGATTCAGAAGGCTTTGGAGGGTAGTTTGTTGAAACCTGTATTGAGTTACAGGCCAAAAGGACGTTTGACCCTACTCAGAGAACTATGGTCTGATTGAGAAAAATCCGTCAGTGTGTTTAAGTTGTTTTAAAATTCTGGGAAAATTTAGTAAGCTTTGTGTCCTTGCAAAGGAAAGTTTACAAAATGGTCGAATTAAAATAAAACACTTGTTTGCTAGAATTGCAGCTGGGAGAATTGTTATGGAACAAAATGGAGTCATGGAATCTGATAATGGAGTGGAAAAACATGTTTACCCACTGAATCTATTCTCACTCAGATGTCAGAATTCCATTGTTTTGGAAAATATGACTGATAAGGTCCATCAGTTGGACCCTAGACCACAACAACTAGCGAAAGGACTAATTGGCATTTTGAAATAGAGCACAGGTGCAGTGCATCACGTCATTGTGAATTCAGCCCAGCCCATGAAATGGTACCTTTACAGAGAGAACTTTCAAGAAAGGAAAATGGTTGAAGAAATTAGAAATAGGAAAGAACAAGGACAGAGAATGAATGACTGTATTGATAGAGTGGGGAAGGCTAAATACCTTTTAAAGTTTGACTTGTTAAAAGAATACTGGGGTGTTCCCTTAACAGAGAGGGCTAAAGAGAAATCAGCATTTGGGACATTTCAAAGAATGATCAATTCTGTGATTAGAGGTTTAGTAAACACAGGGGCTTATATCAGTGATTTATTGGTCTTGAATGACACGTGGGAAGAGCAGATTGCAGCTGTAGAAAAACTGTTTGACAGATTTTCCAAGGCCAGTCTTACTGTGAACCTCACTAAAAGTGAGTTTGGCCATGTTACAGTTGTTCGTACATGTCTGTGTTATACGTTGGGCCGAGGCCACTTGGCTCCCGGACAGGCCAAGGTCCAAGCTATTGCTGAAGTTCCTGTAAAACTGTATCGTTTTACTGCTAGAATGAAAGAAGCTTGGTTTTTCATACATATATATTCCACACTTACTTTTACATAATCATTACTAACCTGTTAGATTTATCTACATTTATAATACTGTATTGCATAGTTACAGATAAATATTATGAGTTTCCAACAATACTGGACTTCAAAGTGTTTTCCATCTCTGCTGGTTCTTCATTTCCATCACAGAATACGTGACAGCTGAAATAACAAAGAGTACACAATGTACAATGAAATGATTGAGCGTTACAATTCTCATTTTGACTGTATGGTTACCAAAGTAAAGAGAAAAAGGACCCTGTCTCTCCATTCAGTATTGAACATCACTCATATCTGTGCAAGACACTGGCAGCAATATGGAGCTCGCAGAGGTCAGTGGTCAGAATGTGTAAAGTTACATTACTCGGGAGAAGGTTCTTGGGAAACAGAGATGGTCTGAAGGTAAATAGGTCACCTGGACCAGATGGTGCACACCCCAGGGATCTGAAAGAGGTGGCTGAAAAGATGTGGATGCATTAGCAATGATCTTTGGAGAATCGTTAAGGAAATTAGATCCTAAGAAGTTTTTTCCTTCACTACTCTCCCTCTCCCAGTTACACCTATCACCTACCACTTCTTCCACCCCTCCAACCCCCACACTTCTTCCTCTGACATCTCATCTTTTTTTTCCCCAGTCCTGATGAAGGGTCTCGGCTCGAAACGTCGACTGTTTACTATTTACCATATATGCTGCCTGGCCTCCTAGGTTCCTCCAGCATTTTGTGTATGTGTTGCTTGGATTTCCAGCATCCACAGATTTTCTCCTATTTTTCATAAAAACAAAAGTGGGGTCATATAATAAAGCAAGAAAATGGTGGGAAGTTAGAGGATTGAAAAGCTTTTACATACCCAACAGGAGACAACTAAAAAAAACACACAGGGGAGACAAGGTGAAACATTAAGGTAAGTGAGCCAATAATATCAAGTATCAAAAGCCTTTCAGATATATTAAGAGTAAAAGAGAGGCAAGAATTCATATTGTACCGCTGGAAAATGCTGCTGTTGATTTTGTAATCGAGCAAAGAAACAGCGGTTGAATGTGATAAGTGTTTTGTGTCAATCTTCACTGTGTAAGACAGTATAAGACAATAAGACATAGGAGCAGAATTAGGCCATTCAGCCCCATCGAGTCTGCTCCGCCGTTCTATCATGGCTGATCCCGGTTCTCACTCAACCCCATACACCTGCCTCCTCGGCACATCCTGTAATGCCCTGACTGATCAGCAAACTATTAGCTTCTGCCTTAAACGCACCCACGGACTTGGCCCCCACCGCCGTCTGTGTCAGAGAATTCCACAGATTCACTGCTCTCTGACTGAATAAAATCCTCCTTAATTATTCTAAAAGGTCGCTCCTCAGTTTTGAGGCTGTGCCCTCTGTTATGGCTACCCCCACCATACGAAAAGTCCTCTCCTCATCCACCCCATCGAGACCTTTCCACATTCGGTGGGTTTCAGTGAGATTTAACACCCTCCCCACCCGCGTTTATTAAACATAGGTCAGTGCAGGAGTACAGGACCAAGGCTGGCAAACACTCCTCATACCTTAACCCCTTCATTCCCGGAATCATCTTCTTGAATATCCTCTGTACTCTCTCCAATGACAACACACCTTTTCTGAGATATGGGTCCCCAGTAGCCTAAGTGCGGCCTAAGTAGTGTTTTAAGTATCAGCATTACCTTCCTGCTTGTATATTCTACTTCACTTTAAATAAATGCCAGCATTGCGTTTGCCTCCTTTACCACAGACTCAACCTGTAAATTAACCTTCTGGGAGTCTTGCCCGAGGGCTCATATTTCCTTCTGTACTTCTGTTGTTTGAACCTTCTCCCCAATCAGATAATAGTTCACTGTTGTTCCTTTTGCCAAAATGCATTATCGTACATCTCCCAATATTGCATTCCATCTGCCACTTTTTTTGCCCATTCTACAAATTTGTCTTTATCCTGCTGCAATCACATTGCTTCCTCAGCACTACCAACGCCTCCACCTATCTTTGTATCATCCGCAAACCTTGCCACAAAGCCATCAATTCCATTATCCAAATCATTGACAAACAATGTGAAAAGTAGCAGACCGATTACTGATCCCTGAAGACCACTAGTCACTGCTAGCCAACTAGGAAAGGCTCTTTTTATTCCCACTCGCTGCCTCTTGGCTTTCCGCCATTCCTCTATCCATGCCAGTATTTCTTCTGAAGTTTATCCTGTTATGCGGTCTCATGTGTGACACCTTATCAGATGCCTTCTGAAAATCCAGGTAAAAGATGTACACTGCCTCTCGTTTGTCCATTCTGCTTATGACTTCTTCGAAGAACTCTAACAGATTTGCCAGGCAAGGTTTCTCTGTGCAGAAGCTGTGCTGGCTTTGACTGATTTTATCATTAGTCTCCTAGTACCCCAAAACCTCATCTGTTACAATAGATGCAAACGCTTTCCCAGCACTGAGGTGAGGCTAACCGGACTATAATTTTCTTTCTTTTGCCTTCCTCCCTTCTCAAAGAGTGAATTGATATTTGCAATCTTCCTGTGCTCTGGGACCATGCCAGAATCAAGTGATTCTTGACAGGTCATGAGCAATGCATCTGTTATCTCTTCAGCAACCTTTCTCAGGACTCTGGGATGTAGTCCATCTGGTCCAGGTGACTGATCCACTTTAACAACCTGGGAACCTAGCACGTTTTACTTTGTAATAGTAATGGCACTCACTCCTGCTCCCTGACACTCACGGATCTCTGGCACACTGCTAGTGTCTTCCACAGAGAAGACGACGCAAAGTCCCATCAAGTTCATCTACCATCTCGTCCCCATTTCCACCCCATCAGCATCATTTTCCAGTGGTCCAATATAAACACGTTTTTTATCATGGTTTATATTATTGTCTAGTTTGCTCTCATATTTCACCTTTCCCCTTCATAGAGCTTTTTTCTTGGTTTCCTGTTGTTGGATTTTAAAAGCTACCCAATTATCAAACTTGCTACTCACCTTTGCTACCTTATGTGCACTTTCCTTGACTTTCATACCGTCCTTAACTTCTTTTGTCAGCCACGGTAGCCTAGCCCCGCTGTTTGAGAACTAATTCCACAGGACATATCCAGTACATTATGAACCATTCTCAGAAACATCAGCCATTTCTGCCCTGGCGTCATCCCCACCAGGATCCTTCTCCAATCCACCTGGGGAATCGCCTCTCTCATGCCTCTGTAATCAGGAGATCAGGAGATCAAAGGACAGAATACACCCCCTCCCCTTCCATATACATGGAGAGGTAGTGGAAAATGTGGAAAACCTAAAGTTCCTTGGAGTTATGTTGTCAAAACAGCTGACACGGACCACCAACACCTCGCTGCTTGTTAATAAGGCACAACAAAGACTCTTCTTCCTCAGAAAGCTGAAACAGGCCAAACTCCCACAAAAGCTGTCACTTAACTTCTGCAGAAGCACAATTGAAACCATCCTGACCAACAGCGCCACCGTGTGGTATGCCGGCTCCTCAG
Source organism: Mobula birostris (assembly GCF_030028105.1). Lineage (NCBI taxonomy): Eukaryota > Metazoa > Chordata > Chondrichthyes > Myliobatiformes > Myliobatidae > Mobula > Mobula birostris. Next base: position 11,961,779 of record NC_092382.1, read on the forward strand.
TCGCTGAGCGACGGGACCTGCATCGCGTGGAGAAGGCGGCCCAGCGGATTGTCAGGATGGAGCTCCCGGGACTTGACACCATCTATTCCAGCAGACTCAGGAGGAAAGCAATCAGCATAACCAGAGACACCACACACCCCGGCCACTGCCTGTTTGACCTGCTGCCGTCCTGCAAAAGGTTCAGGACACTAAAAGCCAGAACAAACAGACTGAGGAACAGCTTCTATCCCAGAGCTGTGGCCTCCATCACACCACTCCCACAGAACAATGACTGAAACTGTGAGCACACACATGCACACATTCTTGTGCATTACTGTGACATTCTGGTGCTGGTGTAATTTATTTTCTGTTACTTATCTATTTAATATTGTTTTTCTATTACTGTCTTGTTTTTATCTACTGTTTATTTGATTGCCTGAGAGGAAGCCAAACAGAGTTTCATTTTACCCATGTATAATGACAATAAATATCATTCAATTCAATTCAATTCCCTTTATTCTATTGCGATTCTACGCATCTGACCTATGCTTCTCCCTCACAAATTGCAGGAGGAATTCAATCATATTATGATCACTGCCTTCTAATGGTTCCTTTACATTAACCTCCCTAATAAGATCTGGGTTGTCACACGACACCCAATCTAAGATAGCAGTTCCCCGAGTAGACTCAAACATCAGCTGCTCTAAAAAGCCATTTCATAAGCATTCAATACATTCCCTCTCTTGCAATCTCACACCAATCTGACTTTCTCAATCCTCCTGCAGATTGAAGTTCCCTACTATAATTGTGTCTTTAAATTTATTACATTCAGGAGTATCTGGGGCAGAAGTGAGGATACATGCTTTTACCAAGGAGAGAAGGTGTTTTGGAAGCTGAAAGGCCTGAAGGTAGATAGGACTCCTGGACCAGAAGGTGAACACCCCAGGGTTCAGAAAGAGGTAGCTGAAGAGATTGTGAAGGCATTAGAGTCATAGAACACCACAATACAGGAAAATACCATTCGCCCAATCTAGTCTGTGCCGAAGCATTAATTGCCGAGTTCCAACAACTTCCACCTCCTCCTCGTACCCCATCCATTATTTATTTTTATACACACATTCTTTCTCTCACTCTCCTTCTTCTCCCTCTGTCCCTCTGACTATACCCCTTGCCCATCCTCTGGTTTTCCACCCCTCCCCCTTTTCCTTCTCCCTGGGCCTCCTGTCCCATGATCCTCTCATATCCACTTTGCCACTCACCTGTCCAGCTCTTGGCTCCATCCCTCCCCCTCCTGTCTTCTCCTACATTTTGGATCTCCCCCTCCCCCTCCCACTTTGAAATGTCTTACTAACTCTTCCTTCAGTTAGTCCTGACGAAGGGTCTTGGCCTGAAAGGTCAACCGTACCTCTTCCTAGAGATGCTGCCTGGCCTGCTGCATTCACCAGCAACTTTGATGTGTGTTGCTTGAATTTTCAGCATCTGCAGAATTCCTGTTGTAAGTGTGAGGTGGTTCATTTTGGTAGGTCAAATATGACGGCAGAATATAGCATTAATGGTAAGACTCTTAGCAGTGAGGAGGATAAGAGGGATCTTGGAGTCCGAGTCCATAGGACAGTCAAAGCTGCTACGCAGGTTGACTCTGTGGTTAAGGCATAGTGTGCATTGGCCTCCTGTGGGACTGAGTTCAAGAGCCGAGAGGTAATGTTGCAGATATATAGGACCCTGGTCAGACCCCAGTTGGAATAATTTGCTAAATTCAGTTTGCCTCACTACAGGAAGGATGTGGAAACCATGGACAGGGTGCAGAGTGGATATACAAGGATGTTGCCTGGATTGGGGAGCAGGCCTTATGAGAATAGGTTGAGCGAACTTGGCCTTTTCTCCTTGGAGCGATGGAGGACGAGAGGTGACCTGATAGAGGTGTATAAGATGATGAGAGGCATTGATTGTGTAGATAGTCAGAGGCTTTTTCCAGGGCTGAAATGGCTAATACGAGAGGGCACAGTTTTAAGGTGCTTGGGAGTAGGTACAGAGGAGATATCAGGGGTAAGTTTTTTACGCAGTGAGTAGTGAGTGCGTGGAATGGGCTGCCAGCGGTGGTGGTTGAGTTGGAAACAATAGGGTCTTTTAAAAGTCTCCTGGATAGGTACATGGAGCTTAGAAATCTGGAGGACGATAGGTAAGCCTAGGTAGTTCTAGGGTAAGAACATGTTCAGCTGAGCTTTGTGGGCTGAAGGGCCTGTATTGTGTTGTAGGTTTTCTATGTTTCTAAGGGGCTGCACGTGAGGCTGCTGAACAAGATCACAGCTCATGGAATTACAGGAAAGATACTTGTATGGGTTGAAGATTGCCTGACTGACAAGGGAGAAAGAGTCAGAATAATGTGGACAATTCTGTTTTGCTGTCAGTAACTAATGGTGTTCTGTAGGGGGCAGTATTGAGACCACATCTTTTCATATTAAATCTGAATGATATGGATGACGGAATTGATACCTGGGTGATGAACTTTGCAGTTGATACAAAGATAGGTACGGGACAGGTAGTTTAGAGCAGAGCCGGAGTCTGCAGAAGGACTTTGATAGGTTTGGAGAACAGACAATGAAGTAGCAGATGAAATACAGTGTATGCAAGTGTACGGTCATGTACAATTGGTAGAAAGAATAAAGACAGAGAGAAAAAAAATAAATGGGAGAAAATACAAAAATCAGAAATAGGTACTTGGGAGTCGGTGAGCAGGAGCCCCTGAAGGTTTGCTTGCAGATTGAGTTGATTAAGGATGACAGCTGTAATGTTCGCATATAAGAGCAAGGATGTGACACTGTAGCTTTATAACACATCGGTCAGTTCGCTCTTGGCGTATTGTGACCAGTTTCCGACCTCCTGTCTGAGAAAAAGATGTGCTCGTATTGGAGCGCGTCCGGAGAAGGTTCACAAGAATGATTCCAGGAATGACAGGGTTAACGTATGAGGAGCGTTAGACGGCTTTGACCCTGTACTCACTGGTCTAGACCAAAGAGAGGGGATCTCATTGAAACCTATCAAATATTGAAAGGCCTGGACAGAGTGGCTATGAAGAAGATGCACCCTACGCTGTGTGAGTCTGGGACCAGAGGCCACGGCCTCAATGTATAGAGCATCCACTGACAGTAGAGAATTTCTGTTGTCAGAGAGTGGTTAATCTTTGGAATTCATTGCCACAGAATTCATCGGCAGAGGCCAAGTCAGTGAGTGTATTTTAAATGGGTGTTCAAGGATTAAGGGGAGAAGGCAGGAGAATGGAGTTGAGAGGGATAATGAATTGGACATGAAGGAATGGTGGGGCAGACTCGATTGGCTGAGCAGCCTCTGTCTCACATCTCGTGGCTCATGTTCTGAAGAAGAGTCTAGTGAGGTTGCATTAGGGTTAGGGTATTGTTAGGGTATCCGCGCCTGGACTATTGTATTCAGTTTTGGTCATTCTGTTGTAGGAGAGAGGACGTCAAGCTGGAGTGAGTGCAGAGGAGATTTACGAGAATGGTGCCGGTACTCGAGGGACTGAGTTCTGGAGAGAGGCTGGGCAGGTTGGGACTTCACACCTTGAAGTGCAGGAGATTGAGGCTGACATGATGCAGGTGTCCCAAACCCTGAGTGTACAGAACTGGGGAACGTGCACCGTCCTTTTCCCCACTTTTGTGGAATTAACAACCAGACGGCACCGGTTCAAGGTGAGAGAGGATTGATTTAATAGGGATGTCAGGGGAAGATTATTAATCCACTCTCCCTTCTGGTTCATCGTTTAATTAACTCGATGAGTCCACTCTCAGGTTAAAGGAGCAACACCTCATATTACATCCGGGTAGTTTACAACCCGATGGCATGAACATCAACATCTTTAACTTCTACCTCTTCCTTTTCCTTTCATCAACACACACGCCCATCTCCTCCATTCTGTCTCCCCACTTCTCTCTTCTCCACTGTGGATCATCTCCCCCGGTTCTTCTTTTACTTCCTTTTTTCCCCATGCTCCACTCTTCTATCCTATCAGATTCCTTCTTTTCAGTCCTTTGCATTTTCCACCTCCCACCATCTCACATCATCGCCCACTTCCCCACCCACTCACCTTCACTCTTATCTGACTTCACCTATCATCTACCAGCTTGGACTCTTTCCACTCCCCGCACCATCTTGTTCCAGCTTCTCCCCACTTCCAGTCCTGATGAAGGGTCTCGGCAGGAAATCTCTGTTTTGATTTATCCCCCTCTATAGAAGCTATCTGACCTCCTGACTTCCTCCAACATTTTATGTATGTTACTCTGCATCTCCAATATCTGCAGAATCTCATCGGGACAGAGTGCAGAATGCAGAGACTACATCGGGTCTCACTAATGTCGAGGAGGCCACACCTGGAAAACTGGAAACATGAGATGACCCCAACAGGCACGATGTTGAAAAGTTGCCTCATGTGGAAGGACTGTTTGGGACCCTGACTGGTGGTGGGGAGGGTGGTTTGGGGCAGGACTGGCACTTCATCCACTTGCAGAGTTGGCTTCCAGCCCCCTACACCCCTCCATATCGCTGCAAACCTCTCCCTTTTGTGGACAACACTGCCACCCGGTGGTGATTTGCCACAATAACAGGAGCCCCTGATTTGTGGACTCCATTGTCACCGGGTGGCGCTCTGCCACAAAAACGCTGCAGACTGCTGAAATGTTTATTCAAGATTGTTTAATTCCATTTCCAGCAGACACATGTAAACGAGATTGAAATAATTATTACTCCGGCTCCAATGCAATACAACAACACAACAGTAAAAACGTATAACCATAGCTTATATACTGTGCACTGATTGATTGGATGTCTATAAATTGACACTCAGCAGAGGATGTCTGCAAATAAGATGAGAGACAGGAAATGATAAAGTAGAGGTGTTTGGTGGTGTGGAAGGGTGGGTTAGTGGGTAGAGATATTTATCAGCCTTACTGCTTGGGAAAATTAGCTGTCCCAGAGGCTGGCAGTCCTGGTGAGGATGCTGCGTCGTCTACCCAGATGGGAGTGGGGCAAACAGTCCATGAGTGGGATGGGTGGAGGTTGATTATGAAAATCAGGCTGGTGTTTGATCTCAAGAGAGGGAATTTGGAAAATACCAATGAGATGCCTTTTTGAACAGCTTGTAATTGTGCCCATTAGGGAAAAGTTAATTTTGGATTGGGTGTTGTGTAATGAACCAGGTTTGATTATGAAGCTTATGGTAAAGGAAACGTGGACTTGGTGATCATAACGTGTTAGAATTCACTCTGCACTTTGAGAGGGGAAAGGTACAAGAAGATGCATCATTATTAGTGGAGTGAGGGGAACTACGGAGGCATGGGAGAAGAGCTCACCAAAGTTGATTGGAAGGGGACACTAGCATGGATGATGGCAGAATAGTAATGGCTGGAGTTGCTCAACTTGACAGCCTCAGGGTTGAAGAGAAACACATAATATTCCACCTGCATAGCTCCAATCTGAAGGCATGAATATCAATTTCTTCTTCCAGTTTAAAAAAAAAAACTGCCCATAGCCTTTCCTTCTACTCTTCACCCTGGCCATTCACCATTAGTTATGTAAATATGATGCTACCATTCATTACGAGAGGTCTATCCATAAGGATATATTGTTGAGATGTTTTCAGGCAATGGTTAAACTACACGGACTATTATGAGCAATGTAGGGACTCAGCTCAGGAAAAATGTGCCGGAATTGGACAAAGTCGAATGGATGTACCAATTTAACTTCCCGACTGGCCTCAAACTTATCACCAGAGTCTTACGCTAGACCCCTTTGCTGCAATCTCTCTATCTTTTCCAGCTCAAACATCCTCTACCTTTCTGCTTCCTCCCTGTTTTTCTGCCTCTTCTCTCTGTTTTCCTGCCTGTCCAGCCTCAAACTGCCTCTGCCTTTCCACAGCCTCCATCTTTAATTTTGCTAACTTGTACGGGAGCCCAAGCTCACTAGGTTTACTTTCAGGAAACACCTCGAACTCCTCCACTTTAACCACACCCTCAGATACATAATGTTCAGCTATTATCCTCTGCATCTGTGACCTCCTCATTGTCAATTTCACCTTAGCAAATTTTAACCTTTTAGCAATACTCAACAACTCAATCCTTCTGGTGTCTTTTAGTGCCTCAAAGGTTGATGCTTCCAGACATTCATCAACATCCATTGCTGCTGATTTTCCACACACAAATAAATCAAAAGGGATTTCCCCAATGAAATCGGTAATTAATCAATACGCCTCCAAATCTGTTCCTATCCAGGATGCAGGCCCCAATTTTGTTATGAACCGTAACACTTTAGAAATGAGTCAGCAGCAATAGACTGCACCTGGAGTCTGTTTTTGACGTTAAATCCACTATCTTTATTAGTATCTACTAACAATATAGTAATTTAAGCAAAATAAAAAAAAGTTAAGTGTTATGTGTACTTGTGTGTAAATGTAACTCCCAAACTATTGAGCTCAGGGGAAACAAGGCTTGGCGTCTTGAGACGGTAAACTATGAAAGTTCAGTTCAACCACAGAATAGTTGAGGAGAGAGAGATATTTGTAATCCAGGGTAAGTGTCGAGAGAAGGCAATAACGTTGAATTCCACAGCATCCATGGTGGTAAAACGAGAGAACAGTCGCAGTAGATTTTATCCATCATCGTTCCAAATCCACATACAAATTATCACCAAAAGTGACTTGTCACAAGGAGTATTGTCTTCAAGTGAATTTCCACACCACACCCAGGCAAGTGTTAACACATAAGTGGTCTTCACAGGATACCCCAAATTCGATCCACTCCTGTGGATCAAATGAGGTGACAACCACACATTCGATGTATGCTGAATCGATGATTAACCCAGCCTTGTGGGCAGAGGAAAGTTCGAAACGGTGACCCTTGGCCACTAGTTCCCTTGTTTCGATCTTTCCATTTATCCTCCTTCATCTCCATCTGACTCTGAGTGTCTGTGTCCTCGGATAAAACTAAACAAGCTGTGAGCGATGTAAACAAGCTGAAAGTCAGACTGATTCACCTTCTTAATCTCTCTCTCTCTCTCTCTCTCAAAATGACAGTCTACAGAAAATGAAACCTAGGGATTCATAACAACGGCCACTCCCCAGTGTGAACTGACTGGTGTGCCAGTAGTTGGGATGACTGAATGAATCCTTTCCCACATTCTGAGCAGGTGAACGGCTTTGCCCCAGTGTGATCTTGCTGATGTCTCTGCAGGTTGGATGACTGAGTGAATCTCTTCCCACAGACTGAGCAGGTGAACGGCCTCTCTCCTGTGTGAACTCGCTGATGTAGGGTGGATGACCAAGTGAATCCTTTCTCACATTCTGAGCAGTTGAACGGCTTCTCCCCAGTGTGAACTCGTTGATGTCTCTGTAGGTTGGATGACTGAGTGAATCCTTTCCCACATTTGGAGCAGGTGAACGGCTTCTCCCCAGTGTGAACTCGCTGATGACTCTGTAGGGAGGATAACTGAGTGAATCTCTTCCCACAGACTGAGCAGGTGAATGGCTTTTCCCCAGTGTGAACTTGCTGGTGGCTCTGTAGGGAGGATAACTGAGTGAATCTCTTCCCACAGACAGAGCAGGTGAACGGCTTCTCCCCGGTGTGAACTTGCTGATGACTCTGTAGGTTGGATGACTGAGTGAATCCTTTCCCACATTCGGAGCAGGTGAACGGCTTCTCCCCAGTGTGAACTCGCTGATCACTCTGTAGGTGAGATGACCGAGTGAACTTCTTCCCACAGTCTGAGCAGGTGAACAGCCTCTCCCCAGTGTGAACTCGCTGATGTCTCTGTAGGTTGGATGACCGAGTGAATCTGCTCCCACATTCTGAACAAGAGAACGGCTTCTCCCCAGTGTGAACTTGTTGATGTCTCTGTAGTTCGGATGAATGAGTGAATCCCTTCCCACAGTCTGAGCAGGTGAATGGCCACTCCCCAGTGTGAACTGACTGGTGTGCCAGTAGGTGGGATGACTGAGTGAATCCTTTCCCACATTCGGAGCAGGTGAATGGCTTCTCCCTAGTGTGAACTCGCTGATGACTCTGCAGGTGGGATGACCGAGTGAATCTCTTCCCACAGACTGAGCAGGTGAACGGTTTCTCCCCAGTGTGAACTCGCTGATGTGCCAGTAGGGTGGAAGAGTGAGTGAATCTCTTCTCACAGACTGAGCAGGTAAACGACTTCTTCCCAGTGTGAATTTGCTGGTGTCTCTGTAGGTTGGATGACTGAGTGAATCCCTTCCCACAGACTGAGCAGGTGAACGGCTTCTCCCCAGTGTGAACTGACTGGTGTGCCAGTAGGTGGGATGACTGAGTGAATCCTTTCCCACATTCTGAGCAGCTGAACGGCTTTGCCCCAGTGTGATCTTGCTGATGTCTCTGCAGGTGGGATAACTGAGTGAATCCCTTCCCACAGACTGAGCAGGTGAACGGCCTCTCTCCTGTGTGAACTCGCTGATGTCTCTGTAGGTGGGATAGCTGAGTGAATCTCTTCCCACAGACTGAGCAGGTGAACGGCTTCTCCCTACTGTGAACACGCTGATGTCTCTGTAGGTGGGATAACTGAGTGAATCTCTTCCCACAGACAGAGCAGGTGAACGGCTTCTCCCTGGTGTGAACTCGCTGATGACTCTGTAGGTGGGATGACTGAGTGAATCCTTTCCCACATTCGGAGCAGGTGAATGGCCTCTCCCCAGTGTGAACTCGCTGATGACTCTGTAGGTGAGATGACGGAGTGAACCTCTTCCCACATTCTGAGCAGGTGAACAGCCTCTCCCCCGTGTGAACTCGCTGATGTCTCTGTAGGTTGGATGACTGAGTGAATCTGTTCCCACATTCTGAACAAGAGAACGGCTTCTCCCCAGTGTGAACTTGTTGATGTCTCTGTAGTTCGGATGACTGAGTGAATCCCTTCCCACAGTCTGAGCAGCTGAACGGCTTTGCCCCAGTGTGATCTTGCTGATGTCTCTGCAGGTGGGATAACTGAGTGAATCCCTTCCCACAGACTGAGCAGGTGAACGGCCTCTCTCCTGTGTGAACTCGCTGATGTAGGGTGGATGACCAAGTGAATCCTTTCTCACATTCTGAGCAGTTGAACGGCTTCTCCCCAGTGTGAACTCGTTGATGTCTCTGTAGGTTGGATGACTGAGTGAATCCTTTCCCACATTTGGAGCAGGTGAACGGCTTCTCCCCAGTGTGAACTCGCTGATGACTCTGTAGGGAGGATAACTGAGTGAATCTCTTCCCACAGACTGAGCAGTTGAACGGCTTCTCCCCAGTGTGAACTCGCTGATGTCTCTGTAGGTTGGATGACTGAGTGAATCCTTTCCCACGGACTGAGCAGGTGAATGGCTTTTCCCCAGTGTGAACTTGCTGGTGGCTCTGTAGGGAGGATAACTGAGTGAATCTCTTCCCACAGACAGAGCAGGTGAACGGCTTCTCCCCGGTGTGAACTTGCTGATGACTCTGTAGGTTGGATGACTGAGTGAATCCTTTCCCACATTCGGAGCAGGTGAACGGCCAATCTCCTGTGTGAACTGACTGGTGTGCCAGTAGGTGGGATGACTGAGTGAATCCTTTCCCACATTCGGAGCAGGTGAATGGCTTCTCCCCAGTGTGAAGTTGCTGATGACTCTGTAGGTGCGATGACCGAGCGAATCTCTTCCCACATTCTGAGCAGGTAAACGGCTTCTTCCCAGTGTGAACTTGCTGGTGTCTCCGTAGGTGGGATGACTGAGTGAATCTCTTCTCACAGACTGAGCAGGTGAACGGTTTCTCCCCAGTGTGAACTCGCTGGTGAGCCATTAGGTCAGATAACTAAGTGAATCCTTTCCCAGAAATTCAGCAGATGACCAGCCTCTGCCCAGTGTGAACTGATTGGTGAGTCCAAGGGTGGGAAGACTGACTGAATTCCTTCTCACACACAGAACAGATGAATGGCCTTGTCCGGTGTGAACTTGCTGATGTACCTTCAGTTGAGATGACCGATTGAATCCATTCCCACTGTGTAAAATGACGGGTGTGCCAGTCAGTCAGATGACCGAGTGAATCCCTCCCAACAGTCTGACCAGGAAGGATGGTCGATTGAATCCCTTGCTCCACTTCTTAAATATCTAGACAGAGACAGCAAAACTGGTGTGCCGTGTTTGCAATTCCTGGAGACAAATTCCTTCTCGTTTTTAACCTGTAAAAAGATTTACAAAATCCATCAGTGGGTGTAGGACATTTCAGATGAGATTACTTGAGTTGCCAAGGTTTGATCAGGTATCACACTGTTACAGTGAGGTTCAACCCAAGTTGGAGAGAGAAATCATCTTCTGACTGGGCACAGTGCTGGTATCTGGAATGACCATCAATTCCCTGATGCTCTTCCTGTCTCTATCAGAATGGGGCATTTCTGCCATCTCCAGTCTGTGACTTGGCTCAGTTTGACTCTCTCCATTGGCATTATTCCCTGTTCCTGCTGAGCAGCATGGGTGCCTGGCCCCACAGTAACTGAAACAGTATCAGGCAAATTGTCTTTCTTGTCATGCATCTGGGATTTTCTTTTATGTATTATTAACTTAAAGTGCCACAGTTTTAACGCCATATAAAAAATTCCTGCTGAGATGAATGGTTGGTCCACACAGCTGTTAAAAGGACTTGGAGTGAATTTTTGTATTATTTCAGGTTCTTGTCACAGTCACAGAAAATTACAACACAGAAACAGGCCCTTTGGGCCATCTGGTTTGTGCTGAACTATTTAAACCACCCACTCCCATACCCCTACCATCCAGGTACCTACACAAACCTCTTAAATGTTGAAATTGAGCCCGCATGCACCACTTGTGCTGGCTGCTCATTCCACACCCGGATGACTGTCTGTGTGAAGAAGTTTCCCCTCATGTTCCCCTTAACGTTTCACCTTTTACCCATAACCCATGGTCTCTGGTTGTCGTCCCACCCCATCTCAGTGGTAAAAGCCAGCTTGCATTTACCCTATCTATACCCCTCATAATAGTGGTACTCCTCTATCAAATCTCCCCTCAATCTTCTATGTTCCAAGGAATAAAGTCCTGACCTGTTCAAACTTTCCCTATAACCCAAGTCCTCCAGACCTGGCAACATCCTTGTGAATTTTCTCTGAACTCTTTCAACCTCTTTTACATCTTTCCTGTAGGTTGGTGACCAAAACTGCACACAATACTCCAAATTAGGCCTCACCATTGTCTTGTACAATGTCAACAAAACATCCATCTCCTGTACTCAGTACTTTGGTTCATGAAGGCCAATATGCTAAAATCTTTCCTTCTGTCCCTATTTAACTGTGACACCACTTTCAGTGAATTATGGACATGTATTCCCAGATCCCTTTCTTCTGCAGCGCTCCTCAGTGCCCTAACATTCACTGTGTAAGACCCAGGTCCCACCAAAATGCAACACCTCGCACTTGTCTCCATTAAATTCCATTTTGCATTTCTCCAGCTGATCCAGATCACACTGAAAGTTATATTTTTTCTTGCTTTCCACTGCATCCACAGTCTTGGTGTCATCCTCAAATTTGCTGATCCAGCTAACCCTGTTATCATCAAATTACTGATATAGATGACAAACAACAACAGATCCCTCACCGATCCCTGTGGCAACCACTAGTCACAGGCCTCCAGTCAGAGAGGCAACCATATGCTACCACACACTGGCTTCTCCCAAAGACAGTGTCTCATCCAATTTACTATCTCATCTTGAATGCTGAGTGACTAAACCTTGGTGACCAACCTCCGATATGAGACTTTGTCAAGTGCGTTGCTAAAGTCCATGTAGACAACATCCACTGCCTTGCCTTCATCCACTTTCCAGATTGCATCCTCGAGAGACTCTATAGGATTGGTTGGACATGACCTACCGTGCACAAAGCCATCCTGCCGATCCTTAATCAGTCCACATCTATCCAAATACTTATATATCCGGTTCCTGCACACACGTTCCAATAACTTTCCCACTGCTGATGTCAAGCTCACCAATTTATAATTTCCTAGTTTATTTTTAGAGCCTTTCTTGAACAGCGGAGCAACATTGGCTGTCCTGCAATCCGTCACCTGTCCATCACCTGTCTCTAAGGATCATTTAAATATCTGTGCATGGGCCCCGACAATTTCTGCACTTGTCTGCCGCAGAGTCCCAGGGAACAACTTGTCAGGCCCTGGGGATTTATCCACACTAATTTGCCTTAAGACAGCAAACACCTCCACCTCTGTAATCTGTACAGGGTCCATGAAGTTGATGCTGCTTTGCCTCACTTCTATAGACTCTGTGTCCATCTCCTGTGTAAATACGGATGCAGAAAATATCTCCCCCATCTATTTTGTCTCCTCATATCGATTACCATTCTGACCTTCCAGAGAATTAATTTTTCCCCTTGCCATCTTTTCGCACTTAACATATCTGCAGAATCCATGAGGATTCTTCTTCACCTTGTCTGTTGGGGCAACCTCATGCCTTCTTTTACTTCTTTCATAAGTGTTCACCTGAATTTCCTGTACTTCATAAGTACCCCATTTGTTCCTATCTGCCCGTACCTGGTATGCACCTCTTTTTTATTGATCTGGGAGATGAAAGCCAAAGGGGTGATGGAGCTGCATGGTGGGAGGTGGAGCTGGGGGAGGGTAAAACTAAAGTTGCAGGGGGAATGGGGGCCTGAATAACAGAACAGAGAGTGGAGGGGTTGTGGAGACAGTTGTTGTTCAGTCCTCAGAGGAAGTCAGGAATAAAAGAGTTGAGCATGGTGCAGTGGATATGCTGAGCCCTGTATATTTCAATACAAGGAGCAGCATAGGAAAGGCGGATGTGTTCAGGGCATGGATCAACACCTGGAATTATGACACTAGATCTGGCAACTGTGGACTGGGACAGGCTGCTTTATGGCAAAGGTGTGCTTGGTAAGTGGGAGGCCTTCAAAGCGACATTTTGAAAGTACAAAGCGGGTATGTGCCTGTCAGAATAAAAGGTAAAGATAGAAACTGCAGGGAACCTTGGTTTGCAAGAGATATTGAGACCCTAGTGAAGCACAAAACAGAGTTGCATAATAGGGGTAGGCAGGTAAGTTCTAATGGAGTATAAAAAATGCAAGAGGACACGTAAGAAACAAATCAGGAAGGCTAAAAGAAAGCATGAGATTGCCCTCACAGAAAAGAGGAAGGATAATCCTCAGGGATTCTGGAGATAGATTAAGAGCAAAAGGATTGCAAGGCACAAAGTTGGTCCTCTGGAAGACCGGAATGGCAATCCACGTGTGGAACCAAAGCATGTTTTTCATCTCTATCTACTCAGGAGATGGACACAGGGTCTACAGGCTCTAAACATGAACAAGGAAATTATACATTGCTTTGAGGATTTGTTGGAAGTGTACAAAAGTATGAGGTTATAGATAGGGTAAATGCAAGCAGTTTTTTTTTCCATTGATGTTGGGTGGGACGACAACCAGAGGTCATGGGTAAGTGACTTCCCCATTTATACAACAAATACAATACAGCACAATACAGGCCCTTCAGCCCACAATGCTGTGCCGAACGCTACTTACTTTAGAAATTTCCTGGAGTTCCCCATAGCCCTCTATTTTTCTACGCACCATGTACCTATCCAGGAGCCTCTTAAAAGACCCTATTGTGTCCGGCTTCATCACAGTCGCCGGCAGCCCATTCCACGCACTCACCACTCTGTGTAAAAAACTCACCCCTTGTGGTGATATCACGTGTCAGGACCTGACTGGACAGAGTTCCCAGCATGCGCAGAAATGAAGAATGATCGAGAAGCATGGCAGTGTAAGACGTGGTTTTGTTGCTGTTAAATAAAAGTTCAATTCTGCAGAATATGGTTTGTTATTAGTAACCCACGGTACGTACAAAGAACACAACACCCCTGACATCTCCCTCGTACCTGCTTCCAAGCACCTTAAAACTGTGCCCTCTCTGCAGATTTTCTCTGGTTTGTGACTGGAGGCAGAACAAAGGTGATTTTCTCAACTGCTGATGTACAAGATTTTGTTCCCTTTCTCCGAGTTCCCGATCCTTGCATTTAGACAGCTGGAGCTCAGCTCTGTCTGAGAGACCCATCGGTTCCCATTCCCTCATCAGCCGGAAGCTCCCCGGGGCCCGTGTACGGATGGTGGGGCTGAGAGAGAGGGAAGAGAGCAGGACTGTCCCGGGATTGCGGCTCACGGTGTCTGAAGTCACAGCAATTGTCCCGAAGTTGGTGTTGAACACCACCCAACCCTCTCTCCCTTCTCCCCCCCTCACCCTCACCCTCACCCTCACCCTCTCTCCCTTCTCCCCCCCCTCACCCTCTCTCTCTTCTCCCCTCCCCCTCACCCTCTCTCCCTTCTCCCCCCTCACCCTCTCTCCCTTCTGCCCTACCCCTCACCCTCTCTCCCTTCTGCCCTACCCCTCACCCTCTCTCCCTTCTCCCCCCTCACCCTCTCTCCCTTCTGCCCTACCCCCGGAAACTCGCTCCCACCTGGCGCCGCTCTTCTGAGGCCTTTGTGTACTGTGCGCATGCGTGTTATTCGGGAACGTCACAACGCTGACGCCTGCGCATTTGATCGATGCTTCGGCGACGGCGATATTTGTAACGCAGGGATTTATGGGCGATCACGGTTCCATTAAAAGTTTCTGGAAGCACCAGTTCCATGTCCGTAGCTCAGTTTTTTTTTGGTGCGCATAGAAAATTCAGCAGCTGTTTTAACGCAGAAAGCGGTTCACGTAAAGAATATAGTCAATATCAACGTGTATCTAATGCCAAAGTACAATCCTCTTACAAATGTAGATATAAAACTCAAGAGATTCTACAACTGCTGGAAATACAGTACAAAGACGCACACGCACAAAATGCTGGAGGAACTCTGCAGTTCAGGCAGCAACTAAGCAGAGGAATACACAGTCTAGACATGCTGAAGGGGCTCAGCATAAACGTCTATTTATTCCTCTCCACATTTGCAGCCTGATCTGTTGATTTCCTCCAGTATTTTGCAGAAATTAACCACCTTTTTTTTAAACTGTTTCAAAATGTTTCTGATCTCTCATTTGCAGCCACATCCTACTGGTCTGATTCCTCTTCCTTCTCCTCCTGGTAAACTCTACGTCCCATCTCTTTCAGGAGCCCCAAAGCCCTGACTCAGGCTGATTACTCTTTGGTTTCTGACTCTGCTCCATCGAAGATTCACTCGCTAGTCTGCAGTCAGACTTTAGAGGCGCATTGCAACAACCCAGCTGTCTGAGGCACAGTCCTTTGAAATGAGTGAAAATGATACAAAACGTTGAAAAGAGCGGGGAGGAAGGAGTTTAACCAACTTCATCCAGAGCCCTAAAGGACGTCAAAACCACAGTGAGCTCATTGTCTTATTCAGCCTGGAGAGAAGCATGCAGGAAATTCATGCAGGTGTATAGGATGATGAGAGACATTGGTCGTGTGGATAGCCACAAGCTTGTTCCTTGGGCTTTAGTTTTAGATAATGAAGACACGCAGTCCTCCTTTATTGTCATTTAGTAATGCATGCATTAAGAAATGATACAATATTTTCTCCGGTGTGATATCACAAAAAACAGGACAGAACAAGACTGAAAAATCTAACAAAATCACATAATTATAACATATAGTTACAACAGTGCAACAATACCATAACTTGATGAAGAAGTCCATGAGCACAGTAAAAAGTTCAAAGTCTCTCAAATGTCCCACATCTCACGCAGACGGAAGAAGGAAGAAAAACTCTCCCTGCCATGCCCGACCACAGTCCGACTCCGAGTCGTCCGAAAACTTCGAGCCTCCGATTAGCTCTCCAACACCGAGTACCGAGTATTATCTCTATCCGAGCGATTCGACCTCAATCTCTGTCGCCAACAGCAGGCACAGCCGGGGATTTTGAGGCCTTCCCTGCGGAAGATTCACGATCGCGCAGTAACGAGAGCAGCGAACGGGCGTTTCAGAAATTACTCCAGGTGTTCCTCTGTACTTTCACGCCCCTCTCCATCAAATCAGAATTGTCCACGGCCTCTATTTCACGGATACGATATCATTTTTCACCGAAGGGCTGCGCACGCGCGGAACGCTGCACTCGCTCCTTCCGCCGAACCGGCTGAACACGAGGGGGCAGAGTTTTAACTTGCTTGGAAGTAGGTACAGAGCAGATGTCAGAGCTAAGTGGTGTGTGTGTGGAATGCACTGCCAGCGACAGTGGTAGAGGCGGATACAACAGGGTCTTTTCAGAGACTCTTAGATATTACATAGATGTTAGATAGTACATGGAGCCTAGAAAAATAGAGGGCGCTGCGGGAGGGTAATTCATGGCAGTTTCTGGAGTAGGTTACATGGTCGGCACAACACTGCGGGCCGAAGGGCCTGTAACGTGCTGTAGATTTCTATGATTCTGTGAAATTCAAGGGAAATCTCTTCTCCCACGGTGTGGTGACCAGCTGCAACCTGTCATCACAGGGAGAATGAGAGGGGAGCGGCAGGATTGTCCGAACTCGAACTCCCAATGGGATCGCACCCCTTCTCATTCACTACCATCATCCGCACCCCCGTGGACTCCATCCCTTCCCACCCACTCCCACCATTTGCACTCTCAATGAGCTCTCTTTCCGTTCATTTCCAACGGGACTGCGACGCTAGAAACTGGAGGGGTTGCTGAAATCCCCGTTTGCAAGAACCCAGTACACCATCAGCGACACGAAACAGCTTACCAGCAAAGTCACCGTGACCACACTCACGGTGAGAGAGAGAGGGGAGCGGGGAAAGGTTGGAGAAGGAGATGTTGGGAGGAACTCGGCCGGTAGAGTAGAGAGAGGGGAGCGGGGAAAGGTTGGAGAAGGAGATGTTGGGAGGAACTCGGCCGGTAGAGTAGAGAGAGGGATAGACCGAGAGGCAGAGACGGGGGGATAGCGAGAGATCGAGAGATACAGTAGATGGGTGGCGAGATGGAAGGTGAGAGAGAAGGGAGAGAGAGGGTGAGAAGGGTGGGAGAGAATGCTGAGACAGCGGTAGAGGAAGAGGGATGGGGAGGCAGAGGGAGAATGGGGTTAAAAGGGAGGAAAAGATAGAGGTGAGAGTGGAGTGTCCTATCCACTGTGTGGGGGTTATTAGTCTGTCATCTGACATCACGGGATCTGTCGATGTCGCCGGTTTCTCCATCTATCGATTCGCGTTTGACCTGCAAATTCTGTGCGTGTGAACATGTTTTTTTTCCTGCGTGATTACGAGTCAAGCAGACCTGTTCAGCTGCAATGGACACGATTAACGTTCTTAGTAAAACAGTGGTGACGGGGATGGGATGTGTGACACTCGCTCTTTTGGAATCGATGTTCACATTTGAACAATGACCATCATTGGACAAGCTCAGGAATATTATGATTCACAGACCACGGGAAGATTTACATTGAAATGTTTGGCTAGTTATTCGCGGCAAACAACATCACTGAGCCCAATCAAAAGGATAGTATCTTGCTTGGTTGTTGCGGTCCGGAAACACACAATATCGTCCGAGGTTTGATGAATCCCGATTTGCTCTCTTCGAAATCGTATGTGGGACTTCTGAGATTTGATCTCATTACAATCCTAAACTGTCCTATATTGTACAATCCTATATTGTGCAGCGCGTTAGATTCAGCTCTCGTTTTCAGTTAGAAAACGAACCAACAGCAACGTTTGTTGCTGAATGAAGAAAACTGACTGAACTTTGTGTTTACGTTGATGTTCGAGAAGTAACGATACGAGATCGCTCAGTCGTCGGCGTGATGTTCGCATTCAGCGTCGCTTATCGGCAGAATCGGAGCTCTCACTTCAGTCAGCTTTTGATATCGCAAATGGCATGCAAACGGCAGATAAAAATGCAGTTTTGTCGCAAGAGTCCCACGTACAAAGAGCGGTGACATCTCCATCACCTACAACTGCCGCAGATTGTACTGACGCTAACAAAGTGTCCCCAGCTAAGAATCAAAAGAATTATACTCCGGGGTTTCCGATGTTACCTTTGCGCTGAATTTCACCGGAAGCCTACAGACTGTTGACACCGAGACTCATTCCGCTTTACTTGCCGAAAGAAAGGACACTTGACCAGAGTTTGCCGATCTCGGCCTCCATCCAAATCAAAACGTTCCACAGCATCTGATCTCTTCTTATTGATCATGACGTGTCTGACCAAGCTACGTTCTGGTCAATGGTGACCAAGTCCACTTTCCCCGAGTGTTGACAGTAGGACACTCATCAAATCCAATGCAAAAAAAGAGGTGTTGAAATTCACTGTTGATGTATGTCACCATTCCATAAATGCGGTGTGATCTGAAAGCTCGAAAGCGCTGGACAGTGCTGCCTTGAAAGCCGAATCCAGCCGTCGGGGTCCGGGTCGGAGATCCGAGAACGAGCCAATTGCCGGCGCCGACATAGAGGCGATTCGATGTGGCGGAACAGAGGCGAGCGGAGGCGAGGCAGAGACCGGCCCCGTGCCCGACAGCGAGGACAGATCCGAGATTTGATCGATTTTAAAGTGGGGCCGAATTGGAAAGATTGGAACGAGCAGAATCGAGGCGGTGAGGCCAGGCCCGAGGGAATAACGAAACAGCACGGCCCGGGTCCGAAAGCGAGGAACGACGCGATGTTCAAACGTTTTCAACGACGGAGCAGATTGAACGATGGACGGGACGCTTCGGCTCGGTGCTCCGCGACGTTTTCTCGGCGCTACGTCCCACAGAGGCAGGGACATGTTCTCGAATCGGTTGTTGCAATACCTGGCTTCCTAACCGTGGGGGGACTCAATTTTCCGAACTTCAGTTCTGAATGTTATTTGGTGAAGTTTATCGTTTGCAGATTTGGTCTTTTTGTATTTTATTCTCTGCGCGTCGGGTGTTTGACGATTTTCTTTCTTAACCGGTCCTATTGGTTTTCTTTGTTTCGTGGTTATTAGTAAGGAGCCGAATCTAAATGTTGAAAAAGTCTACCTTGAAAATAAATGCACTTTGAATTTTGAACTGTGAACAGGTACGTCTTCATCGACGGGTCAGCAGAGGAAAGGCCGAGGAGCTTCCATTTCCCGTGTGTCCACAGCTCTGTAGGTGATGAGTTGGAGATGAAGAATTGATGCAATTACGGAAAGGTTTGAGAAGATTAGTGATGTACCCCGGACAGTGTGCGGGCTATTGCATCCGGTCAGGTGTGGAGGCGCTAACGCAGAAGATCGGAAAAAGCCACAACGCGTTGTAAAGTCAGTCAGCTCCAGCAAAGGCATCAGGCTCCCCGCCATATTCAAAAAGCAATGTCTGAAGAAGACGGCGTCCACCATTGAGGACCCTGAAGATCCAGAACACTTTGCATTGCTGACATCAGTAAGGAGGTACCTGGTCACAAGACACACCCTGAACGTTTCACTAACACATGATCGCACAGTGCATACAGCAATATGGCATCGTAGGGACTCGGTTGTGCCCATGTTTTAGTCCATTCCAAGATCAATCTGACCCTTTCCGACTACATCGCCCTCATCTTTCCCATTCATCCACCCGCCTATCTGAGAGTCTGTGGAATGTCCATAACGGAAATGACGCCACGCCGCTGATTACAGAGCGTCACACGTACACACCCCTCAGTGTGTAAAAGAAATGCCTCCGCCATCACCACAATATGTTCCGCCCAACTCCATAAAGTTATACCTCCGTGTATTCGCCATTTCCGCCTGGGAAACATGCAGTATCTCTTGCTGTACAATAGACCGCTGTCTCTTATCATTGTGTACACCTTCCCAACGTCACAGCTCATTTTCTGTCCTCCTAAAGCAAAACCCTAGCTCGGTCAACCGCTCTTCATAATCCTGGTGTCATCGCAGTGAAACTCCTCTGCTCCATCTCTAACGATTCGACATCCTTCCTATAATGTGACCACCGGAACGGAACAGAAGACAGGAAGTGCGGATTCAGCAGGGTTTTCTAAGGCTACAAAATTATTTCACGGCTCTTACCCTCATTCCCCCGTCTAATGAAGACCACCGCAGCCTCTGCCTTTTGCGGCCAAACCAATTCTGAATCCACACGGGCAATTTTCCCTGGAACTGGTGCCTCCCACCTTCCTGAATGAGCTTATCGTTCGGCGAACATACCATACTAAAATCCATATCCACAACCTCCAATCCTCGGTTTTAAACAATATGTCTCGCCCATTCCTCACGGTATTCAATCATCTTCGTGAGACATGTTCTGCTCTTCTGAAAGTCCTGTCGACTATCCCTAATCAGACTGTGCTTCGGCAAATCAATAGAATACAATGGAACTGTATTGTCATGGCTGAAGACAACAAAATGGCGGCGCTGCGCCAGACCGCACAAAACAGATATTTGCAATGCGTGCGGTCCGGATTCATTCAAACAAGAAAAAAAACTGTATTTACAGAAACAAATGATTTCAGTGGCACTCAAAGGCCATTGGCAAGGCAGGGTGTTGCATTATTCAGCACAACAACGGCCCTCGGATGAAGATATTTCCGTCTAATAGCATGGCGAAGAGGTTTCCCTATCTCCTACCAGGTGGCAGGAAATTAACCAGACAGTGTCAGGGATCGGATGGGTTTTTACTGTTGCCGTGAGCATCCGGAGTTAGATTGTCTCCCAGTCCGGTAGTTGAGACCCGGTGATGATCGGAGCCGTCCTAATCAACCCTTTGAGTGGTTTGCAATCTGTCTCGCTGCATCTGGAGCACAGCACTGCCATTCCGTGTGTCAGTCTGCTCTCTACCGCACTTAAAATGTTGACCAGCTATTTCTGAGACAGATCAGCTCTCCCTAATCACCTCATATAGTATAGTCACTGTTGTGCTTTCGTTGCTGACGAGGTTTTGCTGATGGGCCGAGAGAACTCCTCGGTGATATTCATCCCCAAAAACTTGAACCTCTGAACGCTCCCCATTACTTCACCATGCAGGGATAGGGGGCTTTCGACACTTCTTGTAATTTTGAAGTCGATTACCATTTCTATTGTCTTCTTAATGCTGGTCGAAGTTTGAGGTTCACCCTCTCTATATGCAGATTCATCAGTGTTTGTGATGAGGCCAGTCACTGTTGTGACCTCTGCCACTATGCTGACTGAGTTTGTAGCAGGAGCGGGAGGGCAGTCATGGGCGAAGAGAGAGAGTAGAGACGTGTCTCTGTACACGCCACTGCGGGGCGCCTGTGCTGGAGTTTTGGGGGTTTGATGTGCACTTGCTTAGTTTCACCGTTCGGGTACGATGACTGAGGAGGTCTGAGTTCCAATTACAGGCTGATGTGCCGAGACTTGTGGAGCTCCTGAACGTCATCTCCAGAAATTCCCCCCAAATTTGCCCGTCTCTGAAGTAAGAGTAATTGGTCTATCATTCCCAGGGTTAATCCAGGTACCTTTCTTGAACACAATAATGATATTTGTCAGAACCTCCCACCGTCTGATGCTTCGCACCTATTCCTGTGGCCACTGAGGACGCACATGTCATCACCAAAGCCGAGGAAATCTCTTCCCACGCATCCATTAGTATCATGTGCGATATTCCTTTCGGTCTCAGGGTCTTATCTATCCTCATGCTCTTCAAATTCTCCAATGCATCTTCCTTCGAAACCTTGACATATTCCAGCATATCAGGCTGTTCACGCTGCCCCCACATTCATCAAGTTCCCTCTGGGATTCCTACTCTGTGGTCTACGGAGTCCTGGCTGAATAGTGCTGGTCCGCAGCATCTGATCTGTCAGGAAGCTCTGCACTGGTGAATACTGAAGCAAAGCGTTCATTACCGACCTCCACTACCGCCCCCGACTCCAGGTGCATGTTTCGTTCCTCTTGTATCCTTCATCGCTTCTACCCTCTCATCCTCCTGTTCTCCTCCTCGCCAATGCACACTCCTAACACTTATGTCCACAGTTTGGCTCCTTCTTGGCGACCTCGTAACTCTCCAGAACCCTCTCTGATGATCTCTGCTTCTTAAGCCTTAAGCATGCTTCTTTCTTCCTCGGGAATGGATGCTCCACATCTCGTCACAGCCGTGACCCCTTCGAGTTAGCGTCCTTTCCCCACCTCAGCGGGACAAACCTGCCCAGAACGCCAAGCAAGGGCACCCGGAACAAGCTGCACATTTCTGTTGGGCATTTCCCTGAACACATCCGTTCCTGGTTTACATCCCCAGGTTCCTGCCTCATAGCGTCATGATGGGTACTCCCGCAAATTAAACACGTCCCAATACTTTCTGCTCATATCCTTGTCCATGGCTCTGTAAAAGTTCAGGGAGTTGTCGTCAGTATCACCAAAATACTCGCTAAGCCTCGCATATCTTAGTTGAGCTTATTCTCTTCAAGCATCGGCTTTCTAAATTATTTCTAAACTTTTCTAAATTAAACAATACTACGTCACTGTTTGCATTCTTTTAGCGCTGCCTCTCTTGTTTATTTATTTATTGTTTATTTCGGTGCTTTTGGACGTATTGCACTGTACACACATTTCACGACATTTACTGGAGACAGTAAACGTGATGCTGGTTGCGATTCTGATGATGGAAATGAGGAGCCAGTGGTGATCCATAATATGCGCCGCCATTTACTGAGACCTTATTCGGAGCCGGAAAAGCCGATGCACATTCGGTATCGGGAATATTGGTCACAGATGTGATTATAGAGATTTTTAACCTTCAATGTCAAAAAGCAGGGACTACTTAAATACATTTCGTGTTGCCCTTGTCAATCATGCCCGCACAACGGGCTGCTGAGTTCACTGTGAGTGAAGAGGAATGGACAAATTTGGAGTAAGGTGATGGAATCCGTGTGGTCTACAATGACATTGGGCAAATAACGCAGACTGTGCAGGCCCGCTGTAATGTTCATATAATGTGGGGTTGGTTTCAGGATAAATTGTGAGATCGCTCAGAGCTAACATTTGCTTTGAGAGCTATGGAGCGAGATATCATACAATTAATATCAAATAAAATGAATGTGAAGGCAACAATAGAAGTAGATACGAGAAAATCTGCAGATGCTGGAAATTCAAGCAACATACATAAAATGCTGGTGGAACGCAGCGTTTTGTGTGTGTTAATATAAGCAGGTGATAGGTCATGACTGGCATTTCAATCTGGAGTGCGTGGAACAGCTTTAAAAACTTTCTGATTGTCTACTTTACTAGACGGTGTTATGGACTGAGCTTTAAGTATTCCCCGCGGTGCCGAGAGAAACGGCGCCTTGTTTGTTAACTGACTGTAACTAACTCGAGTTATTGTGCAGCCTCTGTGTTTTTTTCACCGGGGTATAGATTAATGTATAAAAGGGCGGCGAGGTCAGAACGCAGGCGAGTGGCTCTCAGTGCGAGCAGTGCGGTGCATTTTGTACAACACCCGAAAATGGCTCTACCAACAATCCGGCATGTGAGGATTGTATTTTACCCTATTCTCGCAGCTTTCGGTGTTCCGGGTAAGTCGACACATCCTCTGTCTGAAATGTTAGGGTCGGACTTCTGTTAACAGTCATTTCACTGGGTGTTGTTTCCCGGCGAAACCGACCCAGCGCGGAGACACGGCAGACTACCGCTGCTGACCGGTTCGTCTCCGCTCCACACGCTGATGCAGGGTCAAGTTCACTGTCACCCCGACCCCCCATCCCGCCCCCAGAGTTCATCGTAGACGATGCTGCTGAAATTCAGGGAGATCAATCCTCTCCGCTGTTCACCACTGTCAGCGTAAATCTGATACCGGCATTGTTGCAGATTGAAATGTATTTTGTGACCTAACTTTCGGTGAAGGAGCAGTAGAACAGGACGATTTGTGGGAGCGTTGCGGATTGTACCAACTGCCGCCGGAGCTGAATTTTCTCTCTCACTGTCACTCTCTCTCATCTCTGTCTCTCTCCCTCTCGCACAATCTCTCTTGTTCTGTCTCTCTGTGTCTCTCTCTTTCTCTCTTCCTCTCTCTCGCTCTCTCCCTCTCTCTCTCTCTCTCTCTCTCTCTCGCTCGCTCACTCACTCTCTCCCTCTCCTTCCCTCCCCGCTTTGTGGATTTCCGATCAAACCTTTCATTAGATGTCTTACCCGAACCAGTTGGGAATTATAGTAAATATAGCTAGCACAAGAATGGGGTGCCCACCTGGAGATTTGAATTAATTTCTCCCTATCGCACCTTTAAGATGATAACGAATGTGATCAAAAATGGCGGATATATCCAAGTGGAAGAACTTATTTATTGATAGACGTTTCTGAAATTATTCGAGTTTAAGCTAGATTGCGTACAAGCGACACTAAACGAGTCAGTGAAGTCCAATTCTGTTCACCGGGCCCTGCGCTCATTCATTGACTAAACGGAGGGAACGAGTGCATCGGTTTCACCCTGGGGCTGATGACCGACAGCGGGCACGGCCCCACTTACTCCGGGCCAGGACCGGCTCAATAATAATGAGTTCCGTTGAGTGGAATCTGTCGGCTGCACATCAGCCGATCCTCCTACAGCTGCTGTGTTCAGCTCTGTCACGGCTCTCATTCACTACGGCTGGTGTCTGAATGGGGCTTCGAGGGTAAGAGCCATTGAAATGACGATCCCACGGGTAGGGAGTGTAGGGCGCAAGGGAGGTATGGGAGAAGATGGTGATCTCCCCCATTTTTCTGGGTTGAGATGGCGAATGAGCAGCAGTGCTGCCCCCTCTCGGTTACATCGCCAAGGTGACATCGAGAGCACGTCACCAGCAACTTAACCGGGAGCACTGCTGCCCCCTGTCGGTTACATCACCAAGGTGACATCGAGAGCACGTCACCAGCAACTTAACCAGGAGCAGTGCTGCCCCCTCTCGGTTACATCGCCAAGGTGACATCGAGAGCACGTCACCAGCAACTTAACCGGGAGCAGTGCTGCCCCCTCTCGGTTACATCGCCAAGGTGACATCGAGAGCACGTCACCAGCAACTTAACCAGGAGCAGTGCTGCCCCCTCTCGGTTACATCGCCAAGGTGACATCGAGAGCACGTCACCAGCAACTTAACCAGGAGCACTGCTGCCCCCTCTCGGTTACATCGCCAAGGTGACATCGAGAGCACGTCACCAGCAACTTAACCGGAAGCAAATGCGCAGTTCGAATGCAAACTGTTTTAGTTCACTGAATGAGGAGTTTTTATTCTCTCTTGGAACATATTTACCCGGTAATTTTGCCGATCACAGTCGGAATAGTATTTTCACTTTCGATTCCGAGAACGTTTCTCCTCGCCCTGTTTGTAACTCACAATTTGTGACTCTTTCCCTAGCGAACCTATTGACAATGGTGGTCCTCTTCCGAGGGAATTGTGGCCTTTCCAAATGTATATCGCTCTACATGGCTTTCATGGCAATGGCAGATTTCCTGGTGATGATCGTCTCTGTAATTGTGTATCATATCGTCACGTACCAGTTTCCATTCTCCTTCCTGTCCTACACATCCGCCTGTAAGGTCGTCCTGTACTTCAATTCGACCTGCCTGCAAACCTCGGTCTGGTACACTGTCCTGTTCACAGCCGATCGGTTTGTAGCGATCTGTTGTCAGAAGCTTAAAACGAAATATTGCACGGCGAGGACAGCTGTTGCTGGCATTATAACCGTGCCGCTCCTGATGTATTTACAGAACGTCCCATATCTATTTGAGTATAAACCTGTGCGTGTAATTAACGGTATTCAATGGGGCTGTCAGCCGAGCTCATGGTTCATTACGTCTCTTGTGGGCGTCGCATTCTCCTTTCTGCAGACTATTTTAACGGTTATATTACCTTTTGCTCTGATAACCCTGTTTAACTGTCTGACGGTAAGGCGCATTTTATTAGCCAGTAAAGTGCGCCGCGGACTGCGCGGTCAAGGCAGTCAAACACAGAAGGATCCGGAGATGGAAGGCCGCCGGAAATCCATCATTTTACTCTTTAGTGTGTCCGGCAGTTTCATTCTGTTGTGGCTGTCGGTCACTGTGATCTTTCAGATCACCCGACTCACAGGAACCGCGCATTACGACGGCGATTACACCGACTCTGCCTATGTCGCCACTGAAGCCGGCTACATGATCATGTATCTGAGTTCCTGCACGAACGCCTGTATTTATACAGCGACCCAGGCTAAGTTTAGAGAGGAAATGCGGCTGGTGTTAAAATACCCTTGGACTTTGTTTTTAATACTAGTTAAAAAACACAGGTAAAGCAAAGCACATGTTCCTAAAGTTCGAAAGTTCATTACCCACTAATTCTGCGCATCGGAAATCTGTCATTGGGTCGCGATGTACATCTGCGTTTTATGTGTTTAACTATAATGTGTCTCGCTATTAAATTGACTTGGAATCAAATATAAATCCATTTCTTTGCAGAAGCGTCCTTGATAGCCGTGACGGCATCAACAATCCTGGTATCCGATCGCTCAGTTGATTTCATTCACTCGTTGCGTTTGACAGCTGCGTTGACACTCAGGGCTCATTTGGCCGCTGGGTAACTCGGGTAAAGGTGGAGTCATCGGAATGACTTTTACACTGGCAGTGCAGATTCGCTGCGGTCAGCGCTGTGACAGAGCTACCTTCTTGTAGATTGCAGTGCGGAATCAATATTGCATAGATGCTGCCCCAGCTCGACTATGGCGACCTATGCCAATCCCCAGAGCCATAATGCAGCCCGTATCCCTCTCCACCTTTGTTAACCAAGGGTTCTCCAGACACGTTTCCATTATTTTATTATCACCTGCATTCAGCACGTCTGCTGCAGACATAACCACGCCGCACTGGGCGAGAAAAACAATGTCTTCAGATCTGTGTATGGACGTGCCACTGCTGACATAGGAGAAGACAAAGTTGTTGGCTATCTGTACAATATACACCTCCTCATAATTGTATAAACTTTTACAAGGACCATTCATTTTATTTTTTATTTCAGACAATCAAACTTTTCCTTATAGTTTATCCCCTTCCCCACAGTCCAGGAAACAATCTGGTGAATTTTGATCTACCATAGCTCAGTTCTTACAACATCCTTCCCATGGCGTGGCAATCAGAATTGCACCCATTGCTCTCAGTCTGTTATCACCAGTGCTCCGTATAGCTGTAAGACCGAGTCGGAATTCTTCCACTCAAAGCCTCGGTGAACAATGCAAGATTAACACAATCCACTTCTGCTGTACTGTCCTCCTCCATTCAGAAAGGTATGGCCTGGCATTGCAAGGTTACAACTAAAAACGACCCTCCAAAGGTCTATATTGTCTCCCAGATTTTTATTTCACAACGTGGATCAAGTCATATTTTGTTTCACATACTCTTTTACAAACAACAAAGGATACATCAGCAAATCTACAGCTCGCCGCTTATTGCCGGCGTCCGGGAGGAGAGACAAGCTGGCACATGACCATTCACATCCATTTACCAAGCTAATCCTGTGACTAGTTTGCCAATTCATCTCCGCATCCCTGTATCTGCCATGGGTGCTTTGTTAGGAACATTACTGAAGGACATCCAAACTCTATCTACCTTCCTGCTTCATTAAATCGTATCCTGCTGTTTTGATATTACCATACATTTGTTTTATTTTACAGTTGGTGGTTAGACCAAAATCTGCACTTGTTTGTACTACTTTGTTTAGGAGGATGCGTAGGTCTTCTGCAGCACTTGCTATTAGGGTGATATCGTCTGCATATCTTATATTGTTGATGTTAACACCTCCAATTTTTATCCCATCTAGGTCTTCTATTTCTCTGAGAATCATTTCACTATAGATATTAAATAATTCCAGTGAGGCAACGCATCCTTGTCTAACTCCTCTTTGAATTTTAGTCCAACTGCTTATTTTATCATACTTTTTTTAACTGTCGCTGTTTGATTCCAATATAAATTTTGAAGCAGTTGTTGGCCCCTTCCGTCAGTGTTTAGTTCAGCTAGAGTTGAAAGAATTTTTCATGTTTCACTTTGTCGAATGCTTTAGTGAAATCAATAAAACATAAAAAGACATCACTTTGATATTCAATGGCCTTTTCTGAAAGCATTCATAGTATGAAAATTACGTTCCTAGTTCGTCTATCGTCAATAAACATATATTGCAGTTTAGAAGTTGCTAGACTTAACTTGTTTTTAATTCGACTCAGAACAAGTCTCAACAAAATCTTTATTATGTGATTCACCAGACTGATTGTTGTATAATTTTCGCAGTCAATAGTTTCAGGAATTTTTGGCAGAGTTATAAATACTGACTTCAAGAGATCGTCAGAGCATACACCAGACTCATTTATGACATTAAACAGTTCAAAAAGAATATCTATGCCCAGATCCTCCAGGACTTGTATCATGTCCACTGAAATTTCATCAGGTCCAGTGGCTTTACCATGTTTTATGCTTTTCATTGCTTTAGTTATTTCTTCTTTGGTAATAGGTGGGCCAGGATTAGGGTGTTTAATATCTGGGAGTTCCCCTCTATTATCTTCAAAAAGCTGATCTATATACTGAATCCACCTCTCACATGCTTTATTTGGGTCTGTTAGCATGCATCTGTCTGCTGATCTTATGCATCCTGTAGAGGAGGTTTTGTTAATTAGATTAGATTATGAGGACACGCAGTCCTCTTTTTTGTCATTTAGTAATGCATGCATGAAGAAATGATACAATATCCCTCCGGCGTGATATCACAGAAACATAGGACAGACCAAGACTTAAAAATTAACAAAAAACACATAATTATAATATATAGTTACAACAGTGCAACAATACCATAACTTGATGAAGAACAGGCCATGAGCACAGTAAAAAAATTCAAAGTCTCTCGAAAGTCCCACATCTCACGCAGACGGGAGAAGGAAGAAAACTCTCCCTGCCATGCCCGACCACAATCCAACTTTCAGTCGTCCAAAAACTTCGAGCTCCGATCAGCCATCCGACGCCGAGTACCGAGCGCCATATCTGCCGAATGCTTCGACCTCAGCCTCGGTCACCAGCGGCAGGCAAAGCCGGGGATTTTGGGGCCTTCCCTCCAGAGATTCTTGATACCACAGTAGCAGCGGCAGCGAACCGGGTATTTCAGAAATTTCCAGATGTTCCTCTGTGCCTTCTCACGTCTGTCTCCATCAAATCAGAATTGTGCACGGTACCCGATTTAACAAATATGATATCATTTCACTGGAGAGCTGTGTGCGCCGCATCACGTCGCCATCTTCTCCTTCTGCCTGAAATTAATTCCTCCCGAAATTAATTACAGTAATTTCCTTAATTTTCTTGTGCATTTCTTTGCTGTTGTTAATATGGCTTTCTACTTCATTGCATTTTTGAATCAGCCATTCATCCTTTGCAATATTGCACAATTGTCTGGTCTGTCTGTCTCGCTCTCTGTGTTCCACTTCCTTATTCTTCACTAACCTCCTTTGTTCCATCAGATCCAGAATTTCTTGAGGTATCCTCCCCTTGTTGGTGTGTTGGATTTCTTGTACTGGGATTATCTCCTCTGCTGATTGCTGTATAGCATATTTAATTCCATCCCAAACTGTTTTGAATTGTTGCTTAGCTATGCTACCATTTTTAAGTTCTTCCAACATATACTTCTTTCTCTTTTTTCCAAGTTTGAGTTTCTTTAATTTTGTTTTAATGGTAGTTACTACTGGATGGTGATCTGAACTACAGTCTACTCCTGGGTAGGTTTTAGAATATGTGATATTATTTCTAAAGCCTTCATAAAACCTGTCGACATCTTCTTCATCTGCATCATTTGTTGGCACATTGGCTTGGATTATGCTAATATTAAAAGGGTTACCGCTAAATTTAACTAAAAGCAGCCCAATATCCCATAACACATTCTGATACTTGTTTGTTTAAAATAATTCCAACTCCATACATACGCTGTTGACCTCCAGAGTACATGATCAGAGAACTATTCTCAGTGAATTTGCCACTATTGGTCCACCTAATTTCTGACACGCCTAAGATATCAACTTCCAACCTTTACATTTCAGTTAAAGTGTTGTCCAACTTCCTTTCTGGTAAAGTATACGGATGTTCCATGTTGCTACCCTTAGCCTTTCCCTATTGCTTACAGTCTCTGGATGACGGTCTGGTGTCACCTGCAGCACGTGACTACCCCGGCCGAGCGAGGTGTTGTTCTGTTCAGTAGCTTCAACCCCATTCACGCTGTTGTCCGGTTTCCTTCTTTTGTTTCTTTTCATGACTGAAGAGGCAGAAATTTCAACAGTGGGTTGCCGTTGCCTTCTCTTGCCGCAGTGCTCATCTAACTAGAGCATTTGACCTCTACTGGTGTTCCCGATTGGGAATCATACACTAGGCGTCGCCCTACCTTTGCTGTTGTTGTACAAAGACAATCCTCCACCACAGCTTGAAATCAATCGCCCTGCTGCCGAAGACTTCAGTGATTTTAGGTGACACCACCAGCGTCGGTCTGGTTATTTTTCTGGCGCTAAACACTCGCCATAGACAGAGCTCCTTCAGCGAGACAGGCTGCACCCGGACCTGAGCCCGACGTGAAGGCGGAGTTGTCTTGGGCGGCAGAAGCTATATAATCGCTATTGCAATTTCCTGATATTTAGTCAGGACCCAACCACCCCATACACTCCCATTGCTTAACAGGATAAAACTCAGAAGAAATACTGGCATGGATAGAGGAATGTCTGGCAGCCAAGAGGCAGTGAGTGAGAATAAAAAGAGCCTTTTCTGGCTGGCTAACAGTGACTCATGGTCTTCAGGGGTCAGTATTCGGTCCGCTATTTTTCACATTATTTGTCGATGATTTGGATAAAGGAATTGATGGCTTTGTGGGAAGGTTTGCGGATGATACAAGGATAGGTGGAGGTGTTTGTAGTGCTGAGGAAGCAATGCTGTTGCAGCAGGACACAGACAAATTTGGAGAATGGGCAACAAAGTGGCAGATGGAATACAATATTGTGAAATGTACGATAATGCATTTTGGCAAAAACAACATTAGTGAACTATTATCTGATTGGGCAAACGGTTCAAACAACAGAAGGAAATACAAGTAACACACATCAAAGTTGCTGGTGAACGCAGCAGGCCGGTCAGCATCTCTAGGAAAAGGAACAGTCAACGTTTCGGGCCGAGACCCTTCGTCAGGACGAACTGAAGGAAGAGCTAGTAAGAGATCTGAAAGTCGGAAGGGGAGGGGGAGATCCAAAATGATAGGAGAAGACAGGAGGGGGAGGAATGGAGCCAAGAGC
The DNA here is from genome assembly GCF_030028105.1 of Mobula birostris. Taxonomy (NCBI): domain Eukaryota; kingdom Metazoa; phylum Chordata; class Chondrichthyes; order Myliobatiformes; family Myliobatidae; genus Mobula; species Mobula birostris. Next base: position 11,992,934 of record NC_092382.1, read on the forward strand.
TGGACAGTTGATTGACAAAAGGGATATGAGAGGATCATGGGACAGGAGGCTCAGGGAGAAAGAAAAGGGGGAGGGGGGAAAACCCAGAGGATGGGCAAGGAGTATATTGAGAGGGACGGAGGAAGAAAAAGGAGAGAGAGAAAAAGAATGTGTGTATATACATAAATATCAGATGGGGTACGAGAGGGAGGTGGGGCATTAGCGGAAGTTTGAGAAGTCAATGTTCATGCCATCAGGTTGGAGGCCACCCAGATGGAATAAGGTGTTGTTCCTCCAACCTGAGTGTGGCTTCATCTTTACAGTAGAGGAGGCCGTGGATAGACATATCAGAATGGGAATGGGATGTGGAATTAAAATGTGTGGCCACTGGGAGATCCTGCTTTCTCTGGCAGACAGAGCGTAGGTGTTCAGCGAAACAATCTCCCAGTCTGCGTCGGGTCTCGCCAATATATAGAAGGCCGCATCGGGAGCACCGGACACATTATATCACCCCAGCCGACTCACAGGTGAAGTGTCGCCTCACCTGGAAGGACTGTCTGGGGCCCTGAATGGTGGTGAGGGAGGAAGTGTAAAGGCACGTGTAGCACTTGTTCTGCTTACAAGGATAAGTGCCAGGAGGGAGATCAGTGGGGAGAGATGGGATCGACGAATGGACAAGGGAGTTGCGTAGGGAGCGATCCCTGCGGAAAGCAGAGGGGGGAGAGAACGATGTGCTTATTGGTGGGATCCCGTTGGAGGTGGCGGAAGTTACGGAGAATAATATGTTGGACCCAGAGGGTGGTGGGGTGGTAGGTGAGGACCAGGGGAACCCTATTCCTAGTGGGGTGGTGGGAGGATGGAGTGAGAGCAGATGTGCGTGAAATGGGGGAGATGCGTTTGAGAGCCAAGTTGGTGGTGGAGGAAGGGAAGCCCCTTTCTTAAAAAAGGAGGACATCTCCCTTGTCCTGGAATGAAAAGCCTCATCCTGAGAGCAGATGCGGCGGAGATGGAGGCATTGCGAGAAGGGGATGGCATTTTTGCAAGAGACAGGGTGAGAAGAGGAACAGTCCAAACAGCTGTGAGAGGCAGTAAGCTTATAGTAAACTTCTGAGTCCTCGGAAATATGGAATATGAGTCCTCGGGCAAGACTCCCAGAAGGTTAATTTACAGGTTGGGTTTGTGGTAAAGGAGGCAAATGCAACGCTGGCATTTATTTAAAGTGAAGTAGCATATATAAGCAAGGAGATAATGCTGGTACTTTCTAAACTCTACTTAAGAGTATTTGGGACCCATATCTCAGAAAAGGTGTGTTGTCATTGGGGAGAGTCCAGAGGATGTTCAAGATGATTCCGGGAATGAAGGGGTTAAGATATGAGGAGTGTTTGCCAGCCTTGGTCCTGTACTCCTGCACTGACCTATGTTTAATAAACGCGGGTGGGGAGGGGGTGTTAAATCTCACTGAAACCCACCGAATGTGGAAAGGTCTCGATGGGGTGGATGAGGAGAGGACTTTTCGTATGGTGGGGGTAGCCATAACAGAGGGCACAGCCTCAAAACTGAGCAGCGACCTTTTAGAATAGTTAAGGAGGATTTTATTTAGTCAGAGAGCAGTGAATCCATGGAATTCACTGACACAGACGGCGATGGGGGCCAAGTCTGTTGGTACATTTCAGGCAGAAGCTAATAGTTTGCCGATCAGTCAGGGCATTACAGGACATGTCGAGGAGGCAGGTGTATGGGGCTGAGTGAGAACCGGGATCAGCCATGATAGAACGGCGGAGCAGACTTGATGGGGCTGAATGGCCTAATTCTACTCCTATGTCTTATGGTCTTTTACTGCTAGTGTCTTACACAGTGAAGATTGACACAAAATACTTACTACATTCCACCACTATTTCTTTGCTCTTTTACTAACTCGCAGCATCATCTTCCAGCGGTACAATATCAACTCTTGCCTCTCTTTTGCTCTTTATATACCTGAACAAATTTTGATACTTGATATTATTGGCTCACTTACCTTAATGTTTCATCTTGTCTCTCCTGTGTTTTTTTTTTCAGTTGTCTCCTGTTGGTTATGTACGTTTGTAAAAGCTTTCCAATCCTCTCATTCCCACTGTTTTCTTGCTATATTATATGACCCTGCTTTTGCTTTTATCAAAAACAGGAGAAACTCTGTGGATGCTGGAAATCCAACTAACACATAGACAAAATGCTGGAGGAACCTAGGAGGCCAGGCAGCGTATATGGGAAATAGTGAACAGTCGATGTTTTGGGCCGAGACCCTTCATCAGAACTGGGGGAAAAAAGATGACACGTCAGAGTCTGGGGGTGAATTGGGTGGAAGAAGTGGTAGGTGATAGGTGAAACTGGGAGAGGGGGAGTAGTGAAGGAAAAAACTTCTTCAGACATAATTTCCTTAACAATTCTCGAAAGATCATTGCTAATGCATCCACATCTCTTCAGTCACCATTTCAGATCTCTGGGGTGTACACCATCTGGTCCAGGTGATCTATTTACCTCCAGACCATCTCTGTTTCCCAAGACCCTTCTCCCGATTAATGTAACTTTACACATTCTGACCAGTGACATCTGCGAATTCCATATTCCTGCCAGTGTCTTTGAAAGATAAGAGTGATGTACAATACTTATTCAGTTCATCTGCCATCACCTTGCACCCCCACCCCATTACTACCTCTCCAGCATCATTTTCCAGTGGTTTGATATCCACTTCCGCCTCTCTTTTACACTATATGTAACTGAAGAAAAAAATTGGTATCCTCTTTAATATTACTGGCAAGCTCACCTATGTATTCCATCTTTTCCTTCTCAATTATTTTAGTTACATTCTGTTGGGTTTTAAAAGCTTCCCAGTCCTCTAACTTCCTAGTAATTTTTGCTCTGTGCCCTCTCTTATCAGCCATGGGTTTACCACCTTACTATTAGAATACTGCTTACTCTTTCTGATGTATATATCCTGTGCCTTCTGAATTGCTTCCAGAAATTACAGCCATTGCAAATGTTTTCATCGCTACCTGTGTTCTTTTCAAATCAATATTGACCAATTTTTCTCTCATGCCTCTCTAATTCTCTTTACTCCACATCTGACTTTAGCTTCTCCTTCTCCAATGTCAGGGTGAATCTGATCACATTAAGATGACTTGCCCCTGAGAGTTATTTGAACTAAAGTAACCATATTAATTCCGGTTCATTACAACACCCAATCCAGAATAGCTGAACCCAAAGTGGGATCAACCATGAGCTGCTCTAAAAAAGCATCTTGTAGGCATTCTAGGAATTCCTCCTCTTGACACCAACACCATCCTAATTTTCCTAATCACCTGCATGATAATCCTCCATGACTATTGTAACATTGCCCTTTTGGCAGGCATTTTCTATCTCCCATTGTCATTTGTGGACCACATACTACTGTTTGGGGTCTCTATACAATTCCCATCAGGGATTTTTTTAAACATTTGCTGTTCCTTAATTCTACCCACAGATTCTACGCCTTACAACACTTGCCACGTCTAATGATTTTATTTAATATTTTACCATAAGCCACACAACCCCACTACCAGCTTGTTCTTTCAAGAAACATATAAGTATCTGGGAAACAAGAGGACCTGCCGATGCTCGAAATCTAGAGAAATACACACAACGTGCTGGAGGAGCTCAGCATGACGGGCAGCATCTATGGATGGGAATCAACATTTCGGGCCAAGACGCTTCATCGGGACTCTTGATACCCACGTATCTGGAATATCAACAAGCAAAGACAATAGAAAGTAGTGTGAAATAGGGAAAACCTTTGACAAAATTTAGTTCAAGGCAAAAAAAAACCTGCCAAACAGAGCTCAATTGTTAACAAATACAACAACGGCAATAATCAATTTCATCAATACCGACATTGACTTTTTTTAAATAAAAAATATCACGGTCCCATTTCAATCAGTAAAATTTACAAAGATAAATAAGAACTTTAGAAAACTTTCGAAAAGACTATTTATACTCAAACCCACTTAGATTAACACTACCTTGGACAGAAGGAGGAAGAGAAATAACACACACGAAAGAGAAATCACACAACAGTCAGCTAAAACTTCTAAGTATATATTTTCATCAAAACTGAACAGGGTTCAGCACTCCATGTGTGTATAAGCAATCGTGATAAGATATACAGACCAGAAAACTTAAATGAGTGGCCAACTCAGAAAAATGAATCGTCACTATGAAAATTTTACTGATTGAAATGGGACCAAGATATTTTTATTAAAAAAGTCAATGTCAGTATTAACCAGTGGAATGAGAATGATCTTCCATGGGAGACATCTCAACGATCTGAGTAGACTAGATGTTGACAAAGAAGCATCGAGCACCTGACTGAGAGTTGGAGAGCTCGTCCCAGAAACAGAGGGGTTTCTTGCAGAAATACAGGACAAGGTGGGTAACAAAAGGAAATAAAAAAATGAAAATATATGAAATACAAACCAACAAGGCAGTAAGTGCAGAAAATGCCAAGAGAAACCAGACACAATCCAACACATTCCAGGATCCTGCAGCAGTTTAACTCAATCTGATTGCTTACACAGGTACAATCAAGTGGCAAATATCATTCACCAAAATCTTGCTTTGAAATACAAACTCATGAATGACCACCATCACTTCATTAAGGCACCATAAATTCAAGCCTGTTCCAGTTAGGGACAGAATCTCACAATTTATATGATAATCAATACATTATTACAGATAGGATAATCTAAAATAACCATCCAGATATAATATTACAGGATAAACAACAGGAACAACTCCCTCAGTAGACAAACCATTCTCAACACACACTTTTCTCGACCAGTGGAGCACCTCACCACAGGTATTGTTTGTGTCAGACAAAAGATTTTATCTGTCAATCAGCTTCCAAAGTTTCCACTCTGTCATTCGTTGCCACACCCCGCTGCTGATTCCCTTCTCATCATACGTTTTTAATCCGACCATCGTCCAGAGCCCCTAACACCGCCCTGTGCAAACCCGCCCCTGGTTTCTGACCCTACTCTGTTGAACATCCAACTAATGGTTTCCCATTCTGCTTTCAGTCTTCAGAGGACAGTGGTGTTTTCTAACAACCCTTTAGAAGCAGGGAAAATGACCCATAATGTGGAAATGAGCCCTGAATAAGGAGGTTAACTCCCAATGTCATTCTTCCTCAGCCCAGAGATTAGAGGGGCGATGAACATGTCAGACAGAACTGCAGTCAGCTCGACTTCTTCAGTCTGCAGAGAATTCAAGGGAAACCTCTTCACCCACAGAGTGGTGACTGTTTGGAACCCATCACCACAGGGACAGCGAGAGGAGAACAACAGGGGAGGATTTAAAAGGACTGTTGTGGAACTGAATGACTGGCAGGGTCCAGCAGGCCTGAGTTGACTCTCTACTGTACACTAGGTGTGTTATAAATTCACTAAGTACCACAGACAGAGTTTAAAATAGAACTGATTTATTTGTCTCAGATCCAGAATATTAAACTCCAGTCCCATTAGAGGTGAATGTGCCACAGAAAAAACTCCTCCCATGCCCAGTGACCAGGGTGCAGATCTGGGTGTGGTGAGCAGCAGCAATAATTGCAGAGTTCAGCACCAACAGTTACTCTCAAAATTGCATTCAGCAACGATGATGGACAAATATCCAGCATTCAGCTTATTGAAAGTTTCTCACAGTGTGAACCCGGCAGTGTGTCACAAGGTTAGATGACTGAGTGAATCCCTTCCCACATTCACAGCAGGTGAATGGCTTCTCCCCAGTGTGAACTCTCTGGTGACTCTGTAGGTGGGATGACTGAGTGAATGTTTTCCCACAGACTGAGCAGGTGAACGGCTTATCCCCAGTGTGAACTCGCTGATGTCTCTGTAGGTTGGATGACTGAGTGAACGTTTTCCCACAGTCTGAGCAGGTGAACGGCTTCTCCCCAGTGTGAACTCGCTGATGACTCTGTAGGTCGGATGACTGAGTGAATGTCTTCCCACAGTCCAAGCAGGTGAACGGCCTCTCTCCAGTGTGAACTCGCTGGTGACTCCGTAGGTGATATAATAAAGTGAACATTTTCCCACAGACTGAGCAAGTGAACGGCTTCTTCCCAGTGTGAAATCGCTGGTGTCTGTGAAGGTCAGATGATCCATGGAATCCCTTCCCACAGTCTGAACAGGTGAATGGTCTCTCCCCTGTGTGAACTCGTTGGTGTGCCAGCAGATCGGATGACCGAGTGAATCCCTTCCCACAGTCTGAGCAGGTGAATGGTCTCTCCTCTGTGTGAACTCGCTGGTGTGCCAGTAGTCCGGATGACTGAGTGAATCCTTTCCCACATTCTGAGCAGGTAAATGGCTTCTCCCCAGTGTGAACTCGTTGGTGACTCTGTAGGTTGGATGACTGAGTGAATCCCTTCCCACAGACTGAGCAGGTGAACGGCTTCTCCCCAGTGTGAACTCGCTGGTGTCTCCGTAGGTGGGATGACTGAGTGAATTCCTTCCCGCATTCTGAGCAGGTGAACAGCTTCTCCCCACTGTGAACTCGCTGGTGTCTCTGTAGGGTGGAAGAGTGAGGGAATCTCTTCCCACAAGCTGAGCAGGTGAAATCCCTCTCTGCAGTGTGAACTGACTGATGTAACAGTAGGTGAGATGATTTAGTGAATCCCTTCCTACACACTGAGCATGTGAACGGCCTCTCCCCAGTGTGAACTGATTGGTGTGTCAATAGGGAGGATGACAGAGTGAATCCCTTCCCACAGACTGAGCAGATGAATGGCTTCTCCCCTGTGTGAACTGACTGATGTCTCTGTAGGTGGGATGACTGAGTGAATGTCTTCCCACAGTCTAAGCAGGTGAATGGCCTCTCCCCAGTGTGAACTCGTTGGTGACTCTGTAGGTTGGATGACTGAGTGAATGTCTTTCCACAGATTGAGCAAGTGAATGGCTTCTCCCCAGTGTGAACTGACTGGTGTCTCTGTAGGTGAGATGATCTAGTGAATCCCTTCCCACAGTCTGAGCAGGTGAACGGCCTCTCCCCAGTGTGAACTCGCTGGTGAGCCATTAGGTCAGATGACCATGTGAATCCTTCCCCACAAACTCAGCAGATGACCAGCCTTTGCCCTGTGAGAACTAACTGGTGTGTCCACAGGTGGGAAGTCTGAGTGAATCCCTTCTCACACACAGAACAGGTGAATGGCCTTGCCCAGTGTGAACTTGCTGATGTACCTTCAGTTGAGATGACCGAGTGAATCCATTCCCACTGTCTGAGCAGGTGAACGGCCTTTCCCCTGTGTAAAATGACGGGCGTGCCAGTCGGCAAGATGATCAAGTGAATCCCTCCCCACAGTCTGAGCAGGAAGGATGGTTGACTGAATCCTTTGCTCCACTTCTTAAATATCTGGATAGAGACAGTGAAACTGGTGTGTTGTGCTCGAGATTCCCAGAGACCAATTCCTTCTCATTTTTAACCTGTAAAAAGATTTACAAAATCCATCAATGGGTGTAGGACAACATTTCAGATGAGATCAGTTCAGTTGCCAAGGTGTGATCTGGCATCATACTGTTACATTGAAATTCAACCCAAGTTGGAGAGAGAAATTATGTTGTAACTGGGCACAGTGCTGGTATCTGGAAATACCATCAAATTCTCTGATGCTCTTCCTGTCTTGATAAGAATGGGATATTTCTGCCATCTCCAATCTGTGACCTGGCTCAGGTTGACTCTCTCCATTGGTATTATTCCCTGTTCCCACTGAGCTGCATGGGTCCTGGCCCCACAGTAACTGAAACACTCCCAAGCAAATAGCCTTAGTTAACGTGCAGCTGGGATTTTCTTGTATGTACTGTTAGTTCAAAGTGCCACAGTTTTAACGCCATGTAAATATCTCCTACTCAGATGTATGGTTGGTCTGCACAGCTGTTAAAAGGAAGTAGAGTGAATATTAGTATTATTTCAGGTTCTTGTCACAGTCTTAGGCTATGTCCACACTACGCCAGATAATTTTGAAAATGCCAGTTTCGAGTAAAAACGATAGGCATCCACACCAAGCATATTTCAAAATATCTCTGTCCACATTAGAACGGATATTTGGGCGAATCTCCTCCCACTGGGTATGCGCAGGACACACAGAAAACAAGCGAAGAGGAAACAGTATACTTGGTGTGTGTTTGTCCAGTTACAGAGTAGAAAACTTTAAAAGGAATTGCTCTTGGCTCTTGCGCAGGAGGACTTAAAACTGAAATCAAGTACTGGAGCGTATGGAGGCAATGGACGGGGAGTTCATGGACAGCATGACCCGGCTGACGACAAACATCGAAAAACTGACTAACTCTGTTGCATTAATAAAGCACCTTGTTAAATGTATAAAACATGTCTGCATCAGTGTTATCTTGTATTTCAATACAACGTTACATTAAGCTGTTACACATCTATTTGTCAGAGAAGTACTTGCATAAATAGGTAAACCACCTTCATACAAGCAAGGACAGAGAACAGGGCAAAGTGAGTATACTTATTTATTCAGTAAGCTATGGGTCAAGGTATTTGGTGAGTACATTTCTAACTCTTCTGGCTTCAGTCTCGTTGCCGTCTGTTCTGAAATTGTTAGGTTGGTGGGGGATTGTGTTCAAGAAAACAACAAAATGCGGTGCTGCGGCGATCTGTTCCGGCACGTCATGACAGCATATTTAAATAGTCAATAAAGCTCACTTTACAATTTAACTCTCACGCTGTTCACACCGACTGCGCTTTATAACAGCCGTCCGGCAGTGCTTGCGCAGCACCAAGCAGCAGCAGAAAAAGTATTGTTGTTGTGGTGTTGTCATGACAGCGTTTTTAAATCTCTCCATTTACCCCGTACACACTACGACGGATATTAGGCGTTTTCAGATTTATTCACTCTGGAGACAGTTTCTGAAAATCTCCTTTATCGGGGGATGAAAATGCCACTTTAGTGCGGACGGAGGGTCAAAACAAAGAGCAAAAGGTTTGTTTTCAAAATTATCCGGTGTAGTGTGGACGTAGAAAAGTACAACGCAGAAACAGGCCCTTTGGGCCATCTGGTTTGTGCTGAACTATTTAAACTGCCCAGTTCCATACCCCTACCATCCAGGTACCTATACAAACCTCTTAAATGTTGAAATTCAGCTCGCATGCACCACTTGTGCTGGCTGCTCATCCCACACACGGATGACCGTCTGTGTGAAGAAGTTTCCCCTCATGTTCCCCTCAACGTTTCACCTTTCACCTTTAACCCATGGCCTCTGGTTGTAGTCCCACCCAATCCCAGTGGAGAAAGCCAGCTTGCATTTACCGTATCTATAAACCCTCATAATAGTGGTATACCTCCATCAAACCTTCCCTCAATCTTCTACATTCCAAGGAATAAAGTCCTGACCTGTTCATTCTTTCCTTATAACCCAAGTCCTCCAGACCTGGCAACATCTTTGTGAATTTTCTCTAAACTCTTTCAACCTCTTTTACATCTTTCCTGCACGTTGGTGAGCAAAACTGCACACAATACTCCAAGTTAGGCCTCACCATTGTCTTGTACAATGTCAATATAACATCCGTCTCCTGTACTCAGTACTTTGTTTTACGAAGGCCAATTTGCCAAAACCTTTCTTTTTGTCCCCCTCGAGCTGTGACACCACTTCCAGTGAAATATAGACCTGAATTCCCAGATCCTTTTCTTCTACAGCAATCCTCAGTGCTACCTAGGTCCTATCAAAATGGAACACCTCACACTCATCTGCGTTAAATTCCATTTTCCGTTTCTCAAACCATTTTCCCAGCTGGTCCAGATCGCTCTGCAAGCCATGATAGTCTTCCTCGCTGTCCACTACACCACCAATCTTGGTGTCAGCCACAAATATGCTGATCCAGCTAACCATGTTAACATCCAGATATCTGACATAGATGACAAACAACAGATCCAGTACTGATCCCTATGACACACCACTAGTCACAGGCCTCCGGTCAGAGAGGCAACCATCTGCTACCACAGTCTGGCTTCTCCCAAAGACAGTGACTCATCCAATTTACTATCTCATCTTGAATGCTGAGTGACTGAACCTTCTTGACCAACCTCCCATATGAGACTTTGTCAAGTGCCTTGTTAAAGTCCATGTAGACAACATCCACTGCCTTGCCTTCATCCACTTTCCTGATAGCTTCCTCGAGAGACTCTATAAGATTGGTGAGACATGACCTACCGTGCACAAAGCCATGCTGCCTATCCTTAATCAGTCCACATCTATCCAAGTACTTACAGTATATATCTGGTTCCTGCACACACGTTCCAATAACTTTCCCACTACTGATGTCAAGCTCACCAATGTACAATCTCTTAGTTTAATTTAGAGCCTTCCTTGAACAGCGGAACAACATTGGCTGTCCTCCAATCCTCCAGTACCTCACCTATCACTAAGGATTATTTAACTATCTGTCCTTGAGCCCCGACAATTTCTGCACTTGTCTGCCGCAGGGTCCCAGGGAACAACTTGTCATGCCCTGGGGATTTATCCATGCTAATTTGCCTTCAGACAGCAAACACCTCCACCTCTGCAATCTGTACAGGGTCCATGAAGTTGATGGTGCTTTGCCTCACTTCTATAGACTCTGTGTCCATCTCCTGTGTAAATACGGTTGCAGAAAAAAATCTCCAACATCTATTTTGTCTCCTCATATGGATTACCATTCTGACCTTCCAGAGAATTAATTTTTCCCCTTGCCATCTTTTCGCACTTAACATATCTGCAGAATCCATGAGGATTCTCCTTCACCTTGTCTGCTGGGGCAACCTCATGCCTTCTTTTATTTCTTTCATAAGTGTTCACCTGAATTTCCTGTACTTCATAAGTACCCCATTTGTTCCTATCTGCCTGTACCTGGTATGCACCTTCTTTTTATTGATCTGGGAGATGAAGTACAAAGGGGTGATGGAGCTGCATAGTGGGAGGTGGGAGTAGAGGGAGTTAAACTAAAGTTTCAGGGGGAAATGGAAGCATGAATAACAGAACAGGTAGTGGAAGGGTTGTGGAGACAGTTGTTGTTCAGACCTCAGACAAAGTCAGGAATGAAAAAGTTGAGCATGGTGCAGTGAATATGCTGAGGCCTGTATATTTCAATGCAAGGAGCATCGTAGGAAAAGCGGATGTGTTCAGGACATGGATCAACACCCGGAATTATGACACTAGGATCTGGCAACTGTGGCCTGGGACAGGCTGCTTTGTGGCAAAGGTGTGCTTGGTAAATTGAGGCCTTCAAAGCAAAATTTTGTAAGCACAAAGTGGGTATGTGTTTGTCAGAATAAAAGGTAAAGATAGAAACTGTATCTCTTGGTTTTCAAGAGATATTGAGAACCTGGTGAAGCACAAAATAGAGTTGCAGAACAGGGATAGGCAGGTAGGTTCTTATGGAGTATAAGAAATGCAAGAGAACACATAAGAAATAAATCAGGACGGCTGAAAGAAAGCATGAGATTGCCCTCACAGAAAAGATGAAGGATAATCCTCAGGGATTCTGGAGAGAGATTAAAAGCAAAAGGATTGCAAGGCACAAAATTGGTCCTCTGGAAGACAGGAATGGCAATCCATGTGTGGAACCAAAGGAGATGGGGGAGATCTTAAATATTTTTTACATCTCATTTACTCAGGAGATGGACACAGTGTCAATGAGAGTGTGGAAAAGCGGCATTAAAATCATGGGCCCTGTACGGATTAAAGAAGAGGAGATGTTTGCTATCCTGAGGCAGATTAGGGTGGATAAATCTCCAGGGCATGACAAGGTGCTCCCTCGGACCCTACGGGAGGCAAGTGCAGAAACTGTCAGGGCCCTAGCAGAGATAATTAAATCATCCTTAGTGCTGGGGGAGTTATCCGAGGATTGTTGGATAGTCAAAGTTATTTCACTGTTCAACATAGAACATGGAAATCTACAGCATATTACAGGCCATTCAGCCCACAATGTTGTGCCAACCATGAAACTTACTCTAGAAACTGCCTAGAATTTCCCTAGCACATGGACCTCTATGTTTCTAAGCTCCATGTACCTATCTAAGAGGCTTTTAAAAGACCCTGTTGTATCTGCCTCGACCACCGCTGCTGGAAGTGCATTCCACGCACCCACCACTCTGTGTAAAAAACTTACCCATGCCATCCCCTCAGTACCTATTTCCAAGCAGCTTAAAACTATGCCCCTCATGCTGGCCATTTCAGCCCTGGGAAAAGCCTCTGGCTATCCACATGATCAATTCCCCTCATCATCCTATACACCTAAAAAAGGCTCTAAGCATAAACAAGGAAATTATACATTACTTTGAGGATTTGTTGGAAGTATACAGAACTATGAGGGTATAGATAGGGTAAATGCAAGCAGCTTTTTCCACTGATGTTGGGTGGGACGACAATATTTACCTCAGAAATTCCCTAGAGTTCCCCATAGCCCTCTATTTTTCTACGCGCCATGTACCTATCCAGAAGCCTCTTAAAAGACCCTATTGTATCCGGCTTCATCACAGTCACCGGCAGCCCATTCCACGCACTCACCACTCTGCATAAAAAAACTAACCCCTTGTGGTGATATCACGTGTCAGGAGGTGACTGGACAGAGTTCCCAACATGAGCAGAAATGAAGAATGATCTAGAAGCATGGCAGTGTAAGACATGGTTTTGTTGCTGTTAAATACAAGTTCAATTCTGCAGAATATGGTTTGTTATTAGTAACCCACGGTACGTATAAAGAACACAACACCCCTGACATCTCCTTCGTACCTGCTTCCGAGCACCTTAAAACTGTGCCCTCTCTGCAGATTTTCTCTTGTTTGTGATTGGAGGCAGAACAAAGGTGATTTTCACAACAGCTGATGTAAAAGATTTTGTTCCCTTTCTCCGAGTTCCCAATCCTTGCATTTAGACAGCTGGAGCTCAGCTCTGTCTGAGAGATCCATCGGTTCCCATTCCCTCATCAGCCGGAAGCTCTCCGGGGCCCGTGTACGGATGGTGGGGCTGAGAGAGAGGGAAGAGAGCAGGACTGTCCTGGGATTGTGGGTCACGGTGTCCGGAATTAACAGCAACTGTCCCGAAGTCGGTGTTGAAACCCCCTACTAAACCCCGGAAACTCACTCTGACCTGCAGGCAACCTACTTAGGCCACTGTACTGCGCGCATGCGTGATATTCGGCAACGTCACAACCCTGACACCTGCGCATTTGATCGGTGCTTCGGCGACGGCGAACTTTCTAATGCAGGGATTTATGGGTAATGCCGGCGCCATTACAAGTTTCTGGAAGCACCGGTTCCATGTCCATACTTAAGTATTTTTTTGTGTATATAGAAAATTCAGCAGCTGTTTTAACACAGAAAGCGGTTCGCATAAACAATATACTCAATATCAACGTGTATCAAATGCCAAAGTACAATCCTCTTACAAATGTAGATATAAAACACAAGAGATTCTGCAGTTGCTGGAAATACAGAGACATACACACACAAAATGCTGGAGGAACTCTGCAGTTCAGGCAGCGACTAAGCAGAGGAGTACACAGTGTAGGCATGCTGAAAGGGTTTGGCCTGAATGTTACCTATTTATTCCTCTACACATTTGTTGCCTGATCCGCTGATTTCTTCAGTATTTTGCAGAAATTAACCAACTTTTTTTTCAATCAATCGGTTTGCAAATGTTTCTGATCTTCATTTGTAGACACATCCTGCTGGTCTTATTCCGCCTCCTCCTCAGAAACTCTAGACCCCATCTCTCTCCGGAGCCTCAAAGCCCTGACTCGGGCCGGCACCTCATTGGTTTCTGAATCTGCTCCATCGAAGATTCATTTGCTAGTCTGCTGTCAGACTTTAGAGGCGCATTGCAACAACCCAGCTGTCTGAGGCACAGCCCTTTGAAATTAGTGAAAGTGACCAAAAACATTGAAAAGAGCAGCGAAGAAGGAGTTTAGCTAAATTATTTCACAGCACTGAAGAACTTCAAATACACAGGGAGCTCATCGTCTTATTCAGCCTGGAGAAAATCATGCAGGGAATTCATGCAGGTGTATAAGATGATGAGAGATATTGGTCGTGTGGATAGCCAGAGGCTTTTTCCCAGGGCTGAAATGCCTAACACGAGGGGCATAGTTTTAAGGTGCTTGGAAGCAGGCGCACAGGAGATGTCAAAGAGTGGTGGGTGTGTGGAATGCACAGCCAGAGACATTGGTAGACGTGGATACAATAGGGTCTTTTAAGACACTTAGACAATCGACAATAGGTGCAGGAGTAGGCCATTCATCCCTTTGAGTCAGAACCACCTTTCACTGTGATCATGGCTGATCATCCACAATCAGTATCCAGTTCCTGCCTTATCCCCATAACCTTTGATTCCGCTATCTTTAAGAGCTCTATCCATCTCTTACTTGAGAGCATCCAGAGACTTGGCCTCCACAGCCTTCTGAGGCAGAGCATTCCACAGAACCACAACCCTCTGGGTGAAAAAGTTTTTCCTCAACTCCGTTCTAAATTGTCTATCCCTTATTCTTAAACTGTGGCCTCTGGTTCTGGACTCCCCCAACATCGGGAACATGTTTCCTGCCTCTAGCATGTCCAATCCCTTAATAACCTTATACGTTTCAATCAGATCCCCTCTCATCCTTCAAATTCCAGTGTATATAACCCCAGTCACTCCAATCTTTCAACATATGACAGTCCCACCATCCCAGGAATTAACCTTGTGAAACTATGCTACACTCCCTCAACAGCTAGAATGTCCTTCCTCAAATTTGGAGAGCAAAACTGTACACAATATTCCAGGTGTGGTCTCACCAGGGCCCTGTACAATTGCAGAAGGACCTCTTTGCTCTTATACTCAATTCCCCTTGTTATGAAGGCCAGCATGCCATTAGCTTTCTTCACTGCCTGCTGTACCTGCACGCTTGCTTTCAGTGACTGATGAACAAGAGCACCGAGATCTCGTTGTACTTCCCCTTTTCCTAACTTAACACCATTTAGATAGTAATCTGCCTTCCTGTTCTTGCCACCAAAGTGGATAACCTCACATTTATTCACATTAAACTGCACCTGCCATGCATCTGCCCACTCACCCAACCTGTCCAAGTCACCCTGCATTCTCATAATGTCCTGCTCACATTTCACACTGCCACCCAGCTTTGTGTCATCTGCAAATTTGCTAATGTTACTTTTAATCCCTTCATCTAAATCATTAATGTATATTGTAAATAGCTGCGGTCCCAGCACCGAGCCTTGCGGTACCCCACTGGTCACTGCCTGAAAAGGACACATTAATCCCTACTCTTTATTTCCTGTCTGCCAACCAATTTTCTATCCATGTCAGTACCCTACCCCGAATACCATTTGCTCTAATTTTGCACACTAACCTCCTATGTGGGACCTTATCAAAGGCTTTCTGAAAGTCCAGGTACTCTACATCCACTGGCTTTCCCATGTCCATTTTCATAGTTACGTTCTCAAAAAATTCCAGAAGATTAGTCAAGCATCATTTTCCCATCGTAAATCCATGCTGACTGGGACCTATCCTGCCACTGCTATCCAAATGTGCCACTATTACATCTTTTACAATTGATTCCAGCATCTTCCCCACCACTGATGTCAGACTAACTGGTCAAAAATTGCCTATTTTCTCTCTCCCTCCTTTCTTCAAAAGTGGGATAACATTAGCTACCCTCCAATCCACAGGAACTGATCCTGAATCTATAGAACATTGGAAAATGATTACCAATAGACAGGTACATGGAGCTTAGGAAAATAGAGGGCAATGCGGTCGGGAAATTCCAGGCAGTTTCTGGAGTAGGTTACATGATCGGCACAACATTGTGAGCCGAGGGGCCTGTAATCTGCTCTAGATTTCTGATTCTATGAAGTTCAAGGGAAATCTCTTCTCCTGCAGAGTAGTGACGAGTTGCAACCTGTCATCATGGGGAGAGTGAGAGGTGAAGTGAACAACAGGGCTAGATTTTACAATACTGATATGGAACAGAAACATGGGCAAGGACCAGACGGACTGAGTGGCCTCTCTAGTGTACAGAGTGAGTGTGGCAGAGACAGTAAGTATCTGTGACATGAGATTTGAAACAGAACTGATTTATCTTTTACAGATCCACAATATTAAACACCAGTCTAGTTTAAGGCTAACATCAGAAGAACGTTGGATTTGATAAGGTACACCATGCAAGGCTTATTGAGAAAGTAAGGAGGCCTGGGATCCAAGGGGAGATTGCTTTGTGGATCAAGAGCTGGCTTGCCCACAGAAGGCAAAGAGTGGTTGTAGACAGGTCATATTCTGCATGGAGGTCGGTGACCAGTTGTGTGCCTCAGGGATCTGTTCTGGGACCCCTACTCTTTGTGATTTTTATAAATGACCTGGATGAGGAAGTGGACAGATGGGTTAGTAAATTTGCTGATGACACAAAGGTTTGAGGTGTTGCAGATAGTGTGGAGGGCTGTCAGAGGTTACAGCGGACATTGATAGGATGCAAAACAGGGCTGAGAAGTAGAAGATGGAATTCAACCCAGATCAGTGTGAGGTGGCTCACTTTGGTAGGTCAAATATGATGGCAGAATATAGTATTAATGGTAAGACTCTTGGCAGTGTGGAGGATCAGAGGCATCTTGTGGTCAGAGTCCATAAGTCAGTCAAAGCTGCTACGCAGGTTGACTCTGTGGTTAAGAAGGCGTACGGTGCATTGGCCTAAATCAACCCTGGGATTGAGTTTAGGAGCCAAGAGGTAGTGTTACAGCTAAATAGGACCCTGGTCAACCCCACTTGGAGTACTGTGCTCAGTTCTGTTTGCATCACTACAGGAAGGACGTGGAAACCATAGAAAGAGTGCAGAAGAGATTTACAAGGATGTTGCCTGGATTGGGGAGCATGCCTTATGAGAATAGGTTGAGTGAACATGGCCTTTTCTCCTTGGGGCGATGGAGGATGAGTGGTGACCTGATAGAGGTGTATAAGACGATGAGAGGCATTGATCTTGTGGATAGTCAGAGGCTTTTTCCCAGGGCTGAAATGGTTGCCACAAGAGGATACAGGTTTAAGGTGCTGGGGAGTAGGTGCAGAGGAGATGTCAGGGGTAAGTTCCTTGTTTGCACAGAGTGGTGAGTGCGTGGAATGGGCTGCCGGCGACGGTAGTGGAGGCGGATATGATAGGGTCTTTTAAGAGACTCCTGGATAGATACAGCGAGGTGAGAAAAATAGAGGGCTATGGGTAACCCTAGGTAATTTCTGAGGTAAGGATATATTCGGCACAGCTTTGTGGCTGAAGGGCCTATGTTCTGCTGTAGTTTTTCTATGTTTCTAATTTCTATTCACATTCCTCTGGCCTCACTGGACAGGACCACTGAAACATCAAGTGAGAAACAGCAGGAGGTCGCCATTCAGCCCCTCTAACCATCAACAAGATGACGGCTGCTCTCCCATCTCAGCCACATGTTTCTGTCCGATCCTCATTTCCTCGATCCCTTCGGTCTCCACACATCTGCTGGTCTCTGTTTTATGTGAGGATGATCACTGAGTCTTCACCGGCCTCTGTGATGGGGATTTACAGACTTTCACCCCCCTTGGAGTGGAGACATTTCCCCTCATCTCAGTCCCGGACAGTCCACCCCCTTTTTCAGAGACTGGGATCCCTGGTTCAACTGGTAATGATGTTGTGCATTTCAATGTGTTCACCTCTCAGTCCTCAATTCTCCAAATGAAAGGGTTATTGCATTTGATCTTTCTTCATATGATGACCCCACCACTCCAGGGATCAGTCTGGTGAATCTTCATTGCACTCTCTATAACAAATACTCTCTAACCTCTTTGTTAATCCTCTATGGAATTAATTTCCATCTTCTGCAGCCCCGTGTTGCCCCAAACACTCACCTCCCACCCCCGTCACTATTTCCACCTTCCCACCTCCCCCTCACCTGGATCCACCTCTCACTCCCCAGCTCTTGCCCCATCCCCACCCCTCACCTCTTTTCTCGGACTATTTCCCGTCCACTCTCAGTCCAGAGGGAGGGTCTCGGCCCGAAATGTTGACGGTCCATTTCCCTCCACAGATGCTGCCCGACCCACTGAGTTCCTCCGGCAGTTTGTTCTTTGGTCTGTGTGACCCGTGTTAGTGTGGGGAGCGGGATTTTACACCATATTCCCGGTACAGTCTCAACAAAACACAAATAATTGTCACTTTGCCGGACCATCGGCCCCGCTTGCAGGGCAACAGTCTGCCGGTGTTTGCCCCCCAATGTGGTGAATCGCCACCACCGTGGGCTCAGACATTTCCACAGATGAGCCCCTCCTGTCCCCACCGGGACAAACATCCTGTCCGCCCCCTCTCTCACCGTCTTCATCCTCTCCCTCCCCGGGGAACCGGCATCAAACCGACGGGCCGAGCGGTCTCCTCCTACCTCTCAGCGACACATCAGACTCCGGCCGCAGGAGACGCTTCACAAACGCCCCAACTTCCCTCGGAGGGAAATGGAAATAAATCAGAAAGCGGACATTTACTTTGACGGTTGTCCCGCCGTGACGGAAAGTTCGGGAGACGGAGTCAGCGGGGGTAACGCCCTCTCGGTTAGTCCGCCTCCGCTATTGGCTGGAAGCAGTGATTGACATCGCTTCGCACCAATGGGAATAGCGCAGCGCCTGACTCCTCTGTTGACCGCGGTGGGGGAGGGGCTGGTCACGTGATTAGTAGCCCGGCCGTTAAACCGACCAAGCTCGAGCTCACCAGCGCGCGGGGCACAAAAGGCCCCGGATGATCGGTTGAGGTGAGAAGGGATCTCCGGGTTGGGGGTCTCACCGGGCGGCGTTTTCAACACCGACTTCGGGTAGTTGCTGTGACTCCGGACTCCGTGACCCGCAATCCCGGGACAGTCCTGCTCTCTTCCCTCTCTCTCAGCCCCACCATCCGTACACGGGCCCCGGGGAGCTTCCGGCTGATGAGGGAATGGGAACCGATGGGTCTCTCAGACAGAGCTGAGCTCCAGCTGTCTCAATGCAAGGATCGGGAACTCGGAGAAAGGGAACAAAATCTTTTACATCAGCTGTTGTGAAAATCACCTTTGTTCTGCCTCCAGTCACAAACAAGAGAAAACCTGCAGATGCTGGAAATCCGAGCAACACACACAAATTGCTGGAGGAACTCAGCATTAGTACTCTTTTCCATAGATGCTGCCTGGCCTGCTGAGTTCCCCCAGCATTTTGTGTCTGTTGCTGGTTCCACCCCCTCTTGTTCTGGACTTTCTACCCGTGAGAACATGTTTTGACCCACTCTCTCTGGGTACATAATGATATCAAACACCTTTGCCCTGGACAACAAGTAGCTTTCACATCACAAATGTGCCAGACTCCAATGAGACAGACTACTGCCCTTCCCTTCATATTCATTGGCATTGCCATCACTGAGTTCACCACCGTCAGTCACCTGGGGGAGGGTTCAGGGGAAATATTTATGTACAATACAGAAACTGGTGTTACCTGTGTGTATTGTGGTGATGCAAAAGTTGCTGGAGAATTTGAAAGTGGTAAGAAGTGGAGTGATAGTTTGAATCTGACTTTTTAAAGCGTCATTTAGCAAGCAAATCAGATATGGACAATGTGCAAGAAAATCCTTCATTACCCATCACAGGACTGCTACATAGTCTGTGTGAGAGTGCAGACTGAACACGATCAAACCCAGAGCAGATCAAAGTTCTTACCGACAGTGATTTGCTAGCTGTTAAAATGAATACCTCTCTATTTAAAGTTCACTCTGCCCATGTTGTCACTGGTTAAAAGAATGCAGAATACAAGATTTATGTGCACACTCATCATTATAAATTAGAGGGGACAAGAGGGGAAAGGGGATTAGAGGGGATTAAAAGTGGTAAGACATCCAGTGTCCCCGATGCCCTCACCTACAAGATGTACATCCAGCTGCAGCTTGTAACCCTGCACTTTACAGAGTTGGAACTTGAAATGGATGAATTCCATATCATCTAGGAGTTTGGAGGGGGGGTCGTTGGGATAGATATGACATGAAGAGAGGTGAATTACACCCAAGGTGCAGGACACAGGAAACTAGGTGAGAGTCAGGAGGGGGAATGAGGTTAAATAGCCATTGAAGAGTACTCTTGTGTCCATCCCACACAACAACAGGTGGACCACTTTAGAAACTGTTGGGCGGAGTACTGACAGAGGAAAGTCAAAGGGGTGATAGGGGATTCGTTAGTGAGGGGAACAGAATAAGAGGGGACTAATATCCTGGTGATAAGGCTTGTTAGTGTTAGTGTGGGGAGAGTGTGATGTGGTTAAAATAAGTTGCAGGGGATTTGGGAGATAGAATGACAGAACAGATAGTGGGGAGGGTGAATTTAATTGAATTGACTTTATTACATACATCCTTCCTATACATGAGGAGTAGAAATCTTTACATTACATCTCCATCTAAATGTGCAATGTGTAATTTATAATAAATAGTTAGTACATAGGACAGTCAATATAACATAGAAATGCAATTGTATCAGCATGAATTAATCAGTCTGATGGCCTGATAGAAGATGATGTCCGGGAGCCTGTTGGTCCTTTTGCTGTGGTACCGTTTCCTGGATGGTAGCAGCAGGAACAGTTTGTCGTTGTGGTGAATTGGGTGGCCAAAATCCTTTGGGCCCTTTCTCACACAGAGGGTTATGCTTCTGTGGATTGCTCTGCCTCAGAAGGCAGCGGAGGCCAATTCTCTGGATTCTTTCAAAAAAGAGTTAGATAGAGCTCTTAAAGATAGCAGAGTGAAGGGATATGGGGAGAAGGCAGGAAAAGGGTACTGATTGCGGATGATCAGCCATGATCACAGTGAATGGTGGTGCTGGCTTGAAGGGCTGAATGGCCTACTCCTGCACCTATTGTCTATTGTCTACACACCTATCTCTGTAAATGTCCTGAATAGTGGGAAGTTCACATCTACAGATGTGCTGGGCTGTCTGCACCACTCTCTGCAGGTTCCTGTGATTAAGGGAAGTACAGTTCCCATACCAGGCAGTGATGCAGCCAGTCAGGATGCTCTCAATTGTGTTCCTGTACAAAGTTCTTAGGATTTGTGGCCCCATCCCAGACTTCTTCAACCGTCTGAGGTGAAAGAGGTGCTGTTGTGCTCTTTTCACAACACAGCTGGTATGTACAGACCATGTGAGATCCTCAGAGATGTTTATGCCAAGGAACTTAAAGCTGTTCACCATCTCAACCCCAGATCCATTGATGTCATTCGAGGTTAGCCTGTCTCCATTCCTCCTGTCATCCACAATCAGCTCCTTTGTTTTTTTCAGATCAGATTCAACTTTATTGTCATTGTGCCAAGTACAGATACAAAGCGAATGAAATGCAGTTAGCATCTGAACAGAGATGCAAAGAATAGTGTTATTTACAAAATAACTGAGAATAAAAAGTAAGTACTACAGCACACAAATATAAAAGTACTGAGACAGTACAATACGGATGCAATACTGCTTAGCGCTGTGATGTGAGGTTCAGCATCAGGGAAGAAGCTCTTCCTGTGCCTGCTGGTGTGGAAGCGGAGGCTCCTGTAGCACCTACTGGATGAGAGGAGAGTAAAAAGTCCATGGTTAGGGTGAGATGCATCCTTGATAATGTGTTTCGCCCTGCCCAGCCAGCGTTTATGGTAGATGTTCTCAATGGTGGACAATTAGGTGCCGATAATCCGCTGGGCAGTTTTCACCACACAGTGGAGTGCTTTGTGGTCCGAAAGGGGACAATTGCCATACCACACTGAGATGCAGTTGGTGAGTATGCTCTCAATGGTACACCGGTAAAAGTCGGTCATATCCTGGGACAGAGGTGAGCTTTATTGATGCTCTGCAGGAATTAAAGGCGCCGTTGCAACTTTTTGATCAGGATGGAAGAGCTCAGGGACCAGGTGAGATACTCGAAAATGTGGACACCAAGGAATTTGAAGCTTGATACATGCTCCACTACTGTTCCGTTGATGGAGATTGGGAGTGTGGCTCCTAGCATGCCTGAAGTCCACAATGATCTCCTTGGTCTTCTGGGTGTTAAGGGCCAGATTGTTGTCGGCACACCACGCAGCCAGGTGCTGGACCTCGTCCCTGTAGGCTGTCTCGTCATCCCCTCTGATCAGGCCAACCACCATGGTGGCCTCTGCGAACTTGATTATGGAGTTAGAACCATGTACAGGAATGCAGTCATAGGTGAAAAGGGAGTACAGAAGAGGGCTCAGCACACAGCCTTGAGGCACGCCGGTGTTCAGGGTGAGAGTGGAGGAGGAGAGGTTGTCTAACTTAACTGATTGGGGTCTGTTCGTCAGACAGTCCAAGGTCCAATTGCAGAGGGATGAGCTGATACCAAGCTGGCCAAGTTTGGTGATCAGCTTGAAGGGGCTTACAGAATTGAATGCTGAACTAAAGTCAATGAACCTCATTCTGACGTAAGAGTTGGGGCTGTCCAGGTGGGTCAGGGCAGAGTGAAGTGCCGTGGAGATGGTGTCCTCTGTTGACCTGCTGGTGTGATAGGAAAATTGATGGGGGTCCAGGGTAGTGGGCAGACAGGATTTCAGATGTGATAGAACCAGTCTCTCAAAGCACTTTGCAATGATGGGGGTGAGTGCAACTGGCCGGAAATCATTCAGGCTCGTGGCAGTAGAATGCTTTGGCACTGGCACGATGGTGGTGATCTTGAAGCTTATGGGGACAACACCCTGGGCCAGTGACAGATTAAAAATGTCTGTGAAGACCCTGGCCAACGGCCCTGCACAGACTCTGAGCACATGGTCAGGTATTCCATCCGGACCAGCTGCCTTCCGTACATTCACCCTGCTCAGGGTGGCACAAACATCGGAGGTGGAAAGTGAGAGAGACAGTTCACCAGGTGGGAGATCCGCTTTGAGGGTGACCTCCTTGTTCCCTCGATCAGAGCGAATGTAGAAGTAATTGAGCTCATCAGGGAGGGTAGCAGAGCTGGAAGGGGGCACAGTACTAGGAGGTTTGAAGTCTGTAATGACCTGTATGCTATGCCACATGGGCCGAGGGTCTGAGGAGTTGAAATGCTCCTCGATTCTCTGTTTGTATATGTGTTTAGCCTGAGAGATTCCCCTCCTCAGGTTGGCCCTGGCTGAGCTGTAAGCCTCCCAGTCTCCAGACCTGAGGGCTGAATCTATGGCTTTGAGTGGGAGGTGAACCTCTCTGTTCATCCATGGTTTCTGACTGGGGAAAACTTTTATTTGTTTTCGTGATGTCTCTCTATCTACACACTTGTTGATGTGCTCAAGGACAGAGTTGGTTTATAAATCAATGTTAATCTGAGAGTCTGTGGTGGCATGGGCAGCAAACGTGCTCCAGTCTGTGTGCTGGAATTGGTGCTGAAAAGCAGAGTCAGCCCCCTCCAGCCAGATCTTAATAGTCTTCATTGTGGGTTTCACACGTTTAATGACTGGGCTATACTTGGGAAACAGATACAATGAAAGATGGTCGGACCATCCCAGGTGGGGGAGGGTAGTGAGTTTGTAAGCGTCAGCCACATTTGTGTAGACATTGTCTAAGGTTTTATTCCACGTGGTGGTGCATAATACATTTTGGTAAAATCTTGGAAGCACGGTACGTAGGTTACTATGATTAAAGTCTCCAGCGACAGTCAAAGCTCCATCTGGATGCAATGTCTGCAGCTTGCTAATAGCAGCACTGAGGTCTTTCATGGCTACTTTAGCATTAGCATCCAGTGGAACATAAACTGCGACAGCAATGATGCATGTTTTGTGACAATGAGGGGAGGTTGTTTTCTTGACACCAGTCAGATGTTGTTCAGACACCAGATACAGTCAGCAATCAAATGGTTGAGCATGGAGCCCTCTCCTCCCCAACCTCCCGCCACCTTCTTTATGGGGTCTCTGCCCCTACCCTCTTCAGTCCTGACGAATGGTTATGGCCGGAAACGTTAACTGATCATTTCCACGGATGCGGCCCGACCTGCTGAGTACCTCCAGTGTGTTGTGAATGGTGCGATGAATGTGCTGTGCTGTGTATATCACAATGCAAGAAGCATCGCAGGAAAGCCAGATGAGCTCAGGACAGGGAATTATGATATTGTAGCCATTATTGGGACTTGGTTGCACCCAACATCTGAGGGATTTGGAGGAACAAATTCATAGAGAGATCGCAGACCATGCCAAGAAACAAAAGTTGATTCAGTAAGTGATTTTAACTTTCCATGTATTGACTGTGAATCCCATACTGTAAAAGGACTAGATGGGGTGTAGTTTGTCAAATGTGCCCTTGATCAGTACGTAGAATTCCCGATGTAGAAGTGTGCAATGATCTGTTAGGAAATGATACGGGGCTGGTGACAGAAATTAGTGATCATAATGCCATGAAAATCAAAGTAAATATGAAAAAAGAGAGGTCTGGGCCATGGGTTGAGATTCTAAATTGGAGAAATTTAATGGTATCAGAAAGGATCTAACAAGTGTGGTTTGGGACAGGCTGTTTCCTGGCAAAGGAGGACTTGGTAAGTGGGAGGCCTTCAGAAGTGAAATTTTGAGGGTGTAGGGATTGTATGTGCCTGCCAAAATAAAAGTTGAAAGGTAACTGGTGCAGGGTACCTTGGTTTTCAAGAGATATTGAGGCCCCGGATATTTTGTTCCTCTAAATGCCTGACTGTTGGGTGCTACCAAGACTCACTAATGACTACAATATCATAATTCCACCGCCTGAGCCCATCTGACTTTTTTTTTAGTCATCATCTGTTGGTTTCTAAAAGCTTCCCAATCGTTTTTGCTCTTTTGTTTGCCCTCTCTTTGGCTTTTATGTTGGCTTTGGCTTCTCATTTCATCCACAGTTGTGTCCTCCTGCGTTTCCAATGCTTCCACTTCTTTGGGATGTATCGATCACTCAGCTCCCGAATTGCTCCCAGAAGCTCCAGCCATTGTTGCTCCATTGTCACTCCTACCTTTTCCCTTCCAACCAAGTTTGGCCAGCTTCTCTGTCATAGAAAAATGGAGAAGTTCAGTACAGAAACAGGCTATTTGGCCCATCTAGTCAATGCTGGAAAAAAAAAGGTCTCTACACAACTACCTGCACTGGAACTTTCACCTTCAGACCCCTACCATCCAGGCTCCCATCCAAACTTCTTTTAAATGGTGAAACCGAGCTCATATTCACCACTTGTGTTGACATCTCATTCCACACTCTCACGACCATTTCAGTAAAGAGCTTTTCCAAATGTTCCCATTAAATTTTCACCTTCTCCATTTAACCATGACCTCTGGTTGTCATCCCACCCAACCTCAGTGGAAAAAGCTGCTTGCATTTACCCTTATCTATACCGTCATAATTTTGTATACTTCTAACAAATCCTCAAAGCAATGTATAATTTCCTTGTTTATGTTTAGAGCCTTTTTTAGGTGTATAAAATGATGAGGTGCATTGATCATGTGGATAGCCAGAGGATTCTTTCCCAGGGCTGAAATGGCTAACACGAGGTTGTTAGTTTTGAGTTGCTTGGAAATAGATACTAAGGGGATGTCAGGGGTAAGTTTTTTACACACAGTGGTGGGTGTGTGGAATGCACTGCCGGCTATTTGTGTGAGGTTGTATCAGCTACTGTGGGGCCAGGGACCCATGCAGCTCATTGGGAACAGGGAATAATAACAATGGAGAGAGTCAGACTGAACCAGGTCACAGATTGGAGATGGCATAAGTATCCCATTCTTATAGAGACAGGAACAGTATCAAAGAATATGTTGGTCATTCCAGATACCAGCACTGTGCCCAGTTAGAAGATGATTTCTCTCTCCAACTTGGGTTGAACTTCACTGTAACAATGTGATGCCAGATCACACGTTGACAACTCAAGTGATCTAATCTGAAATATTGTCCTACGCCCATTGATGGATTTTGTAAATATTTTTACAGGTTAAAAATGACAAGGAATTTGTCTATGGGAATCTCAAACACAACACGCCAGTTTTGCTGTCTCTATCCAGATATTTAAGAAGAGGAGCAAGGGATTCACTCGGTCATCTGACCGAATGGCTCACCAGCGAGTTCACACCGGGGAGAGGCCGTTCACCTGCTCGGACTGTGGGAAAGGATTCACTAAATCACCTCACCTACAGAGGCACCAGTCAGTTCACAATGGGGAGCGGCCGTTCACCTGCTCGGACTGTGGGAAGGGATTCACTGAATCATATAACCTACTGATACACTTGTCAGTTCACACTGGCGAGATGGCGTTCACGTGCTCAGACTGCAGGAAGGGATTCACTTGCTCATCCCTACTGAAGGTGCATCAGCGAGTTCACACTGGAGAGAGGCCGTTCACCTGCTCTGACTGTGGGAAGGGATTCACTTCATCCTCTGTTCTACAGAGACACCAGCGAGTTCACACTGGGGAGAGGCCGTTCACCTGCTCAGTGTGTGGGAAGGGATTCACTCGATCATCCCACCTACAAGCACACTTGTCTGTTCACACTGGGGAGGGGCCGTTCACCTGCTCAGTGTGTGGGAAGGGATTCACTTGCTCATCCCACCTGAAGGTACATCAGCGAGTTCACACTGGGGAGAGGCCGTTCACCTGCTCAGACTGTGGGAAAGGATTCACTCAATCATCCCAACTGAAAGTACATCAGCGAGTTCACACTGGGGAGAGGCCGTTCATCTGCTCAGACTGTGGGAAAGGATTCACTCGATCATCCCAACTGAAGATACATCAGCAAGTTCACACTGGGGAGTGGCTGTTCAACTGCTCAAACTGCGGGAAGGGATTCACTCAGTCATCTGAACTGAAGGTACACCAGCGAGTTCACACTGGAGGGAGTCTGTTCACTTGCTCAGTGTGTGGGAAGGGATTCACTCGGTCATCCAACCTACTGACACATCAGTCAGTTCACACTGGGGAGAGGCCATTCACCTGCTCGGACTGTGGGACAGGATTCACTTGCTCATCCCACCTGAAGGTACATCAGCGAGTTCACACTGGGGAGAGGCCGTTCACCTGCTCTGACTGTGGGAAGGGATTCACTTGCTCATCTGCACTGAAGGTACATCAGCGAGTTCACACTGGGGAGAGGCCGTTCAGCTGCTTGGACTGTGGAAAGGGATTCACTCAGTCATCTGCCCTAATGGCTCACCAGCGAGTTCACAGTGGCGAGCGGCCCTTCACCTGCTCAGACTGTGGGAAGGGATTCACTCAGTTGTCTCATCTACAGAGACACCAGCGTGTTCACACAGGGGAGAGGTCATTCAACTGCTCAGTGTGTGGGAAGAGATTCACTCGGTCATCCAACCTACAGAAACACCAGCGAGTTCACACTGGGTAGAGGCCGATCTCCTTCTCACACTTTGGGAAGAGATTCTCTCAGCCATCGCCACCAAATGTCCATCATTGAGTTCACACTGGGGAGAAGCCGTTCACCTGCTGTGAACGTGTGAAGCGATTCGCTCAGTCATCTAACCATATGTAACTCTCTCTTCAGCTAGCAGCTTAATAGAGGGGGTGATAGCCCCCCAGCCCGGCCAAACTTAAGAAATCTCGTTTGAGTGGATGCTGTGCGATGTGTCCCCTGTTACAAATCAGTACCCCGAAATAACAAACGGTACATAATATGCGATTAAACGATTGGGCTTTGTAGTTATTACTTTGACTATAGGGTTAGTAAAGAAAAAGTAAAGGAAAATGGCCCACTCTCTCCATTCATGTCTTCTCATCTCTCCCCAGCAAAAGACCACAAAAATCTCTCTTCCAGACTCACAAGAAAGAATAACATTTCTCTCATTGGATAGCCCTGCACTTCAAAACCCTGTTGTCTCTAGTCGTAACATAAACATTGCTGCTACAGAGAAACCGTTACCTCAGTAGTGATAGATTACAGAGAGGCCATTACATTAACACTGAAAACTCACAGCATGTTACAGTTCTGACACACTACTGGGTTCACAATAGATAATAGGTGCAGTAGTAGGCTATTTGGCTCTTCGAGCCAGCACTGCCATTCACTGGGATCATGGCTGATCATCCACAATCAGTACCCCGTTCCTGCCTTATCCCCATAACCTTTGACTCCGCTATCTTTAAAAGCTCTATCCATCTCTTTCTTGAAAGCATCCAGAGACTTGGCCTCCACAGCCTTCTGGTGCAGTGCATTCCATATATCCACCACTCTCTGGGTGAAAAAATGTTTCCTCAACTCCATTCTAAATGGCTTACCCCTTATTCTTAAACTGTGGCCTCTGGTTCTGGACTCACCCATCAGTGGGAACATGCTTCCTGCCTCCAGCGTGTCCAATCCCTTAATAAGCTTATATGTTTCAATAAGATCCCCTCTCAGCCTTCTAAATTCCAGTGTATACAAGCTCAGTTGCTCCAATCTGTCGACATATGACAGTCCCGCCATCCCGGGAATCAACCTTGTGAACTTGCGCTGCACTCCTTCAATAGCAAGAATGTCCTTCCTCAAATTTGGAGACCAAAATTGCACACAGTACTCCAGGTGTGGTCTCACCAGTGCCCTGTACAGCTGCAGAAGGACTTCTTTGCTCCTATACTCATTTCCCCTTGTTATGAAGGCCAGCATGCCATTAGCTTTCTTCACTGCCTGCTTGCTTTCAGTGACTGATGTACAAGAACACCTGGATCTCATTGTACTTCCCCTTTTCTTAAATTGATTCCATTTAGATAATAATCTGCCTTCCTGTTCTTACCACCAAAGTGGATAACCTCACATTTATCCATATTAAACTGCATCTGCCATGCATCCGCCCACCCACCCAGCCTGTCAAAGTCACCCTGCATTCTCATAACATCCTCCTCACATTTCACACTGCCACCCAGCTTTGTGTCATTGGCAAATTTGCTAATGTTACTTTTAATCCGTTCATCTAAATCATTAATATACATTGTAAACAGCTGCGGTCCCAGCTCTGAACGTTGTGGAACCCCACTGGTCACCGCCTGCCATTCCGAAAGGGACCCGTTAATCGCTACTCTTTGTTTTCTGTCAGCCAGCCAATTTTCAATCCATGTCAGTACTCTGCCCCCAATACCATGTGCCCTAATTTTGCCCACTAATCTCCTATGTGGGACTTCATCAAGGGCTTTCTGAAGGTCCAGGTACACTATATCCACTGGCTCTCCCTCGTCCATTTTCATACTTACATCCTCAAAAAATTCCGGAAGATTAGCCAAGCACGATTTCTGCACTGGGGAGAAAGTTTCAATAAGCTGCAGGCTGGATATTTGTCCATCACCGTTGCTGAATGCAATTTCGAGAGTGACTGTCGGTGCTGAACTCTGCAATTATTGCTGTTGCTCACCAGACCCAGTTCTGCACCCTGGTCACTGAGCATGGGAGGAGGTTCTTCTGCTGCATATTCACCTTTATTGGGACTGGAGTTTAACGTGGACTGGAGTGGAGAGCGGCCAGTGAAGGAGTGGAGCTTTGAGGCTTTGGCTCGAGAGATTTCAGCGAGCAGAGGCAGAGGATGAGCTTGCTCCCAGTGAGGTAAGGCCGGGAAAGTTTATTTAATTAATTAACCTAGGAGTTAGTAATGGAGGCAGTAGATAGGGCAGTCCAGTGCTCCGATTGTAGGATGTGGGAAGTCAGGGACAGCACAATTGTCTCCGATGTCTACACCTGCAGAAGGTGCATCCAGCTGCAGCTCCTGTCAAATCGGTTCATTTGGGGGGCAGAGGCAGTAATAGATCAGAGTTTCAGGGAGACAGTCACCCCTAAAAGTCAGGAGACAGGTAAATGGGTGACTGTCAGGAGAGGGAAGGGGAATAGACAGAAAGAGCAGAGCACCCCTGTGGTCGTTCCCATCAACAATAAGTATACTGTTTTGGATACTGTTGGTGGGGACGACCTACACTTACCAGGGACAAATTGTAGTGGTCACGTCTCTGGCACCGAGACTGGACCCTCAGCTCAGAAAGGAAGGAGTGAAAAGAGGAGAGCAGTAGTGATAGGGGATTCGATAGTTAAGGGGACAGTTAAGAGGTTTTGTGGGAAAGATATAGAATCCCAGTCTGTTCCCTTCCTGGTGCCAGGGTCCGCGATATCTCCGATGGAGTTCTCGGTATTCTCAGAAGAGAGGGTGAGCAGCCAGATGTCCTGGTCCACGTGGGGACCAATGACATAGATGGGAGTACGGATGAGGTCCTGAAGAAGGAATAAAGGGAGTTAGGGGAAAAAAGTGAAAAAGCAGGACCGCAAGGGTGCTAATTTCAGGATTGCTGCCGGTGCCACGAGACAGAGAGGGTAGGAACAGGAAGTCATGGCAGTTGAATGCGTGGCTGAAGAGTTGGTGCAGGGGGCAGGGGTTCAGATTTCTGGATCATTGGGATCTCCTCTGGGGAAGGTCTGACCTGTACAACAAGGACAGGCTGCACCTGAACTGGAAAGGGACCAATACCCTGGTGGGCAGGTTTGTTAGAGCTGTTGGGGAGGGTTTAAACTAGTTTGTCAGGGGGGTGGGAATCAGAATGTGAGTGCAGAGATGAGGGTAGAAGGACAAGGGCACGATGCTGTGTGTTCTGAGTTGCTGAGGAAGGACAGGCAGGGGACAAAACATACATGTAGCCAGTTCGAGGGGTTGAAGTGTGTCTATTTCAATGCCAGGAGTATTAGGAATAAAGGGGATGAACTTCGAGAATGGATCAGTACGTGGAACTACGATGTTGTGGCCGTTACTGAAACTTGGCTGGAGGAAGGGCAGGATTAGCTGATGCAGGTACCGGGGTTTAGGTGTTTTACAAGGATTAGGATGGGAGGTAGAAAAGTGGGGGAGTAGCATTACTGGTCAGGGATAGTATCATGGCTATAGAAAGGGAGGACGCTGCAGAGGGAGTGTCCACTGAGTCGGTGTGGGTGGTAGTCAGAAATAGGAAGTGATCAATCACTGTGCCGGGAGTAGTCTATAGGCCCCCAAATAGCCCTCGGGACACTGAGGAGCAGATAAGCAGGCAGATTTTAGAATGGTGCAGGAAATACAGGGTTGCAGTTATGGGTGATTTCAACTTCCCTCATATTGACTGGCACCTCTTGACTGCAAGGGGGATAGATGGGGCTAAATTTGTCAGGTGCTTTCAAGAAGGATTCCTGACACAGTATGTGACCGGCCGATGAGAGGACAGGCCATACTGGATCTAGTTCTGGGTAATGAACCTGGTCAGGTGGCAGACATCTTGGTGGGGGAGCATTTTGGTGAGAGTGACCACAACTCCCTTAGCTTCAGTATAGCTATGGAAAAGGATAAAAACAGACAAAATGGGAAAGTGCTTAACTGGGGAAGGGCTAACTATGAAGGGATGAGGCAGGAATTAGCGAGAGTAAATTGGAAACAGATTTTCAAAGCTGAAAGCACAGAAGTAATGTGGAGGAACGTTAGGGACCACTTGTGCTGGGTTCAGGATAGGTTTGTCCCACTGAGGCAAGGAAAAAATGGTAGGAAAAGGGAACCGTGGCTGACGAAACATATGAGGCAACTTGCCTAGATGAGGAAGGAAGCATATGTTAGATATAAGAAGCAGTCAGAGCCCTGTTCATCGCTTTTCGATTGCTCCTACCCTGTTTACTTAATTGTCTCCTACCAGTCTTTTTTTTTTTGAAACCTTATTATAATACTTCAATACTGCTTTACTATGGCTGGGAAAAGAACCAAAGCATTTGCAAAAGAAAGAGAAACAGAAGATGAATCCCCAGTCACTTTGGATTCAATCAGTGACTTCCTTAAACAGCAAAAGTAGGAATTCTCTGAGGAGTTTCAGCGGATCAATGGCAAATTGGATACAATTCAGCAAACTTTATTAGATCATGAGAACCAAATTCAGGAGAATACTGTGAAGCTAATGACACTTGAAGAGGACGTTGAAGATACAATTAAACTCTGCAAGGAGTTATCCTTATCCAGTGATAAAATGCTGAAAAGGATCATCAGTCTCGAAAACAGAAACAGGAGAAATAACTTGTGAATCCTGGGTCTTGAAGAATCAATTGAAGGCGCTGACCCTACGAAGTTTTTTGCAAACTTTCTGAAGCAGCTTTTCCCTGCTTTATTCACTTCGGAGCCGAAGCTCAATCGAGCTTCTCGCTCTCCGACTTTGAAGCCATTGTCCTTGGCGGTGAAACCCAGATCAGTCAGACTAGCCTTTCATGAATTTCATGTTAAGGACCTTTTAATTCGTCATACCCGGAGACAAGGAATGATCGATTTCCAAAATTACAAGGTTAGATTTGTGGAAGACTATTCACCTGAAGTTTTGGCTGATCGTATGAAATATAAAGAAGTTATGTTGGAATTTTATAATAAAGGATATAAACCACCCCTTCAGTTCCCCGCACGTCTGCGTATTGTTTTGAAGAACGGATTGCGAAAAAGAATAAATTCAGTTGAAGATGCAAAAGAGTTTCTGAAGGATGAAGTCTAAAACTGTTATACTTCTTATTTGATCAAGTTTTTTTTCTTCTGTTAATATGAATTTGAAATAAGGTTTCATTAAGCTTACGTTTTGGCTGTTCATATATTGTCTTTTGTTAGATTTTTTTTTGATACTACTTTATTTTATCCCGTTTTGAGGCTTTATTTTAATACAGCTTTCTTTGAATTTGTTTAAAGTGATCCTTTCGTATTTCCGAATACCAAGTTATTTTACTTTTTATGTTGTGTCTTGGTAGGGGCATAATGACCTTGCAGGACTGGAGTTTTTTCTGTCAACAGGATTTTTTGGGGCCGGTACTTAGTTCTTAGCTCACTGACTGTCTATTGGTCAGCTTTCTCGCTTTGGGTAGGGGAGGGGGTAGGGCCTATTTCTCTCTGGGAGCTGTGTTGGGTTGAATATATGATTGTTTGTTTGACCACTTTACTTTACAGTTTGCTTTCTTGTTTTAATAACTTAATGGCCAGATCTTTTAATTACATGTTGATTGGTATTTAAAATGTTTCAAAATTTTAACCTGTTTAGTTTGAATGTGAAAGGGCTGAATCACCCCACCAAAAGGAACAAAGTGTTTGCTTATATTAAAAAATTAAAAGCACCTTTTTTTTTACAAGAAATGCGCATACGCAGCTGTGATAGCTTATGTTTTTCTTTACTAGGTGGAAGAATATGAATTCCACTCTTCGTTTAATGCAAAATCATGTGGAGTTTCGATTTTTGTAGATAATACAGTTTCCTTTATTCAGCATAAAGTTGTTTTGGACCCTAATTGTCGATTTGTTATTGTATCAGAGTTTAGACAGTGAATCGATTGTTTTTGCTAATGTATATGCCCCCAACATAGATGATCCAGGATTTTTTGAAAGTCTATTTTCATTTTTGCGAGGTTTGTGTACTTACTCCCCTGTGATAGGAGGAGATTTTAATTGCTGGTTACATCCAGTATTAGATCGCTCATCTATTAAAGCAGACACACTTAATAAATCAGCTTTGCTTATCCAATCTTTTCCAACTAAACGTGGTATAGTTGATGCTTGGCGTTTTCTCTATCTGACAGACAAGGAGTATTCATTTTTCTCTCATGTCTATCACTCTTATACCAGGATTGACTAGTTCTTTTTATTGATAGTCAAATAATTCCATTATTTCGATCAATTGAATATAAAGAGATTGTTATCTTTGACCACTCTCCTGTAATTCTGTCTTTAAATCTTTCTGGTCCTATCCCCATGAGTAGATTTTGGCAATTTAGTTTAACTCTGTGTCCGATGAGTATTTTCTTAAATTTATGGAGAATCAAATTGCTCTTTTTTTTTTGAAGAAAATACGTTGGAAGAGACGTTTAGCCTTATTATATGGGATACTTTTAAAGCATACATCTGGGGTCAAATTGTCTTAGAAAACATAGAAAATAGGTGCAGGAGTAGGCCATTCGGCCCTTCGAGCCTGCATCGCCATTTATTATGATCATTGCTGATCATCCAACTCAGAACCCCGCCCCAGCCTTCCCTCCATACCCTCTGATCCCCCTAGCCACAAGGGCCATATCTAACTCCCTCTTAAATATAGCCAATGAACTGGTCTCAACTGTTTCCTGTGGCAGAGAATTCCACAGATTAACCACTCTCTGTGTGAAGAAGTTTTTCCTAATCTCAGTCCTAAAACGCTTTGCCTTTATCATCAAATTGTGACCCCTCGTTCTGGACTTCCCCAACATCGGGAACAATCTTCCTGCATCTAGCCTGTCCAATCCCTTTAGGATTTTATACGTTTCAATCAGATCCCCCCTCAATCTTCTAAATTCCAACGAGTACAAGCCTAGTTCATCCAGTCTTTCTTCATATGAAAGTCCTGCCATCCCAGGAATCAATCTGGTGAACCTTCTTTGTACTCCCTCTATGGCAAGGATGTCTTTCCTCAGATTAGAGGACCAAAACTGCACACAATACTCCAGGTGTGGTCTCACCAAGGCCTTGTACAACTGCAGTTGTATCTCCCTGCTCCTGTACTCGAGTCCTCTCGCTATAAATGCCAGCATACCATTCGCCTCTTTCACCGCCTGCTGTACCTGCATGCCCACTTTCAATGACTGGTGTATAATGACACCCAGGTCTCGTTGCACCTCCCCTTTTCCTAATCGGCCACCATTCAGATAATAATCTGTTTTCCTATTTTTGCCACCAAAGTGGATAACTTCATATTTATCCACATTAAATTGCATCTGCCATGAATTTGCCCACTCACCCAACCTATCCAAGTCACCCTGCATCCTCTTAGCATCCTCCTCACAGCTAACACTGCCGCCCAGCTTCGTGTCATTCGCAAACTTGGAGATGCTGCATTTAATTCCCCCATCCAAGTCATTAATATATATTGTAAACAACTGGGGTCCCAGCACTGAGCCTTGCTGTACCCCACTAGTCACTGCCTGCCATTCTGAAAAGGTCCCGTTTATTCCCACTCTTTGCTTGCTGTCTGCTAACCAATTCTCTATCCACATCAATACCTTACCCCCAATACCGTGTGCTTTAAGTTTGCACACTAATCTCCTGTGTGGGACCTTGTCAAAAGCCTTTTGAAAATCCAAATATACCACATCCACTGGTTCTCCCCTATCTACTCTACTAGTTACATCCTCAAAAAATTCTATGAGATTCGTCAGACATGATTTTCCTTTCACAAATCCATGCTTTGTCCGATCATTTCACCGCTTTCCAAATGTGCTGTTATCACATCCTTGATAACTGACTCCAGCAGTTTCCCCACCACCGACGTTAGGCTAACCGGTCTATAATTCCCCG
Source organism: Mobula birostris (assembly GCF_030028105.1). Lineage (NCBI taxonomy): Eukaryota > Metazoa > Chordata > Chondrichthyes > Myliobatiformes > Myliobatidae > Mobula > Mobula birostris. Next base: position 12,028,173 of record NC_092382.1, read on the forward strand.
GTTTCTCTCTCCCTCCTTTTTTAAAAAGTGGGGTTACATTAGCCACCCTCCAATCCTCAGGGACTAGTCCAGAATCTAACAAGTTTTGAAAAGTTATCACTTATACTGTAAACATCATTTAAAAAAGCTAACAAAGAAAGAAATGAATTAGCCAATCAGTTAAAGCAACTGGACCATAAATATGCTTCAGTACCTGATCCTGAAACATATAAGAGACGTATTGAAACTAAAACTAAACATGATCTGCTTTTAATGTATCCAATTGAAAGCCAACTTTTAAAAGATAGAAGTCAACTTTATATTCACGGAGATAAAACTGGTAAGCTACTGGCTAATCAATTGAAGCCATTTTCAGCCATGTGGCAAATTAAAGAAATACATAAAATTAGTGGGGACATGACAACTGACCACCTTGAAATTAATGACACTTTTAGGGAATTTATTTCTAAATTGTATAGTTCTGACTCTGTTAATGATAATATTGTAAAGTATATTTTTTTAGATCAATTAAATATTCCTAATCTTTCGTTAGATGATCGTAGGCAATTGGATCAGCCCTCTTCCCAGGAGGAAATTGCTCAGGCTATTTGAGAATTGCATTCTGGGAAATCCCCAGGACCCGGTGGATTCTCTGGAGAGTATAAGGCTTTTTCCTCCTTGCTTATACAACACTATATTCTACCCTTACTGATTCCTTTAAGGTAGGAAGACTACAGCAGTCTTTTTTACCAAGTTTTAATTTAGCTCATTCTCAAAAAGAATAAGAATCCTACTGAACGTTCTTCGTATAGACTTATCTCTTTACTCAATTTTGGCTCACGGACTTGAAAATATTATGTCTTCTATAGTTTTGAATGTTCAGACAGGATTTATTAAAAATCGATATTTCCATTTGTTGTATGTTATATACTCTCCATCTAAGGAAATAACAGTGTGTGATATTGTCGGATGCAGAGAAGGCTTTTGACAGATTTGAATGGAACTTCCCATTTACATCCTTAGAAAAATTTAATTTTGGACCTAATTTTATTCATTAGGTTAAATTACTTTATTTATCTCCCTCCGCTCAGATTCTTACTAATTTTCAGAATTCTAAACCCTTTAAACTCCAACGTGGAACTAGACAAGGTTGCCCCTTGAGCCCCCTGGTTTTTGATTTGGTATTAGAACCCTTAGCAATTGCTTTTCGAGAGTCAAAAGAGATCACTGGTATTCTAAGGAGAGGTACTATTCATAAAGTGTCGAAGTATGCTGATGACTTATTGCTTTTTATATCTAATGTTACAATCTCTTTACCATTTGTGTTCCGTTTACTGACTAATTTTAGTCAAATTAAAGCTACAGAAGAGTGAACTGTTTCCTTTAACAATTTCATACCAACTGATAGTAACCTTTTAAAATTTTAGGAGAATGATTTACATATTTGGGAGTAACAATTAATAAGAATTCTGAAGATTTATTTAAGGAAATTTTTAAAAGTATTTTGAATTATGTTAAAAAAACACTCTCTAATTGCTCGTCTCTCTCTTTATCACTGATTGGCTGAATCAATTCTATTAAAATGAATATCTTACCTAAATTTATATACCTTTCTCAAGCTGTGCCTGTTTTTATTCCTAAATCTTTTTTTGACTCTTTGGATTCAATTCCTTCTTCCTATATATGGAAGAATTAAAAAAATAACCTCATATAAATAAAGCTCACCTTCAAAAAACCAAACAGAATGGAGGATTTGCCCTACCCAATTTTAGCTTATATTACTGGGCAGTTAATATACGTAATATTGCGTTCTGGTTATATTACATTAACCATGAGAATTGCCCTATATGGGTTTCTTTGGAAGTCAACTCTGTTATAAAACTTCCCATTATTTCTTTACTTGGATCCTTGCTTCCTTTACCTTTAAATAAATTAATTTACAATGTGGCGGTTAAACATACATTGAGGATTTGGTTACAGTTTAGAAAACATTTTGGTTTATTGATATTCTCCCTCTCAAGTCCCATATTTTCTGTTTGTTTTTTTTCAAACCATCTTTAATTTAGATTAGATTAGATAATGAGAACACTCAGTCCTCGTTTACTGTCATTAGAAATGCATGCATACATTAAGAAATGATGCAATGTTCCTCCAGAGTGATATCACAGAAAAACAGGACAAACCAAAGACTAACACTGACAGAACCACGTAATTATGACATATAGTTACAGCAGTAAAAATCAAAACCATAATTTGATAAAGAACAGACCATGGGCATGGTAAAAAAAAAAACAAGTCTCGAAATCCCGAGTCGATCGACTCCCGAGTCCCCGATAGCAGGCGTCAAAGGGAGAAACTCCCTGCCATAAACCTCCAGGCACCGACTACTGCCAGTGCATTGGAAACACCCGATCACAGCCGACACTGAGTCCATTTATCCAAAAACTTCGAGCCTCCCGACTGCCATCCTCTGCGGAGTGCCTTTGACCTCGCCTGGCCGCCGAAACAAGCAAAGCCGAGGATTCGGGGCCTTCTCCGGACATTCCGGACCACACAGTAACAGCGGCAGCGAAGGGGGCATTTCAGAAGTTTCTCCAGATGTTCCTCCGTACTCTCACGTCTATCGCCATCAAATCAGAATTGTGCACGGTCCCCTACTTGACAAATAACAGACAGCACCACTGAAATGGCCGCGTGTGCCATCTTCTCCTCCTCCTCCTTTAGACTCATCTTCTAAAGAATGGGATAGATTCGGTATTAAACGATTTCAGGATTTGTTTAATGGAGGGAATCTCTCTTCTTTTGTGCAACTTCCAACGAAATTTAACCTTTCCGACACTCACTTTTTTCGATACAGATTAGAGATTTTTAAGGTCTCAATTACTTACATTTCTTACAAGTCCAGATAAGAATATATTAGATACAATTTTTAATTTGAAACCCTTTGATAACAGTTCAATATCTTACATTTATGGTCTACTGTCGGGACTGAAAATGGCCTCCTTAGATAAAATTAAAGGAGACTGGGAAAAGGATTTACAGGTTTTCATATCTGATGAGAGCTGGAAGATTATTTTAAAATTGATTAATTCTCCATCATTATGTGCTCATCATTCTTTATTACAATTCAAAGTGGCACATAGAGTTCGTATGTCTAAAGATGAGCACTCTGATTTCTACGTAGATATTTCCCCTTACTGTGATAGATGAGGTAATGGAGTGGCCACACTAATTCATATTGTCCTGGTCATGTCTGAACCTTGAAAAATTCTGGAAAGATGTACTTCAATCTTTTTCTACACTTTTGAATGTCAGCTTTAAGCCCAATCCTTTGACTGCCATGGTTGGTTTTGTTGAGGACAGTGCTACAAAATTGAAGCCATCTAATTTGCGGGTATTGGCCTTTATGTCTCTTATGGCCAGGAGGACGATCTTGCTCAAGTGGAAGGAGGCCGCCCCGCCCACTCATGTTCAATGGCAATCTGACGTTATGTTGTGCCTTCATCTCGAGAAGAATCGTCGTTCGATTTCTGATTCAAAACATGATTTTTTAATGTTATGGGGACCCTTTCTGAATAATCTTCACAATCTTTGAACTGTTATTAAAGTATGGATCTGTGCCATTATTATTATTATTATTATATCATATGGTAAGGTATTTTTCTATTTTCTTCTGTTTTTTCTTTTACCAACCAGCTCATTTTCGGAGTGAGGATAGATTTTTTTAAATAAAATACAATTTTTTTTCTGTTTCATTTCATAATTCAATCTTTTTTTTATACATGATGGCTTTGGAATATGGGACACTATGATCATATTACTCTGATTTAAATGTAATGTAATTCGTATTATTTACTTATATCCTTATGATTTTTGTATTTGTATTCGTGTAATTTATATAATACCAATAAAAATATTGAAAAAGGAAGAATATACCAGAAGAAGGAAGCATGAGGGGCTCATGAGAAATATAGGGTAGTCAGGAAGGAGCTTAAGAAAGGACTGAGGAGAGCTTGAAGAGGGCATGAGAAGGCCTTGTCACGTAGGATTAAGGAGAACCCTAAGGTGTTCCATGCGTATGTGAAGAACAGAAGGATAACAAGAATGAAGGTGGGGCCGCTAAAGGATAAAGAGGTCAACACATGCCTGGAGGCGGAGGAGGTTGGGGAGGCCCTAAATGAATACTTTGCTTCAGTATTCACAAGTGAAAAGGATCTTGATCAGGACAATTTCGAAATAGAACACGCCTGTGTGCTGGACAATGTGGAGATTGAGGAAGAAGAAGTGTTGGACCTTCTTAAAAACATCAAGATTGATAAATCCCCAGGGCCGGACATGATATACCCAGGTTGCTGTGGGAAGTGAGAGAAGAGATCGCTGGAGCAGTAGCTATGATCTTTGAATCCTCTTTGGCTGCAGGGGAGTTGCCGAAGGATTGGAGAATGGCAAATGTAGTTCCCTTGTTTAAAAAAGGTAATAGGGAGAATCCTGGGAACTATAGACTGGTGAGTCTTACGTCGGTGGTCTGCAAACTATTGGAAAGGATTCTCAAGGATCGGATCTACGAGCACTTGGAGAAGTACAGTCTACTCAAGGATAGTCAACATAGCTTTGTGAAGGGAAGGTCATGCCTCACAAGCCTAATTGAGTTTTTTCAAGAGGTAACAAAATAAATTGTTGAGGGTAGGGCGGTAGATGTGGTCTACATGGATCCGAGCAAGGCATTTGACAAGGTCCCTCACGGGAGACTCATCAAGAAAGTCAAGAGGCATTGGATCAGTGGAACCTTGGCTGTTTGGTTAAAAAAATGGCTTACAGGAAGAAAGCAGAGGGTAGTAGTGGAAGGAAAGTATTCTGCCTGGAGGTCGGTGACAAGTGGAGTGACGCAGGGATCTGTCCTGGGACCCCTGCTATTTGTGATTTTATTAAATGACCTGGATGAAGTGGTGGAAGGATGGGTGAGTAAGTTTGCGGATGATATTAAGATTGGAGAAGTTGTGGATGGAGCTGTAGGTTGTCGAAGGTTACAAGAGGATATAGGCAGGATGCAGGGTTGGGCAGAAAAATGGCAGATGGAGTTCAATCCGAATAAGTGTGAGGTGATGCATTTTGGAAGGACAAACCAGAAGGCTGAATACAGTGTTAATCATCAGTTACTTAAGAGTGTGGATGAACAAAGGGGCCTTGGGGTTCAAATCCATACATCCCTCAAGGTCGCTGCACAGGTTGATAGGGTAGTTAAGAAGGCCTATGGGATGCTAGGCTTCATTAACAGGGGGATTGAGTTCAAGAGTAGAGAGGCCATGTTGTAACTCCACAGATCTCTGGTGAGACCACACTTAGAGTATTGTGTTCAATGATGGTCACAATACTCAAAGAAGGAGAGAAGGGAAAGTGGGAGAGAGAGAGAGGGGGAGAGAAGGGAAAGTGGGAGAGAGAGAGGGGGAGAGGGAGAGAGAGAGAGAGAGAGAGAGAGAGACAGAGAGAAAACAGGCTGAGTGGTGGTAGTGAAAGTGAGGGAGGGAGAAACTGAGTTACAGAAATAAGAGGCTGTTGGAGTGTTAGCGAGACAGACTGGGGAGAGATGGGAGGGACGTAGTGGAGGCGAGAAACAAGAAGGGAGAGAGACGGTGGCGACAACCAGTGAGGGGAGAGAATGGCGGGAAATGAGATGGACGTGGGAGAGAACGATGGAGGAGAGAGATTGGAGAGAATAGGGATGGGGAAATAAACCAGGATAGAAACCAGGGATTGAGACGGGGGAGATAAACGAGGAAAGGGATGGGCTCTTTGACATTTCTGCTGATCAGTGAGAAGGAAACGGACAGAGATCGAAAAGGGCTGCTCATTTTAAATGGAGACGTATGGAAGTTGCTGAATTCTAAATCTTCCATGTAAATTCCTTCAGGATCAGTGAAGTGTCTATGTATCTGAGAGTAGGCGGGTGGTTGGGTACATTGAGGTGGAGATAGAGAGGGATGGGAACAGACGCATAGATCAGACACGGCCGTGTTGAATAAACATAATATCATAAGACTTCCTCCTCCTCTCTCTTCTGAATTGATTTCCCTGTAGTCTGAGGGTGTACCCCCAGTCCTGGGCTCTGCATTATGGGAAACGTCCTCTCCACATCCTCTCTATCTTGGCTTCTCAGTATTCAGGAAACCGCGCCCCCCCTCCCCCATTATTCTAAACTCCAGTGGGAACAGGCAAAGAGACACCAAACACCATGAGCTGTGGTCTTGTTAATCAGCGTCAGGTGCAACACCTTGTTCAAGACCATCTGAAAATCCAAACAAACAACACCCACTGCCTTTCTCATTTCACCAAAGAATTCCAACAGATTCGTCTGAGAAGATTTCTCCTGAGGAAAACCATGCTGGCTTTGGCCGTACACGGGAGGATTTAAAAGAACGGTCATGGAACAGAATCACTGCGGACCGGTTTCATATTGACAATACCCGGGGGTGGGGGAGGTGGGTAGGGTTGCCAATGGACAAGAGTTGAGCCAAATACGTTGTTTACAGAGACTACAATGACCATGAAGCCTTGCGCGGGCACCAGTGTGCATGTGTGTACCTGCCGATTTCTTCTAGAAATCGTTTTTGGCGATTCTGTTCGAGGTGGGGGGAAGGGAGGTGTTAATCACGACCGGAATATAGATGATAAGTGGCTAATACACTCAATTTTGTTTCTAAAAGGGTATCTAACAAATTTAATATTAAACACACAGCGCATATTTTCCTTGCATGAATATAGCCACAAGTCAATTGCTGTATCAGGGAAGGACAGGGGAGCTTGAAGTAAGTGTTGAACGAACTTCCAGTAGAAGTGGTAGAGGCAGGTTCGATATAATTTAGAGAAAAATTGGATCGGTGTATGGACAGGAAATGAATGGTCTAGGTCGGTGTTCCATGGTCGGTGGGACTAGGTGAGAATAGCATTCAGCATGGACTAGAAGGGCAGAGATAGCCTGTTTCTGTGCTGTACTTGTTATAGGGTTATATAAGTATGTCAATAGCATCATGACATTTTAAGTAACGCTTGGATATTAAACACACAGCACATATTTTCCCCATATGAACATATAAATCATTGCAACACACCAATATTGCTGAATCAGTGGGAGCCCTGGGCTTGTTTCCCTGCAACCAGATGGTCCCATCGAGGGGTGATGGGACACAGCGATACTTGAACGGGGTTCCTTATGTCCAGTCCATTACGCAATTTGGTTTTCGTTGCATTCATTGCAGAGATATGTTGGAAATGGGAGCAACATTTTCAGTGCTTTCGTGGCTTTCTCAGGATATTCAGCCTTGACTTTGATCCAGAATGCCAGCAGAGATGTTATGTCAAAAATACTTTGCAGCCCATCATCATTTGCAAGCTCGAGGAGTTGATCTCCTTCCCACGCTGACATGGATGACGCGCAGGTAATGACCTCATGTGCGTTCAAGCTCAACAGTGCGTGACAGGGAATGAGGAAAGGTGCAGCTGACTCATATCGCCAAATCCTATCATTTCCTCGCGGCCCCGTAGCGCATACTTTGTGGCCCGGTGGTTGGGGACCGCTGCTCGACTGCACACTATGTGTGTTATAAATTTACTAAGTACCAGAGACGGAGTTTAAAATAGAACTGACTGATTTGTCTCAGATCCAGAATATTAAAACTCCAGTCCCATTAAAGGTGAATATGCAGCAGAAGAACCTCCTCCCATGCCCAGTGACCAGGGTGCAGAACTGGGTGGGGTGAGCAGCAGCAATAATTGCAGAGTTCAGCACCGACAGTCACTCTCGAAATAGCATTCAGCAACAGTGATGGACAAATATCCAGCATGCAGCTTATTGAAACTTTCTCCCCAGTGTGAATCCCGTAGGGTGTCATAAGGATAGATAACTGAATGAATCCTTTACCACATTCACAGCTGGTGAACAGCCTTTCCCCAGTATGAACTCAATGATGCACATTTGGTTGATTTGGCTGAGAGAATCTCTTCCCACAGTCCGAGCAGCTGATCAGCCTCTACCCAGTGTGAACTGACTGGTGTCTCTGTAGTTGACTTGACCAAGTGAATCCCTTCCCACATACTGAGCAGGAGAACGGCCTCTCCCCAGTGTGAACTCGCTGATGTACCTTCAGGTGAGATGACTGAGTGAATCCCTTCCCGCAATTTGAGCAGGTGAACGGCCTCTCTCCAGTGTGAACTCGCTGATGTGCCTTCAGGTGGGATGAGTAAGTGAATCTCTTTCCACAGTCTGAGCAAGTGAACGGCCGCTCCCCAGTGTGAACTGACCAGTGTGCTTGAAGGTGGGATAACTGGATGAATCTTTTCCCACAGTCTGAGCAGGTGAACGGCTTCTCTTCAGTGTGAATTCGCTGATGTTCCTTCAGTTTAGATGAGCAAGTGAATCCCTTCCCGCAGTCTAAGCAAGTGAACGGCCTCTCCCCAGTGTGAACTCGCTGATGTACCTTCAGTTTAGATGAGCAAGTGAATCCCTTCCCACAGACTGAGCAGGTGAATGGCCTCTCCCCAGTGTGAACTGACTTGTGTACCAGTAGTTCAGATGACTGAGCAAATCCCTTCCCGCAGTCTGAGCAGGTGAATAGCTTCTCCCCGGTGTGAAGTCGCTGATGTACCTTCAGTTTAGATGAGCAAGTGAATCCCTTCCCACAGTCTGAGCAGGTGTACGGCCTTTTCCCAGTGTGAACTGACTTGTGTACCAGTAGTTCAGATGACTGAGTGAATCCCTTCCCACAGTCCGAGCAGGTGAACGGCCTCTACCCAGTGTGAACTCGTTGGTGAGCCATTAGGTCAGATGACCGAGTGAATCCTTTACCACAAGTTCAGCGGATGACCAGCCTCTGCTCAGTATGAACTGACTCATGTGTCCACAGGTGGGTAGACTGACTGAGTCCCTTCTCACACACAGAACAGGTGAATTTGCTGATGCACCTTCAGTTGAAATGACCAAGTGAATCCATTCCCACTGTCTGAGCAGATGAACGGCCTCTCCCCATATGTAAAATGACAGGCATGCCAGTCGGTCTGATGATCGAGTGAATCCCTCCCCACAGTCTGAGCAGGAAGGATGATCGAGTGAATCCCTTGCTCCTCTTCTTAAGTATCTGGACAGAGACAGCAAAACTGGCGTGTTGTGTTCGAGATTCACGTAGACAAATTCCTTGCCATTTTTAACCTGTAAAAAGATTTACAAAATCCATCAATGGGTGTAGGACAACATTTCAGATGAGATCCCTTGAGTTGTCAAGGTGTGACCTGGCATCACACTGTTGCAGTGTAGTTCCTCCCAAGTTGGAGAGAGAAATTATGTTGTAACTGGGCACAGTGCTGGTATCTGGAATGACCATCAAATTCTCTGATGCTCTTTCTGTCTCTCTAAGAATGCGGCATTTCTGCCATCTCCAATCTGTAACCTGGCTCAGTTTGACTCTCTCTGTTGGCATTATTCCCTGTTCCCACTGAGCTGCACAGGTTCCTGGCCCCACAGTAACTGAAACACTCTCACACAAATAGCCTTGGTTAACATGCAGCTGGGATTTTCTTGTATGTACTGTTGATTTAAAGTGCCACAGTTTTAACGCCATGTAAATATCTCCAACTCAGATGTATGGTTGGTCTGCTCAGCTGTTAGAAGGAATTAGAGTAAACATTAGTATTATTTCATGTTCTTGACACAGAGTCATAGTAAATTACAACACAGAAACAGGCCCTTTGGCCCATCTAGTTGGTGCTGAGGCTTTTCAACTCCCTACTCCCGTACCCCTAACATGCAGGTACCTATACGAACATCTTAAATGTTGAAATTCAGCTCACATGCACCATTTGTGCTCATTCCACACCCGGATGACCATCTGTGTGAAGAAATTTCCCCTCATGTTCCCCTTAATGTCTCACCTTTCACACTTAATCCACGGCCTCTGGTTGTAGTCCCACACCATCTCAGTGGTAAAAGCCAGCTTGTATTTACCTCACCAATAACCCTCAAAATAGTGGTATACCTCCATCAAATCTCCACTCAATCTTCTATGTTCCAAGGAATAAAGTCCTGACCTGTTCAATCTTTCCTAATAACCCAAGTCCTCCAGACCTGGCAACATCCTTGTGAATTTTCTCTAAACTCTTTCAACCTCTTTTACATCTTTCCAGTAGGTAGGTGATAAAACTGCACACAACACTCCAAATCAGGCCTCACCAATGTCTTGTACAATGTCAACAAAACATCCATCTCCTGTACTCAGTACTTTGGTTCATGAAGGCCAATATGCTAAAATCTTTCCTTCTGTCCCTATTTAACTGTGACACCACTTTCAGTGAATTATGGACATGTATTCCCAGATCCCTTTCTTCTGCAGCACTCCTCAGTGCCCTAACATTCACTGTGTAAGACCCAGGTCCGACCAAAATGCAACACCTCGCACTTGTCTCCATTAAATTCCATTTTGCATTTCTCCAGCTGGTCCAGATCACACTGCAAGCCATTATATCCTTCCTCACTGTCCACTACACTCCCAATCTTAGTGTCATCCAGAAATCTGCTGATCCAGTTAACCACACTATCATCCAGATTACTGATCTAGATGACAAACCACAACAGATCCAGCACCGATCCCTGTGGCAAACCACTAGTCACAGTCCTCCGGTCAGAGAGGCAACCATCTGCTACCACACACTGGCTTCTCCCAAAGACAGTGTCTCATCCAGTATGCTGCCTATCCTCAACCAATCTACATCTATCCAAATACTTGTATATCCATTTCCTGCAGACACATTCCAATAACTTTCCCACTACTGATGTCAGGCTCACCAACGTATAAATTCCTAGTTTATTTTTAGAGCCTTTCTTGAACAGCGGAGCATCATTGGCTGTCCTCCAATCCTCCAATCCATCACCTGTCACTAAGGACGATTTAAATATCTGTGCTTGGGCCCCGACAATTTCTGCACTTGTCTGCCGCAGGGTCTCGGGGAACAACTTGTCAGGCCCTGGGGATTTATCCACACTAATTTGCCTTAAGACAGCAAGCACCTCCACCTCTGCAATCTGTACAGGGTCCATGAAGTTGATGCTGCTTTGCCTCACTTCTATAGACTCTGTGTCCATCTCCAGAGTAAATACAGATGCAAAAAAAAATCTCTCCCATCTATTTTGTCTCCTCATGTGGATTACCATTCTGATCTTGCAGAGGATTAATTTTTTCCCTTGCAATCTTTTCACACTTAACACACCTGCAGAATCCTTGAGGATTCTCCTTCACCATGTCTGCTGGGCAACCTCATGCTTTCTTTTATTTCTTTCATAAGTGTTCACTTGAATTTCCTGTATTTCATAGTGTCATGTGTGACGCCAAGCAGAGGTACCGGACGGATGATGCTAATAAGAGAGATAAGAAAGACAATGGAGAAACATTTGAAATGCTAATAAGAGAGAAGAGAGGAATTAACAGGAAAAAAACACAATTCAGATATTGACAGACCAGTTGCTTTGAACCTGAACTGTTTGAAGTTTGATAGACAGGTGATACCCCAGCAGGGGGATAAAAGGAACAGGTTTGCTAAGGCATGACACACCAGAAACCATGGAAAGAGCAGTGTGCCCCCACAAGTTGGTGAGTGTTTGGAGGGCCGGTTCACGGGAACTGACCAGAGGCTCACAGGGTGTAAAGGTACGATAGGTGGGAACCTGGGGTGTGTGTCCACCCTTGCCTGGGTGCCGGGTTCACCGCGGAAGAATGATCATATCCGGAACGGAGGGGTCACAGTCGGTGACCACAGTGGGATTAGAAGACATCAAAAGGTCTGCCCGAAACCAACTGCGAGACATCAAAAGGTCTGCCTGAAACCAAATTGCATCTCTCTCTCTCTCCAACGGTACTGCGAACTGCACTAAACTGAACTGAACTCTGCTTCACTTAAGACTGATCATTTTACCCCTAGACTGCGATAGAGCTTGTTTGATTCCTATTACCCTAGTTCTGTGTATATGTGTGTATTATCATTGCTAACCTGTTGCATTTATATCCTTACGATTAGTGTACTGTATTACTTATTTCTTTAATAAAACTTTATTAGTTCCTAGTAATCCAGACTCCAACGAGTGTTCCATTTCTGCTGGTTTGGCAACCCAGTTACGGGGTACGTAACAATAAGTACCCCATTTGTTCCGATCTGCCTGTACCTGGTATGCGCCTCCTTTTTATTGATCTGGGAGAGGAAAGCCAAAGGGGTGATAGAGCTGCATGGTGGATGTGGGGGTAAGGGAGGGTTAAACTAAAGTTGCAGACGGAATGGGAGCCTGAATAATAGAGCAGATTGTGGAAAGGATGGAAAGCCAGGAATGAAAACGTTGAGCATGGTGCAGTGAATATGCTGAGCCCTGTATATTTCAATACAAAGAGCAGTGTAGGAAAGGCGGATGTGTTCAGGGCATGGATCAACACCTGGAATTTAGATACTAGGATCAGGCAAAGGTGTGCTTGATAAATTGAGGCCTTCAAACAAAATTTTGTAAGTACAAAGTGGGTATGTGCTTTTCAGAATAAAAGGTAAAGATAGAAACTGTATCTCTTGGTTTTCAAGAGATATTGAGACCCTGGTGAAGCACAAAATGGAGTTGCATAACAGGGATAGGCAGGTAGGTTTTTATGGAGTATAAGAAATGCAAGAGAACACATAAGAAATAAATCAGGATGGCTAAAAGAAAGCATGAGATTGCCCTCGCAGAAAAAATGAAGGATAATCCTCAGGGATTCTGGAGATAGATTAAAAGCAAAAGGATTGCAAGGCACAAAATTGGTCCTCTGGAAGACCGGAATGGCAATCCACGTGTGGAACCAAAGCAGATGGGGGAGATCTTAAATATTTTTTTCCATGTCATTTACTCAAGAGATGGACACAGTATCAATGAGAGTGTGGAAAAGCGGCATTAAAATCGTGGGTCCTGTACAGATTAAAGAAGAGGAGATGTTTGCTATTCTGAGGCAGATTAGGCTGGATAAATCTCCAGGGCATGACAAGGTGCTCCCTCGGACCCCACGGGAGGCAAGTGCAGAAATTGTCGGGGCCCTGGCAGAGATAATTAAATCATCCTTAGCGATGGGGGATTATCAGAGGATTGTAGGATAGTCAAAGTTATTTCGCTGTTCAACATAGAACATAGAAATCTACAGCATATTCCAGGCCATTCAGCCCACAATGTTGTGCCAACCATGAAACTTACTCTAGAAACTGCCTGGAATTTCCCTAGCACATAGACCTCTATTTTACTGAGCTCTGTGTACCTATCAAAGAGACTGTTAAAAGACCCTATTGTATCTGCCTCGACCACCTCTGCTGGCAGTGCATTCCACACACCCACCACTCTCTGTGTAAAAAACTTACCCCTGACATCCCCTCAGTACCTATTTCCAAGCAGCTTAAAGCTACGCCCCTCATGTTGGCCATTTCAGCCCTGGGGAACAACCTCCGGCTATCCACACGATCAATGCCCCTCATCATCTTATCCATCTAAAAAAGGCTCCAAGCATAAACAAGGAAATTATAGGAAACTTTGAGGATTTGTTAGAAGTATACAAAATTATGGGAGTATAGATGGGGTAAATGCAAGCAGCTTTTTCCACTGATGTTGGGCGGGACGACAACCAGAGGTCATGGGTAAGTAACTTCCCCATTTATACAGCACAATACAGGCCCTTCGGCCCACAATGCTGTGTCAAACATTACTTATTTTAGAAATTCCCTGGAGTTCCCCATAGCTCTGTAGCTTTCTACGCACCATGTACCTATCCAGGAGCCCCTTAAAGGAACCTAACGTATCCGGCTTCATCACAGTTACCGGCAGCCCATTCCACGCACTCACCACTCTGCGTAAATAACTTACCTCTTGTGGTGATATCACGTGTCAGGACGTGACTGGACAGAGTTCCTAACATGAGCAGAAATGAAGAATGATAGAGAAGCATGGCAGTGTAAAACATGGTTTTGTTGCTGTTAAATAAAAGTTCAATTCTGCCAGAATATGGTTTGTTATTAGTAACCCACGGTACGTGTAAAGAACACAACACCCCTGACATCTCCTTCGTACCTACTTCCAAGCACCTTAAAACTGTGTCCTCTCTGCAGATTTTCACTTGTTTGTGATTGGAGGTAGAACAAAGGTGATTTTCTCAACTGGTGATGTAAAAGATTTTGTTCCCTTTCTCTGAGTTCCCAATCCTTGCATTTAGACAGCTGGAGCTCAGCTCTGTCTGAGAGATCCATCGGTTCCCATTCCCTCATCAGCTGGAAGCTCCCCAGGGCCCGTGTATGGATCGTGGGGCTGAGAGAGAGGGAAGAGAGCAGGACTGTCCCGAGATTGCAGGTCACGGTGTCCGGAGATCACAGTAACTATCCTAACTACCTCCACCAAGAGTTTCTAAAGTGGTCTTCCTGTTGTTGTGGGGGTGGCAACAAGAGTCTTCTGCAATGGCTGTTTACCCTCATTCCCCTTCCTGACTCTCACCCTGTTTCCTGTGTCCTGCACCTTGGGTGTAACTCACCTCTCTTCATGTCATATCTATCACCCCCTCCGACTCCTGGATGATCCAGAATTCATCCATTTCAGGTTCCAAATCCTTAAAGTGCAAGGTTACAAGCTGCAGCTGGATGCACATCTTGTAGGTGAGGGCATCAGGGAGGTGTAAAAAATGTGGAAAAATCTTGTGCTGTGCAATTTTTTGCCCGGTGACAACATGTGGGCACTAAATTTTATATTTTGAGCTATTCATTTTAACAGCTAGCAATCACTGTCAATAAAAACTTTGATGTCCTCTAGGTTTGATCGAATTCATCTGCACTCTCACATAACCTATGTAGCAGGCCCGTAGCAGGTAATAAAGTATTTTCTCACCACAGCTTTTGCACATTGTCCATATGTGATTCTCTTGCTAAATGATGCTTGAAAAAGTCAGATTTCCAAATATCACTCCATTTCTTCCCACTTGTAAATTCTCCAGCAACTTTTGCATCACCACAATACACACAGGTAACACCAGTTTCTGTATTGTACATAAATATTTCCCCTGAACCCTCCCCCAGGTGACTGACGGTGGTGAACTCAGTGATGGCAATGCCAATGAATATGAAGGGAAGGGCAGTAGTCTGTCTCATTGGAGTCTGGCACGTTTGTGATGTGAAAGCTACTTGTTGCCCTGGACAAAGGTGTTTGATATCATTATGTACCCAGAGAGAGTGGGACAAAACATGTTCTCACAGGTAGAAAGTCCAGAACAAGAGGAGGTGGAACCAGCAACAGACACAAAATGCTGGAGGAACTCAGCAGGCCAGGCAGCATCTATGGAAAAGAGTACTAATGCTGAGTTCCTCCAGCAATTTGTGTGTGTTGCTCGGATTTCCAGCATCTGCAGATTTTCTCTTGTTTGTGACTGGAGGCAGAACAAAGGTGATTTTCACAACAGCTGATGTAAAAGATTTTGTTCCCTTTCTCCGAGTTCCCGATCCTTGCATTTAGACAGCTGGAGCTCAGCTCTGTCTGAGAGACCCATCGGTTCCCATTCCCTCATCAGCCGGAAGCTCCCCGGGGCCCGTGTACGGATGGTGGGGCTGAGAGAGAGGGAAGAGAGCAGGACTGTCCCGGGATTGCGGGTCACGGAGTCCGGAGTCACAGCAACTACCCGAAGTCGGTGTTGAAAACGCCGCCCGGTGAGACCCCCAACCCGGAGATCCCTTCTCACCTCAACCGATCATCCGGGGCCTTTTGTGCCCCGCGCGCTGGTGAGCTCGAGCTTGGTCGGTTTAACGGCTGGGCTACTGATCACGTGACCAGCCCCTCCCCCACCACTGTCAACAGAGGAGTCACGCGTTGCTCTATTCCCATTGGTGCGAAGCGATATCAATCACAGCTCCCAGCCAATAGCGGAGGCGGACTAACCGAGAGGGCGTTACCCCCGCTGACTCCGTCTCCCGAACTTTCCGTCACGGCGGGACAACCGTCAAAGTAAATGTCCGCTTTCTGATTTATTTCCATTTCCCTCCGAGGGAAGTTGGGGCGTTTGTGAAGCGTCTCCTGCGGCCGGAGTCTGATGTGTCGCTGAGAGGTAGGAGGAGACCGCTCGGCCCGTCGGTTTGATGCCGGTTTCCCGGGGAGGGAGAGGATGAAGACGGTGAGAGAGGGGGCGGACAGGATGTTTGTCCCGGTGGGGACAGGAGGGGCTCATCTGTGGAAATGTCTGAGCCCACGGTGGTGGCGATTCACCACATTGGGGGGCAAACACCGGCAGACTGTTGCCCTGCAAGCGGGGCCAATGGTCCGGGCAAAGTGACAATTATTTGTGTTTTGTTGAGACTGTACCGGGAATATGGTGTAAAATCCCGCTCCCCACACTAACACGGGTCACACAGACCAAAGAACAAACTGCCGGAGGAACTCAGTGGGTCGGGCAGCATCTGTGGAGGGAAATGGACCGTCAACATTTCGGGCCGAGACCCTCCCTCTGGACTGAGAGTGGACGGGAAATAGTCAGAGAAAAGAGGTGAGGGGTGGGGATGGGGCAAGAGCTGGGGACTGAGAGGTGGATCCAGGTGAGGGGGAGGTGGGAAGGTGGAAATAGTGACGGGGGTGGGAGGTGAGTGGTTGGGGCAACACGGGGCTGCAGAAGATGGAAATTAATTCCATAGAGGATTAACAAAGAGGTTAGAGAGTATTTGTTATAGAGAGTGCAATGAAGATTCACCAGACTGATCCCTGGAGTGGTGGGGTCATCATATGAAGAAAGATCAAATGTGATAACCCTTTCATTTAGAGAATCGAGGACTGAGAGGTGAACACATTGAAATGCACAACATCATTACCGGTTGAACCAGGGATCCCAGTCTCTGAAAAAGGGGGTGGACTGTCCAGGACTGAGATGAGGGGAAATGTCTCCACTCCGAGAGTGGTGAATGTCTGTAAATCCCCACCACAGAGGCCGGTGAAGACTCAGTGATCGTCTTCACATAAAACAAAGGTCGGCAGATGTGTGCAGACCGGAGGGATCGAGGAGATGAGGATCGGGCAGAAACATGTGGCTGAGATGGGAGAGCAGCCGTCATCTTGTTGATGGTTAGAGGGGCTGAATGGCTAACTCCTGCTGTTTCTCACTTGATGTTTCAGTGTTCCTGTCCAGTGAGGCTGGAGGAATGTGAATAGAAATGAGTGTTTATAAACATGGATGGATTTAAATGAAACCTGCAGATTTCCGGTTTGGGTCTGAATTGTGTGTTGGACCGGGATGGGAATCGAGCCTGTGACTCTGTGACCTGGGGCTGGAGGGTAAGGGACAGGGAAGATCTGGAGGGAAAAAGTAAAAATAGATCTGGTGTAAATATGGAATAATGTGGGAATTGTAGCGGATGGGTCGGGCAGCGTGTGAGGGGCGAGGAGCAGAGTCACCGGTTCAGATGGGAGACCCTCCACCCGTCATGTGATCCCATTTCCTGTTCACGCTTTTCCACAGGTCTGCATCATCTGTAATTCACTGCTCTCCGTGTCTGTGTACCTTCATCTTTCACCGGTTCAGACAAGTCAGTGAGATCCGGATCTGTCACGTCCTCTCGTTGTGGGTGGACAATGATTTATTCTGCAATATTTTCAGCATGTTTCCATATAGCCACATAACAATTACAGCATGGAAACAGGCCATCTCGGCCCTTCTAGTCCGTGCCGAATGCTTACTCTCACCTCGTCCCAGACCTCAGACCATAACCACTGGGCTGAGGCCTTGGATTAGGCCTCATTCCACTGTTTTTACCTGCTGAAGGGCAGCCAATGTTTCTGGCTGTATGACCCATTTATGTGAGAATTTAGCCTTTTGTATTTATCTGAGCTTTTCATAAGTTTAGTTATAGTTTAGTACAGTTTAGTTAAGCTTCACTCCAGAATTTCCAAAATAACAACCCAGTCAGTCAAATAGTTCCACACAATTAAAATGGGGAATTTGCTTATTCTTATCACGTACTGAGCTACAGTGAAAATCTTGCCTGACGTACCATCCACGCAGATCAATACATTACAACAGTACATTGAGCTGATATACGACAAAACAATAACTGTAACAAAGCATTATGGCTGCAGAGAAAGTGCAGTGCAGATAGACATATGGGGCAGGGTCACGTCGAGTTACATTGTGAGTTTGAGTCCATTTTATTGGACTGGAGACCATTCATTTGGCTTATAACCACAGACAGGAAGCTGTCCATGAGCCTGGTGGTACGCACTTTAAGGCTTTTGTATCTCTTCCCCGATGGGGGATTGGGTTTGCAGCAATAATGTCCAAAGTTGTGGGCATCTTTGAGTACACGGCCTGCTTTCCCGAGGCAGGGGAAGTGTAGGAAGAGTCCATAGAGGGGAGGCTTGTTTCTATGATGTTTCCAGATGAGACCAAAGTTCTCTGCAGTTCCTTGCAGTCATGGGAAGAGCTTTAGCCATACGAAGGCGTGAAGTATCGACAAGAAGCTCAGAGACCTCGGCCTTCTCCCTGCCTTGTGCAGCTGGATCCTGGACTTCCTGTCAGATCTCCGGCAGGTGGTAAGAGTGGGCTCCCTCACCTCTGTCTCTTTGACCCTCAGCACACATGCCCCACAGGGTTGTCTCCTTGGCCCCCTCCTTTACTCTCTGTGCACCCATGACTTGTGTCGCCACCCACAGCACCAATCTGTTCATTAAATTTCCTGACGACACTACATTGATTGGCCTAATCCTAAATAATAACTTTCAATTGATCAAATGCTTCCTGACAAGGCTCGGTCCAAACAAACTTTTCACCCTTCTTCAGGAGATTAGTCAGAGGAAGAGCGATATCAGCAAAGTTCTTACAGAACTTACGATAATATCCAACCATTCCCAGAAACCTTCCAAGAGCCTTCTTACCAGTCTGTCACAAAAACTGTGGGTCAACTGTCTAAGAAAAATAACAAGATGGCTTGAGTGGCAAAAATAGATTGAGGTGCTTTTATTTACAAAAATAGTGGAGAAACAAAAATTTGGATGTCCACATCAAAACAAGAAATTAAAAAAAAAAACTATATATATATGCAGCTTGCAATTGTCACCTGTCCGGTTAACAGCCACCCTCAGACTAAACAAAAAAAGAACCCAAAGCCTTGGTAACCTGAGGCTTACAACAGCTAAGCCAATCCCCCTAGACCAACCTGAAGCTAATTAACTCAATTATCTTCCATTTCACACAATCTGAAACTCTACCACCAGTTCTCACAATAAACACATAGACTTCATCACAGGATTCACCATTTCCCGGTTAAGTAACTTGTATAAACCCCAAAACTTTACCACAAGATGAGTAATTAGGTAACATAACCCTTGTCCCAGGTAAAGATGGTATCCTCCACCATCGGCACACCTGTGCAGGTTGCTGCTGCCTCTATATAAGACAGCTCTATGCAGCAGCTCTGTTTCAGACCCAGTGACTGTGGAGGAGAGAAACGTCAGATTATCATGACACTTCAGCAAAACACTTACTGGAAAGATGAATATGAATAAATTGACCTGAGATAATAAAACTGTGACATAGTGTGTTTCTTTTTTTCATACCTGTTACAGCTGGGGATGAGTGTAAAATTGTGACTGTTGATTTATTGTGACGTGTGCACTCACCACAATAACAGAGGGGAATAATGTGTGTGGATGACCCTTTGGGTGTTTTACCGAGTGTGCCCTGAGACGTCTGTAATCAGTGACGGGCCTTCGTCACACAGTCGGAATAGGAACTTCAGAAATGGCCTGGATTTTGCCTGCACAGGAGCGAACTTGCCTTGACCTACAACACAGCCAAGATAGATCACAGTGGCATGGCCAAATTCACTCTTAGCTAAGTCAACTGTAAGATTGGCCCTGGAAAGCCTGTCAAACAGCTTTTCTACTACAGAGATATGCTCTTCCCAAGTGTCACTCCCTGTGACTAAGTCATCAATATAGGCATCTGTGTGTCCTAACCCTTGAATTACAGAATCAATCATTCTCTGGAACGTTCCTGGAGCATATTTCATTCCAAACAACAAAACATTGTATTCATACAACCCAGAAGGTGTAACAAATGCAGAAATTTCTCTACCTCAGTCCGTCAATGGAACACACCAATACACTTTCACAGATCAATCTTTGTAAGAAATTACCTTTTCCAACCCTATCGATGCAATCATCCACCCTAGGGATAGGATAGGCATCTGTTTTTGTTACTGCATTTACCTTCCTATAATCAGTGCAAAATCTAACACTACCATCAGGTTTGAGCACAATAACACAGGATGAGCTCCAATCTGATGTTGAAGGCCTAATAATACCATTTTCAGCATATATTCAATTTCTTGCTCAGCCAATTTACACTTCTGTACGTTCATGCGACATGGGTGTTGTTTAATCGGTTTGGCTTGACTAATATCTACGTCATGTACTGCGACCGTGGTTTGCTTGGGAACATTGGGAAATAAAACTTTAAACCTCAGAATTAATTCCTTCAGCTGTTGTTGTTGCTTTGACTGCAGATGAGCCAACTTGTTTTGAATGTTTTCGAGAACAACCGAGTTCATTAGCCTAACTGGGACCATGTTTGGCTTGTGAAAAGTCTCCGACGAGTCAATTGTTTCATTCTCAGGGTTGTCAGATTTATATGCTTGACAACACTCACCGATGGTGCCTGCTTGCCAGAATAAGGCTTTATCATATTGATGTGTACCACCTGTGTTAGCTTACGTCAGTCATGTGTTTTAATAACATAATTCACATCATTAATTTGAGAGACTATTTCATACAGTCCGTTGAATTTCACCTGAAGTGGATTCGTCAACATTGGAGATAAGGCAAGCACATTATCCCCCACCATGTATTTTCTTTTGTTTTGGTCTGCTTATCAAACCAACACTTCATTTTGTTTTGAGAAATCTTTACGTTTTGTCTCGCTAGATGACAGGCTTGGTGTAGTTTATCTTTGAACTTCAAAACATAGTCTAACAAGTTAACATGTACATCCCCATCAATCCACTGTTCCGTTAACAAGGTCAAAGGTCCCCTCACTCTATGACCAAATACAAGTTCAAATGGACTAAAGCCCAGTGACTCCTGTACCAACTCTCTTAAGCCTGATTTATACTTGTGCGTCAAGTGTACGCCATCGGCACTACGTACCCTACGCCATACCCACGGTGTACCTTACGCCGTAGGGTGACGTGCACCTCCTCTAAAAACTCACGCGTCGCGGCGACGCAGAGCGCAACAACTGTGATTGGTCCGCTTGGTAGCATCGCATTTCCTCCTACACATTTCTGGTTGCTTTTCTCCGCTATGTCTGTACACTGATGCAAAATAAATGCTTGGAGACAATGAACCAAATCGTCAAATCTACCTGCCAACATCGGAAAATATTTGAAATGCATTTCCTCGTCCATGTCTCTCACGAAAAAGTTCAACAGTGTCAGAGAAACCCCACCGCCAACTTGCGTTTTGGTGGTGAAGTGTATAGCGATGCAGACACAACTACGCATGCTCGCTACGGCGTAGGGCTACGCAAAAATTAAATTGGGCCTACGGTGTAGGATACGGCATATCCCGAACGCACAAGTATAAATCAGCCTTTACAGTGAACAAAAGCAAATGTATTCCTTCACCCCAGTCTTTTCCATTTTCAACACAGTATGTCTTTATCATTGTTTTGACAGTAGAATTAAATCTTTCTAAAGCCCCTTGTGATTCTGGATGGTACGCAGACGACGTAATTTGTTTAGCTCCCAGTTCATAAACTACCTGCTGGAATAATCCAGATGTAAAATTACTTCCTTGATCAGACTGGATTTCTTTAGGCAAACCAAATAAAGTAAAAAACTTGTTAACAGCCTTCGCCACAGTTTTAGCTTTAATATTTCTGAGAGGTATTGCCTCTGGGAATGTGGATGCGGTATACATAATAGTTAGTAAATACTGATGGACAGCTTTAGTCTTTGGCAATGGGCCAACACAATCCACTATAACTTTGGAACAGGGTTCACCGAATGCAGGTATAGGCCGGAGTGGGGTCACTGGGGTGACCTGATTAGGTTTACCCACAACTTGACAAGTGTGACAGGATCTGCAAAAGGTCACAACATCTTTCCTCAAATTAGGCCAGAAAAATTCTCTCATAATCCTGTTTACAGTTTTATTCTCTCCATAATGGCCACCTAAGGGCATAGTGTGGGCCAAAGTTAAAATTTCAGTCCTATAAACTTTAGGAACAATTGCCCATTCCTCACTCGCAGGTATAGCAGGTGGCCTCCACTTCCTCATTAACACTCCATCCTTGAAATAATACCCTACTGACATTTTCTTAATCTCATCATCTGAGAGAGATGTTTCTTATAAAGCTTCAATCTCAGGGTCTTGGTTCTGTTCTGCTATAAACTCCTTCCTAGACAGGGATAAATCTTTCTCATCAGACTTACTACCTGAATCCTGTTGAAACAATGAAGGCAGAAAAGTCCCTGACAAGTCATCATAACCTGAATCCCGATTTTGGCTATCTTGGGTATCAGAATCATGCCGCACAGAACCGTCTGCATTAGCAGACTTTTTTGCCGTACTTCGAGTTACTGTAAAGGAAGGATAAATGTTAAAATCCATCTGTGGGTCGTCAGTGGTTGGCTTAGTTGTCAACTGCACTGCAGGAACAACATTACCATCTGCCAGGTCATTCCCTAACAGCAAAGTAACAGCTTCCACCTGTAAACTGGAGCATAATCCGATCCTAACAGGTCCCGAAACAAACCCTGACTGTAAAGTTACCCTGTGCAATGGCACAGAAACCATGCCACCCCCAATGCCTTTAATAAGATTTACCTCACCAGTGTCAGTCTCATCACCAAACTTTAGAAGGCTGTCTAATATAAGTGACTGAGAAGCCCCAGTATCTCGAAGAATTTTCACTGGTACCGGGGTTGACCCTTCCATTACTATTACAAACCCATCTGACATAAAATGATCAAATCCCTTCTTAACTTGGTCAGACCTCTCAGTCCTTAACTGAGCCGCAACAAAATGTTCAGAACTCTGTGGGTTTATAGGTGCTTCAACATACTGATCACAGGCATTTGGGACTGCCTCCTTTTCCTTTTTCTTCTTCAGGACAGGACAATTAGCCATCATGACCAGCTTTCTGACAATAGTAACAAGAGAGACCAGAATATTTCTCCTTCAACTGCTTCCCTTCATTCTTACCTTATTACTAATCCCAGCTTTAATTTCTGGTTTACCCTGGTTATCCCTGCTACTCTTTTGGAAGCTCTTATTCGGGGTAAGCTTAACGTTATGAGTTAAAGCAAACTCATCTGCTAATCTAGCAGACTCCTGCAAAGTGGCAGCATCCTTTTCATCTAAATCTAAATCAAGGGTGCATCTTTTGAATTCTTCAATTAAAACCAACTCTTTCAGGCTGTTGAAATCATCATTTACATTTTTATATGTGCACCAGCGGTCAAAACACAAACTTCTCATAAGCAAATTTCATATAAATCTAGTTCAGAGATTTCCTCAAATGTCTAGACTTTTGCCTGTATGCTTCTGGGACCAACTAATAAGCTTTGAGCACAGCCTCTTTCACTGTGTCATAATCAGCTGCTTCATCAACTGTCAAAGCAGAATAGGCTCACTGAGCCTTCCCCTTAATTACACTTTGTAAGAGAATGGGCCAACCCTCTTTTCACTACTTTAAACCCTGAGCAACCTTCTCAAAATGCTGAAAGTATTTATCAACCTCTGCCTCGTCAAATGGGGGTA
Source organism: Mobula birostris (assembly GCF_030028105.1). Classification (NCBI taxonomy): domain Eukaryota; kingdom Metazoa; phylum Chordata; class Chondrichthyes; order Myliobatiformes; family Myliobatidae; genus Mobula; species Mobula birostris. The sequence goes on from NC_092382.1 coordinate 12,051,967, forward strand.
CCAATTTAACTTCCCGACTGGCCTCAAACTTATCACCAGAGTCTCACGCTAGACCTCTTTGCTGCAATCTCTCTATCTTTTTCAGTTTGAACATCCTCTACCTTTCTGCTTCCTCCCTGTTTTTCTGCCTCTTCTCTCTGTTTTCCTGCCTCAAACTGCCTCTGCCTTTCCACAACCTCCATCTTTATTTTTTCTAACTTGTACGGGAGCTCAAGCTCACTAGGTTTACTTTCAGGAAACACCTCCAACTCTTCCACTTTAAACACACCCTCAGATACATAATACTCAGCTATTATCCTCTGCATCTGTGACCTCCTCATTGTCAATTTCATCTTAGCAAGTTTTAACCTTTTAGCAATACTCAATAGTTCAATCCTTCTGGCGTCCTCTAATGCCTCAGAGGTTGGCGCTTCCAGACATGTATCAACATCCATTGCTTCTCATTTTCTACACACAAGTAAATCAAAAGGGATTTCACCAATGAAATCGATAAGTAATCTATACGGCCCCAAATCTGTTCATATCCAGGATGCAGGCCCCAATTTTTTTATGAACCCTAACACTTTAAAAATGAACCAGCAGCAATAGACTACACCTGGAGTCTGGTTTTGATGTTAAAACCACTATCTTTATTAGTATCTACTTCTAATATAATAACTTAAGCAAGATAGGTAGTGGTGGAGGGAGTACATTCAGATTGGAGGATTGTGACTACTGGTGTCCCACAAGGATCTGTTCTGGGACCTCTACTTTTCATGATTTTTATTAACAACCTGGAGGTTGGGGTAGAAGGGTGGGTTGGCAAGTTTGCAGACGACACAAAGGTTGGTGGTGTTGTAGATAGTGTAGAGGATTGTCAAAGATTGCAGAGAGACATTGATAGGATGCAGAAGTGGGCTGAGAAGTGGCAGATGGAGTTCAACCCGGAGAAGTGTGAGGTGGTACACTTTGGAAGGACAAACTCCAAGGCAGAGTACAAAGTAAATGGCAGGATACTTGGTAGTGTGGAGGAGCAGAGGGATCTCAAGGTACATGTCCACAGATCCCTGAAAGTTGCCTCACAGGTGGATAGGGTAGTTAAGAAAGCTTATGGGGTGTTAGCTTTCATAAGTCGAGGGATAGAGTTTAAGAGTTGCGATGTAATGATGCAGCTCTATAAAACTCTGGTTCGGCCACACTTGGAGTACTGTGTCCAGTTCTGGTCACCTCACTATAGGAAGGATGTGGAAGCATTGGAAAGGGTACAGAGGAGATTTACCAGGATGCTGCCTGGTTTAGAGAGTATGCATTATGATCAGAGATTAAGGGAGCTAGGGCTTTACTCTTTGGAGAGAAGGAGGATGAGAGGAGACATGACAGAGGTGTACAAGATAATAAGAGGAATAGATAGAGTGGATAGCCAGCGCCTCTTCCCCAGGGCACCACTGCTCAATACAAGAGGACATGGCTTTAAGGTAAGGGGTGGGAAGTTCACGGGGGATATTAGAGGAAGGTTTTTTACTCAGAGAGTGGTTGGTGTGTGGAATGCACTGCCTGAGTCAGTGGTGGAGGCAGATACACTAGTGAAGTTTAAGAGACTACTAGACAGATATATGGAGGAATTTAAGGTGGGGGCTTATATGGAAGGCAGGGTTTGAGGGTCGGCACAACATTGTGGGCCGAAGGGCCTGTACTGTGCTGTACTATTCTATGTTCTATAAACAATAGTTAACAGTGGTATGTGTATATATGTGTGTAAATATAACTCCCACCCTACTGAGCTCGGGGGAAACAAGGCTTGGAGTCTTGAGACGGTAAAGTATGAAAGTTCAGCTCAATCACAGAATAGGTGATGAGAGAGAGATATTTGTAATCCAGGGTAAATGTTGAGAGAAGGCAATTATGTCAAATTCCACAGTTTCCACGGTGGTAAAACGAGAGAACAGTTGCTGTAGAATTTATCCATCGTTGTTCCAAATCCACATACGAATTATCACCAAAAGTGACTTGTCACAAGGGGTATCGTCTTCAAGTGAATTACCACACCACACCCAGGCAAGGGTTAACACATAAGTGGTCTTCACAGGATACCCCAAATCCGATCCACTCCTATAGATCAAACGAGGTGACAACCACACATTCAATGTATGCTGAATCGATAATTAACCCAACCTTGTGGGCAGAGGAAAGTTCTAAACAGTGACCCTTGGCCACTCGTTCCCTTGTTTTGAACCTTCCATTTTTCCTCCTTTATCTCCACCTGACTCTGAGTGTCTGTGTCCTCGGTTAAAACTAAACAAGCTGTGAGTGATGTAAACGAGATGCGAGTCAGACTGATTCGCCTTAATCTCTCTCCCTCTTAAAATGACAGCCCACAGCAAATGAAACCTAGGGATTCATAACAACGGTCACTGCCCATTGTGAACTGACTGATGTGCCAGTAGTTGGGATGACTGAGTGAATCCCTTCCCACATTCTTTGCAGGTGAATGGCTTCTCCCCAGTGTGAACTCGCTGATGTCTCTGTAGGCTGGATGATCGAGTGAATCTCTTCCCACATTCCGAGCAGGTGAACGGCTTCTCCCCAGTGTGAACTCGCTGATGTATCATTAGGGCAGAAGAGTGAGTGAATCCCTTCTCACAGACTGAGCAGGTGAACGGCTTCTCCCCAGTGTGAACTCGCTGATGAATCTGTAGGTCGGATGACCGAGTGAATCTATTCCCACATACAGAGCAGGGAAATGGCTTCTCCCCAGTGTGAACTCGTTGATGACTCTGTAGGTCGCATGACCGAGTGAATCCCTTCCTACAGACTGAGCAGGTGAACGGCTTCTCCCCAGTGTGAACTCGCTGATGACTCTGCAGGTTGGATAACTGAGTGAATCTCTTCCCACATTCTGTGCAGGTGAACGGCTTCTCCCCAGTGTGAACTCGCTGATGACTCCGTAGGTGGGATGACTCAGAGAATCTCTTCCCACATTCTGAGCAGCCGAACGGCTTCTCCCCAGTGTGAACTCGCTGATGAATCTGTAGGTCGGATGACCGAGTGAATCTATTCCCACATACAGAGCAGGGAAATGGCTTCTCCCCAGTGTGAACTCGTTGATGACTCTGTAGGTCGCATGACCGAGTGAATCCCTTCCTACAGACTGAGCAGGTGAACGGCTTCTCCCCAGTGTGAACTCGCTGATGACTCTGCAGGTTGGATAACTGAGTGAATCTCTTCCCACATTCTGTGCAGGTGAACGGCTTCTCCCCAGTGTGAACTCGCTGATGACTCCGTAGGTGGGATGACTCAGAGAATCTCTTCCCACATTCTGAGCAGGTGAACGGCTTCTCCCCAGTGTGAACTCGCTGATGACACTGTAGGTGGGACGACCGACTGAATCTCTTCTGACAGACTAAGCAGGTGAACGGCTTCTCCCCAGTGTGAACTCGCTGATGTAACAGTAGGGTGGATGACTGAGTGAATCTCTTCCCACAGACTGAGCAGGTGAACGGCTTCTCCCCAGTGTGAACTCGCTGATGACTCTGTAGGTGGGATGACCGAGTGAATCTCTTCCCACATACTGAGCAGGTGAACGGCTTCTCCCCAGTGTGAACTCGCTGATGTACCAGTAGGGTGGAAGACTGAGTGAATCCCTTCCCACAGTCTGAGCAGGTGAATGGCTTCTCCCCAGTGTGAACTCGCTGATGACTCTGTAGGTGGGATGACCGAGTGAATCTCTTCCCACAGTCTGAGCAGGTGAACGTCCACTCCCCGGTGTAAACACGCTGGTCAGCCATTACGTCAAATGACTGAGTCAATCCTTTCCCAGAAATTCAGCAGATGACCAGCATCTACCCGGTGTGAACTGACTGGTGTGTCCACAGGTGAGACGACTGACTGAATCCTTTCTCACACACAGAACAGGTGAAAGGCCTTGCCCAGTGTGAACTTGCTGATGTACTTTCAATTGAGATGACCCAGTGAATCGATTCCCACTGTTTGAGCAGGTGAACGGCCTTTCTCCTGTGTAGAATGACGACTGTGCCAGTCTGTCAGATGATCAAGTGAATCCCTCCCCACTGTCTGAGCAGGAAAGATGGTTGATTGAATCCCTTGCTCCACTTCTTAAATGTCTAGACAGAGACAGCAAAACTGGTGTTTGAGATTCCTGGAGACAAATTACTTCTCGTTTTAACCTGTAAAAAGATTTACAAAATCCATCAATGGGTGAAGGACAACATTTCAGATGAGATTACTTGAGTTGCCAAGGTTTGTTCTGGTATCACACTGTTACAGTGAGGTTCAACCCAAGTTGGACAGAGAAATCATCTTCTGACTGGTCGCAGTGCTGGTATCTGGAATGACCATCAATTCCCTGATGCTCTTCCTGTCTCTATCAGAATGGGGCATTTCTGCCATCTCCAGTCTGTTCCTTGGCTCAGTTTGACTCTCTCCATTGGTATTATTCCCTGTTCCTGCTGAGCCGCATGGGTGCCTGGCCCCACAGTAACTGAAACACTCTCACGCAAATAGTCTTTCTTGACATGCAACTGGGGTTTTCTTGTATTATTAACTTAAGGTGCCACAGTTTTAACACCATATAAAAAATTCCTGCTGAGATGAATGGTTGGTCCACACAGCTGTTAAAAGGACTTAGAGTGAATTTTTGTATTATTTCAGGTTCTTTTCACAGTCATAGAAAATTACAACACAGAAACAAGCCCTTTGGGCCATCTAGTTTGTGCTGAACTATTTAAACTGCCCAATCCCATACTACTACCATCCAGGTACGTATATAAACCTCTTAAATGTTGAAATTGAGCTCGCATTCACCACTTGTGCTGGCTGCTCATTCCACACCCGGATGACGGTCTGTGTGCAGAAGTTTCCCCTCATGTTCCCCTTAACGTTTCACCTTTCACCCTTAACCCATGGCCTCTAGTTGTAGACCCACCATCTCAGTGGTAAAAGCCAGCTTGCACTTACCATATCGAGAACCCTCATAATCGTCGTATACCTCCATCAAATCTCCACTCAATCTTCTACATTCCAAGGAATAAAGTCCTGACCTGTTCAATCTTTCTTTATAACCCAAGTCCTCCAGACCTAGCAACATCCTTATGAATTTTCTCTGAACTCTTTCAACCCCTTTTACATCTTTCCTGTAGGTTGGTGACCAAAACTGCACACAATACTCCAAATTAGGCCTCACCAATGTCTCGTGCAGTGTGAACATAACATCCATCTCCTGTACTCAGTACTTTGGTTCATGAAGGCCAATATGCCAAAATCTTTCTTTCCATCCCTATTTAACTGTGACACCACTTTCAGTGAATTATGGACATGTATTCCCAGATCCCTTCCTTCTACAGCGTTACTCAGTAACCGACCATTCACTGTGCAATTCTAGGTCCTACCAAAATGCAACACCTCACACTTGTCTCCATTAAATTCCATTTTGCATTTCTTCACCCATTTTTCCATCTGGTCCAGGTCGCACTGCAAGCCATGATAGTCTTCCTCACTGTCCACTACACCCCCAGTCTTGGTGTCATCCACAAATTTGCTGATCCAGTTAACCACACTATCATCCAGATTACTGATATAGGTGACAAACAGTAACAGATCCAGCACTGATCCCTGTGGCACACCGCTAGTCACAGGCCTTCAGTCAGAGAGGCAACCATCTGCTACCACACTCTGGCTTCTCCCAAAGACAGTGTCTCATCCAATTTACTATCTCATCTTGAATGTTGAGTGACTGAACCTTCTTGACCAAACTCCCATATGAGAATTTGTCAAGTGCTTTTGCTAAAGTCCATGTAGACAACATCCACTGCCTTGCCTTCATCCACTTTCCTGATAACTTCCTCGAGAGACTCTATAAGATTGGATAGACATGATCTGCTGCCTATCCTTAATCAGTCCACATCAATCCAAATACTTGTATATCCGTCTCCTGCACACACATTCCAATAACTTTCCCACTACTAATGTCAGGCTCACCAATGTATAAATTCCTAGTTTATTTTTAGAGCCTTTCTTGAACAGCAGAACAACATCGGCTGTCCTCCAATCCTCCAGTACCTCACCTGTCACTAAGGATGACTTAAATATCTGTGCTTGGGCCCCAACAATTTCTGCACTTGTCTTCCGCAGGGTCCCAGGGAACAACTTGTCAGGCCCTGGGGATTTATCCATGCTAATTTGCCTTCAGACAGCAAACAGCTCCATCTCTGTAATCTTTACAGGGTCCATGAAGTTGATGCTGCTTTCCCTCACTTCTATAGACTCTGTGACCATCTCCTGAGTAAATACGGATGCAGAAAATATCTCCCCCATCTATTTGTCTCCTCATATCGATTACCATTCTGACCTTCCAGAGAATTAATTTTTCCCCTTGCCATCTTTTCGCACTTAACATATCTGCAGAATCCATGAGGATTCTCCTTCACCTTGTCTGTTGGGGCAACCTCATGCCTTCTTTTATTTCTTTCATAAGTGTTCACCTGAATTTCCCGTACTTCATAAGTATCCCATTTGTTCCTATCTGCCCGTACCTGGTATGCACCTCTTTTTTATTGATCTGGGAGATGAAAGCCAAAGGGGTGATGGAGCTGCATGGTGGGAGGTGGGAGTAGGGGAGGGTTAAACTAAAGTTGCAGGGAGAATGGGAGCCTGAATAACAGAACAGATAGTGGAGGTGTTGTGGAGACAGATGTTGTTCAGTCCTTAGGCAAAGTCAGGAATTAAAAACATTGAGCATGGTGCAGTGAATATGCTCAATCCTGTACATTTCAATACAGGGAGCAGCGTAGGAAAGGCGGATGTGTTCAGGACATGGATCAACATCTGGAATTATGACACTAGGATCTGGCAACTGTGGCCTGGGACAGGCTGCTTTATGGCAAAGGTGCGCTTGGTAAATGGGAGGCCTTCAAACCGAAATTTTGAAAGTACAAGGCGGGTATGTGCCTGTCAGAATAAAAGGTAAAGATAGAAATTGTAGGGAACCTTGGTTTTCAAGAGATATTGAGACCCTGGTGAAGCACAAAATGGAGTTGCAGAACAGGGACAGGCAGGTAGGTTCTTATGGAGTTTAAGAAATGCAAGAGAACACATAAGAAATAAATCAGGATGGCTAAAAGGCATGAGATTCCCCTCGCAGAAAAGATGAAGGATAATCCTCAGGGATTCTGGAGATAGATTAAGAGCAAAAGGACTGCAATGCACAAAATTGGTCCTCTGGAAGACCGGAATGGCAAACCATGTGTGGAACCAAAGCAGATGGGGGAGATCTGAGTATGGAATGAGCTGCCAGACGAGGTGGTAAATGCGGGTTCTTTTTTAACATTTAAGAATAAATTGGACAGATACATGGATGGGAGGTGTATGGAGGGATATGGTCCGTGTGCAGGTCAGTGGGACTAGGCAGAAAATGGTTTGGTGCAGCCAAGAAGGGCCAAAGGGCCTGTTTCTGTGCTGTAGTTTCTATGGTTCTATCTCAAATATATTTTTCATCTCATTTACTCAGGAGATGGACACAGGGTCTATGGGATTGTGGAAAAGCGGCATTAAAATCGTGGACCCTGTACGGATTAAAGAAGAGGAGATGATTGCCATCCTGAGGCAGATTAGGGTGGATAAATCTCCAGGGCATGACAAGGTGCTCCCTTGGACCCCACGGGAGGTAGTGCAGAAGTCGTTGGGGCCTTAGCAGATATAACTAAATCATCCTTAGTGACAGGGGAGTTATCTGAGGATTGTAGGATAGCCAAAGTCATTTCGCTCTTCAACATAGAGCATAGAAATCTACAGCATATTCCAGGCCATTCAGCCCACAATGTTGTGCCAACCATGAAACTTACTCTAGAAACTGCCTGGAATTTCCCTAGCACATAGACCTCTATTTTACTGAGCTCCGTGTACCTATCTAAGAGGCTGTTAAAAGACCCTATTGTATCTGCCTCGACCACCGTTGCTGGCAGTGCATTCCACACACCCACCACTCTCTGTGTAAAAAAAACTTAATCCTGACATCCCCTTGGTATCTATTTCCAAGCACTTTAAAACTATGCCCCCTCGTGTTAGCCAGTTCAACCCTGGGGAAAAACCTCTGGCGATCCACACGATCAATGCCCCTCATCATCTTATACACCTCAAAAAGGCTCCAAACATAAACAAAGAAATTATATATTGCTTTGAAGATTTGTTAGAAGTATACAAAATTATGAGGGTATAGATCGGGTAAATGCAAGCAGCTTTTTCCACTGAGGTTGGGAGGGATGACAACCAGAGGTCATGGGTAAGTGGGGAAGGAGAAAATGTAATGGGAACACGTGGAAAAGCCCTTCACTGAAATGGTCGTGAGAGTGTGGAATGAGATGTCAGCACAAGTGGTGAATATGAGCTTGATTTCACAATTAAGAGAAGTTTGATAGGTACCTGGATGGTCGGGGTATGGAGGGCGATGTTCCTGGTGAAGGTAGTTGCATTAGACAGATGAAATGTTTTTTCGACATTGACCAGATGGGTCAAATACCCTGTTTCTGCACTGAACTTCTCCATGTTTCTATGACAGACAAGCTGGACAAACTTGGTTGGAAGGGAAAAGGTAGGAGTGACAATGGAGCAGCGATGGCTGGAGTTTCTGGGAGCAATTCGGGAGCTGAGTGACAGATACATCCCAAAGAAGTGGAAGCATTGGAAAGGCAGGAGGACACAACCGTGGCTGAAATGAGAAGCCAAAGCCAACATAAAAGCAAAAGAAAGGGCAAACAAGAGAGCAAAAACTATTGGGAAGCTTTTAGGAACCAACAGAAGACGATTAAAAAAAAAGTCAGATGAGCTCAGGGGGTGGAATTATGTTACTGTAGTCACTAATGAGTCTTGGTAGCACCCAACAGTCTGAGGCATTTAGAGTAACAAAATAACTGGGGCCTAAATATCTCTTGAAAACCAAGGTACAATATGATAATTCCCCGTCCTGAGCTCATCTGGCTTTCCTACAATGCTTCTTGCATTGTGATATACACAGCTCAGCACATTCATTGCACCATGCTCAACCATTTGATTGCTGACTCTGTCAGAGGTCTGAACAACATCTGACTGGTGTCAAGAAAACAACCTCTCGCTCATTGTCACAAAAACAAAGGAGCTGATTGTGGACGACAGGAGGAATGGAGACAGGCTAACCCCTATTGACATCAATGGATCTGGGGTTGAGAGGGTGAACAGCTTTAAGTTCCTCGGCACAAACATCACCGAGGATCTCACATGGTCTGTACATACCGGCTGTGTTGTGAAAAAAGCACACCAGCACCTCTTTCACCTTAGACGGTTGAAGAAGTTCGGGATGGGGCCCCAAATCCTAAGAACATTCTACAGGGACACAACTGAGAGCATCCCGACTGGCTGCATCACTGCCTGGTATGGGAACTGTACTTCCCTTAATCGCAGGAACCTGCAGAGAGTGGTGCGGACAGCCCAGCACATCTGTAGATGTGAACTTCCCACTATTTCAGGACATTTACAGAGACAGGTGTGTAAAAAGGGCCCAAAGGATATTGGGGACCCAATTCACCAAAACCACAAACTGTTCCTGCTGCTACCATCCAGGAAACGGTACCACAGCAAAAGGACCAACAGGCTCCGGGACATCATCTTCCACCAGGCCATCAGATTGATTAATTCATGCTGATACAATTGCATTTCTATGTTATATTGACTGTCCTATGTACAAACTATTTATTATAAATGACTATAAATTACACATTGCACATTTAGTCGGAGATGTAACGTAAAGATTTCTACTCCTCATGTATATGAAGGATGTATGTATTAAAGTCAATTCAATTCAATTCAGCCTCTCCACTCTCTGTTCTGTCATTCTGGCTCCCACTCCCCCTACAACTTATTTTAACCACATCACCCTCTCCCCACACTAGCACTAGCAAGCCTTACCACTATGATATTGGTCCCCTCTTGTTCTGTTCCCCTAACAAATCCCCTATCACCACTTTGACTTTCCTCTACCAGGTAATCCCCTGCAACAGTTTCTAAAGTGGTCCACCTGTTGTTGGCGGGTTGGACACAAGAGTACTCTGCAATGGCTATTTAACCTCATTCCCCTTCCTGACTCTCACCCAGTTTCCTGTGTCCCGCACCTTGGGTGTAACTCACCTCTCTTCATGTCATATCTATTACCCCTTCCAACTCCCAGCTGATCCAAAATTCATCCATTTCAAGTTCCAACTACGTAAAGTGCAGGGTTACAAGCTGCAGCTGGATGTACATCTTGTAAGTGAGGGCATCAAGGACACTGGAGGTCTCCCCACCTTCCCACCAATGTCCCCTCTAATTTGTAATGACCAGTGTGCACATAAAGCTTCTACTGTGCATTTTTTTACTCAGTGACAATACGTGCACAGTGAATTTTAAATAGAGAGCCATTCATTTTAACAGCTAGCAAATCACTGTCAATAAGAACTGTGATGTCCTATGGGTTTGATCAAGTTCATCTGCACTCTCACACAACCTGTATAGTCGGCCTGTAGCGGGTAATGAAGGATTTTCTCTCCACAACTGTTCCACACCGTCCATATGTGGTTTGCTTGCTAAATGACTCTTAAAAAGGTCAGATTTCCAAATATCACTCCACTTCTTCCCACTTGTAAATTCTCCAGTAACTTTTGCATCACCACAATATACACAGGTAACACCAGTTTCTGTATTGTACATAAATATTTCCCCTGAACCCTCCCCCAGGTGACTGACGGTGGTGAACTCAGTGATGGCAATGCCAATGAACATGAAGGGAAGGGCAGTAGTCTGTCTCATTGGAGTCTGGCACATTTGTGATGTGAAAGCTACTTGTTGCCCAGGGCAAAGGTGTTTGATATCATTATGTACCCAGAGAGAGTGGGACAAAACATGTTCTCACGGGTAGAAAAGTCCAGAACAAGAGGGGGTGGAACAAGCAACAGACACAAAATGCTGGAGGAACTCAGCAGGCCAGGCAGCATCTATGGAAAAGAGTACTAATGCTGAGTTCCTCCAGCAATTTGTGTGTGTTGCTCGGATTTCCAGCATCTGCAGATTTTCTCCTGTTTGTGACTGGAGGCAGAACAAAGGTGATTTTCACAACAGCTGATGTAAAAGATTTTGTTCCCTTTCTCCGAGTTCCCGATCCTTGCATTTAGACAGCTGGAGCTCAGCTCTGTCTGAGAGACCCATCGGTTCCCATTCCCTCATCAGCCGGAAGCTCCCCGGGGCCCGTGTACGGATGGTGGGGCTGAGAGAGAGGGAAGAGAGCAGGACTGTCCCGGGATTGCGGGTCACGGAGTCCGGAGTCACAGCAACTACCCGAAGTCGGTGTTGACAAATAACCGCCCGCCAATTTCCTCTTACCTGCACCGATCCGCCTGAGGCCCTCTGTATTATGTGCGCATGCGTGCATTCGAACGTCATCGATCCAGACGCCTGCGCATTTGATCGGCGCTTCAGCGGCAGCGAAACTTCATACGCAGGGTTTTATGGGTAATCACGGTGCCATTAACAGTGTCTGCAAGCACCGGTTTCATGTCCATATCTCAGTTTTTTTTGTGTGTATAGAAAATTCAGCAGCTGTTTTAACGCAGAAAGTGGCTCCCATAAACAATTTACTTAATATCAACGTGTATCTAATGCCAAAGTACAATCCTCTTACAAATACAGATATGAAACACAAGAGATTCTGCAGTTGCTGGAAATACAGAGACGCACACACACAAAATGCTGGAGGAACTCTGCAGTTCAGGCAGCAGCTCAGCAGAGGAGTATACAGTCCAGGCATGTTGAAGGAGCTCGGCCTAAATGTTGTCTATTTATTCTCTCCACATTTGCTGCCTGATCTGTTGATTTCCACCAGTAATTTGCAAAAAATAACCATCTTTTTTTCGATCAAGCAGTTTCCAAATGTTTCTGATCTTTCATTTGTTGCCACATCATGCTGGTCTCATTCTTCTTCCTCCTCATAAACGCCAGACCCCATCTCTCTCTTGAGCCCCAGAGCCCTGACTCAGGCTGGCAACCCTTTGGTTTCTGACTCTGCACATTCAAAGATTCACTCGCTAGTCTGCTGCCAAACTTTAGAGGTGCATTGCAACAACCCAGCTGTCTGAAGCACAGTCCTTTGAAATGAGTGAAAATGACCCAAACATTGAAAACAGCAGGGAAGAAGGAGTTTAACCAACTTCGTCCTGAGCCCTGGGGAAAATCAAAACCACAGTGAGCTCGTCGTCTTATGCAGACTGGAGAAAATCATGCAGGACATTCATGCAGGCGTATAGGATGATTAGAAGCATTGGTCGTGTGGATAGTCAGAGGCTTTTTCCCAGGGCTGAAACGGCCAACATGAGGAGGCATAGGGTTAAGGTGATTGGAAGGAGGTAGAGAGGAGATGTCAGAGCTAAGTTTTTTTTTAAACAAAGAGTGGTGTGTGTGTGGAATGCACTGCCAGCGACGGTGGTAGAGGCGGATAAAATTGGGTCTTTTAAGAGACTCCTAGATAGCTACATGGAGATTAGGAAAATGCAGGGCTATGCGGTAGGGTAATTCGCGGCAGTTTCTAGAGTAAGTTACCCACAACCTCGGGCCAAATTGTCTGTAATGTGCTGTAGATTTCTATGATTTCTATGAATTTTATGAAATTCAAGGGAAGTCTCCTATCCCACGCAGTGATAACTGGCTGCAACCTGTCATCACAGGGAGGGTGAGAGGGGAACAGCAAGGATAGATGTTCATATACTGATATGGAACAGAAACATGGGCAGGGATCAGACGGGCTGAGTGGCCTCTCTAGTGTACGTTGTGAGTGTGGTAGAGACAGTAATTACACAGGATATGATACAGAACTGATTTATCTTTCAAAGATCCACAATATTAAACATCAGTCTAGTTTAAGGATAACATCAGCAGAACGGACTCCTCCAATCCTCAGTGACCAGGATTCAGTCCTGGGTGCGATGAGCAGCCGCAAGAACTGCAGAATCTGTCAGTAACAATCCCTCATGAACCTGCAGCTGCCGTCAGTCACCGTGATTTAACACGGAGCTAATTTGACCTTCCTCCCTGATGTGAAATTACTGGTGTTGCAGCAGCTGGGATGATTGAGTAAATCTCTTTACTCACTCCGGGCAGAAATGTGGTCTCTATTTATTGTGAACTCACGGAGCATCACAAGGTGGGTTAACTGAATGAGTCTCTTCGCACACACGGAGCAGGTGAACGGCCGCTTCCCAGGGCGAAGCTGTTGGTGTATCTGGGATGTCCCACTGAATCCCTTCCAAAATGAGAGCCAGTGAATGACGTCACACTGCTATCAACGTCATGGCAATGTATCCAATCAGATCACGGACATGGACACGTGACCGGGCTCTCCTTGCAGCGAGTGGGGCGCCGTCTTCTCCAGCATCTCCGTCCCCACATTCAAGGATCGGCGACATTCAAGCGCTGGTGAACTGACAGAAACAGCGGGACCAACGTGCTGTTGTGTTTGAGATTCCCATACACAAATCCTTTGACTTTTCTACCCTGTTAAAAGTTTACAAAGCACGTCAGTGGGTGAAGGACAACATTTCAACTCAGATAATTTTAGTCTCCATGGTGCCTTCTGATAAAACACTGTCACAGCTCAAAACAATTTGGAGGAACAAAATTTTATCTTCTAACTGTCTACAGTTCCGGCATCAGGCACAATAATAAACTCCCTGCTTCCCTCTCGGTATCAAAATGGATCATTCCTCCCCTTCCTCAGTCTGTGACTTGGCTCCGTTTGTCTGTCTCCTTCGCATTCTGAGCATGCGCCACACACCCACTAAGATCACATTTTATTTACACGGCTGCGACTAGAGACTTTCTGATTATTATGTCCCTCCTGGCATCTGACGGTGGTAAACTCAGAGTCAGCAATGGTATTGACCTTCAGGAGTAGGTGATTAGGCTTTTTCGTTGGCGATCGATAAACTGCCGGTAGTGTGTGTTTGGATGAGTGGGTCGTTTTCAGACCGGAAGGAGGTAGCGTTTGGAATATTCCAGAGATCAGTCCCTGACCACAGTTCTTCACAGTTTAATGGCCTGGCGGAGGCAGCGAGATGTGAGATGTCCCAGTCTGCTGGTGACGCAGAAAGAGCGGAGTTGGGGGAGGGGAGGCTATTCCCATACTCTTTCGTAGCTTTGCAATCTGTACACAGTGCACTGTGGGGCTGCAGTGGCGGGTTCCATTGCTGGGATCAGTGCACGGTCACTGTGGGCTCTGAGGATTTTGTGAATAAAGCGCCATTCTCCAATTCAGAATCTCAAGCCGGGGAGCAAGCCTATCATTTGTATATTAAAGTTGTATTTAGGGCATTGTGATAACCAGATACTATAGCCCTCCACGACATCTCTATCCAGTCCTTTCAATATTCGACTTCATTCGTACATTTGGCCAGCGGGCCATCAATACTGTCATCCGATGCATTGACATAGAACTCGCTAATACAATAGTAAATTTTTCTCAGCTACAACCCTACGGCTTTAAGCAAACAATGTTACTTTACTTGCTTGCTAATTATATTTTCTGATAATGTGTGAGTGCAAACTTGCAATACTTTGTCATATTATTAAATTAAGTATTATATGTTTTATTGTACCAGTTATACACTGAAATGCACTGATAGGCTATGGTCTTGTTAATGTCAAAACTACCACTGTATTTCTCTTTAGCTCTGCAATTCATGTATTTCTTTCATCTTGGTTTAGTGCTTGATATTATAAGAAGCCCTAGTCATTCATATATATATATATAAAATACACACACACATATATATGTATATTAGATTAGATTTGATTAGATTATGAGAACACGCAGTCCTCTTTTATTGTCATTTAGTAATGCATGCATTAAGAAATGGTACAATGTTTTTTTTCCAGAATGATATCACGGAAACACATGACAAACCGATTTAAAAACTAACAAAAACCACATAATTATAACATATAGTTACAACAGTGCAAAGCAATGCCGTAATTTGATGAAGAACAGACCATGGGCACGGTAAAATTCTCAAAGTCCCTCGAAAGTCCCATCATCTCACGCAGACAGTTAACCTCCAACCTGCCGATGCAGCATCCTGGAAGCATCCGACCACAGTCCGACTACGAGTCCATCCGAAAACTCCAAGCCTCCGACCAGCTCTCCGACTCCGAGCACCGAGCACCATCTCTGCCGAGCGTTCCGACCCCGGCTCCGGCAACAGGCAATAGGCAAAGCCGGGGATTTGGGACCTTCCCCTCTGGAGATTCTCCATTGCACAGTACCAGCGGCAGCGAAGCAGGCATTTCAAAAGTTACTCCAGGTGCTCCTCCGTGCTTCTCACGGCTGTCTCCATCAAATCCAGATTGTGCACGGCACCCTAGTTGCACACACGATATTCATTCCGAACGGCCGTGCGCACTGCATCGAATCGCCATCTTCTCCTCCCTCCAGTATATGCATATATGTATATCTGTATATGTGTGTGTATACATACATACACACACACATATATAAATAATGTCACACATATATAATATATATATA
This sequence comes from Mobula birostris, assembly GCF_030028105.1. NCBI lineage: Eukaryota > Metazoa > Chordata > Chondrichthyes > Myliobatiformes > Myliobatidae > Mobula > Mobula birostris. Next base: position 12,067,535 of record NC_092382.1, read on the forward strand.
TATTTATAATGTCACACCCAATTTTTATACCTTCTCATTACATGAATGGGGCAAAGAAAGTTGCCCAGTACACGAAATGAGCAGGTACACAAATTGGGTGTGACTTACGAGAGGTGATTGGTCAGTTCGTGTCCTTAGGTGGAAGAAGTCAATTTTAGAAAACCTAGCAAATTTTCAATATCTGAAACAGAAATACCAAAAAAAGTTATTAACGTCGAACTTTCTGCATAATCACTCAAAGATTTGCTCAAACCCAAGATCAGGCCCAACTCACTGCTGCCCGTATTGGAGGAACACCGGCAAAGTGCCTGCGTTTAGCAGGAGGTTCGCCACTGCACCACCGGTGGCCGGAGTCGGGAGGGACAAAGGAGAGGCAAATCACAAACACGACAAAGTCTGCAGACGCTGGAAATCCAAAGCAACACAAACAAAATGCTGGCGGAACTCAGCAGGCCGGACAGCAACTATCGAAAAGAGTCGACAGTCGACGTTTCCAGTTGAACCCTCCTTCAGGACTGAGATGAAATGGGGGAAATATCTGAATAAAATCGGGGCGGGCGAGGAAATGTCTCGCTGGAATGTGATAGGTGAAGCCAGATAGGTGGGAAAGCTCATTTGCAGAAGAAAATAGAATCTAATAGGAGAGGAGAGTGGAGAATAGGAGGAAGGGATGGAGCAGTGGACCCAGAGAGAAGTGATCAGCAGGTGAGAGGGGGTGAAAAGTCAGAGAGGAAGAAAGGGAGTGGGAGGGAGGGGTGAGGGGGAGATTTGTTCACCGGAAGGAGAAATCGATATTCATACCATCAGGTTGAGGAGGGGGTTACCGAGACGGAATATAAGGTGCTGATCCTGGACCCTGAGGGTGGCCTCATCTTAGCACAAGAGGAGGCGATGGGTTGACACGTCGGAATGGGAATGGGAATGAAAATGTTTGAACACCGGAAGTCCCGCTCTGAGCGGATAGTTCAAAGCTTTACTTATTATCAAAGCAGGTATCCATAAATAACGCTGAGTTTTTTTTCTATTCTCCAGAGAGCCACGAAACAAAGAAAGAGCATGAAAGTCGATCAGACAGAAAAATCAAACTCCCACCCCACCCCCGCATAAAAAGAACGGCATTGCGATCATCAACCCCCAAAACCCACCCCTCCCGCACAAAAGGGAACAATAACATCAACATCCCCCCCAAAAAAACACAACCCTACCCCGCACAACTGCGGAGGATCTGGTGTCACCAGTGTCGAGGCGGCCGCATCGGGAGCAGCGGACACAACGGGCGACCCCGGAAGATTCACAGGTGAAGTGTCGCCTCACCTGGAAGGATGTTTGGACAACGGAGAGAGTTCGGCCGTCCGGCCCTTTCACTGTGACACCCCGAACTCCACATCAAATCCGTCCAAACCAATCTGGGTGAACTTTAATGACCAATAAATATAATTCCTCTCAGCGATCAGCTGTCTGAGTGATCCCCTGACTCTGAGAGGAAGGGGTGTCTCTGGTCCACATTGTCAGGGTGTTGAGTTTACCAGGAGACAGAGACTGCAGGGACGGGAGGTTTTCTGTTGACTAATACACTGTGTGTGGACCCCGCTGGCAATTCTGGTGTTGTGACCCGAATCGAGACAAACACCAGGCTGCCCACTCCACCAACAACACAGCACAGCCGGACACATAACAGGGGACTTTACATCTCACAACACTGGATTCAGTGATGAAACCCGTGATTAATGTTGTTGTCCCACCGAAATCATCAGAAACGTCCATTCAGGTGTTTCTAAATACGAGCGCTCCCCCACAGGTGACGTCACACAGGTGCACGCTCGCGCCTGACGTCACAGATGGGCTCCCCACACCGGGATCTGCCCTCACGTGCGCCGTGTCTTACGTCACCCACGCGCTGGTGAGCTCGAGCTTTATCGGTTTAACGGCTGGACTACTAATCACGTGACCAGTCCCTCCCCCCACTGCTGTCAACAGAGGATACAGGCACCTCGCTATTCCCATTGGTGCGAGGCGATGTCAATCACTTCTTACAACCAATAGCCGAGGTGGACCAGCCGAGAGGGCGTTATCCCCGATGAATCCGTCACCCGGCCAAGGCGCGATTTACCGTGAAAGCGGAACAAATCCGAAAGTAAATGTCCGCTTTCTGATTTATTTCCATTTCCCTCCGAGGGAACAAAATCTTTGACATCAGCTGTTGAGAAAATCACCTTTGTTCTGCCCCCATGTGAGATGAGGAGAGGTGAGGTACACCCCAGGTGCGGGACACGGGAAACTGGGTGAGAGTCGGGAAGGGGAATGAGGTGAAATGGCCATCGCAGAGTAATCTTGTGTCCGTCCCGCACAACAACAGGTGGACCCACTTTAGACACTGTCGGGGGGATCACTGACAGAGGAAAGTCAAAGGGGTGAGAGGGGACTAATATCCCAGTGGTGAGGCTCGCTAGTGCTAGTGTGGGGAGAGGGTGATGTGGTTCAAATAAGTTGTAGGGGGAATGGGAGCCAGAATGACAGAACAGATAGTGGGGAGGGTGAACTGACTTTATTACATACATCCTTCATATACATGAGGAGTAGAAATCTTTACATTATGTCTCCGTCTAAATGTGCAATGTGTAATTTATAGTCATTTATAATAAATAGTTTGTACACAGGACAGTCAATATAACATAGAAATGCAATTGTATCAGCATGAATTAATCAGTCTGATGGCCTGGTGGAAGATGATGTCCCGGAGCCTGTTGGTCCTTTTGCTGTTGTACCGTTTCCTGGATGGGAGCAGCAGGAACAGTTTGTGGTTGTGGTGACTCGGGTCCCCAATATCCTTTGGGCCCTTTTTACACCCCTGTCTCTGTAAATGTCCTGAATAGTGGGAAGTTCACATCTACAGATGCGCTGGGCTGTCCGCACCACTCTCTGCAGGTTCCTGTGATTAAGGGAAGTACAGTTCCCATACCAGGCAGTGATGCAGCCAGTCAGGATGCTCTCAATTGTGTCCCTGTAGAAAGTTCTTAGGATCTGGGGCCCCATCCCAAACTTCTTCAGCCGTCTGAGGTGAAAGAGCTGCTGTGCTTTTTTTTTAAAATTTCTTATGTGTTCTCCTGCATTTCTTATACTCCATAAGAACCTGCCTGCCTATCCCTGTTCTGCAGCTCCATTTTGTGCTTCCCCAGGGTCTCAATATCTCTTGAAAACCAAGGTTCCCTACAGTCTCTATCTTTACCTTTTATTCTGACAAACACACACCCGCTTTGTACTTTGAAAACTTCACTTTGAAGGCCTCCCATTTACCAAGCACACCTTTTCCATAAAGCAGCCTGTCCCAGTCCACAGTTGCCAGATCCTATTATCTTAATTCCAGGTGTTGATCCATGCCCTGAACACATCTGCCTTTCCTACACTGCTCCTTGTATTGAAATATACAAGATTGAGCATATTTACTGCACCATGCTCAACGTTTCTCATTCCTGAATTTGTCTGAGGACTGAACAACATCTGTCTCCATAACCCCTCCACTATCTGTTCTGTTATTCAGGCTCCCATTCCCCCTGCAACTTTAGTTTAACCCCCCCCCTCTACCCCCACCTCCCACCATGCAGCTCCATCACCCCTTTGGCTTTCCTCCCCCAGATCAATAAAAAGGAGGTGCATACCAGGTACAGGCAGATAGGAACAAATGGGGTACTTATGAGATACAGGAAATTCAAGTGAACACTTATGAAAGAAATAAAAGAAGACATCAGGTTGCCTCAGCAGACAAGGTGAAGGAGAATGCTCATGGATTCTGCAGGTATGTTGAGTGTGAAAAGATTGCAAGGGAAAAATTAATACTCTGCAAGATCAGAATGGTAATCCATATGACGAGACAAAATAGATGTGGGAGATTTTTTGCTCAGGAGATGGACACAGAGTCTATAGAAGTGAGGCAAAGCAGCATCAACTTCATGGACCCTGTACAGATTACAGAGATGGAGGAGTTTACTGTCTGAAGGCAAATTAGCGTGGATAAATCCCCAGGGCCTGACAAGTTGTTCCCTAGGACCCTGCGGCAGACAAGTGCAGAAATTGTCGGGGCACAAGCACAGATATTTAAATCATTCTGAGTGACAGGTGAGGTACTGGAGGATTGGAGAACAGCCAATGTTGTTCCACTGTTCAAGAGAGGCTCTAAAAATAAACTAGGAAATTATACATTGTGAGCCTGACATCAGTAGTGGGAAAGTTATTGGAATGTGTGTGCCAGTAGGAAGTTCTTTGGATTTGGGGCCCCATCCCAAGCTTCTGGTGGAAGAGGTGCTGTTGTGCTCTTTTCACAACACAGCCAGTATGTACAGACCATGTGAGATCCTTGGTGATGTTTATGCCGAGGAACTTAAAGCTGTTCACCCTCTCAACCCCAGATCCATTGATGTCAATAGGGATTAGCCTGTCTCCATTCCTCCTGTCGTCCATAATCAGCTCCTTTGTTTTTGTGACAATGAGGGAGAGTTTGTTTTCTTGACACCAGTCAGATGTTGTTCAGACCTCAGACAGAGTCAGCAATCAAATGGTTGAGCATGGTGCGATGAATGTGGTGAGCTGTGTATATCACAATGCAAGAAGCATCGTAGGAAAGCCAAATGAGCTCAGGACAGGGAATTATGATATTGCAGCCATTATTGGGACTTGTTTGCACCCGACGGTCTGAGGGATTTTGAGGGACAAATTTGTGGAGAGATCGCAGACCATGCTAAGAAACAAAGGTTGATTCAGTAAATGATTTTAACTTTCCATATATTGACAGGGACTCCCATACTGTAAAAGGACTAGCTGGGGTAGAGTTTGTCAAATGTGCCCTTAATCAGTACGTAGAATTCCCGACGTAGAAGTGTGCAATAAGCTGTTAGGAAATGATCCAGGGCTGGTGACAGAATTTAGTGATCATAATGTTATGAGATTCAAAGTAAATATGGAAAAAGAGTGGTCTGGACCATGGGTTGAGATTCTAACTTGCAGAAAGTTCAATTTTAATGGTTTCAGAAAGGATCTGACAAGTGTGGTTTGGGACAGGCTGTTTTCTGGCAAAGGAGTACTTGGTAAGTGGGAGGCCTACAGAATTGAAATTTTGATGGTGCAGAGATTGTACGTGCCTGCCAAAATAAAAGTTAAAAGGTTACTGGTGCAGGGAACCTTGGTTTTCAAGAGATACTGAGGCCCCAGGTATTTTGTTCCTCTAAATGCCTCAGACTATCGGGTGCAACCAAGACTGTTAAATGACTACAATATCATAATTCCACCCCCGAGGTCATCCATCTTTTTTTTAGTCATTTTCTGTTGGTTTCTAAAAGCTTCCCAATAGTTTTTGCTCTTTTGTTTGCCCTCTCCTTGGCTTTTATGTTGGCTTTGGCTTCTCATTTCATCCACAGTTGTGTCCTTCCGCCTTTCTACTGCTTCCACTTCTTTGGGATGTATCGATCACTCAGCTCCCGAATTGCTCCCAGAAACTCCAGCCATTGCTGCTTCATTCTCTCTCCTACCTTTTCCCTTCCAAACAAGTTTGGCCATCTTCTCTGTCATAGAAACATGGAGAAGTTCAGTACGGAGACAGGATATTTGGCTCATCTAGTCAAAGCTGAAAGAACATTTAATCTGTCTAATGAAACTAACAGCACCGGGACCATCGCCCTCCATACCCCTACCATCCAGGCTCCCATCCAAACTTCTTTTAAATGGTGAAACTGAGCTGATATTCACCAGTTGTGCATTCCATACTCTCATGGCCATTTCAGTAAAGAGCTTTTCCAAATGTTTCCGATAAATTTTATTCTTCCCCACTGACCCATGACCTCTGGTTGTTATCCCACCCAACCTCAGTGGAAAAAGCTACTCGCATTTGCTCTATCTATACCCTCAAAATTTTGTATACTTCTACCAAATCCTCAAAGCAATGTATAATTTCTTGTTTATGTTTGGAGCCTTTTTTGGTGTATAAGATGATGAGAGCATTGATCGTGTGGATAGCCAGAGGTTTATTCCCAGGGCTGAAATGGCTAACACGAGGGAGCATAGATTAAGGTGCTTGGAAATAGAAACCTAGGGGATCCCAGGGGTAAGTTTTTTACCCAGAGAGTGGTGGGTGCATGGAATGCGCTGCCGGCTATTTGTGTGAGTATTTCAGTTACTGTGGGGCCAGGAACCCATGCAGCTCAGTGGGAACAGGGAATAATACCAATGGACAGAGTCAAACTGAGCAAGGTCACAGATTGGAGATGGCAGAAATGCCCCATTCTTATAGAGACAGAAAGAGCATCAGAGAGTTTGATGGTCACTCCAGATTCCAGCTCTGTGCCCTGTTACAAGATGATTTCTCTCTCCAACTTGTGTTGAACTTCACTGTAACAATATGATGCCAGAATAGACCTTGACAACTCAAGTGACCTCATCTGAAAGGTTGTCCAACACTGATTGATGGATTTTGTAAATCTTTTTTTACAGGTTAAAAATGACAAGGAATTTGTCTACTGGAATCTCGAACACAACACGCCAGTTTTGCTGTCTCTGTCCAGATATTTAAGAAGTGGAGCAAGGAATTCACTCGACCATCCTTCCTGCTCAGACTGTCGGGAGGGTTTCTCTCGATCATCAGACCGACTGGCATTCCCATCATTTTACACAGGGAGGAACCCATTCATCTGATCAGACAGAGGGAATGGATTCAGCCAGTCCTCTGAACTGAAGGTACATTAGCAAGTTCACACTGGACAAGGCCATTCACCTGTTGCGTGTGTGAGAAGGGATTCAGTCGGTCTTTCCACCTGTGGACACTCCATTCAGTTCACACTGGGCGGAGGCTGGTTATCTGCTGAATTTGTGGGGAAGAATTCACTCGATCATCTGACCTAATGGCTCACCAGTCAGTTCATACTGGGGAGTGGCCATTCATCTGCTCAGACTGTGGGAAGGGATTCACTTGCTCATCCCCACTGAAGGTACATCAGCGAGTTCACACCGGGGAGAAGCCATTTGCCTGCTCGGACTGCGGGAAGGGGTTCACTTGCTCATCTAAACTGAAGTTACATCAACGAGTTCACACTGGAGAGAGGCCGTTCACCTGCTCAGACTGTGGGAAGGGATTCACTTGCTCATCCGAACTGAAGGTACATCAGCCAGTTCACACTGGAGAGAGGCCGTTCACCTGCTTAGACTGTGGGAAGGGATTCACTCGGTCATCTCAACCGAAGGTACATCAGCGAGTTCACACTGGGGAGAGGCCGTTCACCTGCTCAGACTGTGGTAACGGATTCACTCAGTCATCCGAACTGAAGGTACATCAGCGAGTTCACACTGGGGAGAGGCCATTCACCTGCTCAGACTGTGGGAAGGGATTCACTCAGTCATCCGACCTACTGTTACACAAGACAGTTCACACTAGGGAGAGGCTGTTCACCTGCCTGGACTGTGGGAAAGGATTCACTCAGTTACCCACCCTAATGGCACACCAGCGAGTTCACACTGGGGAGCGGCCCTTCACCTGCTCGGATTGTGGGAAGGGATTCACTTTGTCATCTCAGTTACTGAGTCACCAGTCAGTTCACACCGGGGAGTGGCCATTCACTTGCTCAGTGTGTGGGAAGGGATGCACTTGCTCATCCCAACTGAAGGTACATCAGCGAGTTCACACTGGGGAGAAGCCATTCACCTGCTCAGACTGTGGGAAGGGATTCACTCGGTCATCTCACCTGCAATCACACCGGTCAGTTCACACTGGGGTGTGGCCATTCATCTGCTCAGTGTGTGAGAAGGGATTCACTCAGTCATCTCAGCTGCAGAGACACCAGCGAGTTCACACTGGATAGAGGCCGATGAGCTGCTCAGACTTTGGGAAGAGATTCTCTCAGCCAAATCAACCAGATTTGCATCATTGAGTTCGCACTGAGGAGAGGCCATTCACCTGCTGTGAATGTGGGAATGGATTCATTCAGTTATCTATCCCTATGACACACTACCAGGTTCACACTGGGGAGTTGCTGTTCACCTGCTGTGAATGTGGAAGCGATTCACTCAGTCATCTTGTCAAATGTAACTATTGCTTCAGCTAGCAGCTTAATATAGGGGGTGATAGCCCCCCCAGCCCAACGAAGCTTAAGAAATCTCATTTGGGTGGATGCTGTGCGATGTCTTCCCTGTTACAAATCAGTTCCCTGAAATAACAAACAGTACACAATATGTGATTAAACGATTGAGCTTTATAATTCTGACTTTGGCTATAGCGTTAGCAAAGAAAACAAAAAAAAAGAAAAAGAGCCCACTCTCTCCATTCGCGTCTTCTCATCTCTCCCCAGCAAAAGACCACGAAAATCTCTCTTCCAGGCTCACAAGAGAGAACATTTCTGTCATTGGATAGCCCCGCACTCCAAAACCCTGTTATCTCCAGTCATAACCTAAACATTTCTGCTGCAGATAAACCGTGATGTTACTATTGTGTCCACTCCTTTTCTGAAAGTTTATTTAAGCAATCTTGTAAATTGTCTGGCAGCCTTTTTGTTTTCTGTTTTCAATTTGTTTTGTCCGTGCTCCACCTGGTACTGTATTTCCTTGGTATTGTTTTATCTTCAATACATTTTGTCTTTGTAAAATTGAAAATTGTAAATAAAGTAATTTAAAAAAAAAGATCCAAGTGTGAGGTGCTCCACTGGTCGAGGCACATGTGTGTGGTGGGAATGGTTATATCTATTGAGGGAGTTGTTCCTGCTTGTTTATCCTGTAATATTATATTCGGATGGTTATTATGGATTGCCCTATCTGAAATAATGTATTGATTATCATATACTTTGTGAGATTTTGACTCTAAAACTGGATCAGGCTCGAATATATTTTGCCTTAATGAAGTGATGAAGGTCATTCATAAGTTTGTATTTTAAAGCAAGATTCTGGTGAATGATATTTGCCACTTGATTGTAATCAAATTGAGTTCAACTGCTGCAGGATCCTGGAATGTGTTGAATTGTGTCTGATTTCTCTTGTTATTCCCTGCATTTATTGCCTTGCTTGTTTGTATTGTACAACGTTTGCATATAGTTTTGATTTTTTTCTTATTTTTCTTAACCACCTTGTCCTGTATTTCTGCAAGGAACCCCTCTGTTTCTGGGAAGAGATCTCCAACTCTCAGTCAGGTGTTTGATGCTTCCTTGTCAACATCTGGTTGATCTTTTCTTCCACAGTGATGATTCATTTTTCTGAGTTAGCCTCTCATTTAAGTTTCTGGTCTGTATTTCTTATCACAATTGCATATATACACACAGACTGTTAAGTCCGGTTCAGTTTTCGTGAAAATATATACTCCGAAGTTTTATCTGACTGTTGTGTGATTTTTTTTTTCCAAGTGTGTTATTTCTCTTCCTCCATCTGTCCAAGGTAGTGTTAATCTAAGTGGGTTTGAGTGTAAATAGTCTTTTCTAAAGTTGTCATTTCAGTTCTTATTTATCTTTGTAAATTTTACTGATTGAAATATTTTCATTAAAAAAAGTCAATGTTGGTATTGATGAAAGTGTTTATTGCCTTTGTTGTATTTGTTAACAATTGATCTCGGTTTGGCAGGTTTTTTTTAAGCCTTGACTAAATTTTGTCAAAGGTTTTCCCTATTTCACACTACTTTCTATTGTCTTTGCTTGTTGATATTCCAAATACGTGGGTATCAAGAGTCCCGATGAAGCATCTTGGCCCGAAATGTTGATTCCCATCCATAGATGCTGCCTGACATGCTGAGCTCCTCCAGCACTTTGTGTGTAGTTCTCTAGATTTCTAGCATCTGCAGGTCCTCTTGTTTCCCAGATACTTATATGTTTCTTGAAAGAACAAGCTGGTAGTGGGGTTGTGTGGCTCTGTTGGTAAAATACTAAATAAGATCATTCGAAAGACGTGGCATAGGGTTGGAAGGTGTAGAATCTCTGTGGGTGGATTAAGGAACAGCAAATGTAAAAAAAAAAATCCCTGATGGGAATTGTATAGAGACCTCCAAACAGTAGTATGTTTTCCACAAATTACAATGGGAGATAGAAAATGCATGCCAAAAGGGCAATGTTACATGGGGGATTATCATGCAGGTGATTAGGAAAATGAGGATGGTATTGGTCTCAAGAGGAGGAATTCCTAGAATACCAACAAGATGCTTTTTTAGAGCAGCTCATCGTTGAGCCCTCTTGGGGATCAGCTATTCTGGATTGGGTGTTGTAATGAACCAGAATTAATTAGGTCACTTAAGTTCAAAGAACCCTTCAGGGCAAGTGATCTCAATATGATAAAATTCATCCTGACATTAGAGAAGGAGAGGCTTGTTACGTACCCCGTGACGGGTTAAATGAACCAGCAGCAATAGAGCAGACCTGGAGTCTGTTTTTAATGTTAAAAACCACTATTTATTAGTAACTACTTAATATAGTAACTTAAACCAGGCAAATCAAAAGTTAGCAATGTTATGTAAGGAAGTTCAGTTCAATCCTCAGGTTAATTGATGAGAGATGTTTGTGTAATGTCTGTGCCCCAATTTACCCCCGTTCACCTAGGGTGAACAGCCGTCGCCCTGCCACGAGTGCAATACTTCGGTGTAAATACGGTGTAATGCTCCCAACACAAATATCAGACAATACACCAAAGGCCAGTAAGTAATTACAGTTTTTGTTATTTCTTAGTGATGGGTTAGTAGAAACACATAACCTAAAGGCACCAAAGCAGTAAGTTTATCAGTTTGTGCACATAATGTTTTAATACGTTGGAGCTCACACCTCCGGTTCCATCCACAACGACCCTTTGAGCCCTCGGCCACCGTCCGAACCGCCGACTTCCAGTATCCGTCACCCTGGAACCGCTGTCCGCTCCTCACACGTCCGGCCTCCTCGCTCGCCTCCCGAAAAAGATGGCGAACTCCCACTCAGCTCAGACATACAAGATAGCATAACAATTCTCCAGTGATTAGTTCCACCCGTATCGGCAGGAGGAGGAGAAGATGGCGGCGTGACGCAGCGTGCAGCAGCCACTCCGGTGGTGATACCTGTAATCTGTCAAGTCGGGTGCCGTGCACAATCCTGATTTGATGGAGACAGACGTGAGAGCACGGAGGAACATCTGGAGAAACTTCTGAAATGCCTTCTTCACTACCGCTGCTACCGTGTGATCTGGAATCTCTGGAGGAGAAGGCCCGGAATCCTCGGCTTTGCTTGTTGCTCGGTGGCCGGGGTGGGGTCGAAGCGCTCGGCAGAGGATGGTGGTCAGGAGGCTGTATCGGAGGGGCAAGTCGGAGGCTCAAAGTTTTCGGACAGGCTCAGAGTTGGCTGTGGTCGGATGCTTCCAATGCATCGGCTGTTGTCAGCACATGGAGGTTTACGGCAGGGAGAATTTCTCCCTTTTGCCGCCTGCTATCGGGAGTCGATTGGAACTTTGAGACTTTTTTTTACCGTGCCCATGGTCTGCTCTTCATCAAATTATGGTATTGCTTTGCACTGCTGTAACTATATGTTATAACTATGTGGTCTTGTCAGTGTTAGTCTTCGGTTTGTCCTTTTTTTTTGTGATATCACTCTGGAGGAACATTGTATCATTTCTTAATGCATGTATTTCTAAATGACAATAAACGAGGACTGAGTGTCCTCATAATCTAAATAATCTAACTCAAGCATTTCGGCTACAGAAACCCATGACAGCATTAAGTGACATTACAGAGAAGCCATTCTGTTAGCCTGAACAGCTAACACCACAGTTAATGGTAATGAGAGCCTACATTCTCCCCCCACAGAATTCAGTCATGTCCTCATGACACTCAGATAATTTGCCAACCCTTCCTGCAAAACACAGAGCCCAACCCAAGTGCAGAAAGCAGTGACATAACTCCCCGAAACAGTGGAGATCACACCCTGTTCCCTGGGCGCTATCAAGGCCAACCTATGTGGGGGGTCCTTACTTCTCTGTGACCTGTGTACTCCCTCCTCGAACTCCTCCACCTCGGACATTACAGGAGACTCATGGAAACTATGAGGCGAACCCTCCTGCGAGCGGTCACCCAAACCCCTCTGCACCTCGGAACCCTCTATCTCTCACTCGGGCCCCACATCATCCTCTCCAACGCCCTGTGGTACCCCTGACGGCCCATCAGTAGCCACCCTTACCCCGTCTAACCCAGTGGGGGAAGGGCCAGGAGCCTCCCCCTCAATCATGGGGGCCTCAGCGAACAGCCACATGCACCAGTTGTCCGAGTCATCATCCTCCTCTGAGCGGGCCCGTCTCTCCCGGTGTGGGCTCTTCCTCCATCCCACGTGGACGCAGAGTCCCAGTACTGGTTGTAGCCGGCACCTGGGGCTCCCGTTCCATCTGTACATCTCACCCCAGGGGCGACAGATGATTCCGATGGAGAATCTTGACCAGCCCCTTCCCATCCTCGGGCTGCACTTGGAAAACGGTAAGTCGGGCAACTGACTCTCCACCAGATAGGGTGTGCCCGACCAGCGATCAGCCAACCTGTGCTTCCCAGGAAATCCCAAATTCCTTACGAGGACTCGGTCTGCCGGCAGGAGTTGGGAGAACTTCACTTTCTGGTCACACCTCTTCTTATTTCTCCGATTCTTCTTGGCAGCTGCCTCCCCAGCCAACTCATAAGCCTTTGCAGCTCCTTCTTCATATCAGACACATACTTCAAGTAAGGCTTCGGCGAAACTTCACCTGCGGCAGTCCTGAAACAGAGGTCAATGGTACTGAGAGCCCTACCTTTGTATCCCAAAGGTGAATGTCAAGAGAAGGCAATTACATTGTTTTCCTCGATGATAAACTGGATAAAAATAGCTGCAGGTTTTATCTCTGTCGTTCCCAGATCCACACACGAAGTATCTCCTACAGTGATCTTCACGGAATATCCTTTTGACACGAGTGGTTACCACAACACCACACCCGAATTCAGCTACAGGTCATCCCAAAGTGGTGACCACAGGTTACTCAACCAGAATCCACTTATGCATCATCACCAAAAGATAGCTTATCACAGGGGTAGCGTGTTCGGGGGGAACTACCACCCAGGCAAGGGTAACACACACAGGTAGATTCCACAGGGTTGCCCCAGTCACACAACGTGATAGCCACTTGTCCAGTTCCACGACGTACGAAGTAACTCCAGCAGTGATTTACCACAGGGATACCGTCTTCCAGTGGACTACCACGCCCAGGCAAGGGTAAAACAGAAGTGGTATTCACAAATGTTATTCCCCAACCAGAAAGACCCACTCCAGTGGATCAAACTATGTGACAATCACACATTCCTATTCGCTGGAATCAATAACCAAACCCACCCTTGTGGGCTGTTGGGAGAGTCCAAACAGTGACCCCTTGTCACTCGGTTCTTTGTTTCAAACCTTCCTCCCCACTTCTCTGCAACGGCTTCCACCCACTGCCACTGTGTGTCTGCTTGTGAGAGTCACTTATCAATACCCTGGATCGATGCTCAACCCAAATTTCAAACAAATCATTTGTTCCATTCCCCAAGACCTTTGGTTCCGTATGTTCCTATGACAACATCCGCAGATGGTCTCTCCTGGTCAAAATAACACTCCACTTTGTTTTGAGAGATCTCCAAGCCCTGTCTCTCCAAACCACAAACTTGAAAAAACAACCCCGTTGTTTATTTTCAAATTCCAAAACTCAATTTAACAGAATAACACCCACTTTCTCATCAAACCACTGTTCCCTCAGCAAGACCAAGGGTCCTGAAACCAATCCAGACTTCACAAAAGGACTGAATTCCCTTCCAACCAAATCAGACATTTCAGGTTTTAACTGAGCTTCAACACAACGCTCAGCATCCTGCGGATTTACAGATGCTTCAACAACCTGAACCCAGGCAACTGGAACTGCCTCCTCTTCCAGGCTTTCATCACTAGTCCCAGCTTCCACTTCTAGTTTACCCTGGTCATCCCAGCTACTCTCTTGGAAGCTCTCATCCGAGGTAAACTTCACCTTGTGGGTCAAAACAAGCTCATCTGCTAATCTAGCAGCCTCCTGCAAAGTGGCAGCATCTTTTTCATCTAAATACAGCTTTATGTCATCAGGGACGCACCTTTTGAATTCTTCGATCAAAACCAACTCTTTCAAGTTGTTAATATCCTCATTTACCCCAACAGAGGTGCACCAACGATTGAAGTACACAGACTTCTCATTGGCAAATTCCACATATGTTTGGTTGCCAGATTTCCTCAAATCTCTAAACTTTTGTCTGTAAGCGTCCGGAACCAACTCATAAGGCTTGAGCACAGCCTCTTTCACTGAGTCATAATTAGCTGCCTCTTCAAGTGTTAGGGCAGAATACGCTTGCTGGGCTTTCCCCTGAATTACACTTTGTAACACAACAGCCCAGCTGTCTTTCGGCCACCTTCGATTCTGAGCCACTTTTTCAAAATGCAAGAAGGACTCATCAACTTCTGCTTCATCAAATGGAGGTACCAACTTAACTTCTCAACGGGCACTAAACCTCTCACCAAGGTCTGGCACTGGACCTCCTTGCGGCCATCTCTCCACCTCGAACCACCTCTGTCTTTCTGCCTCTTTCCTCTGTTTGTCCGCTTCCTCAGCCTCAAACTGTTTTAGTCGTAACTCATGCTGTCTTTGCTTATCCTCAGCCTCTCTCTTTAATTTTTCTAACTGGAGCTGAAGCTCAGTCTCAGTAGGTTTACTTTCAGCAAACATTTCCAACACATCTCCGTCAAACCTTCCTTAGATAGATAATACTCCGCTGTCACATCTCTGTCAAACACTTCCTCAGATACATAATACTCCGCTGTCACATCTCCGTCAAACCTTCCTTAGATAGATAATACTCCGCTGTCACATTTCCGTCAAACACTTCCTCAGATACATAATACTCCCGTCACATCTCCGTCAAACACTTCCTTAGATACATAATACACCAGTGTCACATCTCCGTCAAACACTTCCTTAGATACACAATACTCCCCTGTCACATATCCATCAAACACTTCCTTAGATACATAATACTCCACTATTAATGTCTGTATCTGAGCCTTCCTCATTTTAGTGCTCACCTGAAGTTTTAATTTCTGATCGATTTCCAACAGCACAACCCTCTTTGCGCCACCCAATGCTTCAGGAGTTGTCTTTGTCAGAAACCCATCAACCTCCATTGCTGCTGATCTTCCACTCAGACAAATCAAAGGGGATTTCCCCAATCAGATCGATCATTAATCAATCAATTCAGCCCCCAAACAATTTGTTCATATCCCGGACGCAGGGCCCAATTATGTTACGTAAATGCAGCGGTTTAAATGAACCAGCAGCAATAGAGCACACCTGGAGTCTGGTTTTGATATTAAAAACTACTATATATTAGTAACTACTTAATATAGTAACTTAAACCAGGTAAATCAAAAGTTAGCAGTGTTATGCATATACTTGTGTGTAAATATAATTCCCAAACTCGTTAAAGCTCGGGTGACAAGAGTTAAAGTCTTACAATGGTAATGTAAGGAAGTTCAGTTCAATTGGTGTGAGAGAGAGAGAGAATGGGGTATTTGTAATCCAAGGTGAAAACCACACTAGGAGAAGAACGAGTAAACAGGTCCCATTGATCTTCCGTCGTCAGGCTCCAAATCCACTCTTGAGTTAGCCAAACGCAGCTTATCGCTAAGGGGACCGTCTTCGAGGGTAAACTACCTCCCAGGCAAGGGTAGACACACCGGTAGCCTCCACAGGGTCAGCCCTTCCACACACCGTGATAGCCACTGATCAATTACCCTGATCGATCCTCAATCCTCGCTTGTGGGCACTCGAAAGTTCCATCCAGTGACTCCTCTGTCACTGGCCTCCTTTCACTGACCGGTCGCCGTAACCGGTGTCCCACTGTGTGTCTCTGGGAGAGTCATCTGACCTTGCTTAAATAAACACGCTACGAAGCAGTTTCTCTCTCTCTCTCATTTAAAGGCACAGTCCATGTCCACCATGAGTACTTCCCCACATTCACAGTAGGTGATCGGCCTCTCCCCAGTGTGGACACGCAGACGTTCCTTCAGTTGAGATGATTGAATGAATCCCTTCCCACGGACAGAGCAGGTGAACGAACATTTCCTTGTGTGTCAGTATGTGAAATGACCAATTGAATCCCTTCCCACAGACTGAGCAAGTTAATGGTCACTCCCTGGTGTGAACTGACTGGTGTCTCAGTAGATGAGGTGAGCAAGTGAATCCCTTCGCACAGACTGAGCAGGTGAACGGCCTCTCCCCGGTGTGAACTCGCTGATGTGCCTTCAGATGAGATGACTGAATGAAGCCCTTCCCACAGTCTGAGCAGGTGAACGGCCTCTCCCCAGTGTGAACTCGCTGATGTACCTTCAGTTCAAATGACTCTACGAATCCCTTCCCACACACTGAGCAGGTGAATGGCCTCTCCCCAGTGTGAACTGACTGGTGTCTCAGTACAGCAGATGACTTTGTGAAACCCTCTCCACAGACTGAGCAGGTGAACGGCCTCACCCCAGTGTGAATTCGCTGATGTACCTTCAGTTGAGATGACTGAGTGAATCCCTTCCCACAGTCTGAGCAGGTGAATGGCCTCTCCCCAGAGTGAACTCGTTGATGCACCTTCAGTTGATATGACTCAGTGAATCCCTTCCCACAGTCTGAGCAGGTGAACGGCCTCTCCCCAGTGTGAACTCGCCGATGTACCATCAGTTGAGATGACTGAGTGAATTCCTTCCCACAGTCGGAGCAGGTGAACGGCCTCTCCCCAGTGTGAACTCGCTGATGTACCTTCAATTGGGATGACAAAGTGAATCCCTTCCCACAGTCGGAGCAGGTGAACGGCCTCTCCCCAGTGTGAACTCGCTGATGTACCTTCAGTTGGGATGACAAAGTGAATCCCTTCCCACAGTCGGAGCAGGTGAATGGCCTCTCCCCAGTGTGTACTGACTGGTGCCTCAGTAGGTGAGATGATTTAGTAAATCCCTTCCCACAGTCCGAGCAGGTGTACAACCTCTCCCTAGTGTGAACTTGCTGGTGAGCCATTAGGTCAGATGACCGAGTGTATTCTTCCCCACAAATTCAGCAGCTGACCAGCCTCTGCCCAGGGTGAACCGACTGGTGTGTCCACAGGTGGGATGACCGACTGAATCCCTTCTCACACACAGAACAGGTGAATGGCCTTGTCCCAGTGTGAACTTGCTGATGTACCTTCAGTTGAGATGACCGACTGAATCCATTCCCACTGTCTGAGCAGATGAATGGGTTCTCCCCTTTGTTGACGTACAGCTGGGATTTTCTTTTATCTACTGTCAGTTTAAAGTGCCACAGTTTTAAAGCCATGAAAACATTTTCTGCCCAGATGAATGGTTGGTCTGCACAGCTGTTAAAAGGAATTAAATGAACATTAGTATTATTTAATGTTCTTGTCACAGAGTCATAGAAAAGTACAACACACAAACAGGCCCTTTGGCCCATCTAGTTTGTGTTGAACTATTTAAACTATCTACCCCTGTACCCCTACCATCCAGGTACCTATACAAACTTGTTACACGTTGAAATTGAGCTCGCATGCACCAGTTGGACTGTCTGCTCATTCCACACCTGGATGACCGTCTGTGTGAAAAATTTTCCTCTCATGTTCCCCTTAATGTTTCACCGTTCACCCTTAACCCATGGCCTCTGGTTGTAGTCCCACACCATCTCAGTGGAAAAAGCCAGCTTGCATTTACCCCATCTATAACCCTCATAATTTTGGCACACCTCCATCAAATCTCCCCTTGAGCTTCTACATTCCAAGGAATAAAGCCCTGACCTGTTCAATCTTTCCTTATAACCCAAGTCCTCCAGGCCTGGCAACATCCTTGTGAATTTTCTCTGAACTCTTTCAACCTCTTTTACATCTTTCCTGTAGGTAGGTGATAAAACTGCACACAACACTCCAAATTAGGCCTCACCAATGTCTTGTGCAGTGTGAACATAACATCCATCTCCTGTACTCAGTACTTTGGTTCATGAAGGCCAATATGCCAAAATCTTTCTTTCCGTCCCTATTTAACTGTGTCACCACTTTCAGTGAGTTATGGACATGTATTCCCAGATCCCTTTCTTCTACAGCAATCCTCAGTGCCTGACCATTCACTGTGTAAGACCCAGGTCCCACCAAAATGCAACACCTCGCACTTGTCTCCATTAAATTCCATTTTGCATTTCTCCAGCTGGTCCAGATCACACTGCAAGCCATTATACCCTTCCTCACTGTCCACTACACCCCCAATCTCAGTGTCATCCAGAAATCTGCTGATCCAGTTAACCACACTATCATCCAGATTACTGATCTAGATGACAAACAACAACAGATCCAGCACCGATCCCTGTGGCAAACCACTAGTCACAGGCCTCCGGTCAGAGAGGCAACCATCGGCTTCTCCCAAAACCAGTGTCTCATGCAATTTACTATCTTATCTTGAATGCTGAGTGACCGAACCTTCTTGACCCACTTCCCATATGAGACTTTGTCAAGTGCCTTGCTAAAGTCCATGTAGACAACATCCACTGCCTTGCCTTCATCCACTTTCCTGATAACTTCCTCGAGAGACTCTATTAGATTGGTTAGACATGACCTACCATGCACAAAGCCATGCTGCCTATCCTTAATCTATCTATCCAAATACTTATATATCTGGTTCCTGCACGTAAGTTCCAATGACTTTCCCACTACTGATGTCAACCTCACTGATGTACAACTTCCTAGTTTATTTTTAGAGCCTTTCTTGAACAGCGGAACAACATTGGCTGTCCTCCAATCCTCCAGTACCACACCAGTCACTAAGGATTATTTAAATATCTGTGCTTGGGTCCTGACAATTTCTGCACTTGTTTTCCGCAGAGTCCCATGGAACAACTTGTCAGGCCCTGGGGATTTATCCACGCTAATTTGCCTTAAGACAGCAAGCACCTCCACCTCTGTAATCTGTACAGGGTCCATGAAGTTGATGCCATTTTGCCTCACTTCTATAGACTCTGTGTCCATCTCCTGAGTAAATGTGGATGCAAAAAATAATATTTAAAATCTCCCCCATATATTTTGTCTCCTCATACAGATTACCATTCTGATCGTCCAGAGTGGGCATGTTTCTGTACTGAACTGGCCAAACGTGATTGGGAGGGGAAGCTGGTAAGAATGATGATGGAGCAGCGATGGCTGGAGTTTCTGGGAGCAATTCGGGAGCTGAGTGATCAATACATCCCAAAGAAGTGGAAGCATTAGAAAGGCAGGGGGACACAACCGTGGATGAAATGAGAAGCCAAAGCCAACATAAAAAGCAAAGAGAGGGCAAACAAAAGAGCAAAATCTATTGGGAAGCTTTTAGAAAACTACAGAAGATGACTGAAAAAGATGTCAGATGAGTTCAGGGTGTGGAATTATGATATTGTAGTCACTAATGAGTCTTTGTAGCACCCAACAGTCTGAGGCATTTGAAGGAACAAAATATCCAGGGCCTCAATATCTCTTGAAAACCAAGGTTCCCTGCACCAGTTACCTTTCAACTTTTATTTTGACAGGCACATACAAACTCTACACCCTCAAAACTTCACTTCTGAAGAACTCCCACTTACCAAGTACTCCTTTGTCAGAAAACAGCCTGTCCACACTTGTCAGATCCATTCTGATACCATCAGAATTGACCTTTCTCCAATTTAGAATCTCCACCCATGGTTCAGTCCTTTCTTTTTCCATGTTAACTTGGAATCTCATGGCAATATGATCACTAGATGCAAAGTGTTCCCATACACTAATATTCTGTCACTAGTCCTGGAATATTTTCTAATAGCTTATTGCATATTTCTATGCTGGGAATTCTACGTGCTGATTAATGGCACATCTGACAAACTCTACCCCATCTAGTCCTTTTACATATGGGAGTCACGTCAATCTATAGAAATTTAAAATCGCTTAGTATATCAAGCATTGGCGTAGTCTGCGATCTCTCTTGCTAATTTGTTCCTCCAAATTCCTCAGATTGTTGGGTGCAAACAAGTCCCAGTCATGGCAACAAGATCACAATTCCATGCCCTGAGGTCTGAACAGCATTTGCCTGGTGTCAAGAAAACAACCTCTCCCTCATTGCCACAAAAGCAAAGGAGCTGATTATGGACTACAGAAGGAATGGAGACAGGCTAACCCCTATTTACACCAATGGATCTGGGGTTGAGAGGGTGAACAGCTTTAAGTTCCTCGGCATACACATCACCGAGGATCTCATGTGGTCTGTACATACCAGCTGTGTGGTGAAAAAGGCACAGCAGTGCCTCCCTCACGTCAGACGGTTGAAGAAGTCTGAAATGGGGCCCCAAATCCTAAGAACTTTCTACAGAGTCACAATTGAGAGCATCCTGACTGGCTGCATCACTGCCTGGTCTGGGAACTGTACTTCTCTTAATCGCAGACTTTGCAGAGTGGTGCGGACAGTCCAGCACATCTGTAGTTGTGAACTGCTCATGATTCAGGACATTTACAGGGACAAGTGTGTAAAAGGGGCCCAGAGGATCACTGGGGACCCTACTCACCCGAACCACAGACTGTTCCAAGCTGCTGCCATCCGGGAAACAGTACTGCAGCATAAAAGCCAGAACCAACAGGCTTCTTCTATCAGGTCATCACACTGCTTAATTCATGCTGATACAACTGTATTTCTATGTTATATTGACTGTCCTGTTCTATTATAAATTACTATAAATTGCACATTGCACATTTAGATGGAGATGCAACACAGATTTTTACTCCTCATGCATGTGAAGGATGTAAGTAAGAAAGTCAATTCAATTCACCCTCTCTATTACCTGGCATTCTGGCTCCCATCCCCTCTACAACTTTGGTTTAACACCCCCCCCCACCCACCACACTAGCACAAGCAAGCCTTAACACTAGGATATCAGTCCCCTTCTAGTTCTGTTCCCCTAACTAGCAAATCCCCTATCACCTCTTTGACTTTCCTCTGCCACGTAATCTCCTCCCCCCAACAGTTTCTAAAGTGGTAGAATACATAGAACATAAAAAAAACATAGAAAACCTACAGCACAAAACAGGCTCTTCAGCCCACAAAGCTGTGCCAACCATGTCCCTACCTTAGAGCTACCGAGGCTTACCCAGAGCCCTTTACTTTTCTAAGCTCCATGTACCCATCCAGGAGTCTCTGAAAATACGTTATTGTTTCCACCTCCTCCACTGCCGCCGGCAGCCCATTCCACGCACTCACCACTCTCTGCATGAATAACTTATCCCCGACATCTCCTCTGTATTTACTTCCAAGCACCTTAAACCTATGCCCTCTCGTGCTAGCCATTTCAGCCCTGGGAAAAAGCCTCAGACTATCCACACAATCAATGCCTTTCATTATCTCGTACACCTCTATCAGGTCACCTCTCATCCTCCGTCACTACAAGGAAAAATGGCCAAGTTCACTCAACATATTCTCATAAGGCATGCTCGCCTGTCGAGGCAAAGTCCTTATAAATCTCCTCTGCACCCTATCTATGGCCTACCTGTTGTTGTGGGGGATGGCCACAACAGTATTCTGCGATGGCTATTTAATCTCATTCCCCTTCCTCACTCTCACCCAGTTTCCTGTGTCCTGCACTTTGGGTGTAACTCACCTCTCTTTATCCCACCCCCTCCGACTCCCGGATGATACGGAATTCATCCATTTCCAGCCCCAACTCCTTAAAGTGGAGACACAACATGTGCACACTGAATTTTATATATAGAGGTACTCATTTTAACAGCTAGCAAATCACTGTCAGTAATAATTTTGATCTGCAATCTCACACAACGTATGTAACAGGTCTGTAGCAGGTAATGAAGGATTTTCTCACTGGAGCAATTGCACACTGTCCATATCTGATTTGCTTGCTAAATAATGCTATAAAAAGTCAGATTTTCAAATATCACTCCACTTCTTCCCACTTGCAAATTCTCCAGCAACTTTTGCATCCCCACAATACACACAGGTAACACCAGTTTCTGTATTGCACATAAATATTTCCCCTGAACCCTCCCCCGGGTGACTGACGGTGGTGAACTCAGTGATGGCAATGCCAATGAATATGAAGGGAAGGGCAGTAGTCTGTCTCATTGGAGTCTGGCACATTTGTGATGTGAAAGATACTTGTTGCCCAGGGCAAAGGTGTTTGATATCATTATGTACCCAGAGAGAGTGGGACAAAACATGTTCTCACGGGTAGAAAGTCCAGAACAAGAGGGGGTGGAACAAGCAACAGACACAAAATGCTGGGGGAACTCAGCAGGCCAGGCAGCATCTATGGAAAAGAGTACTAATGCTGAGTTCCTCCAGCAATTTGTGTGTGTTGCTCGGATTTCCAGCATCTGCAGATTTTCTCTGGTTTGTGACTGGAGGCAGAACAAAGGTGATTTTCTCAACAGCTGATGTAAAAGATTTTGTTCCCTTTCTCCGAGTTCCCGATCCTTGCATTTAGACAGCTGGAGCTCAGCTCTGTCTGAGAGACCCATCGGTTCCCATTCCCTCATCAGCCGGAAGCTCCCCGGGGCCCGTGTACGGATGGTGGGGCTGAGAGAGAGGGAAGAGAGCAGGACTGTCCCGGGATTGCGGGTCACGGAGTCCGGAGTCACAGCAACTACCCGAAGTCGGTGTTGAAAACGCCGCCCGGTGAGACCCCCAACCCGGAGATCCCTTCTCACCTCAACCGATCATCCGGGGCCTTTTGTGCCCCGCGCGCTGGTGAGCTCGAGCTTGGTCGGTTTAACGGCTGGGCTACTAATCACGTGACCAGCGCCTTCCCCACCGCTGTCAACAGAGGTTCAC
Source organism: Mobula birostris (assembly GCF_030028105.1). Classification (NCBI taxonomy): domain Eukaryota; kingdom Metazoa; phylum Chordata; class Chondrichthyes; order Myliobatiformes; family Myliobatidae; genus Mobula; species Mobula birostris. Next base: position 12,090,364 of record NC_092382.1, read on the forward strand.
GCGCTGCGCCATTCCCAATGGTGGGAAGTGATGTCAATCACTGCTTCCAGCCAATAGCGGAGGCGGACCAGCCGAGAGGGCGTTACCCCCGCTGACTCCGTCTCCCGAACTTTCCGTCACGGCGGGACAACCGTCAAAGTAAATGTCCGCTTTCTGATTTATTTCCATTTCCCTCCGAGGGAAGTTGGGGCGTTTGTGAAGCGTCTCCTGCGGCCGGAGTCTGATGTGTCGCTGAGAGGTAGGAGGAGACCGCTCGGCCCGTCGGTTTGATGCCGGTTCCCCGGGGAGGGAGAGGATGAAGACGGTGAGAGAGGGGGCGGACAGGATGTTTGTCCCGGTGGGGACAGGAGGGGCTCATCTGTGGAAATGTCTGAGCCCACGGTGGTGGCGATTCACCACATTGGGGGGCAAACACCGGCAGACTGTTGCCCTGCAAGCGGGGCCAATGGTCCGGGCAAAGTGACAATTATTTGTGTTTTGTTGAGACTGTACCGGGAATATGGTGTAAAATCCCGCTCCCCACACTAACACGGGTCACACAGACCAAAGAACAAACTGCCGGAGGAACTCAGTGGGTCGGGCAGCATCTGTGGAGGGAAATGGACCGTCAACATTTCGGGCCGAGACCCTCCCTCTGGACTGAGAGTGGACGGGAAATAGTCCGAGAAAAGAGGTGAGGGGTGGGGATGGGGCAAGAGCTGGGGAGTGAGAGGTGGATCCAGGTGAGGGGGAGGTGGGAAGGTGGAAATAGTGACGGGGGTGGGAGGTGAGTGGTTGGGGCAACACGGGGCTGCAGGAGATGGAAATTAATTCCATGGAGGATTAACAAAGACGTTAGAGAGTAATTGTTATGGAGAGTGCAATGAAGATTCACCAGACTGATCCCTGGAGTGGTGGGTCATCATATGAAGAAAGATCAAATGTGATAACCCTTTCATTTAGAGAATCGAGGACTGAGAGGTGAACACATTGAAATGCACAACATCATTACCGGTTGAACCAGGGATCCCAGTCTCTGAAAAAGGGGGTGGACTGTCCGGGACTGAGATGAGGGGAAACATCTCCACTCCGAGGGTGGTGAATGTCTGTAAATCCCCACCACAGAGGCCGGTGAAGACTCAGTGATCATCCTCACATAAAACAGAGGCCGGCAGATGTGTGGAGACCGGAGGGATCGAGGAAATGAGGATCGGGCAGAAACATGTGGCTGAGATGGGAGAGCAGCTGTCATCTTGTTGATGGTTAGAGGGGCTGAATGGCCACCTCCTGCTGTTTCTCACTTGATGTTTCAGTGTTCCTGTCCAGTGAGGCTGGAGGAATGTGAATAGAAATTAGTGTTTATAAACATGGACAGATTTAAATGAAACCTGCACATTTCCGGTTTGGGTCTGAATTGTGTGTTGGACCAGGATGGGAATCGAGCCTGTGACTCTGTGACCTTGGGGTGGAGGGAAAGGGACAGGGAAGATATGGAGGGAAGAAGTAAAAATGTATCCGGTGTAAATATGGAATAATGTGGGAAATGCGGCGGATGGGTCGGGCAGCGTGTGAGGGGCGAAGAGCAGAGTCACCGGATCAGATGGGAGACCCTCCACCCGTCACCTGATCCTGTTTCCTGTTCACGTTTTTCCACAAATCTGCAGCATCTGCCAGTCACTGCTCTACGTGTCTGTGTAGCTTCATCTTTCGCCCGTTCAGAAAAGGCAGTGAAATCCGGATCTATCACGTCCTCTCGTTGTGGTTGGACAATGATTTATTCTGCAATATTTTCAGCATGTTTCCATATAACCACATAACAATTACAGCACAGAAACAGGCCAACTTGGCCCTTCTAGTCCGTGCCAAATGCTTTCTCTCACCTCGTCCTAGGCCTCAAACCATAACCACTGGGCTGAGGCCTGGGATTAGGCCTCATTCCACTGTTTTTACCTGCTGAAGAGCAGCCAATGTTTCTGGCTATATGACCCATTTATGTGAGAACTTAGCCTTTTGTATTTATCTGAGCTTTTCATAAGTTTAGTTATACTTTAGTACAGTTTAGTTCAGCTTCACTCCAGAATTTCCAAAGCAACAACCCATTCAGTCAAATAGTTCCACACAATTAAAATAGTTTACAGTATTACATTTTTAAATTTTTTGTTTTGTACTACTTATATAATTTAACTATTTAATATGTATATTCTTATTTTAAATCAATTTTTAAAATCTATTGTTATGAATTAGGTTCTATTGCTGCCGCAGAGACAACAAATTACATGACATCTGCCAGTGCTATTAAACCTGATTCTGATAATTGGTCTGGGAGACCCACCACCGGTCACCTGATCCCAGTTACTGCAGATCGTAATGCGAGACTGAAGCCTTTTCTATTTATTTGCATTCCTCAGAAATGACAACAGTTAAGTTTCCTTCTGTGGTTCCAAAGCAGAAGCTCAGTCTGTCTGATATTTCCACAAAACTAAAAGGGGGAATTTGTTTATTCTTATCACGTACTGAGCTACAGTGAAAATCTTGCCTGACCTACCATCCACACAGATCGATACATTACAACAGTACATTGAGCTGATATACGACAAAACAATAACTGTAACAAAGCATTGTGGCTGCAGAGAAAGTGCAGTGCAGATAGACATATGGGGCAGGGTCACGTCGAGTTACATTGTGAGGTTGAGTCTATTTTATTGGACCGGAGACCATTAATTTGGCTTACAACCGCAGACAGGAAGCTGTCCATGAGCCTGGTGGTACGCGTTTTAAGGCTTTTGTATCTCTTCCGCGATGGGGGATTGGGTTTGCAGCATCTTTGAGTACATGGCCTGCTTTTCCAATGCAGGGGAAGTGTAGGAAGAGTCCATAGAGGGGAGGCTTGTTTCTATGATGTTCCCAGATGAGACCAAAGTTCTCTGCAGTTCCTTGCAGTCATGGGCAGAGCTTTAGCCATACGAAGGCGTGAAGTATCGACAAGAAGCTCAGAGACCTCGGCCTTCTCCCTGCCTTGTGCAGCTGGATCCTGGACTTCCTGTCAGATCACCGGCAGGTGGTAAGAGTGGGCTCCCTCACCTCTGTCTCTCTTACCCTCAGCACACATGCCCCACACGGTTGTCTCCTTGGCCCCCTCCTTTACTCTCTGTGCACCCATGACTTGTGTCGCCACCCACAGCTCCAATCTGTTAATTAAATTTGCTGACGACACAACATTGATTGGCCTAATCCCAAATAATAACTTTCAATTGATCAAATGCTTCCTGACAAGGCTGGGTCCAAACAAACTTTTCACCCTTCTTCAGGAGATTAGTCAGAGGAAGAGCGATATCAGCAAAGTTCTTCCAGAACTTACGATAATATCCAACCATTTCCAGAAACCTTCCAAGAGCATTCTTACCAGTCTGTCACAAAAACTGTGGGTCAACTGTCTAAGAAAAATAACAAGATGGCTTGAGTCGCAAAAATGGTTTCAGGTGCTTTTATTTACAAAAATAGTGGAAAATCAAAACTTGGATGTCCACATCAAAACAAGAAATTTTTTAAAAAATGCAATATATATATATATTATATATATACAGCTTGCAGTTGTCACCTGTCTGGTTAACAGCCACCCTCAAATTAAACAAAAAAAGAACCCAAAGCGCTAAGCTGATCCCCCTAGACTAACCAAAAGCTAATTAACTCAATTATCTTCCATTTCACGCAATCTGAAACTCTACCACCAGTTCTCACAATAAACACATAGACTTCATCATAGGATTCACCATTTCCCGGTTAAATAACTTAAATAAACCCCAAAACTTTACCACAAGATGAGTAATTAGGTAACATAACCCTTGTCCCAGGTAAAGATGGTATCCTCCACCATCGGCACACCTGTGCAGGTTGCTGCTGCCTCTATATAAGACAGCTCTATGCAGCAGCTCTGTTTCAGACCCAGTGACTGTGGAGGAGAGAGACGTCAGATTACCATGACACTTCAGCAAAACACTTATTGGAAAGATGACTATGAATAAATTGACCTGAGATAATAAAACTGTGACATAGTGTGTTTCTTTTTTTCATACCTGTTACTGCTGGGGATGAGTGTAAAATTGTGACTGTTGATTTATTGTGACGTGTGCACTCACCACAATAACAGAGGGGAATAATGTGTGTGGATGACCCTTTGGGTGTTTTACTGAGTGTGCCATGCGACATCTGTAATCAGTGACGGGCCTTCGTCACACAGTCGGAATAGGAACTTCAGAAATTGCCTGAATTTTGCCTGCACAGGAGCCAACTTGCCTTGACCTACAACACAGCCAAGATAGGTCACAGAGGCATGGCCAAATTCACTCTTAGCTAAGTCAACTGTAAGGCTGACCCTGGAAAGCCTGTCAAACAGCTCTTCTACTACAGAGATATGCTCTTCCCAAGTGTCACTCCCTGTGACTAAGTCATCAATATTGGCATCTGTGTGTCCTAACCCTTGAATTACAGAATCAATCATTCTCTGGAATGTTCCTGGAGCATATTTCATTCCAAATGGTGAAACATTGTATTCATACAACCCAGAAGGTGTCAAAAATGCAGAAATTTCTCTACCTCAGTCCATCAATGGAACACACCAATACCCTTTTAACAGATCAATCTTTGTAAGAAATTACCTTTTCCAACCTTATCGATGCAATCATCCATCCTAGGGATAGGATAGGCATCTGTTTTTGTTACTGCATTTACCTTCCTATAATCAGTGCAAAATCTAACACTACCATCAGGTTTGAGCACAATAACGCAGGGTAAGCTCCAATCTGATGTTGAAGGCCTAATAATACCATTTTCAGCATATATTCAATTTCTTGCTCAGCCACTTTACACTTTTCTACGTTCATGTGATATGGGTGTTGCTTAATCAGTTTGGCTTGACCTATATCTACATCATGTACTGCGACCATGGTTTGCTTGGGAGCACCAGGAAATAAATCTTTAAACTTCAGAATTAATTCCTTCAGCTGTTGTTGTTGCTTTGGCTGCAGATGAGCCAACTTGTTGTCAGTGTTTTCGAGAACAACCGAGTTCATTAGCCTAACTGGGACCATGTTTGGCTTGTGAAAACTCTCACGCGAGTCAATTGTTTCATTCTCAGGGTTGTCAGATTTATATGTTTGACAACACTCACCGATGGTGCCTGCTTGCCAGAATAAGGCTTTATCATATTGATGTGTACCACCTGTGTTAGTTTACGTCAGTCATGTGTTTTAATAACATAATTCACATCATTAATTTGAGAGACTATTTCATACAGTCCATTGAATTTTGCTTGAAGTGGACTTGTCAACATTGGAGATAAGGCAAGCACATTATCCCCCACCTAGTATTTTCTTTTGTTTTGGTCCGCTTATCAAACCAACACTTCATTTTGTTTTGAGAAATCTTTAAGTTTTGTCTCGCTAGACGACAGGCTTGGTATAGTTTATTTTTGAACTTCAAAACATAGTCTAACAAGTTAACATGTACATCCCCATCAATTCACTGTTCCTTTAACAAGGTCAAAGGTCCCTTCACTCTATGACCAAATACAAGTTCAAATGGACTAAAGCCCAGTGATTCTTGTACCGACTCTCTTAAGCCTGATTTATACTTGTGCGTCAAGTGTACGCCATAGGCACCACGTACCCTACGCCATACCCACGCTGCACCCTACGCTGCAGGGTAACGTGCAACTCCTCAAAAAAGTAACTCACGCGTCGCGGCGATGCAGACCGCAACAACTGTGATTGGTCTGCTTGGTAGCATTGCATTTCTAGTTGCTTTTCTCTGCCATGTCTGTACACTGATGCAAAATAAATGGTTGGAGACAATGAACCAGATCATCAAATCTACCTGCCAACATGGGAAAATATTTGAAATGCATCTCGTCGTCCATGTCTCTCACAAAGAAGCTCAACAGTGTCAGAGAAACCCCACCGCCAACTTGCGTTTTGGTGGTGAAGTGCAGAGCAATGCAGACACAACTATGCATGCTCGCTACGCAAAAATTAAATCAGGCCTATGGTGTAGGATATGGCGTATCTCGAACGCACAAGTATAAATCAGCCTTTACGGTGAACAAAAGCAAATGTATTCCTTCATCCCAATTTTTTCTATTTTCAACACAGTATGCCTTAATCATTTTTTGACAGTAGAATGAAATCTTTCTAAAGCCCCTTGTGATTCCAGATGCTACGCAGACGATGCAATTTGTTTAGCTCCCAGTTCATAAAATACCTGCTGGAATAATCCAGATGTAAAATTACTTCCTTGATCAGACTGGATTTCTTTAGGCAAACCAAATAAAGTAAAAAAAAACTTAAGAGCCTTCGTCACAGTTTTAGCTTTAATATTTCTGAGAGGTATTGCCTCTGGGAATCTGGATGCAGTACACATAATAGTTAGTAAATACTGATGGACAGCTTTAGTCTTTGGCAATGGGCCAACACAATCCACTATAACTTTGGAACAGGGTTCTCTGAATGCAGGTATAGGCCGGAGTGCGGCCACTAGGGTGACCTGATTAGGTTTACCCACAACTTGACAAGTGTGACAGGTTCTGCAAAAGGTCAAAACATCTTTCCTCAAATTCGGCCAGTAAACTTCTTTCATAATCCTGTTTACAGTTTTATTCTCTCCAAAATGGCCACCGGAGGGCATACTGTGAGCCAAAGTTTAAATTTCAGTCCTATGAACTTTAGGAACTACAACTTGGTGAACAATTGCCCATTTCTCACTTGTAGGTATAGCAGGTGGCCTCCACTTCCTCATTAACACTCCCTCCTGAAGATAATACCCTACTGCCATTTTCTTAATCTCATCATCTGAGAGAGATGTTTCTTATAAAGCTTCAATCTCAGGGTCTTGGTTCTGTTCTGTTATAAACTCCTTCCTAGACAGGGATAAATTTTTCTCATCAGACTTACTACCTGAATCCTGTTGAAACAATGAAGGCTGAAAGGTCCCTGACAAGTCATCATAACCTGGTGAACCTGATTTTGGCTATCATGGGTATCAGAATCATGCTGCACAGAACCGTCTGCATTGGCAGACATTTTAGCCATACTTCGAGTTACTGTGATAAATATTAAAATCCATCTGTGGGTCGTCAGTGGTTGGCTTAGTTGTCAACTGCACTGCAGGAACAACTTTACCATCTGCCAGGTCATTCCCTGACAGCAAAGTAACAGCTTCCACCGGTAAACTGGAGCATAATCCGATCCTAACAGGTCCTGAAACCAACCCTGACTGTAAAGTGACCTTGCGCAATGGAACAGAAACAATGCTGCCCCCAATGCCTTTAATAAGATTTACCTCACCAATGTTAGTCTCACCACTAAACTTTAGAAGGCTGTCTAATATAAGTGACTGAGAAGCCCCAGTATCTCGAAGAATTTTCACTGGTACCGGGGTTGACCCTTCCATTACTAATACAAACCCATCTGACATAAAATGATGGAATCCCTTCTTAACTCAGTCAGACCTCTCAGTCCTTAACTGAGCCTCAGCAGAATGTTCAGAACCCTGTGGGTTTATAGGTGCTTCAACATACTGATCACAGGCATGTGGGACTGCCTCCTTTTCCTTTTTCTTCTTCAGGACAGAACAATTAGCCATCATATGACCAGCTTTCTGACAATAGTAACAAGAGAGACCAGAATATTTCTCCTTCAACTGCTTCCCTTCATCCTTAGTCTCGTCACTAGTCCCAGCTTTAATTTCTGGTTTACCCTGGTTATCCCTGCTACTCTTTTGGAAGCTCTTATTCTGGGTGAACTTAACCTTTTGAGTTAAAGCAAACTTATCTGCTAATCTAGCAGACTCCTGCAAAGTGGCAGCATCCTTTTCACTTAAATACATCTTTATGTCATCAGGAACGCACATTTTGAATTCTTCAATTAAAACCAACTCTTTCAAGCTGTTAAAATCATCATTTACATTGTTATGTCTGCACCAGCGGTCAAAACACACAAACTTCTCATAAGCACATTCCATATAAGTCCGGTTCATAGATTTCCTCAAATTTCTAAACTTTTGCCTGTATGCTTCTGGGACCAACTCATAAGCTTTGAGCACAGCCTGTTTCACTATGTCATAATCAGCTGCTTCATCAACTGTCAAAGCAGAATAGGCTAGCTGAGCCTTCCCCTTAATTACACTTTGTAAGAGAATAGGGCAAACCTCTTTTGGCCATTTTAAACCCTGAGCAAATTTCTCAAGATGCTGAAAGTATTTATCAACCTCTGCCTCGTCAAATGGAGGCACTAATTTAACTTCCCGACTGGCCTCAAACTTATCACCAGAGTCTAACGCTAGACCCCTTTGCTGCAATCTCTCTACCTTTTCCAGCTCGAACAGCCTCTGTCTTTCTGCTTCCTCTCTGTTTTTCTGCGTCTTTAGTCTCAACCTGTCTCTGCCTTTCCACAGCCTCTATCTTTATTTTTTCTAACTTGTGCGGGAGCTCTAGCTCACTAGGTTTACTTTCAGGAAACACCTCCAACTCCTGCACTTTAAACACACCCTCAGATACATAATACTCAGCTATTTTCCTCTGCATCTGTGACCTCCTCATTGTCGATTTCACCTTCACAAGTTTTAACCTTTCAGCAATACTCAGCAACTCAATCCTTCTGGTGTCCTCTAACGCCTCAGAGGTTGGCACTTCCAGACATCAATCAACATCCATTGCTGCTGATTTTCCATACACAAATAAATCAAAAGGGATTACTCCAATGAAACCGATAACTAATTAATACACCTCCAAATCTTTTCCTATATCGGATGCAGGCCCCAATTTTGACCCTGTAACACTATAGAAATGAGTCAGCAGCAATAGACTACACCTAGAGTCTGTTTTTGATGTTAAATCCACTATCTTTATTAGTACCTACTAACAATATCGTAACTTAAGCAAGATAAACAAAAGTTAACAGTGTTATATGTATATATGTGGGTAAATATAACTCCCAAACTATTGAGCTCAGGGGAAACAGGGCTTGGAGTCTTGAGATGGTAAACTATGAAAGTTCAGTACAACCACAGAATAGTTGAGGAGAGAGAGATATTTGTAATCCAGGGTAAATGTCGAAAGAAGGCAATAACGTTGAATTCCACAGCATCCATGGTGGTAAAACGAGGGAACAGTCGCTGTAGATTTTATCCGTCATTGTTCCAAATCCACATACAAATTATTACCAAAAGTGACTTGTCACAAGAGGTATCGTCTTCAAGTGAATTTCCACACCACACCCAGGCAAGGGTTAACACATAAGTGGTCTTCACAGGATACCCCAAATCAGATCCACTCCTATGGATCAAACGAGATGACAATCACACATTCAATGTATGCTGAATCGATAATTAACCCACCCTTATGGGCAGAGGAAAGTTCGAAACAGTGACCCTTGGCCAGTAGTTCCCTTGTTTCGAACCTTCCATTTTTCCTCCTTCATCTCTGTCTGACTGAGTATCTGTGTCCTTGGTTAAAACTAAACAAGCTGTGAGCGATGTAAACAAGATGCAAGTCAGACTGATTACCATTCTTAATCTCTCTCTCTCTCTCAAAATGACAGTCCACAACAAACGAAATCTACGGATTCACAACAGCCACTCCTCATTGTGAACTGACTGGTGTGCCAGTAGGTGGGATGACTGAGTGAATCCTTTCCCACATTCTGAGCTGGTGAATGGCTTCTCCCCAGTGTGAACTCGCTGATGACTCTGTAGGTTGGATGACTGAGTGAATCTCTTCCCACAGACTGAGCAGGTGAATGGCCTCTCCCCAGTGTGAACTCGCTGATGATTCTGTAGGGTGGATGACTGAGTGAATCTTTTCCCACAGACTAAGCAGGTGAATGGCTTCTCCCCAGTGTGAACTCGCTGATGATTCTGTAGGGTGGATGAGTGAGTGAATCTCTTCCCACAGACTGAGCAGGTGAATGGCCTCTCCCCAGTGTGAACTCGCTGATGACTCTGCAGGAGGGATGACTGAGTGAATCTCTTCCCACAGACTGAGCAGGTGAACGGCTTCTCCCCAGTGTGAACTCGCTGATGTGCCACTAGGTTGGATGACTCAGTGAATCTCTTCTCAGAGACTGAGCAGGTGAACAGCATCTCTCCAGTGTGAACTCGCTGGTGAGCCATTAGCTTAGATGAGCAAGCGAATCTCTTCCCACAGACTGAGCAGGTGAGTGGCTTCTCCACAGTGTGGACTCGCTGATGTCTCTGTAGGCTGGATGACTCAGTGAATCTCTTCCCACATTCTGAGCAGGTGAATGGCTTCTCCCCAGTGTGAACTCGCTGATGACTCTGTAGGTTGGATGACTGAGTGAATCTCTTCCCACAGACTGAGCAGGTGAATGGCCTCTCCCCAGTGTGAACTCGCTGATGATTCTGTAGGGTGGATGACTGAGTGAATCTTTTCCCACAGACTAAGCAGGTGAATGGCTTCTCCCCAGTGTGAACTCGCTGATGATTCTGTAGGGTGGATGAGTGAGTGAATCTCTTCCCACAGACTGAGCAGGTGAATGGCCTCTCCCCAGTGTGAACTCGCTGATGACTCTGCAGGAGGGATGACTGAGTGAATCTCTTCCCACAGACTGAGCAGGTGAATGGCCTCTCCCCAGTGTGAACTCGCTGATGACTCTGCAGGAGGGATGACTCAGTGAATCTCTTCTCAGAGACTGAGCAGGTGAACAGCATCTCTCCAGTGTGAACTCGCTGGTGAGCCATTAGCTTAGATGAGCAAGTGAATCTCTTCCCACAGACTGAGCAGGTGAATGGCTTCTCCCCAGTGTGAACTCGCTGATGTTTCTGTAGGGTGGATTGATCAGCGAATCTCTTCCCACAGACTGAGCAGGTGAACGGCTTCTCTCCAGTGTGAACTCGCTGATGACTCTGTAGGGTGGATGACTGAGTGAATCTCTTCCCACAGACTGAGCAGGTGAACGGCTTCTCCCCAGTGTGAACTCGCTGATGTGCCACTAGGTTGGATGACTCAGTGAATCTCTTCCCACAGACTGAGCAGGTGAATGGCTTCTCCACAGTGTGGACTCGCTGATGTCTCTGTAGGCTGGATGACTCAGTGAATCTCTTCCCACATTCTGAGCAGGTGAATGGCTTCTCCCCAGTGTGAACTCGCTGATGTTTCTGTAGGGTGGATTGATCAGCGAATCTCTTCCCACAGACTGAGCAGGTGAAGGGCTTCTCGCCAGTGTGAACTCGCTGATGTCTCTGTAGGGTGGATGAATTAGTGAATCTCTTCCCACATACTGAGCAGGTGAATGGCTTCTCCCCAGTGTGGACTCGCTGATGTCTCTGTAGGCTGGATGACTGAGTGAATCTCTTCCCACAGACTGAGCAGGTGAATGGCCTCTCCCCAGTGTGAACTCGCTGATGATTCTGTAGGGTGGATGACTGAGTGAATCCTTTCTCACATTCTGAGCTGGTGAACGGCTTCTCCCCAGTGTGAACTCGCTGATGAATCTGTAGGTTGGATGACTGAGTGAATCTCTTCCCACAGACTGAGCAGGTGAATGGCCTCTCCCCAGTGTGAACTCGCTGATGATTCTGTAGGGTGGATGACTGAGTGAATCTTTTCCCACAGACTAAGCAGGTGAATGGCTTCTCCCCAGTGTGAACTCGCTGATGATTCTGTAGGGTGGATGAGTGAGTGAATCTCTTCCCACAGACTGAGCAGGTGAACGGCTTCTCTCCAGTGTGAACTCGCTGATGACTCTGTAGGGTGGATGACTGAGTGAATCTCTTCCCACAGACTGAGCAGGTGAACGGCTTCTCCCCAGTGTGAACTCGCTGATGTGCCACTAGGTTGGATGACTCAGTGAATCTCTTCTCAGAGACTGAGCAGGTGAACAGCATCTCTCCAGTGTAAACTCGCTGGTGAGCCATTAGCTTAGATGAGCAAGTGAATCCCTTCCCACAGTCTGAGCAGGTGAACGGCCACTCCCCAGTGTGAACTGACTGGTGTGCCAGCAGTTTGGATGACTGAGTGAATCCTTTCCCACATTCTAAGCAGGTGAACGGCTTCTCTCCAGTGTGAACTCGCTGATGACTCTGTAGGCTGGATGACTGAGTGAATCTCTTCCCACAGACTGAGCAGGTGAACGGCTTCTCCCCAGTGTGAACTCGCTGATGATTCTGTAGGCTGGATGAATTAGTGAATCCCTTCCTACAGACTGAGCAGGTGAACGGCTTCTCCCCAGTGTGAACTCGCTGATGACTCTGTAGGTTGGATGACTGAGTGAATCCCTTCCCACATTCTGAGCAGGTGAACGGCTTCTCCCCAGTGTGAATTCGCTGATGATTCTGTCGGCTAGATGAATTAGTGAATCTCTTCCCACAGACTGAGCAGGTGAACGGCTTCTCCCCAGTGTGGACTCGCTGATGTCTCTGTAGGCTGGATGACTCAGTGAATCTCTTCCCACATTCTGAGCATGTGAATGGCTTCTCCCCAGTGTGAACTCGCTGATGTTTCTGTAGGGTGGATTTATCAGTGAATCTCTTCCCACAGACTGAACAGGTGAATGGCTTCTCGCCAGTGTGAACTCGCTGATGTCTCTGTAGGGTGGATGAATTAGTGAATCTCTTCCCACAGACTGAGCAGGTGAATGGCTTCTCCCCAGTGTGAACTCGCTGGTGACTCCGTAGGTTGGATGACTCAGTGAATCTCTTCCCACAGACTGAGCAGGTGAATGGCTTCTCCCCAGTGTGGACTCGCTGATGTCTCTGTACGCTGGATGACTCAGTGAATCTCTTCCCACATTCTGAGCAGGTGAACGGCTTCTCCCCAGTGTGAACTCGCTGATGTTTCTGCAGGGTGGATTGATCAGCGAATCTCTTCCCACAGACTGAGCAGATCAATGGCTTCTCGCCAGTGTGAACTCGCTGATGTCTCTGTAGGGTGGATGAATTAGTGAATCTCTTCCCACAGACTGAGCAGGTGAACGGCTTCTCCCCAGTGTGAACTCGCTGATGTGCCAGTAGGTTGGATGACTGAGTGAATCTCTTCCCACAGACTGAGCAGGTGAATGGCTTCTCCCCGGTGTGAACTCGCTGGTGAGCCATTAGGTCAGATGACCGAGTGAATCCTTCCCCACAAGTTCAGCAGATGACCAGCCTCTGCCCAGTGTGAATTGCCTGGTGTGTCCACAGGTGGGATGACCGACTGAATCCCTTCTCGCACACAGATCAGATGAATGGCCTTGTCCAGTGTGAACTTGCTGATGTACCTTCAATTGAGATAACCGAGTGAATCCACTCCCACTGTCTGAGCAGGTGAACGGCCTTTCCCCTGTGTAAAATGACGGGCGAGCCAGTCGGTCAGATGACCAAGTGAATCCCTCCCCACAGTCTGAGCTGGAAGGATGGTTGATTGAAATCCTTGCTCCACTTCTCAAACATCTGGACAGAGACAGCAAAACTGGCGTACTGGGTTTAAAATCCTAGGAGCTAAATTCCATCTCGTTTTTAACCTGTAAAAAGATTTACAAAATCCATCATTGGGTTAGGACCAAATTTCAGATGAGATTACTTGAGTTCTCAAGGTTTGATCTGGTATCACACTGTTGCAATGAGGTTCAACCCAAGTTGGAGAGAGAAATCATCTTCTGACTGGGCACAGTGCTGGTATCTGGAATGGCCATCAATTCCTTGATGCTCTTCCTGTCTCTATAAGAATGGGGCATTTCTGCCATCTCCAATCTGTGACCTGGCTCAGTTTGCCTCTCTCCATTTGTATTATTCCCTGTTCCTGCTGAGCAGCATGGGTGCCTGGCCCCACAGTAACTGAAAGAGTATCAGACAAATTGTCTTTCTTGTCATGCACCTGGGATTTTCTTTTATGCATTATTAACTTAAAAGTGCCACAGTTTTAACACCATATACAAAATTCCTGCTGAGATGAATGGTTGGTCTGCACAGCTGTTAAAAGAACTTAGAGGGAATTTTTGTATTATTTCAGGTTCTTGTCACAGTCATCGAAAATTACAATACAGAAACAGGCCCTTTGGGCCATCTGGTTTGTGCTGAACTATTTAATCTGCCCACTCCCATACCCCTACCATCCAGGTACCTATGCAAACCTCTTAAATGTTGAAATTGAGCTCGCATGCACCACTTGTGCTGGCTGCTCATTCCACACCTGGATGACCATCTGTGTGAAGAAGTTTCCCCTCATGTTCCCCTTAACGTTTCACCTTCTACCCTTAACCCATGGCCTCTGATTGTCGTCCCACCCCATCTCAGTGGTAAAAGCCAGCTTGCATTTACCCTATCTATACCCCTCATAATAGTGGTATACCTCCATCAAATCTCCCCTCAATCTTTTATGTTCCAAGGAATAAAGTCCGGACTTGTTCAATCTTTCCTAATAACCCAAGTCCTCCAGACCTGGCAACATCCTTGTGAATTTTCTCTGAACTCTTTCAACCTCTTTTACAACCTTCATGTAGGTAGGTGACCAAAACTGTACACAATACTCCAAATTAGGCCTCACCAATGTCTTCCACAAGTCAAGATAACATCTATCTATTGTTGTCAGTACTTTGGTTCATGAAGGCCAATGGGCCAAAATCTTTCTTTCCATCACATCTATGACACCATTTTCAATAGACAATCGGTGCAGGAGTAGGCCATTTGGCCCTTCGAGCTGGTACTGCCATTCACTGTGATCATGGCTGATCATCCACAATCAGTACCCCATTCCTGCCTTCTCCCCATATCCCTTCACTCTGCTATCATTAAGAGATCTCTCCAACTCCTTCTTAAAAGCATTCAGAGAATTGGCCTCCACTGCCTTCTGAGGCAGAACATTCCACAGATTCACAACTCTCTGGGTGAAAAAGTTTTTCCTCAACTCCATTCGAAATGACCTACCCCTTATTCTCAAATTGTGGCCTCTGGTTCTGGACTCCCCCAACATCAGTGAATTGAGGACTTGTATTCCCACATCCCTTTCTTCTACAACACTCCTCAGTGCTCTACCAGTCACTGTGAAAGACCTCCCTTGGTAGGTCATACCAAAGTGCAACACCTCACACTTGTCTGCATTAAATTCCATTTTCCATTTCTCAAACCATTTTCCCAGTTGGTCCAGATCGCACAGCAGCCATGATAGTCTTCCTCATTGTTCACTACACCACCAATCTTGGTGTCAGCTACAAATTTGCTGATCCAGTTAACCACACTATCATCCAGATTACTGATATAGATGACAAACAACAACAGATCCAGCAGTGATCCCTGTGGCACACCACTAGTCACAGGCCTCCAGTCAGAGAGGCAACCATCTGCTACCACACAGTGGCTTCTCCCAAAGACAGTGTCTCATCCAATTTACTATCTCATCTTGAATGCTGAGTGACTGAACCTTCTTGATCCACCTCTGTAATCTGTACAGGATCTAGGAATTTGATGCTGCTTTGCCTCACTTCTATAGACTCTGCGTTCATCTCCTGAGCAAAAAATATCTCTCACATCTATTTTGTCTCCTCATATGGATTACCATTCTGATCTTGCAGAGGATTAATTTTTTCCCTTGCAATCTTTTCACACTGAACATATCTGCAGAATCCATGAGGATTCTCCTTCACCTTGTCTGCTGGGGCAACCTCATGCCTTCTTTGTCTTTCATAAGTGTTCACTTGAATTCCCTGTATTTCATAATTACCCATTTGTTCCAATCTGCCTGCACCTGGTATGCACCTCCTTTTTATTGATCTGGGAGATGAAAGCCAAAGGGGTGATAGAGCTGCATGGTGTGGGGTGGGGTTGGGGGGGGGGGTGTTAAACTAAAGTTGCAGGGGGAATGGGAGCCTGAATAACAGAACAGATAGTGCAGGGTTTGCAGTGACATTTGTTGTTCAGACCTCAGACAAAGTCAGGAATGAAAAAGTTGAGCATGGTGCAGTGAATAGGCTGAGCCCTGTATATTTCAATACAAGGAGCAGTGTAGGAAAGGCGGATGGGTTCAGGGCATGGATCAACACCTGGAATTAATACACTAGGGTCTGGCAACTGTGGCCTGGGACAGGCTGCTTTATGGCAAAGGTGTGCTCGGTAAATTGAGGCCTTCAAAGCAAAATTTTGAAAGTACAAAGCGGGTATGTGCTTCTCAGAATAAAAGGTAAGGATAGAAACTGTATGGAACCTTGGTTTTCAAGAGATATCGAGACCCTGGTGAAGCACAAAATGGAGTTGCAGAACAGGGATGGGCAGGTAGGTTCTTGTGGATTAGAAGAAATGCAAGAGAACACATAAGAAATAAATCAGGACGGCTAAATGAAGGCATGAGATTGCCCTCACAGAAAAGATGAAGGATAATCCTCAGGGATTCTGGAGATAGATTAAAAGCAAAAGGATTGCAAGGCACAAAGTTGGTCCTCTGGAAGACCGGAATGGCAATCCATGTGTGGAACCAAAGCAAACGGGGGAGATCTTAAATATTCTTTTCATCCCTATTTACTCAGATGGACACAGTGTCAATGAGAGTGTGGAAAAGCGGCATTAAAATCATGGACCCGCACAGATTAAAGAAGAGGGTGGATAAATCTCCGGGGCATGACAAGGTGCGCCCTCGGTCCCCATGGGAGGCAAGTGCAGAAATCGTCGGGCCCCAGCAGAGATAATTAATTCATCCTTAGTGAAGGGAGAGTTATCAGAGGATTGTAGGATAGCCAAAGTTATTTCGCTGTTCAACATAGAACATGGAAATCTACAGCATATTCCAGGCCATTCAGCCCACAATGTTGTGCCAACCATGAAATTTACTCTAGAAACTGCCTAGAATTTCCCTAGCACATGGACCTCTATGTTTCTAAGCTCCATGTACCTATCTAAGAGGCTGTTAAAAGACCCTATTGTATCTGCCTCGACCACCACTGCTGGCAGTGCATTCCACACACCCACCACTCTCTGTGTAAAAAAACTTACCCCTGACATCCCCTTGGTACCTATTTCCAAGCGGCTTAAAACTACATCTCTTAGCTATTTCAGCCCTGGGAAAAGCCTCTGGCTATCCACACGATCAATGCCCCTCATCATCTTATCCAGCTAAAAAAGGCTTTGTTGGAAGTAAGCAAACATATGAGGGTATAGATAGGGTAAATGCAAGCAGCTTTTTCCACTGATGTTGAGTGGGACGACAACCAGAGGTCATGGGTAAGTGACTTCCCCATTTATACAGCACAATACAGGCCCTTCGGCCCACAATGCTGTGCTGAACATTACTTACTTTAGAAATTCCCTAGAGTTCCCCATAGCCCTGTATTTTTCTAGGAGCCTCTTAAAAGACCATAATGTATCCGGCTTCATCACAGTCGCCGGCAGCCCATTCCACGCACTCACCACTCTGTGTAAAAAACTTACCCCTTGTGGTGATATCACGTGTCAGGACGTGACTGGACAGAGTTCCCAGCATGAGCAGAAATGAAGAATGATCGAGAAGCATGACAGTGTAAGACATGGTTTTGCTGCTGTTAAATACAAGTTCAGTTCTGCAGAATATGGTTTGTTATTAGTAACCCACGGTACGTATAAAGAACACAACACCCCTGACATCTCCTTCGTACCTGCTTCCAAACACCTTAAAACTGTGTCCTCTCTGCAGATTTTCTCTTTTTAGTGATTGGAGGCAGAACAAAGGTGATTTTCACAACAGCTGATGTAAAAGATTTTGTTCCCTTTCTCCGAGTTCCCGATCCTTGCATTTAGACAGCTGGAGCTCAGCTCTGTCTGAGAGACCCATCGGTTCCCATTCCCTCATCAGCCGGAAGCTCCCCGGGGCCCGTGTACGGATGGTGGGGCTGAGAGAGAGGGAAGAGAGCAGGACTGTCCCGGAAGTCACAACAATTATCCCTCAGTCGGTGTTGAATCCCCTCCCCAACAATCTCCCTGACACCCGGAGACTCGCTCCTACCTGCTGCAGGTCTTCTCAGGCCCACCGTGTACTGTGCGCATGCGTGATATTCGGCAACGTCAGCACCCTCACGCCTGCGCATTCGATCGGTGCTTCGGCGACGGCGAAGGCGAAATGATTAACGCAGGAATTTATGGGTAATCCCGGCGCCATTAAAAGTTCCTGCAAGCACAGGTTCCATGTCCATACCTAATTTTCTTTTGTGTGTATGGAAAAGTCAGCAACTGTTCTAACGCAGAAAGCGGCTCCCATAAACAATATACTCAATATCAACGTGTATCTAATGCCAAAGTACAACCCTCTTACAATATAGATATAAAATACAAGAGATTCTGCAGTTGCTGGAAATACAGAGACGCACTCACACCCAAGATGCTGGAGGAACTTTGCAGTTCAGGCAGCAACTAAGCAGAGGAGTACACAGCGTCGGCATGCTGAAGGGGCTCGGCAGAAACGTTGTCTATTTATTCCTCTCCACATTCGTTGCCTGATCTACTGATTTATTCCAGTATTTTGCAGAAATTAACCAACTTTTTTTTTCAATCAATAAGTTTCCAAATATTTCTGATCTTTCATTTGTAGGCACATCCTGCTGGTCAGATTCCTCCTCCTCCCCATAAACTCTAGACCCCACCTCTCTCTGGAGCCTCAAAGCCCTGACTCAGGCCGGCATCTCATTGGTTTCTGAATCTGCTCCATTGAAGATTCATTTGCTAGTCTGCTGTCAGACTTCAGAGGCGCATTGCAACAACCCAGCTGTCTGAGGCACAGTCCTTTGAAATTAGTGAAAGTGACCAAAAACATTGAAAAGAGCAGCAAAGACGGAGTTTAGCTAAATTATTTCACAGCACTGAAGAACTTCAAATACACAGGGAGCTCATCGTCTTATTCAGCCTGGAGAAAATCATGCAGGGAATTCATGCAGGTGTATAAGATGATGAGAGATATTGGTCGTGTGGATAGCCAGAGGCTTTTTCCCAGGGCTGAAATGCCTAACACGAGGGGCATAGTTTTAAGGTGCTTGGAAGCAGGCACACAGGAGATGTCAAAGAGTGGTGGGTGTGTGGAATGCACAGCCAGAGACATTGGTAGACGTGGATACAATAGGGTCTTTTAAGACACTCTTAGACAATCGACAATAGGTGCAGGAGTAGGCCATTCAGCCCTTTGAGTCAGAGCCACCATTCACTGTGATCATGGCTGATCATCCACAATCAGTATCCAGTTCCTGCCTTCTCACCATAACCTTTGATTCCACTATCTTTAAGAACTCTATCCATCTCTTTCTTGAGAGCATCCAGAGACTTGGCCTCCACAGCCTTCTGGGGCAGAGCATTCCATATATCCACCACTCTCTGGGTAAAAATGTTTTTCCTCAACTCCGTTCTAAATGGCCTACCCCTTATTCTTAAACTGTGGCCTCTGGTTCTGGACTCACCCATCAGCGGGAACATGCTTCCTGCCTCCAGCGTGTCCAATCCCTTAATAATCTTATGTTTCAATAAGATCCCCTCTCATCCCTTTAAATTCCAGAGTATACAAGCCCAATCGCTCCAATCTTTCAACATATGACAGTCCTGCCATCCCGGGAATTAATCTTGTGAACCTACGCTGCACTCCCTCAATAGCATGAATGTCCTTCCTCAAATTTGGAGACCAAAATTGCACACAGTACTCCAGGTGTGGTCTCACCAGGGCCCTGTACAACTGCAGAAGGACCTCTTTGCTCTTATACTCAATTCCTCTTGTTATGAAGGCCAGCATGCCATTAGCTTGCTTCACTGCCTGCTGTACCTGCATGCTTGCTTTCAGTGACTGATGTACAAGAACACCTAGATCTTGTACTTCCCCTTTTCCTAACTTGACGCCATTTAGATAGTAATCTGCCTTCCTGTTCTTTCCACCAAAGTGGATAACCTCACATTTATTCACATTAAACTGCACCCGCCATGCATCCGCCCACTCACCCAACCTGTCCAAGTCACCCTGCATTCTCATAACGTCCTGCTCACATTTCAGACTGCCACCCAGCTTTGTGTCATCAGAAAACTTGGTGATGTTACTTTTAATCCCTTCATCCAAATCATTAATATATATTGTAAACAGCTGTGGTCCCAGCACTGAACCCTGCGGTACCCCACTGGTCATCGCCTGCCATTCTGCCATTAATCCCTACTGTTTGTTTCTTGTCTACCAAACAATTTTCTATCCATGTCAGTACCCTACCCTCAATACCATTTGCTCTAATTTTGCACACTAACCTCCTATGTGGGACTTTATCAAAGGCTTTCTGAAAGTCCAGGTACACTACATCCACTGGCTTTCCCATATCCATTTTCATAGTTATGTTCTCAAAAAATTCCAGAAGATTAGTCAAGCATGATTTCCCCATCGTAAATCCATGCTGACTGGGACCTATCCTGCCGCTGCTATCCAAATGTGCTGCTATTACATCTCTTATACTTGATTCCAGCATCTTCCCCACCACTGATGTCAGACTAACTGGTCTATAATTGCCTGTTTTCTCTCTCCCTCCTTTCTTCAAAAGTGGGATAACATTAGCTACCCTCCAATCCACAGGAACTGATCCTGAATCTATAGACATTGGAAAATGATTACCAATAGACAGGTATATGGAGCTTAGGAAAATAGAGGGCAATGCGGTCGGGAAATTCCAGGCAGTTTCTGGAGTAGGTTACATGATTGGCACAACATTGTGAGCCGAGGGGCCTGTAATCTGCTCTCGATTTCTGATTCTATGAAGTTCAAGGGAAATCTCTTCTCCTGCAGAGTAGTGACGAGTTGCAACCTGTCATCATGGGGAGAGTGAGAGGTGAAGTGAACAACAAGGCTAGACTGTAAAATACTGATATGGAACAGAAACATGGGCAGGGAGCAGACGGATTGAGTGGCCTCTCTAGTGTACAGAGTGAGTGTGGTAGAGACAGTAAGTATCTGTGACATGAGATTTGAAACAGAACTGATTTATCTTTGACAGATCCACAATATTAAACACCAGTCTAGTTTAAGGCTAACATCAGAAGAACGTTGGATTTGATAAGGTACACCATGCAAGGCTTATTGAGAAAGTAAGGAGGCCTGGGATCCAAGGGGAGATTGCTTTGTGGATCAAGAGCTGGCTTGCCCACAGAAGGCAAAGAGTGGTTGTAGACAGGTCATATTCTGCATGGAGGTCGGTGACCAGTGGTGTGCCTCAAGGATCTGTTCTGGGACCCCTACTCTTCGTGATTTTTATAAGTGATCTGGATGAGGAAGTGGACAGATGGGTTAGTAAATTTGCTGATGACACAAAGGTTGGAGGTGTTGTGGATAGTGTGGAGGGCTGTCAGAGATTACAGCAGACATTGATAGGATGCAAAACTGGGCTGAGAAGTAGAAGATGGAATTCAACACAGACAAATGTGAGGTGGTTCACTTTGGTAGGTCAAATATGATGGCAGAATATAGTATTAATGGTAAGACTCTTGGCAGTGTGGAGGATCAGAGGCATCTTGTGGTCCGAGTCCATAAGTCACTCAAAGCTGCTACACAGGTTGACTCTGTGGTTAAGAAGGCGTACGGTGCATTGGCCTTAATCAACCCTCGGATTGAGTTTAGGAGCTGAGAGGTAGTGTTACAGCTAAATAGGACCCTGGTCAACCCCACTTGGAGTACGGTGCTCAGTTCTGTTCGCATCACTACAGGAAGGACGTGGAAACCATAGAAAGAGTGCAGAAGAGATTTACAAGGATGTTGCCTGGATTGGGGAGCATGCCTTATGAGAATAGGTTGAGTGAACATGGCCTTTTCTCCTTGGGGTGACGGAGGATGAGCGGTGACCTGATAGAGGTGTATAAGATGATGAGAGGCATTGATCTTGTGGATAGTCAGAGGCTTTTTCCCAGGGCTGAAATATTTGCCACAAGAGGACACAGGTTTAAGGTACTGGGGTGTAGGTACAGAGCAGATGTCTGGGCAAGTTTTTTTACGCAGAGAGTGATGAGTGTGTGGAATGGGCTTCCAGTGACGGTGGTGGAGGTGGATATGATAGGGTCTTTCAAGAGACTCCTGGACATGGAAGTTAGAAAAATAGGGGGCTATGGGTAACCCTAGGTAATTTCTGAGGTAAGGATATATTCAGCACAGCATTGTGGCTGAGGGGCCTATGTTCTGCTGTAGTTTTTCTATGTTTCTAATTTCTATTCACATTCCTCCTGCCTCACTGGACAGGAACACTGAAACACCAAGTGAGAAACAGCAGGAGGTGGCCATTCAGCCCCTCTAACCATCAACAGAATGGTGGCAGCTCTCTCATCTCAGCCACATGTTTCTGCCCGATCCTCATTTCATCGATCCCTCCGGTCTCCACACATCTGCTGGCCTCTGTTTTATGTGAGGACGATCACTGAGTCTTCATCGGCCTCTGTGGTGGGGATTTACAGACATTCACCCCCCTCGGAGTGGAGACATTTCCCCTCATCTCAGTCCCGGTCAGTCCACCCCCTTTTTCAGAGACTGGGATCCCTGGTTCAGCCTGTAATGATGTTGTGCATTTCAATGTGTTCACCTCTCAGTCCTCGATTCTCTAAATGAAAGGGTTATCGCATTTGATCTTTCTTCATATGATGACCCCACCACTCCAGGGATCAGTCTGGTGAATCTTCATTGCCCTCTCCATAACAAATACTCTCTAACCTCTTTGTTAATCCTCTATGGAATTAATTTCCATCTCCTGCAGCCCCGTGTTGCCCCAACCACTCACCTCCCACCCCGTCACTATTTCCACCTTCCCACCTCCCCCTCACCTGGATCCACCTCTCACTCCCCAGCTCTTGCCCCATCCCCACCCCTCACCTCTTTTCTCGGACTATTTCCCGTCCACTCTCAGTCCAGAGGGAGGGTCTCGGCCCGAAATGTTGACGGTCCATTTCCCTCCACAGATGCTGCCCGACCCACTGAGTTCCTCCGGCAGTTTGTTCTTTGGTCTGTGTGACCCGTGTTAGTGTGGGGAGCGGGATTTTACACCATATTCCCGGTACAGTCTCAACAAAACACAAATAATTGTCACTTTGCCCGGACCATCGGCGCCGCTTGCAGGGCAACAGTCTGCCGGTGTTTGCCCCCCAATGTGGTGAATCGCCACCACCGTGGGCTCAGACATTTCCACAGATGAGCCCCTCCTGTCCCCACCGGGACAAACATCCTGTCCGCCCCCTCTCTCACCGTCTTCATCCTCTCCCTCCCCGGGGAACCGGCATCAAACCGACGGGCCGAGCGGTCTCCTCCTACCTCTCAGCGACACATCAGACTCCGGCCGCAGGAGACGCTTCACAAACGCCCCAACTTCCCTCGGAGGGAAATGGAAATAAATCAGAAAGCGGACATTTACTTTGACGGTTGTCCCGCCGTGACGGAAAGTTCGGGAGACGGTGTCAGCGGGGGTAACGCCCTCTCGGTTGGTCCGCCTCCGCTATTGGCTGGAAGCAGTGATTGACATCGCTTCGTACCAATGGGAATAGCGCAGCGCGTGACTCCTCTGTTGACGGCGGTGGGGGAGGGGCTGATCACGTGATTAGTAGCCCGGCCGTTAAACCGACCAAGCTCGAGCTCACCAGCGCGCGGGGCACAAAAGGCCCCGGATGATCGGTTGAGGTGAGAAGGGATCTCCGGGTTGGGGGTCTCACCGGGCGGCGTTTTCAACACCGACTTCGGGTAGTTGCTGTGACTCCGGACTCCGTGACCCGCAATCCCGGGACAGTCCTGCTCTCTTCCCTCTCTCTCAGCCCCACCATCCGTACACGGGCCCCGGGGAGCTTCCGGCTGATGAGGGAATGGGAACCGATGGGTCTCTCAGACAGAGCTGAGCTCCAGCTGTCTAAATGCAAGGATCGGGAACTCGGAGAAAGGGAACAAAATCTTTTACATCAGCTGTTGTGAAAATCACCTTTGTTCTGCCTCCAGTCACAAACAAGAGAAAATCTGCAGATGCTGGAAATCCCAGCAACACACACAAATTGCTGGAGGAACTCAGCATTAGTACTCTTTTCCATAGATGCTGCCTGGCCTGCTGAGTTCCTCCAGCATTTTGTGTCTGTTGCTTGTTCCACCCCCTCTTGTTCTGGACTTTCTACCCGTGAGAACATGTTTTGTCCCACTCTCTCTGGGTACATAATGATATCAAACACCTTTGTCCTGGGCAACAAGTAGCTTTCACATCGCAAATGTGCCAGACTCCAATGAGACAGACTACTGCCCTTCCCTTCATATTCATTGGCATTGCCATCACTGAGTTCACCACCATCAGTCACCTGGAGGAGGGTTCAGGGGAAATATTTATGTACAATACAGAAACTGGTGTTACCTGTGTGTATTGTGACGATGCAAAAGTTGCTGGAGAATTTGCAAGTGGGAAGAAGTGGAGTGATATTTGGAAATCTGACTTTTTCAAGCATTATTTAGCAAGAGAATCACATATGGACGGTGTGCAAAAGCTCTGGTGAGAAAATCCTTCATTACCCACTACAGGTCTACTATACAGGTTGTGTGAGAGTGCAGATGAACTTGATCAAATCCAGGGGACATCAAAGTTTTTATTGACAGTGATTTGCTAGCTTTAAAATGAATAGCTCAAAATGTAAAATTTAGTGCCCACATGTTGTTGTCACCGGGCAAAAAATTGCACAGCACAAGATTTTTCCGCACACTGGTCATTAGAAATTAGAGGGGAGACCTCCAGTGTCCCTGATGCCCTCACCTACAAGATCTGCATCCAGCTGCAGCTTGTAACCCTGCACTTTAAGGAGTTGGAACTTGAAAAGGATGAATTCCGGATCATCCAGGATTTGGGGTGGGTGATTGATATGACATGAAGTGAAGTGAGTTACACCCACAGTGCAGGACACAGGATGAGAGTCAGGAAGGGGAATGAGGGTAAACAGCCATCACGGGAGACTCTTGTTGCCATCCCCCACAACAGCAGGTAGACCACTTTAGAAACTCTTGGTGGGTGTTACCTGACTGAGGAAATTCAGATGGATGATAAGGGATTTCTTAGTTGGGGAACAGAACTAGAAGGAGATAAATATCCTACTGGTAAGGCTTGTTAGTGCGTACCTGTGGGGTGGGTGGTTAAACTAAAGTTACAGGGAGGATTGGAGCCAGAATGATAGAACAGATAGTGGAGCGGTTGAATTGACTTTATTACTTTCATCCTTCATATACATGAGTAGAAATCTTTGCATTACGTCTTTGTCTAAGTGTGCAATTTATAGTAACTTATAATAATTAATATGTACAACAGGACATTCAATATAACATAGAAATGCAATTGTATCAGCATGAATTAATCGGTCTGATGGCCTGGTAGAAGATGATGTCCCGGAGCCTGTTGGTCCTTTTGCTGTGGTACCGTTTCCTGGATGGGAGCAGCAGGAACAGTTTGGGGTTGTGGTGAATTGGGTCCCCAATATCCTTTGGGCCCTTTTTACACACCTGTCTCTGTAAATGTCCTGAATAGTGGGAAGTTCACATCTACAAATGCGCTGGGCTGTCTGCACCACTCTCTACTTGTTGGTCCTGGCTTTTATGCTGCAGTACTGTTTCCCAGATGGTAGCAGCTGCAACGGTCTGTGGTTGGGGTGACTCAGCTCCCCAGTGATCCTACGGGTCCTTTTTACACAATAATGTTAATATCCTGGATAGGGGGGAAGTTCACATATACAGATGGGCTGGGCTGTCTGCACCACTCTCTGCAGAGTCCTGTGACTGAGGGAAGTATTGTTCCCATCTCAGGCAGTGATGCAGACTCTCAGGATGAGCTCAAGTGTGCCCCTGTAGAAAGTTCTTGGGATTTGTAGAACCATACCAAACTTCTTCAACAGTCTGAGGTGAAGGAGGCACTGTTGTGCCTTTCTCACCACACAGCCGGTATGAACAGACCAGGTGAGATCCTTGGTGATGTTTATGTCGAGGAATTCAAAGTTGTTCACCATCTCAACCCCAGATCCATTGATGTCAATAAGGGTTAGCCTGTCTCCATTCCTCCTGTCGTCCACAACCAGCTCCTTTGTTTTTGTGACCATGAGGGAGAGGTTGTTTTCTTGACACCAGACAGATGTTGTTCAGATCTCAAAGAAAGTCAGTAATCAAAAGGTTGAGCATGGTGCAATTTACTCTCCTAAGCTGTCTATATCACAATGCAAGAAGCATTGGAGGAAAGCCAGATGAGCCCAGGACAGGGAATTATGATATTACTGGGAGTTGGTTGCTCCCAACAGTGAGGGATTTAGAGGAACAAATTTGTAGAGAGATCGCAGACTGTGCCAAGAAACAGTCTGAGATTGTAAGTGGTTTTAAATTTCCATATATTGACTAGGACCCCACACCATAAAAGGACAAGATGGAGTAGAGCTTGTCAAATGTGCCTTTAATCAGTACGTAGAATTTCCAGCATAGAAACGTAGAATAAGCGATTAGGAAATGATCCAGAATTAGTGACAGAAATTAGTGTATGGGAACACTTTGTATCCAGTGATCATAATGCCATGAGATGTTTTCAGCCATCTTCTGTTGGTTTTTCAAAGTTTCCAAATATTTTTTGCTCTATTATTTGCCATCTCTTTGGCTTTTATGTTGGCTTTGGCTTTTCATTTCAGCCACGGTTGTGTCCTCCTGCCTTTAGAGTGCTTCACTGGGATGTATCTACCGTGCACTCAGCTCCCGAATTGCTCCCAGAAACTCCAGCCGCTGCTGCTCCATTGTCACTCCTACCAGTTTCCCCTTCCAGTCAAGTCATAGAAACATGGAGAAGTTCAGTGTGGAAACAGGCCAGTTGCCCCATCTAGACAATACTAGAAACATTTAAGCCGTCCAATGCAATGCCCTGCACCAGTACCATAGCCCTCTATACCCTCACCACCCAGGTACCTGTCAAACTTCTCTTAATGGTGAAATCAACCTCACATGCAGCACTTGTGCTGACATCTCATTCCACACTCTCAGAATTAATTCAGTGAAAAGGATTTCCACGTGTTCCTGTTAAATTTTTGTTAAATGG
Source organism: Mobula birostris (assembly GCF_030028105.1). Classification (NCBI taxonomy): domain Eukaryota; kingdom Metazoa; phylum Chordata; class Chondrichthyes; order Myliobatiformes; family Myliobatidae; genus Mobula; species Mobula birostris. The sequence continues at coordinate 12,117,348 of NC_092382.1, forward strand.
GGAAGTCACTTACCCATGACTTCTGGTTGTCATCCCACCCAACCTCAGTGGAAAAAGCCTGTTTGCATTTACCCTATCTGTACCCTCATAATGTTGCCTACTTCCAACAAATCCTCAAAGCAGTATATAATTTCCTTGTTTATGCCTTTTTTAGGTGCATAAGATGAAGAGGGGCACTGATTATTGTGTGGATAGCCAGAGGTTTTTTTTCTCCCAGAGTTGAAATGGCTAACACGAGGATCATAGTTTTAAGGTGCTTGGAAATAGCTACCACTCTCTGAGTAAAGAAGTTCCCCCTCGTGTTACCCCTGAATTTTTGCTCTTTAACTCTCAACTCTTGTTTGAATCTCCCCCATTCTCAGTGGAAAAAGCCTATCCACGTCAACTCTATCTATCCCCCTCATAATTTTAAACACCTCTATCAAGACCCCCTCAACCTTCTACGCTCCAAAGAGTAAAGACCCAACTTTTTTAACCTTTCTCTGTAACTTAGGAGATGAAACCCAGGCAACATTTTAGTAAACCTTTTAGAATGCACGATTTCTCTCCCTCTTTCACCAAATTTCAATCCCTCATTATGATATTGTAGCCATTATTGGGACTTGGTTGTGCCCAATGGTCTGAGAGATTTAGAGGAATAAATTTGTAGAGAGATCGCAGACCATGCCAAGAAAGAAAGGTTGATTCAGTAAGTGATTTTAACTTTCCATATATTGACAGGGACTCCCATACTGTAAAAGGACGAGATGGGGTAGAGTTTGTCAATGTGCCCCTGATCAGTAGGTAGAACTCCTGACGCAAAAGTGTGCAACGAGCTGTTAGGAAATGATCCAGGGCTGGTGACAGGAATTAGTGATCATAATGCTATGAGATTCAAAGTAAATATGTGAAAAGATAGATCTGGACCACGGGTTGAGATTCTAAGTTGGAGAAAGGTCAATTTTGAACGTATCAGAAATGAGCTGACAAGTGTGGTTTGGGACAGATGTTTTCTGGCAAAGGAGTACTTGTAAGTGGGAGGCCTTCAGAAGTGAAGTTTTGAGGGTGTAGAGTTTGTATGTGCCTGTCAAAATAAAAGTTGAAAGGTAACTGGTGCAGGGAACCTTGCTTTTCCAGAGATATTGAGGCCACGGATATTTTGTTCCTCCAAATGCCTCAGACTGTTTGGTGCTACCAAGACCCGTTAATGACGACAGTATCATAATTCCACGCACTGAGCTCATCGGACTGTTTTTTAGTCATCTTCTGTTGGTTTCTAATAGCTTCCCAATAGTGTTTGCTCTTTTGTTTGCCCTCTCTTTGGCTTTGGCTTCTCATTTCAGCCACAGTTGTGTCCTTCTGCCTTTCCAATGCTTCCACTTCTTTGGGATGTATCTATCACTCGGCTCCCGAATTGCTCCCAGAAGCTCCAGCCATTGCTGCTCCGTTGTCACTCTTACATTTTCCCTTCCAAACAAGATTGACCAGCTTCTCTGTCATAGAAACATGGAGAAGTTCATTATGGAAACAGACTAATTGTCCCTTCCAGTCAATGCCAAAAAGCATTTAACCTGTCTAATGCAACTATCTGCACCGGGACCATCGCCCTCCATACCCCTACCATCCAGGCTCCCATCCAAACTTCTTTTAAATGGTGAAACTGAGCTCATATTCACCACTTGTGCTGGTATCTCATTCCACACTCTCACGACCATTTCAGTAAAGAGCTTTTCCAAATGTTCCCGTTAAATTTTCACCTTCCCCCCTTACCCATGACCTCTGGTTGTCATCCCACCCAACCTCAGTGGAAACAGCTGCTAGCGTTTACACTATCTATACTCTCATAATTTTGTATACTAACAAATCCTCAAAGCAACGTATACTTTCTTTGTTTATATTAGGAACCTTTTCTAGGTGTATAAGATGATGAGGGGCATTGGGCCAGAGGATTCTTTCCCAGGGCTGAAATGGCGAACACGAGGGGCAGAGTTTTAAAGTGCTTGGAAATAGATACCAAGGGGATGTCAGGGGTAAGTTTTTCTTACACATAGAGTGGTGGGTGTGTGGAATGCACTGCCAGCAGCGGTGGTCGAGGCAGATACAATAGGGTCTATTAACAGCCTCTTAGGTAGGTACATGGAGCTTAGAAACATAGAGGTCTATGTGCTAGGGAAATTCCAGGCAGTTTCTAGAGTAAGTTTCATGGTTGGCACAACATTGTGGGCTGAATGGCCTGGAATATGCTGTGTATTTCTATGCTTTATGTTGAACAGCAAAATAACTTTGGCTATCCTACACTCCTCCGTCACTAAGGACAATTTCAGCACTTGCCTCCTACAGGGTCTGAGGGAGCACCTTGTCATGACCTGGAGATTTTCCACCCTAATCTGCCTCAGGATAGCAAATATCTCCTCTTCTTTAATCTGTACAGGATCCACAATTTTTATGCTGCTTTTCCTCACTCCCGTAGACCCTGTGTCCATCTCCTGAGTAAATAGAGATGAAAAAAAATACTTAAGATCTCTCCCATCTGCTTTGGTTCCACACGTGGATTCCCATTCCGGTTTTCCAGAGGACCAACTTTGTCCCTTGCAATCCTTTTGCTCTTAATCTATCTCTAGAATCCCTGAGGATTACCTTTCCTCTTTTCTGTGAGGGCAACCTCTTGCCTTCTCTTAGCCATCCTGATTTATTTCTTATGTGTTCTCTTGAATTTCTTATACTCCATAAGAACCTACCTGCCTATCCCTGTTATGCAACATCATTTTGTGCTTCATCAGGATCTCAATATGTCTTGCAAACCAAAGTTCCCTGCAGTTTTTATCTTTACCTTTTATTCTGACAAGCACATACCCACTCTGTATTCTCAAAATTTCACTTTGAAGGCCTCCCATTTACCAAGCACACCTTTGTCTTAAAGCAGCCTGTCCCAATCTGCAGTTGCCAGATCCTAGTGTCATAATTCCAGGTGTTGATCCATGCGCTGAACACACCCGCTTTTCCTACGCTGCTCCTTGCATTGAAATATATGGGCCTCAGCATATTCACTGCACCATGCTCAACTTTTTCATTCCTGACTTTGTCTGAAGTCTGAACAACAACTGTCTCCACAACCCCTCCACTATCTGTTCTGTTATTCAGGCTCCCATTCATCCTGCAACTTTTGTTTCACAGACCCCACACACTGTGAAGCACTAGCAAGCCTTACCATTGGTATCAGATACATTCTTGTTTTGTTCCCCAAACTCATGAATCCTCTATTACCCCTTTGGCTTTCCTCTCCCAGATCAAAAAACAAGGAGGTGCATACCAGGTACAGGCAGATAGGAGTAAATGGGGTACTGATGAGGTACAGGAAATTCAGGTGAAGTAGCCCCAGCAGACAAGGTGAAGGAGAATCCTCAGAGATTCTGCAGGTATGTTAAGACCAAAAAGATTGCAAGGGACAAAATTGTTCCTCTGGAAGATCAGAATGGTAATCCATACGAGGAGACAAAATATATGGGGGAGATTTTAAATATTTTTTTGCATCTGTATTTACTCAGGCGATGGTCACAGAGTCTATAGAAGTGAGGCAAAGCAGCATCAACTTCATGGACCTGTACGGATTACAGAGGTGGAGGTGTTTTCTGTCTTAAGGCAAATTAGCATGGATAAATCCCCAGGGCCTGACAAGTTGTTCCCTGGGACCCTGCAGAAGACAAGTGCAGAAACTGTTGGGGCCCACGCACAGATATTTAAATCATCCTCAGTGACACGTGAGGGACTGGAGGATTGGAGGACAGCCAATGTTGCTCCGCGTGTAAGAAAGACTCTAAAAAGAAACTAGAATTTTATATGTTGGTGAGCTTGACATCAGTAATGGGAAAGTTACTGGAACGTATGTGCAGGAACCGGATATATCAGTATTTAGATAGTTGTGGACTGATTAAGGATAGACAGCATGGCTTTGTGCATGGTAGTTCATGTCTAACCAATCTTCTAGAGCTTCTTGAGGAAGTTATCAGGAAAGTGGATGAAGGCAAGGCAGTGGATGTTGTCCACATGGACTTGAGCAAGGCACTTGACAAAGTCTCATATGGGAGGTTGGTCAAGAATGTTCAGTCACTCAGCATTCAAGATGAGATAGTAAATCGGATGAGACACTGTCTTTGGGAGAAGCCAGACTGTGGTAGCAGATGGTTGCCTCTCTGACTGGAGTCCTGTGACTAGTGGTGGTGTTGCACAGGGATCAGTGCTGCATCTGTTGTTTGTCATTTATATCAGTAATCTGGATGATAACATGGTTAACTGGAGCAGCAAATTTCTGTATGACATTAAGACTGGGGGTGTAGTGGACAGTGAGGAAGAATATAATATCTTGCAGTGTGATCTGGACCAGCCGAAGAAATGTAAAATGGAGTTTAATGGAGACAAGTGCGAGGTGTTGCATTTTGGTAGGATCAAGGTCTTGCACAGTGAATGCTCGGACACTGAGGGGTGCTGTAGAAGAAAGGGATCTGGGAATACGGGTCTATAAATCACTGAAAGTGGTGTCACAGTTCGATAGGGACGGAAGGAAAGATTTTGGCATATTGGCCTTCATGAACCAAAGTACTGAGTACAAGAGATGGATGTTATGTTGACATTTTACAATACATTGGTGAGGCCTAATTTTGAATGTTGTGTGCAGTTTTGGTCACCTACTTACAGGAAAGATGTAAGAGAGGTTGAAAGAGTTCAGAGAAAGTTCAGAAGGATGTTGCCAGGTCTGGAGGACTTGGGTTATAAGGAGAGATTGAACACGTCAGGGCTTTATTCCTTGGAATGTAGAAGATCGAGGGGAGATTTGATGGAGGTATACCACAGTTTTTAGGGTTATAGATAGGGTAAATGCAAGCTGGCTTCTTCCACTGAGATTGAGTGGGACTACAACCGGAGGCCATGGGTTAAGGTTGAAAGGTGAGATGTTAAGGCGAACATGAGGGGAAACTTCTTCACACAGATGGTCATCTGTGTGTGGAATGAGCAGCCAGAACAAGTGGTGCATGCGAGCTCAATTTCAACATTGAAGAGGTTTGTATAGGTATCTGGATGGTAGGGATATGGGATTAGACAGTTTAAATAGTTCAGTACAAACCAGATGGCCCATAGGGCCTGTTTCTGTGTTGTACTTTTGCATGACTCTGTGACAAGAACATGAAATAATACTGATATTCACTCTAAGTCCTTTTAACAGCTGTGCATACCAATGATTCATCTGGGCAGGAAATTTTTACATGGCTTCAAAACTGTGATGCTTTAAATTAACAGTACATAAAAGGAAATCCCAGCTGCATGTCAACAAAGGCTATTTGTGTGAGAGTATTTCAGTTACGGTGGGGCCAGGCACCCACGCAACTCAGTGGGAACCGGGAATAATACCAATGGAGAGAGTCAAACTGAGCCAAGTCGCAGATTGGTGACAGCAGAAACATAGAAAAAAAACCTAATCCACAATACAGGCTCTTTGGCCCACAAAGCTGTGCCGAACATGTCCTTACCTGAGAAATTACCTAGGGTTAGCCATAGCTCTTTAATTTTCTGAGCTCCATATACCTGTCCAGGGGTCTCTTAAAAGACCCTATTGTATCCGCCTCCATCACTGTTACCGGCAGCCCCTTCCACGCAGTCACCACTCTCTGCATAAAAAAAAGCTTACTCCTGATATCTCCTCTGTATCCATTCTCATAGACACAGAAAGAACATCAGAGAATTTGATGGTCATTCCAGATACCATCACTGTGCCCAGTTAGAAGATGATTTCTCTCTCCAAGTTGGGTTGAACTTCACTGTGACAGTGTGATGCCAGATCACACCTTGACAACTCAAGTGATCTCATCTGAAATGTTGTCCTGCACCCATTGTTGGAATTTGTAAATCTTTTGTCAGGGTAAAAACAATAAGGAATTTATCTACAGGAATCTCAAACACAACACGCCAGTTTTGCTGTCTCTGTCCAGATGTTTAAGAAGTGGAGCAAGGGATTCACTCGATCATCCTTCCTGCTCAGATGGTGGGGAGGGATTCACTATCTGACCAACTAGCACGCCCATTATTTTACATAGAGGAAAGGCATTCATCTGCTCAGACAGTGGGAATGGATTCACTCTGTCATCTCAACTGAAGGTACATCAGCAAGTTCACACTGGGACAAGGCCATTCATCTGTTCTGTGTGTGAGAAGGGATTCAGTCGGTCTTCCCAACTGTGAACACATCAGTCAGTTCACGCTGGGCAGAGGCTGGTCATTTGCTGAATTTGTGGGGAAGGATTCACTCAGTCATCTGCCCTAATGTCTCACCAGCGAGTTCACACTGGAGAGAGGCCGTTTACCTGCTCAGACTGTGGGATGGGATTCACTCGGTCATCGGACCTACTGAGACACCAGTCAGTTCACACCAGTGAGAGGCCATTCACCTGCTCAGACTGTGGGAAGGGATTCACTCGGTCATCCACCCTAATGGCACACCAGCGAGTTCACACTGGAGAGAGGCCGTTCACCTGCTCAGACTGTAGGAAGGGATTCACTTGCTCATCCCAACTGAAGATACATCAGCGATTTCACACTGGAGAGAGGCCGTTCACCTGCTCAGACTGTGGGAAGAGATTCACTCAGTCATATCACCTACTGAAACACCAGTCAGTTCACACTGGGGAGAGGCCATTCACCTGCTCAGACTGCGGGAAGGGATTCACTCGGTCATCTGACCTACTGAAACACCAGTCAGTTCACACTGGGGAGAGGCCGTTCACCTGCTCAGCCTGTGGGAAGAGATTCACTCGATCATCCACCCTACAGAGACACCTGCGAGTTCACACCGGAGAGAGGCCATTCACCTGCTTAGACTGTGGGAAGGGATTCACTCGGTCATCCACCCTAATAGCACACCAGCGTGTTCACACTGGAGAGAGGCCGTTCACTTGCTCAGACTGTGGGAAGGGATTCACTCGGTCATCTCAACGACAGAGGCACCAGCAAGTTCACACTGGGTAGAGGCCGATCACCTGGTCGGACTTTGGGAAGAGATTCTGTCTGCCAAATCAACCAGATGTGCATCATTGAGTTCACATTGGGGAGAGGCCATTCACCTGCTGCGAATGTGGGAAGTGATTCACTCAGTTATCTATCCTTATGACCCACTACCGGGTTCACACTAGGGGAGAGGCTGTTCACCTACTGTGAATGTGGGAAGTGATTCACTCAGTCATCTAACCTTATGTAACTCTCGCTTAGCTAGCAGCTTAATATAGGTTGTGACAGCCCCCCAGCCCGGCCAACGTTAAGAAATCTCGTTTGCGTGGATGCTGTGTGATGTGTCTCCTGTTACAAATCAGTACCCCGAAATAACGAACAGTACACAATATGCGATTAAATTATTGAGCTTTATAATTCCTACTTTGACTATATGGTTAGTGAAGTAAACAAAAAAAGAGAAAAAGGGCCCACTCTCTCCATTCTCATCTTCTCATCTCTCCCCAGCAAAAAACCACAAAAATCTCTCTTCCAGACTCACAAGAAAGAACATTTCTGTCATTGGATAGCCCCGCACTCTGAAACCCTGTTATCTCCAGTCGTAACCTAAACATTACTGCTGCAGAGAAGCCATTACCTCAGCAGTGAAACATTGCAGAGAGGCCATTACATGAGCAGTGAAACCTTACAGTGTCTGACAGCTGTGACACTCGACTGGATTCACACTGCGGAGAAAGTTTCAATAAGCTGCATGCTGGATATTTGTCCATCACCGTTGCTGAATGCAATTTTGAGAGTGACTGTCGGTGCTGAACTCTGCAATTATTGCTGCTGCTCACCACACCCAGTTCTGCACCCTGGTCACTGGGCATGGGAGTAGTTTCCTCTGCTGCATATTCACCTTTAATGGGACTGGAGTTTAATATTCTGGATCTGAGAGAAATAAATCAGTTCTATTTTAAACTCTGTCTCTGGTACTTGGTGAATTTATAACACACCTAGTGTACAGTAGAGAGTTAACTCAGGCCGGCTGGACCCTGCCGGAGCATCTGTTCCAAGACAGTCCTTTTAAACCTTCCCCTGTTGTTCACCTCTCGCTCTCCCTGTGGGATGGGTTCCAGTCACCACTGTTACATATCTTGTGGGTATCTTGTGACTGTCTTATGACCATGATGTAATGCAGAATCTTATGAGCATGAGGTAATGGTCTTGTGATGGTGGGGTGATGTAATTTTCCCGCCAATGTGAGGTCACGTGATGACATGTTCACAACAGGTATATTATGGGGAACCCTGGTGTGACGCAGTTTGTCTTCAGCTGAGTTATTTTTAGTTTGTCAGATACTCCGTTATGCTGCGTATTTGTCTCATGATGCAGTTTCATTTTAAACCGGAGTTTTACTTTCTATTTTAAGATAAAACCTCTGTGCTGGCAGTTTTGCCAATATCTGCCAGGTTTTTGTTAGTTTTACCTTTGCAGTTCAGTATCGGAGAGTGAAGACCTTCATCAAAAGGACAGGAACCTGAAGGATCACAATAAGGTTGGAGTCGTTCAGCGGGGTAATGAAGGATCGACCTTATTGAGTCTTCGGTCAAGAAATAGTGACCTGCATCTGAGATAACTCCTGCAAAAGAGCAGGGAAGTTTCAGCAGTGTTACTTGCCTGGAAAAGGTCAGTTCCTTTACGCCGTTTTATTTCCTTCATCGTGAATCCTTTGGACAGAATCAGCAGAAACGTCATGTCTGTGAAGAAATCCGTCTCCAGAGAAGTCTCTCCTTATTGACTGTGTAAATCACTTGAACTTTTGAATTTACTACTTTAAGAACTGTGTTAGAATTTACCACTTTAAGAATTGTTGCAGAGTTGTGTATAGCAGTTAACTCCGGTTAAGTTAGTTGTTTGTTTACTTTTCACTATTGTGGAGCAAAGTTTCATAAATGTTTATGTTTGTTTAAAAAAAACACTGACTCATTTCTATATTCATTGTTGCTAATGCTGTAACCAATCGGGGGCTCTTGGGATTGTTCCGATTTTGAGGTTGAGTGCTTGTTTAATTAGTAATCTGATTTGAATAAGGCAATTTCCAATTGTTTTGTTTGATTGGTTTGTGGGTGGTATTCAGCAGCAATGAATATTGATGAGTTTATGGAATCACCAGACCTGGACTTATTAGCGATGGCGAAAAAGGGTGATGTATCCGAGATTGCTAGAGGGTTGGACCTTAAAGGAATTGCAAAAGTTACAACAAACCCATAATTCAAAGAAAAAGCGTGACACACTATATAGCATCCGGTAATTTTGCTGGGGATGCGTTAGAAATGTTTCTATTCAGTAATCTTGAGGTGCAGTTCCATAATGAACAGATAAAGTTCGAACAAGTTAAAGTGGACTTGGAATGAAGTTAATTAGAAGAAGAATATAAACTAAGGGAATTTAAAACTAGAGAAGCAGATAAACAGAGACAGTTTGAGCTAGCGATGGAGAAATTAAAGTCTGAGAATCAGAATTCCGGTTCTATGAAATAGTTTCTTGCTAGTCGAGAAGTTATTTTGGCTCCTCCACTTAATGAAACAGAAGTGGACAAATATTTGTAACATTTTGAAATTGTTGCTCTCACTTCAAGGTGACCAAAAGATCAATGGCCAGTGATGTAACAAAGTATAATTAGAGGTAAGGCACAGAAAGTTTATACAGCAATAACTACTGAGCAAACACTTGATTATGATACTGTGAAGCAGCATATATTGAAAGCGCATGAACTGGTTCCAGAAGCTTATAGAGAAAGATTCAGAAATTTGAAGAAAGCTGTGGACAAAAATTACGTGGATTTTACCTACGATAATTCTGTGTGTTTTGAGAGATGGGTTTCCTCTAAAAATGTGAATGGGGAGTAGAGTAAATTAAAAGAGTTGATTTTATTAGAGGAATTTAAAAGGTGCATCCCTATTGAGGTAAGGACATACTTAAATGAGAGGGACACTGCTACGTTGCAGGAGTCTGCTAAATTAGCTGATGAGTATGCTTTAATCCATAAGAGTAGATTTCCTCAGGGTAGGACTTTTAAAAGGAAAGATAGCACAGGGAGTCAAGGTAAACCAGAAATTAAGTCAGAAGTTAGTGAGAAAGGTAAGGATGAAGGGAAACATATGAAGGAAAGACATTTTGGTCCTATTTGTAATTATTGTAAGAAACCTGGACACATCATAGCTAACTGTTTCTGATTAAAGGAGAAGGCGGCAGTCCCGGATGCTTGTGTGCAACGTATTGAAACACTTGTAAATCCACAGAGTTCGATAACTACACATGAAGCTTTGTCAGACTTCGACCAAGTTAAGAGGGGATATGATTATTTTATAACCGAAGGATTTGTATCCTTGAAAGAGGGACCCAATCCAGTGCCAATAAAAATCCTTAGGGATACTGTAGCTTCTCAATCACTTATATTAGACAGTGTTCTCAAATTTAGTGATGAGTCTGACATTGGTGAGGTAAACTCTATAAGAGGTGTTGGGAGTGCCCTTATGCCAGTACATTTGCATAGAGCAAACTTAAGGTCAGGGTTAGTTACGGGACTTGTGAAGTTACGACTACAACCCAGTTTAAGGATGAATTGCGTTTCTCTATTATTAGGGAATGACTTAGCAAACAGACAAGTCTTTCCAGAAGTGCATTTGACAACAAAGCCCATACCTGAGGAACCACAGATGGATTCTTCTAAAACGGATTCTTCCTGTGTTGTAACCCAAGCTAAGGCTAAAAAGATTGATGTGCAGGATGGGTCTGTTACCCATGACTGTTCAACTCGGGATTCAAATTTTGAGGATGTGTCAGAAACTTTCTTACCTTCATTGTTTGATCAAGATTCTGGTAGTAAGTCTGACCATGAAGATTTATCTCTATCTCAGAAAAAGATGATAACAGAGCAGAGTAGAAACCCTGAGATTATCAAATTAAAAGAACAAGCTCTTCCAGATAGTGAAATTGAGAAGGTGTCAGTAGGGTATTATTTTGAGAAGGGAGTATTAATGAGGAAGTGCAGATCACCTACAAGTCCTGCAAGTGAAGAATGGGAAGTTAATCACCAGGTAGTAGTTCCTAAAGTTTACTGGAATGAGATTTTAACTATGGTTCATAGTATGCCTTTGGGTGGCCATCAACGTGTAAAGAAAACTGCAAATAAGATTTTTAAATATTTTTACTGGCCTACTTTAAGAAAAGATGTGGCGACATTTTGCAGAACGTGTCAAACTTGCCAAATTGTGGGTAAAGCTAATCAAGTTACTCCAGTGGCCCTACTGCAACCGATTCCAGCATTTGGTGAACTATTTTCCAAAATTATTATAGATCGTGTAGGCCCATTGCCAAAAACTAAGATTGGACATCAATATTTGCTGGCTATCATGTGCACAGCATCTAGGTTTGCAGAGGCCATTCCACTCAGGAATATAACAGCTAAAACGGTAATAAAGGCTCTTATAAAGTTCTTTACTTATTTTGGATTTCCTAAGGAAATACAATCTGATCAAGGTGGTAATTTTATGTCTGGATTGTTTCAGCAGAGAGATTATAAACTGGGAGCAAAACAGATTACCTCATCTGCATACCATCGTGAATCACAAGGAGCCTTGGAGAGGTTTCATTCTACCCTCAAAACCATGGTTAGGATGTATTGTGTGGAAAATGAAAAGGACTGGGATGAGGGTGTACATTTATTACTTTTTGCAGTCTGGGATTCAGTGCAGGAATCCCTAGGTTTTAGTCTTTTGAACTTGTGTTTGGGCATAGATTTAGAGGACCTTTGGACTTGTTGAAAGAGCAGTTGATTAATAAAGAGGTACATACGAATTTGCTGGATTATGTTTTAAAGTTCAAGGAAAGATTACTTAAAGCGTGTAGCTTAGCCAACGGAAACTTAAAGTTGGCTCAGGAGAAAATGAAAACGTGGTATGATAAGGATGCTAGAATGAGGTCATTTAAGCCTGGCGATAAGGTGTTGGTTCTTTTCCCGGTGCAAACGAACCCTTTACAAGCTAAATTCCATGGTCCTTATGAGGTTATATCCAAAGTTAATTATGTGGATTATATGATAAAAAACGCCAGATCAAAGAAGTCCCACACAGCTATGTCATATAAATATGATAAAACCATATTATGAGAAACAGTCTGCTACTATGACTGTTATGGTTAATAATAAAGAGGCTGATCCCACTAGGGACTTAATGGATGATTCATCTGAAACTCATTTTAAACCCAGCATTATTTCTGCCAGATCATCAAACTCAACAATTCTGGAAAATATTGATGAGAAATTAGCTCATTTATAGCCAGAGCAGAGACAACAAATGAAACAGTGAATTGTTAAATACAGTATAGGGATTTATTTCCAGACGTTCCTAAAAGAACCACTGTAGCTACAGTTGATGTAGATGTTGGAGATGCAAATCCCATAAAGCAACATCCATATAGGATGAACAGGGCAAAATGTGAACTTGTGAACAAGAAATTAAGTATATGTTAGAGAATAATATTATTAGACCTTCTAATTCGAATTCGAGTTAACCTTATGTGATGGTTCCTAAGCCAGACAGTAGTATTTGGTTTTGTACTGATTACAGGAAGGTGAATACTGTGACAAAAACTGATGCATATCCAATCCCTGGAGTAGATGATTGTGTGGATGAAGTGGGAAAAGCAAAGTTCCTTACAAAAATTGATTTGTTAAAAGGGTATTGGCATGTTCCATTGATGGTTAGAGGTCGAGAGATTTCTGCATTTGTAACCCCATCTGGGTTATACGAATATAATGTTCTTCCATTTGGGATGAAGGATGCACCAGGTAATTTGCAGCGGACGATTAATTCTGTGATTCATGGGCAGATGCCTATATTGATGATTTTGTTACAGGAAATGATACTTGGAAAGCACATGTTACTGCGGTGGAGAAACTATTTGAAAGACTTTCAAAAGCTAAATTAACTATTAACTTAGTTAAAAGTGAATTTGGCCATGCCATAGTGACCGATCTTGATCATCTTGTAGGTCCGGGTTTGGTTAAGGATAATGGTTAAGGAAATGAAGCAAACTCCAATTCAGTAACAAAGTTTAATGTTACAGGAGTATAATATTTTGATAACCTATATTAAAGGCAAAGATAATGTGATTGCTGACAGTCTATCTAGATATTAAATGTGCAATGTAATTTTTTATGGAGTTATATTTTAGCATTTGTAACACTTCTACTGTATATTAGTTTGTAAGGTGCTGTATGATACTGTGTATGTTGTAAATTTTATACATTTGTATTTCTTTTATAAATTGTTAGTTTTTAAAAATTTTGTTCATAACAGACCAAAATTTTCTCCTTTTTGGTGGGAGGTCTTATATACCTTGTGGGTATCTTGTGACTGTCTTATGACCATGATGTAATGCAGTATCTTGTGAGCATGAGGTAATGGTCTTGTGGTGGTGGGGTGATGTAACTTTCCCTCCAATGTGAGGACACGTGATTACATGTTCGCAACAGGTATATAACAGGGAACCCTGGTGTGATGCAGTTAGTCTTCAGTTGAGTTATTTTTAGTTCGTCAGATAGTCCGTTTTGCTGCGTATTTGTCTTGTGATGCAGTTTCGTTTTAAACCGGAGTTTTACTTTCTATCTTAAGGTAAAACCTTTGTGCTGGCAGTTTTGCCAATATCTGCCAGGTTTTTGTTAGTTTTACTTTTGCAGTTCAGTATCGGAGAGTGAAGACCTTCATCAAAAGGACGGGAACCTGAAGGATCACAATAAAGTTGGAGTCGTTCAGCGGGGTTATGAAGGATCGCCCTTATTGGACTCTTCGGTCAAGAAATAGTGACCTGCATCTGAGATAACTCTTGCAAAAGAGCAGGGAAGTTTGAGCAGTGTTACTTGCCTGGAAAAGGTCAGTTCCTTTAAGCTATTTTATTTCCTTCGTCATGAATCCTTTGGACAGAATCAGCAGAAATGTCATGTCTGTGAAGAAATCCATCTCCAGAGAAGTCTCTCCTTATTGACTCTGTAAATCACTTGAACTTTAGAATTTACCACTTTAAGAACTGTGTTAGAATTTACCACTTTAAGAACTGTTCCAGAGTTGCTTATAGCAGTTTACTTCCAGTTAAGTTAGTTGTTTCTTTACTTTTCACTATCGTAAGCAAAGTTTAATAAATGTTTATGTTCGTTTAAAAAAACATTGACTCATTTCTAAATTCATTGACAGATAGATAGATAGACATACTTCATTGTTCTGGAGGGAAATTGGGTTTCATTACAGTTGCACCAAGAATAGAGTATAAATATAGCAATATAAAACCATAAATAAATAATAATATGCAAGTTATGCCAGATGGAAATAAGTCCAGGACCAGCCTATTGGCTCAGGGTGTCTCACCCTCCAAGGGAGGAGTTCTAAAGTTTGATAGCCACAGGCAGGAATGACTTCCTATGATGCTCAGTGTTGCATCTCAGTGGAATGAGTCTCTGGCTGAATGTACTCCTATGCCCAACCAGTAAATTATGCAGTGGATGGGAGACATTGTCCAAGATGGCATGCAACTTGGACAGCATCCTCTTTTCAGACACCACCGTCAGAGAGTCTGGTTCCATCCCCACAACATCACTGGCCTTACGAATGAGTTTGTTGATTCTGCTGGTGTCTGCTACCCTCAGCCTGCTGCCCCAGCACACAACAGCAAACATGATAGCACTGGCCACCACAGACTCGTAGAACATCCTCAGCATCAGCATTGTTGCTAATGCTGTAACACCACTCTGTGGGTGAAGATGTTTCCCTTGACTTTTCTGCAGACTGAAGAAGTTGAGCTGACTGTAGTTCTGCCTGAGATGTTCTTCGCCCCTCAAATCTCTGGGCTGAGGAAGAATGACATTGGGAGTTGTCAGGGTAAGAATGTAGGATGAGGAGAAGGGAATCAGCAGAGGGGCGTGGCAATGAATGACAGAGTAGCAACATTTGGAAGCTGATTGACAGAGAAAGTAATCTGGTTGTCTGACTGATGACACAAACAATACCTGTGGTGAGGTGCTGCACTGGTCGAGGCACGTGTGTGGTGGGAATGGTTTTATCTATTGAGGGAGTTGTTCCTGCTTGTTTATCCTGTAATATTATACCCAGATGGTTATTTTAGATTGTCCTATCTGAAATAATGTATTGATTTTCATATAGTTTGTAAGATTTTAACTCTAAAACTGGATCAGGCTCGAATTTATGGTGCCTTTATGAAGTGATGGAGGGAATTCATGAGTTTTTATTTTGAAGCAAGATTTTGGTGAATGATATTTGCCACTTGATTGTAATTAATCAGATGGAGTTAAACTGCTGCAGGAGCCTGGAATATATTGGATTGTCTCTGGTTTCTCTTGGCATTTTCTGCCTTGTTTGTTTGTATTTCATTTATTTTCGATTTTTTAAAATCATTTTGTTAACAACCTTGTCCTGTATTTCTGCAAGGAACTCCTCTGTTGGATGAGGTCTCCAACTCATTAGAAAGAGTCAGAAGGTGTTGAGTCATTGTGGGTAGAACAAAGGAGTAGTAAGAGTGAAAAGACAGAGATTGGAGTTTTATAGAGACCCCCAAACAGTAGTATGTATATCTTCTACAAATTACAATAGGAGAAGGAAAATGCATGCCAAAACAGCAATATTACAGTATTCATGGGAGATAGTCATGCAGATATATTGGGAAAATCAGGTAGGTGCTGGATCCCAAGAGGAGGATTTCCTAGAATACCCACAAGATGGCTTATTACAGCAGCTCCTGGTTGAGCCCAGCTGGGGATCAGCTATTCTTGATTGGGTGTTGTGCAATGAATAGGAATTATTTAGAGCACTTAAGGCAAAAGAACCCAGAGGGGAAGTGATCTTAATATAATGGAATTCGCCCTGAAATGCGAGAAGGAGAAGCTAATGTGAAATGTGTCAGTATAATTGTAGAATAAAGAGAATTACAGAGGCATGAGAGAAGAATTGGCCTAAATTGATAAGGAAAGAACACTGGAATGGATGACGACAGAATGGCTGGAATTTCGGTGAGTAATCCAGAAGGCACAGGATATATAAGTACTAAAGAGGAAGAAGTATTCCAAAGGTAAGATGATACAACTGTGGCTAATAGGAAGGCAAAGCCAACATGGACACCAAAGTGGAGGCATATAACAGAGCAAAAAATGGTGGGAAGTCAGAGGAATGGGAAGCTTTTAAAAAACAACAGAAGGCAACTTAAAAAAAAAATAAGAAGGAACAATATGGAATACAAAGGTAAGCTCGCCAATAAAGAGGATACTAAATGTTTCTTTAGATGCATAAAGTGTAAAGGAGAGGTGAGGGTACATATCGGACCAATGGAAAACATTGCTGGAGGGGTGGTAATAGAGGCAAGGAGCTGGCGGATGAACTGAGTAGGTGTTTTATATCAGTCTTCACTATGGAAGACACCAGCAGGATGGTGGAAGTCCAGATGTCAGTGGTCAGAAATATTTATAGTACATTACTCGGGAGCAGGTTCTTGGGAAACAGAAAAGTCTGAAGGTAAATATGCCACCTGGACCACATAGTGTACATCCCAGAGTTCTCAAAGAGGTGACTGAAGACATTGTGGAGGGATTAGTAATGATGTTTCAATAATCAATTGAATCTGGCAGGGTTGCATACAACTGAAAATTTGGAATTATCACTCCACTCTTCAAGAAGGGAGGGAGCTAGATGAACAGAACTTATAGACCAGTTAGTCTCACTTCACTCTTTGGGAAGATATTGGAGTCAGATATTGAGCATGTGTTTTCAGGGTATTTTCGGTCATTTTCAGCATGGTTTCCTCAAGGGAAAATCTTGCCTGACAAGTATGTTGAAAGTCTTTGAATTCATTGAAGAAGTAACAAGCAAGATGGACAAAGGAGAATCGGTTGATGCTGTGCACGTGAGGTTTCAGAAGGTCCTTGACAAGGTGCCACACATGAGGCTGCTTATCAAGTTATGAGCCCATGATATCACAGGAAAGATTCTTGCATGGATGAAGCAGTGGCTGATTGGCAGGAGGTAAAGAATAGTAATAAAGGGAACCTTTTCTGATTGGTTGCTGGTGACCAGTGGTGTTCCATAGGGATCTGTGTTGGGACCGATTCTTGTATGTTATATGACAGTGACTTGGATGACAGAATTGATGGCTTCGTTCCAAAGGTGCAGATGATACCAAGTCAGTTGGAGGGACAGGAAGTTTTGAGGAAATAGGGAGGCTACAAAAGGACAGACAGATTAAAGGAATTACTTTAGTCAGAGGGTGGTAAATCTGTGGAATTTATTGCCATGAGTGGCTGTGGAGGCCAAGTCATTGGTTGTGTTCAAGTCAGAGATAGATAGTTTCTTGATTAGCCAGGGCACCAATGGGTATGGGGTGAAAATAGGGGAGTGGAGATGACTGGAATAATTGGATCAGCCCATGATTGAATGGCGGAGCAGACTTGATGGGCCGAATGGCCTACTTCTGCTCCTGTATCTTATGATCTTATGGTTTGAAGGCGGTGAAGCCTTCAATTCTAATCCTGCTAAGAAATAGACACTACAAGAAGTGCATCTTTAGAGTGTTACAAGCCTGGAGTATTGTTTTATTCCCTTTCCGTCAGATCAGTGACGCCCCATGTGTCTTACTTGTAAACAACGAAAGCATCAAGATTGCAGCAATACTTCCATAAATGACACACTGAAAAAGATGCTTGTGGTTTCACTCTGTTCCAGAAGATGAAAGAAGCATTTGAAAAGCGTTGCACACTGGAGGCATTCGGAAAGAAAGCTGCAAATGACTTTGATCGTCATCTCATTGCTTCTCATAACATTTCCACAATGATAGAAATAGTCTGCAAGGTCTCATACAGTTAGTAAGAGATTAATAAGGCCTGCCGTATCGGGTACTCACCACTGTTCTCAAAACAGATACCTGTATTTTAAAATCGATTCCTCTGAGTATTAACTATGTAGCACGTCATATTGATGAAACGAGTGAAGACATTGAGTATCACTATGCACAGAGCTAAAGGAAAACAGAATGTGGGAGCCAACTGTGCGAGACAACGAGGCATTGATAATGGCACATGCACCGTTCATCAAAATTGGAAAAAATGATTCAGAGATTATTGATTGTAAAAGGTTGAAAATAGATATCAACGGAGAATCAGTCCATGACGAGCTCAAAGTGAAATTGATAACAAAATTATTCTGATTAGGAACATGATTTTTTGTCCAACGGATGGAGCACCATATATAACAGGTTGCCATGCTGGTTTAGTGGAATTTATGAAAATGAAATTGCAAGTCTATTGTGTCATTTATCATTAACATCCCGCAGCTACTGTGCAGCGGGCAGGTGCTGTGAAATCTATGTTTAATGATAAATATGAAGTTAAATCAGAATATTTTTCTCATGTTAGCATATGGTAGCCATGTTTTTACACTATGGGGGCGATGGAAAGTATATTGGGCCTAAGAGGGACGTTGGAAAGTAGGAAGGTGCTTTAGGAGGGCATTGGGCTAAAAAGGTTGGCAAACACTGCTATAGAAGAAAGAGTTAGCCAATGGATGAGCGTAACTGTCCATGGGTGAAATCCCCGCGATCCAAGCAGACTAAATGTCAACGAGAAAGCGTCCAAAGACTGGCTCAAATTTGGAGACGTCTTTCCAGAAACAAAGTGTTTCCCTGTAGTAATACAGGACCAGGTGGTTCAGACACGACATCAAAAATGTACAATCAAAAAAACCTAACAAATTCAAGAAGATAGAAGTAGAATATGCCATGTGAAACCAGAAAATATCCTGCAGTATCCTGCAACAGTTTAATTTAATCTTACACAGGTACAATCAAGTGACAAACATCTTCGACCAAAATCATTCTATACATTATTATACAGTAAATAGAATCCTAATCGAGTTTTGGAGTCTCTTATGACCAATCTATTACTAGAGATGGGGCAATACCTGGTATCCGTCCAGCTCTAATATTACAGGATAATAGGGATGGTTATTCCGAACACACAACGCATGAAAATCAATAAGTGAGAAACACCAGAAATATGCTGACTTGAATGAGGAAAATGAAAGGCTGTGGTACATGAACATTGTCCCATTTGTGATTTACACGACTGGCATCATTCCAAAGTCACCACACAACAGCATTAAACAATTCGACCCGCACGACAATATCTATGTAAATCTCCAGACAGCCACAATACGCAACACCATCAGAATCGGCCGAAAGTTCCAAGCGATTGAGAAATCAGTGGGCTTCTCCGTGTCCATGTCCATACCGCAATTTTTATCAGATTGAGCTGAGATAAAAAATAAAAATAATAATAAATATGCGATTCT
This sequence comes from Mobula birostris, assembly GCF_030028105.1. Taxonomy (NCBI): domain Eukaryota; kingdom Metazoa; phylum Chordata; class Chondrichthyes; order Myliobatiformes; family Myliobatidae; genus Mobula; species Mobula birostris. The sequence goes on from NC_092382.1 coordinate 12,136,709, forward strand.
ACTGGAGTGAATGCAGAGGAGAGTCAACACACAATTTGATCGGATGGAAATTTATTAAAAATCAGGAAGTGAGATGACATTATTTTCTTTGAAGCAGACTAGGCATCGGAGGTTTCCGTGAAAATTTGCGCAATTATGCATGAGTTCTGTGGTGTTAAACATACCCCCGCAACATCTTTGTCTAATGCGACGGACAAGTGCGAGCTTTACTGTAAGTTCGTGCAGTCTGTTGACATTTTTTTTCGCTTCATTCTTATGCAAAAGACCGAAGTAACTAATGAGTTGCATTTTTGCCTGTTTGGTCTTGAATGTTCCCAGAGCCTGTCTCGCTTTGTCATGACCGAAAAGGGTCTGGCGGTGGCGAGCGCGGAAATATGGTGGAAAACTAAACATTAAAGGTAGGATGAGTTTAATAATTGGTAGCAGTGGAGGTCGCGGGTTGCGGGTGTCGGAGAGTCTGTTCCTGTGCTGCGTCTCTCTCTCGGGCTCGAAACCAGATTTACTCTCCCCGCTGCCACCTTCTCCGATGATCATTGGTTCTGCAGAGTCAAGATCAGAAACATTGCGAATGCCTCCGAGAAGAGATTAGATATGTTGTTTGTTAATTAATTGAATAATTGACGTGAGCGGATATTTCGCTGTGCTAATGGACTGCTCTCTGAACTTGGACTGAGTTACCCCACAAATAAATGTGTTTGTACAACAGCTTAATATCATCGGCATCTCTCCGGATGAAAAGTGTATTCAGAATCGTTGTGGTCATTCTGATCCAACCCGGCGATGGTGTTATAAAGGAATTCGGCAACACTCACCGACCACAGGATGATGAAGCTTCCGGAGATGGTGAGAAGTAAGATCACAGACCTCCTCCTGCTCTCCATCTCCGGGTCACTGCGGTTCTCCGCCTTGCTCTGACCCCTCAGCCCCTTACGGACGCGACTGGTCACTAACATGTGTCTGACTGTCAGAGCGTTAAACAGGAGTATTAACACGAATGGGAGTAACGGTGTTAGGACGGTAGAAAGCCGGTCATATCCCACCCACTCGGGATCCGTACAGTAGCCCGGTATTTCAGTACAGTCCCGGGGTATAATGTCGACTACTTTTAGAGGACGATATATAAAGAAGAAGGGTACGTTATTAAAACAGATCAGAACGCCGGTTGTTGTCAGAACCACAGCCGCAGTTTTTCCGGTGCAATACTTTGTTCTCCGTTTCTGACAACAAATGGCGACAAACCGATCAAACGTGAAGCTGACGGTGAACCAGACAGAACAGTCTGTGGCTGCCTCTCCCAGGACCGCGATCACACTGCACACGGGGGTGATGTCCAGGAAAGTCCCTGGGAAGTAATAATAACAGACACGCCACAATATCACCGCAAAGACGATGGTCAGTACATCCGCCCCTGCCGTGGCCACCAGGTAGCGAGTGGTGCGGGTGGAGAGGCCGCACTTTCCCTGGGATAGGATCACCATCGCCACTAAATTCACGGGAGAAACAACAGCGAGAGCGAGTGAGTTACTGTCTTTCCGCTCCGTGGGTCTCGGGACAGGGAGATGCTGGAAATGGAGAGCAGCTCATTCCCGGAGGGTTAAAACGGGGAAGGCGGCGATCGCCGGCGCCTCAAAGGTGCTGATGCCGGGAGAAACGTTACGGTCCGGGGCGCTGACTGCACGGCGGCCAGGGTTCGGGAAGGAGGCCGGGATCGCTTTGGAAAATCAGTGTAAATCTCTGTCCATCGGGTTTCTGACTGATGTGCAAAGCCGAGAAAGCCTCGGCAACTTTCTCAGCCACAGTGATTCCCGCGATCCCGTCACATCTGTTCACACTGTCCGGTGCCGCTCAGCCCCGCTGTCTCCGACTTTGTCCATGGACAGTTTCCAAAGCTCGTTGCAGATTTACTTCCCCCGTTCGCAGGCATCGATCTCCTCCTTGGCCTCCGCCCACACGGGCCCGGCTCGGCTCGGCTCGGCTCGGCTCGCTTATTTTAAAATCCGCAGCTACTCTTCGTCGCGGTTCCTTCACACTCTGTCAGGTGATCGGATCAGAAAGTTCCCATGTTGGTTTTATTTAATATTCTCCCTGACCAGCTCCGAATTACTGCGGCGTTACTCTAAATGCTCCGGTGCTGGTTGTCCCGGAGCGGAGTGCCGCCGGTATCTTACCCCGTCTGACCCGTATCGGACCCTGCTGTGTCGGCTCTGAACTCCCTCTTCACCACATCGATATGGAAACAAACCCCGGGAAACAAAAACGCACACTCTCATTTAATTTTTCCAAACCCCCGAAACTCTCGGGTTCTAATATACAGTTGGTGTCATTTTCAGGATATTAATATACATTTTTTGTCAATAAAAGACTCCGGAATGTTGATTTGGTCCCTCAGCCAAATTGTTGACACAGTTTGGGAACAACGGGGCTCCGAGCACTGGTTCCTATAACACCGACTGGGACATCCTGCAGGCCCAAGAAGAGTCTGGTTATTCCTTGTATCTAACACACACAGACACCAGGAACAGCATCAGGCCACTCGGCCACTCTAGCACGTCCTGTCATTCAATAAGACCAGGGCCCCAAACACCACTCCCTTCCCCACTTTGCCCGGACCATCGGCCCCGCTTGCAGGGCAACAGTCTGCCGGTGTTTGCCCCCCAATGTGGTGAATCCCTCTGCTCGCCACCACCGTGGGCTCAGACATTTCCACAGATGAGCCCCTCCTGTCCCCACCGGGACAAACATCCTGTCCGCCCGCTCTCTCACCATCTTCATCCTTTCAATAACCCACCCCCCTCCCTCCCCGGGGAACCGGCATCAAACCGACGGGCCGAGCGTTCTCCTCCTACCTCTCAGCGATACATCAGACTCCGGCCGCAGGAGACGCTTCACAAACGCCCCCACCTTCGCTCGGAGGAAAGAGGAAATGAATCAGAAAGCGGACATTTACTTTGGGATTTGTTCCGCTTTTACTGGGACTACAACACAGAAACAGGCCATTTGGCCCTTCTTGGCTCCGCCGAACCATTTTCTGCCTAGTCCCACTGACCTGCACCCCGACCATATCCCTCCGTACACCTCCCATCCATATACCTGTCCAAGTTTTAACGGCAGCAAGTCAAGTCTGCGGGGTAACGCCCTCTCGGCTGGTCCGCCTCCACTATTGGGCGTAAACAGTGATTGACATTGCCTTGGGCCAATGACTATAGCGCAGCGGCGGTGAGGGGTCTCGTGGTCGGAAGAATCATAGAAAACTACAGCACAGAAACAGGCCATTTGGCCCTTCTTGGCTCCGCCGAACCATTTTCTGCCTAGTCCCACTGACCTGCACCCCGACCATATCCCTCCGTACACCTCCCATCCATATACCTGTCCAAGTTTTTCTTAAATGTTAAAAGTGAGCCCGCATTTACCACGTCATCTGCCAGCTCATTCCACACTCCCAACACTCTCTGTGTGAAGAAGCCTCTCCCCTCCCCCCAAATGTTCCATATATAACCATATAACAATTACAGCACGGAGACAGGCTATCTCGGCCCTTCTAGTCCGTGCCAAACTCTTAACTTATCCTAGTCCCACCGACCTGCACTCAGCCCATAACCCTCCATTCCTTTCCTGTCCATATATCTATCCAATTTAACTTTAAACAACAACATACAACCTGCCTCAACCACTTCTGCTGGAAGCTCGTTCCACACAGCCACCACTCTCTGAGTAAAGAAGTTCCCCCTCGTGTTACCCCTAAACTTTTGTCCTCTAACTCTCTTGTCCTCTTGTTTGAAGCTTCCCCACTCTCAATGGAAAAAAATCTAACCACGTCAGCTCTATCAATCCCCCTCATAATCTTAAACACCTCTATCAAGACCCCCTCAACCTTCTATGCTCCGAAGAATAAAGACCTAACTTGTTCAACCTTTCTCTGTAACTTAGGACATGAAAACCAGGCAAAATTTTAGTAAACCTCCTCTGTACTCTCTCAATTTTATTGACATCTTTCCTATAATTCGGTGACCAGAACTGTACACAATACTCCAGATTTGGCCTTACCAATGCCTTGTACAAATTCAACATCACATCCCAACTCCTATACTCAATGCTCTGATTAATAAAGGCCAGCAAACCAAAAGCTTTCTTCACCACTCTATCCACATGACATTCCATCTTCAGGGAACTACACACCAATATTCCTAGATCCCTCTGTTCTACAGCATTCTTCAATGCCCTACCATTTACCATGTATGTCCTATTTTGATTAGTTCTACCAAAATGTAGCGCCTCACATTTTTCTGCATTAAACTCCATCTGCCATCTTTCAGCCCACTCTTCTAACTGTCCAAAATCTCTCTGCAAGTTTTGAAAACATACCTCATCATCCACAACACCACCGATCTTAGTATCATCTGCATACTTACTAATCCAATTTACCTCCCCATCATCCAGATCATTAATGTATATTACAAACAACATTGGACCCAGTACAGATCCCTGAGGCACACCACCAGTCACGGGCCTCCAACCTGACAAACAGTTATCCACCACCACTCTCTGGCATCTCCCATCCAGACACTGCTGAATCCATTTTACTACTTCCATATTAATGCCTAACAATTGAACCTTCCTAGCTAACCTTCCATGTGGAACTTTGTCAAAGGCTTTACTGAAGTCCATATAGACAACATCCACCATTTTACCCTTGTCAATTTTCTTAGTAACCTCATCAAAAAATTCAATAAGATTTGTCAAACATGACCTTCCACACACAAATCCATATTAACTGTTCCTAATCAGACTGTCTATCCAGATAATTATATATACCATCTCTAAGAATACTTTCCATCAATTTACCCACCACTGACGTCAAACTCACAGGCCGATAATTGCCAGGTTTACTCTTAGAACTTGAGAAACTCAGTTACAGAGAAAGGTTGAATAGGTTAGGACTTTATTCCCTGGAGCGTAGAAGAATGAGGGGAGATTTGATAGAGGTATATAAAATTATGATGGGTATAGATAGAGTGACTGCAAGCAGGCCTTTTCCACTGAGGCAAGGGGAGAAAACAACCAAAGGACATGGGTTAAGGGTGAGGGGGGAAAAGTTTAAAGGGAACATTAGGGGGGGCTTCTTCACACAGAGAGTGGTGGGAGTATGGAATGAGCTGCCAAACGAGGTGGTAAATGCGGGTTCTATTTTAACATTTAAGAATAAATTGGACAGATACATGGATGGGAGGTGTATGGAGGGATATGGTCCGTGTGCAGGTCAGTGGGACTAGGCAGAAAATGGTTCGGCACAGCCAAGAAGGGCCAAAAAGCCTGTTTCTGTGCTGTAGTTTCTATGGTTCTATGGTTTTCTGTGGTAACCCTTTTTAAACAATGGAACCACATTTAAACTTTTTAAACTTTTCCCCCTTCACCCTTAACCCATGTTTTCTGGGTTTTATTTTTCCCTCCTCCAGCCTCAGTGGAAAAAGCCTGCTTGAATTCACTCTATCTATACCCACCATAATTTTATATACCTCTATCAAATCTCCCCTCATTCTTCTACGCTCCAGGGAATAAAGTCCTCACCTTTTCAATCTTCCTCTGTAACTCAGTTTCTCAAGTCCAGGCAACATCCTTGTAAACCTTCTCTGCACTCTCTCAACTTTATTAATATCCTTCCTGTGATTTGGTAACCAAAACTGTACACAATACTCCAAATTCGGCCTCACCAATGCCTTATACAACCTCATCATAACATTCCAACTCTTATACTCAATACTTTGATATACAAGGGCGAATGTAGCAAAAACTCTCTTTATGACCTTATCTACCTGTGTCGCCACTTTTAGGGAATTTCTATCTGTATTCCTAGATCCTTCTGTTCTACTGCACTCCTCAGTGCCCTACCACTTACCTTGCATGTTCTACCTTGGTTAGTCATTCCAAAGTGCAATACCTCACACTTATCTGCACTCAACTCCATCTGCCATTTTTCAGCCCATTTTTCCAGCTGGTCCAAATCCCTCTGCAAGCTTTGAAAACCTTCCTCACTGTCCACTACACTTCCAATCCTTGTATCATCAACAAATTTGCTGATCCAATTTACCACATTATCATCCAGGTCATTGATATAGATGACAAATAACAATGGACCCAGCACTGATCCCTGTGGCACACCAGTAGTCACAGGCCTCCACTCAGAGAAACAATCCTCTACTACGACTCTTTGGCTTCTTCTGTTGAGCCAATGTCTAATCCAATTTACCACCTCTCCATGTATACCGAGCGACTGAATTTTCCTAACTAACCTCCCATGTGGGACCTTGTCAACGGCCTTACTGGAGTCCTTGTAGACAGCATCCACTGCCTTCCCTTCATCCACTTTCCTGGTAGCCTCCTCGAAAAACTCCAATAGATTGGTCAAACATGACCTACCACACTCAAAGCCACGTTGACTCTACATAATAAGTCCCTGTTTAACTAAATGCTTGTAGATTCTGTCTCTTAGGACTCCCTCCAATAACTTACCTACTACTGACGTTAAACTTACCGGCCTATAATTTCCCAGATTACTTTTCAATCTTTTTTTAAACAACGGAACAAAACAAGCCATTCTCCAATCCTCCGGCACCTCACCTGTAGACACCGACATTTTAAATATATCTGCCAGGGCCCCTGCAATTTCAACACTAGTCTCCTTCAAGGTCTGAGGGAATACCCTGTCAGGTCCTGGGGATTTATCCACTTTAATTTGCCTCAAGATAGCAAGCACCTCCTCCTTTTCAATCTGTACAGTTTCCATGATCTCACTACTGATTTCCCTGAATTCCATAGACTTCATGCCAGTTTCCTTAGTAAATACAGATGCAAAAAAATACATTTAAGATCTCCCCCATTTCTTTTGGTTCCGCACATAGCCGACCACTCTGATATTCAAGAGGACCAATTTTATCCCTTACAATCCTTTTACTCTGAATATACCTGTAAAAACTCTTCGGATTATCCTTCACTTTGATTGCCAAGGCAACCTCATGTCTTCTTTTAGCCCTCTTGATTTCCTTTTTAAGTATTTTCTTGCACTTTTTATACTCCGCAAGCACCGTATTTACTCCCTGTTTCCTATATATACATAGAATAGTACAGCACAGTACAGGCCCTTCAGCGGACGGAACACATCACTTGTGACCACCTTTCAGGGCCCCAAACAGTCCTTCCTGGTGAGGCAACACCTCACTTTTGAGTCTGTTGGGGTCATCTATTGAATCCGGTGCTCCCGGTGAGGCCTCCTCTACATCGGTGAAACCCAACGCAGATTGGGGGACCGCTTCATCGAGTACCTCCGCTCCGTCCGCCACAACAGACGGGATCTCCCAGTAGTCACCCACTTCAATTCTGCTTCCCGTTCCCATTCAGATATGTCCATACATGGCCTCCACTACTGCCAGGATGAGGCTAAACTCAGGTTGGAGGAGCAGCACCTCATATACCGTCTAGGTAGTCTCCAGTTCCTTGGTATGAACATAGAATTCTCCAACTTCCGGTAATTCCCTCCCCCTCCCTTCCTCTATCCCTATGTAACTCTGCCTCTACCCCAGCTGCCTATCACCTCCCTCATGGTTCCGCCTCCTTCTACTACCCATTGTTTTCCTGCCCATCACCTCCCTGCTTCCCCTCCCCCACCCCTTTGTCTTTCAAATTCCTGGTTTTTCAACTGAACCTACCAGCCTTCTACTTCCAACCCTCCCCAATCTTCTTTATAGGGCCTCTGTCCCTTCCCTCGTCAGTCCTGATGAAGGGTTCCGGCCCGAGACGTCGATTCATCGTTTCAACGGATGCTGCCCAACCTGCTGAGTTCCTCCAGCATGTTGTGAGTGTCAGTAGGATCTTTATTCTTTTTAAGAATTATAGAAATAGAAGCTTCATAAAACGATTGTGGTAATTTACCTAATCTGATTGATTCTTTGAATATTCTAGACAACCAAGGAGAGAGAATAGAGGAAAATTTTAATTTTATTATTTAAAATTTTAATTTTAATTTTAGTCCGATATTTACATCCTGGATTAAATTGTTATATTACACTCCTGTAGCTTCGGTTTGTACTAATAATCAAAGATCTCCCTTTTATCGTCTATCTCGGGGTACTAGGCAAGGATGCCCTCTTAGTCCATTATTATTTAATATTGCCCTTGAACCTTTAGCAATTGGTATCCGAGACTCGCCCAACATTTTTGGTATTACCCGCGAAAATGAAATACATAAATTATCATTATGTGCAGATGAGTTGTTATTAGATATCTCTAATCCGGAAAAATCAATTCCTGTTATTTTATCTTTGTTGGCTCAATTTAGTAACTTTTCTGGTTATAAATTGAACCTTAATAAGAGTGAACTATTGCCCCTAAGTAAGCAGGTTCCTATTTATGGATATTTGCCATTTAAATTGGTTATTGACTCTTTTATATATTTAGGGGTTAAAATCACGAAAAGGGATGAAGATTTATTTAAAGTTTTTTTTTACCTTTAATTAATCAGATTAAACTTTTGTTTACTAACTGATCAACAATGTCTTTGTCACTGATCAGTCGGATCAATGCTATCAAGATGATTATTTTGACTAAATTTTTATATGTATTTCAATTGGTACCAATTTTTATTCCAAAATCTTTCTTTGATAATATTGATTCAAAAATTTCCTCATATATATGGTAGAACAAAAACCCACCAATGGGAATAGCGCAGGTCCTGAATCCTCTGTTGACAGCGGTGGGGGAGGGTCTGGTCACGTGATTAGTAGCCCAGCCGTTAAACTGATAAAGCTCGAGCTCTCCAGCGCGTGGGTGACGTAAGACACGTGAGAGCAGATGTGCGTGAAATGGAGGAGATGCGTTTGAGAGCAGAGTTGATAGTGAAGGAAGGGAAGCCCCTCTCACTCCATCCTCCCACCGCCCCACTAGGAATAGGGTTCCCCTGGTCCTCACCTACCACCCCAGCAGCCTCTGGGTCCAGCATATTATAATCCGTAACTTCCGGCACCTCCAACGGGATCCCACCACTAAGCACATCTTTCCCTCTCCCCCTCTCTCTGCTTTCCACAGGGATCGCTCCCTACACGACTCCCTTGTCCATTCATCCCCCCCCCATCCCTCCCCACTGATCTCCCTCCTGGCACTAATCCGTGTAAGCAGAACAAGTGCTACACATGCCCTTACACTTCCTCCCTTACCACCATTCAGGGCCCCAGACAGTCCTTCCAGATGAGGCGACACTTCACCTGTGAGTCGGCTGGGGTGATATACTGCGTCCGGTGCTCCTGATGTGGCCTTTTATATATTGGCGAGACCCGATGCAGACTGGGAGACCGCTTTGCTGAACACCTACTCTCTGTCCGCCAGCGAAAGCAGGATCTCCCAGTGGCCACGCATTTTAATTCCACATCCCATTCCCATTCTGACATGTCCATCCACAGCCTCCTCTACTGTAAAGATGAAGCCACACTCAGGTTGGAGGAACAACACCTTATATTCCGTCTGGGCAGCCTCCAACCTGAGGGCATGAACACCGACTACTCTAACTTCCGCTAATGCCCCACCTCCCCCTCGTACCCCATCCCTTATTTATTTATATACACACATTCTTTCTCTCTCTCTCCTTTTTCTTCCTCTGTCCCTCTGACTATACCCCTTGCCCATCCCTTCCCCCCCCGCTTGTCTTTCTCCCCAGATCTCCTGTCCCATGATCCTCTCATATCCCCTGTGCCAATCACCTATCCAGCTCTTGGCTCCATCCCTCCCCGCCCCGCTGTCTTCTCCTATCATTTTGGATCTCCCCCTCCCCCTCTCACTTTCAAATCCATTACTCACTCTTCCTTCAGTTAGTCCTGACGAAGGGTCTCGGCCCGAAACGTCGACTGTACCTCTTCCTAGAGATTCTGCCTGGCCTGCTGCGTTTACCAGCAACTTTGATGCGTGTTGCTTGAATTTCCAGCATCTGCAGATTTCCTCGTGTGTGCATTTTTTTTAGTTTAATTGATTAATTCTGTTTAGATTAGTTTTTTGGGGGGGGGTTATTTTATTTTTCCTTTTTTCATGTTTTTTTTAGATTTTTTCTTTGTTTTGTATGATTCATTTGTATCCTATACGATTGGGAGTTTTATTATTTAAGTATTATCTGGCTTTATAATCACATGCTAATTATAACAATATATACCCAATAACTTTGTACTACTACTATGTTATGTTTATTTTTATGAAACTAATAAAAAGATTGAAAAGGAAAGAAAGGAAATAGAACTGGTGCTTGCTGAAACCTTTCATGGCGCCGTAATTACCCATAACTCCCTGCGCCCAAAACTTCGCCGTCGTCGAAGCACCGATCAAATGCGCAGGCGTCAGTGTTGTGACGTTGCCGAATATCACGCATGCGCGCAGTACACGGTAGGCCTCAGCAGCCCGATAGCAGGTAAGAACGAGTCTCCAGGGTGCTGGGGAAAGGTGAGGGTTGGGGTGCGGGGGGAGACATGGAAAGGGGAGAGCGGAGGGGGAGGGACAATTGCTGTGACTCCGGACACCATGACCCGCAATCCCGGGACAGTCCTGCTCTCTTCCCTCTCTCTCAGCCCCACCATCCGTACACGGGCCCCGGGGAGCTTCCGGCTGATGAGGGAATGGGAACCGATGGGTCTCTCAGACAGAGCTGAGCTCCAGCTGTCTAAATGCAAGGATCGGGAACTCGGAGAAAGGGAACAAAATCTTTTACATCAGCTGTTGTGAAAATCACCTTTGTTCTGCCTCCAGTCACAAACAAGAGAAAATCTGCAGAGAGGGCACAGTTTTAAGGCGCTTGGAAGCAGGTACGAAGGAGATGTCGGGGTGTTGTGTTCTTTATACGTACCGTGGGTTACTAATAACAAACCATATTCTGCAGAATTGAACTTGTATTTAACAGCAGCAAAACCATGTTTTACACTGTCATGCTTCTCGATCATTCTTCATTTCTGCTCATGTTGGGAACTCTGTCCAGTCACGTCCTGACACGTGACATCACCACAAGGGGTGAGTTTTTTACACAGAGTGGTGAGTTCGTGGAATGGGCTGCCGGCCACTGTGATGAAGCCGGACATAACAGGGTCTTTTAAAAGGCTCCTGGATAGGTACATGGTGCGTAGAAAAATACAGGGCTATGGGGAACTCCAGGTAATTTCTAAAGTAGTGTTCGGCACAGCATTGTGGGCCAAGGGGCCTGTATTGTGCTGTATTGTATTTGTTGTATAAATGGGGAAGTCACTTACCCATGACCTCTGGTTGTCGTCCCACCCAACATCAGTGGAAAAAGCTGCTTGCATTTACCCCATCTATACCCTCATACCTTTTTAAACTTCCAACAAATCATCAAAGCAATGTATAATATCCTTGTTTATGCTTAGAGCCTTTTTTGGATGGATAAGATGATGAGGGGCATTGATCGTGTGGATAGCCAGAGGTTTTTCCTCATGGCTGAAATGGCTAACACGAGGGGCATAGTTTTAAGGTGCTCGGAAATAGATACCGAGGGGATGTCAGGGGTAAGTTTTCTTACACAGAGAGTGATGGGTGTGTGGAATGCACTGCCAGCAGCGGTGGTCGAGCCAGATACAATAGGGTATTTTAACAGCCTCTTAGATAGGTACATGGAGCTTAGAAAAATAGAGGTCTATGTGCTAGGGAAATACCAGGCAGTTTCCAGTGTAAGTTTCATGGTTGGCACAACATTGTGGGCTGAATGGCCTGGAATATGCTGTAGATTTCCATGTTCTATGTTGAACAGTGAAATAACTTTTGCTATCCTACAATCCTCTGATAATCCACCGTCACTAAGGATGATTTAATTCTCTCTGCTAGGGCCCTGACAATTCCTGCACTTGCCTCCCATAGGGTCTGAGGGAGCACCTTATCATGCCCTGGAGATTTATCCACCCTAATCTGCCTCAGGATAGCAAACATCTCCTCTTCTTTACCAGGGTCTCAATATCCCTTGAAAACCAAGGTTCCCTACAGTTTCTGTCTTTACCTTTTATTCTGACAAGCACATACCTGTTTTGTTCTATCAGAATTTTGCTTTGAAGGCCTCCCATTTACCAAGCACAACTTTGCCAGAAAGCAGCCTGTCCTAGTCCACAGTGGCCAGATCCTAGTATCTTAATTCCAGGTGTTATTCTATGCCCTGAACACATCTGCCTTTACTATGCTACTCCCTGTATTGAAATATACAGGATTGAGCATATTCACTGCACCATGCTTAACTTTTTCATTCCTGTCTTTGTCTGAGGTCTGAACAACAACTGTCTCCACAACCCCTCCACTATCTGTTCTGTTATTCAGGCTTCCATTCCCCCTGCAACTTTAGTTTAACCCTCCCCCACCCCCACCCCACACCATGCAGCTCTATCAGCCCTTTATACTTCATCTCCCAGATCAATAAAAAGGAGGTGCATACCAGGTACAGGCAGATAAGAACAAATGGGGTACTTATGAAATACAGGAAATTCAAGTGAACACTTATGAAAGAAATAAAAGAAGGCATGAGGTTGCCCCAGCAGACAAAGTGAAGGAAAATGCTCGTGGATTCTGCAGATATGTTCAGAGCAAAAAGATTGCAAGGGAAAAAAAAACTAATCCTCTGCAAGATCAGAATGGTAATCCATATGAGGAGACAAAATAGATGTGGGAGATTTTTTTCTGCAACCGTATTTACACAGGAGATGGTCACAGAGTCTATAGAGGTGAGGCAAAGCAGCATCAACTTCATGGACCCTGTACAGATTACAGAGTTGGAGGTGTTTGCTGTCTTAAGGCAAATTAGCGTGGATAAATACCCAGGGCCTGACAAGTTGTTCCCTGGGACTCTGCGGCTGACAACTGCAGAAATTGTCGGGGCCCAAGCACAGATATTTAAATGATCTTTAGAGACAGGTGAGGTACTGGAGGATTGGAGGGCAGCCAATGTTGTTCCACTGTTCAAGAAAGGCTCTAAAAATAAACTAGAAAATTATACATTGGTGAGCTTGACATCAGTAGTGGGAAAGTTATTGGAACGTGTGTGCAGGAACTGGAGATATGCTGTAAGTATTTGGATAGGTGGGGACTGATAAAGGATAGACATCAGGGCTTTGTCCATGGTAGGTCATGTCTAACCAATCTTGTACTCTCGAGGAAGTTATCAGGCAAGGCAGTGGATGTTGTCTACATGGACTTTAGCAAGGCACTTGACAAAGTCTCATATGGGAGATTGGTCAAGAAGATTTAGTCATTCAGCATTCAAGATGAGATAGTAAATTGGATGAGACACTGTCTTTGGGAGAAGCCAGTGTGTGGTAGCAGATGGTTGCCTCTCTGACTGGAAGCCTGTGACTAGTGGTGTGCCACAGGGATCAGTGCTGGATCTGTTATTGTTTGTCATCTATATCAGTAATCTGGATGATAGTGTGGTTAACTGGATCAGCAAATTTGTGGATGACACTAAGATTGGTGGTGTAGTGAACAGTGAGGAAGACTATCATGGCTTGCAGTGCAATCTGGATCAAATGGAAAAATGGTTTGAGAAATGGAAAATGGAATTTAATGCAGACAAGTGTGAGTTGTTGCACTTTGGTATGACGTACCAAGGGAGGTCTTTCACCGTGACTGGTAGGGCACTGAGGAGTGTTGTAGAAGAAAGGGATCTGGGAATACAAGTCCTTAATTCACTGATGTTGGGGGAGTCGAGAACCAGAGGCCACAATTTGAGAATAAGGGGTAGGTCATTTAGAATGGAGTTGGGGGAAAACTTTTCCACCCAGAAATTTGTGGATCTGTGGAATGCAGTGGAGGCCAATTCTCTGAATGCTTTCAAGAAAACAGGAGATTTCTTCATGATAGCAGAGTCAAGATATATGGGGAGAAGGCAGGAACGGGGTACTGATTGTGGATGATCAGCCATGATCACAGTGAATGGCAGTACTGGCTTGAAGGGCCAAATGGCCTACTCCTGCACCTATTGTCTATTGAAAATGGTGTCATGGATGTGACGGAAAGAAAGACTTTGGCCCATTGGCCTTCATGAACCAAAGTACTGACAACAATAGATAGATGTTATCTTGACTTGTGGAAGACATTGGTGAGGCCCAATTTGGAGTATTGTGTACAGTTTTGGTCACCTACCTACATGAACATTGTAAAAGAGGTTGAAAGAGTTCAGAGAAAATTCACAACAATGTTGCCAGGTCTGGAGGACTTGGGTTATTAGGAAAGATTGAACAGGTCAGGACTTTATTCCTTGGAACATAAAAGATTGAGGGGAGATTTGATGGAGGTATACCACTATTATGAGGGGTATAGATAGGGTAAATGCAAGCTGGCTTTTACCACTGAGATGGGGTGGGACGACAACCAGAGACCATGGGTTAAGGGTAAAAGGTGAAACGTTAAGGAGAACATGAGGGGAAACTTCTTCACACAGACGGTCATCTGGGTGTGGAATGAGCAGCCAGCACAAGTGGTGCATGCGAGCTCAATTTCAACATTTAAGAGGTTTGTATAGGTACCTGGATGGTAGGGGTATGGGAGTGGGCAGATTAAATAGTTCAGTACAAACCAGATGGCCCAAAGGGCCTGTTTCTGTATTGTAATTTTCGATGACTGTGACAAGAACCTGAAATAATACAAAAATTCCCTCTAAGTTCTTTTAACAGCTGTGCAGACCAACCATTCATCTCAGCAGGAATTTTGTATATGGTGTTAAAACTCTGGCACTTTTAAGTTAATAATACATAAAAGAAAATCCCAGATGCATGACAAGAAAGACAATTTGCCTGATACTGTTTCAGTTACTGTGGGGCCAGGCACCCATGCTGCTCAGCAGGAACAGGGAATAATACCAATGGAGAGAGTCAAACTGAGCCAAGTCACAGATTGGAGATGGCAGAAATGCCCCATTCTTATAGAGACAGGAACAGCATCAAGGAATTGATGGTCATTCCAGATACCAGTACTGTGCCTCGTTAGAAGATGATTTCTCTCTCCAACTTGGGTTGAACCTCACTGTAACAGTGTGATACCAGATCAAACCTTGACAACTCAAGTAATCTCATCTGAAATTTAGTCCTAACCCAGTGATGGATTTTGTAAATCTTTTTACAGGTTAAAAACGAGAAGGAATTTAGCTCCTAGGATCTCAAACACGGCACGCCAGTTTTGCTGTCTCTGTCCAGATGTTTGAGAAGTGGAGCAAGGATTTCAATCAACCACCCTTCCTGCTCAGACTGTGGGGAGGGATTCACTCGGTCATCTCAATTGAAGGTACATCAACAAGTTCACACCAGACAAGGCCATTCATCTGATCTGTGTGTGAGAAGGGATTCAGTCGGTCATCCCACCTGTGGACACACCAGGCAACTCACACTGGGCAGAGGCTGGTCATCTGCTGAATTTGTGGGGAAGGATTCACTCGGTCATCTGACCTAATGGCTCACCAGCGGGTTCACACTGGGGAGAAGCCGTTCACCTGCTCAGTCTGTGGGAAGAGATTCACTGATTCATCCTCCCTACAGAGACATCAGCGAATTCACACTGGGGAGAAGCCATTCACCTGCTCAGTCTGTGGGAAGAGATTCAATGAGTCATCCAACCTACAGAGTCATCAGCGAGTTCACACTGGGGAGAAGCCGTTCACCTGCTCAGTCTGTGGGAAGAGATTCACTAATTCATCCACCCTACAGAGACATCAGCGAGTTCACACTGGGGAGAAGCCGTTCACCTGCTCAGTCTGTGGGAAGAGATTAGCTGATCAATCCAGCCTACAGAAACATCAGCGAGTTCACACTGGGGAGAAGCCGTTCACCTGCTCAGTCTGTGGAAAGAGATTCACTGAGTCATCCAGCCTACAGAGACATCAGCGAGTCCACACTGGGGAGAAGCCATTCACCTGCTCAGTCTGTGGGAAGAGATTCACTGGGTCATCCAACCTACAGAGTCATCAGCGAGTTCACACTGGGGAGAAGCCATTCACCTGCTCAGAATGTGGGAAGGGATTCACTCAGTCATCCAACCTACAGAGTCATCAGCGAGTTCACACTGGGGAGAAGCCGTTCACCTGTTCAGAATGTGGGAAGGGATTCACTCGGTTATCCAGCCTACAGAGTCATCAGCGAGTTCACACTGGGGAGAAGCCGTTCACCTGCTCAGAATGTGGGAAGAGATTCACTGATTCATCCAGCCTACAGAATCATCAGCGAGTTCACACTGGGGAGAAGCCGTTCACCTGCTCAGACTGTGGGAAGAGATTCACTCAGTCATCCCACCTACAGAGTCATCAGCGAGTTCACACTGGGGAGAAGCCATTCACCTGCTTAGAATGTGGGAAAGGATTCACTCAGTCATCCAGACTGCTGGCACACCAGTCAGTTCACAGTGGGGAGTGGCCGTTCACCTGCTCAGACTGTGGGAAGGGATTCACTTGCTCGTCTAAGCTAATGGCTCACCAGCGAGTTCACACTGGAGAGATGCTGTTCACCTGCTCAGTCTCTGAGAAGAGATTCACTGAGTCATCCAATCTAGTGGCACATCAGCGAGTTCACACCGGGGAGAAGCCGTTCACCTGCTCAGTCTGTGGGAAGAGATTCACTCAGTCGTCCCCCCTGCAGAGTCATGAGCGAGTTCACACTGGGGAGAGGCCATTCACCTGCTCAGTTTGTGGGAAGAGATTCACTCACTCATCCACCCTACAGAATCATCAGCGAGTTCACACTGGGGAGAAACCATTCACCTGCTTAGTCTGTGGGAAAAGATTCACTCAGTTATCCACCCTACAGAAACATCAGCGAGTTCACACTGGGGAGAAGCCGTTCACCTGCTCAGTCTGCGGGAAGAGATTCACTCAGTCATCCAACCTACAGAGTCATCAGCGAGTTCACACTGGGGAGAAGCCATTCACTAGCTCAGAATGTGGGAAAGGATTCACTCAGTCATCCAAACTGCTGGCACACCAGTCAGTTCACAATGGGGAACGGCCATTGTTATGAATCCCTAGATTTCGTTTGCTGTGGACTGTCATCTTGAGAGAGAGAGAGATTAAGAATGGAAATCAGTCTGACTTGCAGCTTGTTTACATCACTCACAGCTTGTTTAGTTTTAACCAAGGACACAGGCACTCAGAGTCAGACAGAAATGAAGGAGGACAAATGGAAGGTTCGAAACAAGGGAACTAGTGGCCAAAGGTCACTGTTTCAAACTTTCCTATGCCCACAAAGGTGGGTTAATTATCGATTCAGCATACATTGAATGTGTGGTTGTCACCTCATTTGATCCATAGGAGTGGATCGGATTTGGGGTATCCTGTGAAGGCCACTTATGTGTTAACCCTTGCCTGGGTGTGGTGTGGAAATTCACTTGAAGACGATACCCCTTGTGAAAAGTCACTTTCGGTGATAATTTGTATGTGGATTTGGAACAACGATGGATAAAATCTACAGCGACTGTTCTCTCGTTTTACCACCATGTATGCTGTGGAATTCAACGTTATTGCCTTCTCTCGACATTTACCCTGGATTACAAATATCTCTCTCTCCTCAACTATTCTGTGGTTGAACTGAACTTTCATAGCTTACCATCTCAAGACTCCAAGCCTTGTTTCCCCTGAGCTCAGTAGTTTGGGAGTTATATTTACCCACATTTATACACATAACACTGTTAACTTTTGTTTATCTTGCTTAAGTTACTATATTGTTTGTAGGTACTAATAAAGATAGTGGATTTAACATCAAAAACAGACTCTAGGTGTAGTCTATTGCTGCTGACTCATTTCTAAAGTGTTACGGGGACAAAATTGGGACTTGCATCCGGGATAGGAAAAGATTTGGAGGTGTATTGATTAATTATCGATTTCACTGGAGAAATCCCTTTTGATTTATTTGTGTGTGGAAAATCAGCAGCAATGGATGTTGATAGATTTCTGGAAGCGCCAACCTCTAAGGCACTGAAGGACACCAGAAGTATTGAGTTGTTGAGTATTGTTAAATGGTTAAAACTTGCTAAGGTGAAATCGACAATGAGGAGGTCACAGATGCAGAGGATAATAGCTGAACATTATGTATCTGAGGGTGTGTTTAAAGTGGAGGAGTTGGAGGTGTTTCCTGAAAGTAAACCTAGTGAGCTTGGCCTCCCGTACAAGTTAGAAAAATTCAAGATGGAGGCTGTGGAAAGGCAGAGGCAGGTTGAGGCTAGAGAGGCAGGAAAACAGAGAGAAGAGGCAGAAAAACAGGGAGGAAGCAGAAAGACAGTGGCTGTTTGAACTGGAAAAGATAGAGAGATTGCAGCAAAGGGGTCTAGCATTAGACTCTGGTGATAAATTTGAGGGCAGTCAGGATGTTAAATTGGTACCTCCATTTGACGATGCAGAGGTTGATAAATACTTTCAGCATTTTGATAAGGTTGCTCAGAGTTTAAAGTGCCCAAAAGAGGGTTGGCCTATTCTCTCACAAAGTGTAACTAAGGGGAAGGCTCAGCAAGCCTATTCTGCTTTGACAGTTGATGAAGCAGCTGATTATGACATAGTGAAACAGGCTGTGCTCAAGGCTTACGAGTTGGTCCCAGAAGCATACAGGCAAAAGTTTAGAAATTTGAGGAAACCTGTGAACCAGACTTATATGGTATTTGCTTATGAGAAGTTTGTGTGTTTTGACCGCTGGTGCACATATAAAAATGTAAATGATGATTTTAACAGCTTGAAAGAGTTGGTTTTAATTGAAGAATTCAAAAGGTGCATCCTTGATTTAGATGAAAAGGACACTGCCACTTTGCAGGAGTCTGCTAGATTAGCAGATGAGTTTGCTTTAACCCACAAGGTTATGTTTACCCCGAGTAAGAGTTTCCAAAAGAGTAGCAGGGATAACCAGGGTAAACCAGAAATTAAAGCTGGGACGAGTAACAAGAGTAAGGATGAAGAGAAGCAGTTGAAGGAGAAATATTCTGGTCTCTCTTGTTACTATTGTAAGAAAGCTGGTCATATGGTGGCTAATTGTTCTGTCCTGAAGAAGAAAAAGGAAAAGGAGGCAGTCCCACATGCCTGTGATCAGTATGTTGAAGCACCTATAAACCCACAGGGTTCTGAACATTCTGTTGAGGCTCAGTTAAGGACTGAGAGGTCTGACTGAGTTAAGAAGGGATTCGATCACTTTATGTCAGGTGGGTTTGTATTAGTAATGGAAGGGTCAACCCCGGTACCAGTGAAAATTCTTTGAGGTACTAGGGCTTCTCAGTCACTTATATTAGACAGCATTCTAAAGTTTGGTGATGAGACTGACATTGGTGAGGTAAATCTTATTAAAGGCATTGGGGGCAGCATTGTTTCTGTGCCATTGCACAAGGTAACTTTACAGTCAGGGTTGGTTTCGGGACCTGTTAAGATCGGATTATGCTCCAGTTTACCGGTGGACGATGTTACTTTGCTGTCAGGGAATGACCTGGCAGATGGTAATGTTGTTCCTGCAGTGCAGTCGACAACTAAGCCAACCACTGACGACCCACAGATGGATTTTAACATTTATCCTTCCTGCACAGTAACTCGAAGTACGGTGAAAAAGTCTGCTAATGCAGACGGTTCTGTGCAGCACGATTCTGATACCCAAGGTAGCCAAAATTGGGATTCAGGTTATGATGACTTGTCAGGGAATTTTCTGCCTTCATTGTTTCAACAGGATTCAGGTAGTAAGTCTGATGAGAAAGATTTATCCCTGTCTAGGAAGGAGTTTATAGCAGAACAGAACCGAGACCCTGAGATTGAAGCTTTATAAGAAACATCTTTCTCAGATGATGAAATTAAGAAAATGTCAGTAGGGTATTATCTCAAGGATGGAGTGTTAATGAGGAAGTGGAGGCCACCTGCTATACCTGCGAGTGAGGAATGGGCAATTGTTCACCAAGTTGTAGTTCCTAAAGTTTAATGGACTGAAATTTTAACTTTGGCTCACAGTATGCCCTTAGGTGGCCATTTTGGAGTGAATAAAACTGTAAGCAGGATTATAAAGGAATTTTACTGGCCTAATTTGAGGAAAGGTGTTGTGACCTTTTGCAGAACCTGTCACACTTGTCAAGTTGTGGGTAAACCTAATCAGGTCACCCCAGTGACCCCACTCCAGCCTATACCTGCATTCGGAGAACCCTGTTCCAAAGTTATAGTGGATTGTGCTGGCCCATTACCAAAGACTAAAGCTGTCCATCAGTATTTGCTAACTATTATGTGTACTGCATCCAGATTCCCAGAGGCAATACCTCTCAGAAATATTAAACCTAAAACTGTGGCGAAGGCTCTTAACAAGTTTTTTACTTTATTTGGTTTGCCTAAAGAAATCCAGTCTGATCAAGGAAGTAATTTTACATCTGGATTATTCTAGCAGGTAGTTTATGAACTGGGAACTAAATAAATTACATCCTCTGCGTACCATCTGGAATCACAAAGGGCTTTAGAAAGATTTAATTCTACCCTCAAAACAATGATTAAGACATACTGTGTTGAAAATGGAAAAGACTGGGATGAAGGAATACATTTGCTTTTGTTAACTGTAAAGGCTGATTTATACTTGTGCATTGGGGATACGCCATATCCTACACCGTAGGCCCGATTTAATTTTTGCGTAGCCCTACACCGTAGCGAGTATGCGTAGTTGTGTCTGCATCACTCTGCACTTCACCACCAAAACGCAAGTTGGCGGTGGGGTTTCTCTGACACTGTTGAGCTTCTTCGTGAGAGACATGGATGAGGAAATGCATTTCCAATATCTTCAGATGTCGGCAGGTAGGTTTGACGAGTTGGTTCATTGTCTCCAACCATTTATTTTGCATCAGTGTACAGACATGGCAGAGAAAAGCAACCGGAAATGCGATGCTACCAAGCGTACCAATCACAGTTGTTGCGGTCTGCGTCGCCGCGACGCGTGAGTTACTTTTTAGAGGAGGTGCACGTCACTCTACGGCGTAAGGTACACCGTGGGTATGGCGTAGGGTACATAGTGCCTATGGCGTACACTTGACGCACAAGTATAAATCAGGCTTAAGAGAGTTGGTACAGGAGTCACTGGGCTTTACTCCATTTGAACTTGTATTTGGTCATGGAGTGAGGGGACCTTTGACCTTGTTAAAGGAACAGTGGATTGATGGGGATGTACATGTTAACTTGTTAGACTATGTTTTGAAGTTCAAAAATAAACTATACCAAGCCTGTCGTCTAGCGAGACAAAACTTGAAGATTTCTCAAAGCAAAATGAAGTGTTGGTTTGATGAGCGGACCAAAACAAAAGAAAATACAAGGTAAGGGATAATGTGCTTGCCTTATCTCCAATGTTGACGAATCCACTTCAGGCGAAATTCAACGGACTGTATGAAATAGTCTCTCAAATTAATAATGTGAATTATGTTATTAAAACACACGACTGACGTAAACTAACACAGGTGGTACACATCAATATGATAATGCCTTATTCAGACAAGCAGGCACCATCGGTGAGTGTTGTCAAACATATAAATCTGACAACCCTGAGAATGAAACAATTGACTCGTCGGAGACTTTTCACAAGCCAAACATGGTCCTGGTTAGACTAATGAACTCGGTTGTTCTCGAAAACATTGACAACAAGTTGGCTCATCTGCAGCCAAGGCAACAACAACAGCTGAAGGAATTAATTCAGAAGTTTAAAGATTTATTTCCTGATGCTCCCAAGCAAACCACAGTCGCAGTACATGACGTAGATATTGGTCAAGCCAAACCGATTAAACAACACCCATATCACATGAATGTAGAAAGGTGTAAATTGGCTGAGCAGGAAATTGAATATATGCTGAAAATGGTATTATTAGGCCTTCAACGTCAAATTGGGGCTCACCCTACGTTATTGTGCCCAAAGCTGATGGTAGTGTTAGATTTTGCACTGATTATAGGAAGGTAAATGCAGTAACAAAAACAGATGCCTATCCTATTCCTAGGGTGGATGATTGCATCGATAAGGTTGGAAAAGGTAGTTTCTTACAAAGATTGATCTGTTGAAAGGGTATTGGTGTGTTCCATTGATGGACTGAGGTAGAGAAATTTCTGCATTTGTGACACCTTCTGGGTTGTATGAATACAATGTTTCGCCATTTGGAATGAAATATGCTCCAGGAACATTCCAGAGAATGATTGATTCTGTAATTCAAGGGTTAGGACACACAGATGCCTATATTGATGACTGAGTCACAGGGAGTGACACTTGGGAAGAGCATATCTCTGTAGTAGAAGAGCTGTTTGACAGGCTTTCCAGGGCCAACCTTACAGCTGACTTAGCTAAGAGTGAATTTGGCCATGCCACTGTGATCTGTCTTGGCTGTGTTGTAGGTCAAGGCAAGTTGGCTCCTGTGCAGGCAAAATCCAGGCCATTTCTGAAGTTCCTATTCCGACTGTGTGATGAAGGCCCGTCACTGATTACAGACGTCTCATGGCACACTCAGTAAAACACTCAAAGGGTCATCCACACACATTATTCCCTCTGTTATTGTGGTGAGTGCACATGTCACAATAAATCAACAGTCACAATTTTACACTCATCCCCAGCAGTAATAGGTATGAAAAAAAGAAACACACTATGTCACAGTTTTATTATCTCAGGTCAATTTATTCATAGTCATCTTTCCAATAAGTGTTTTGCCGAAGTGTCATGATAATCTGACGTCTCTCTCCTCCACAGTCACTGGGTCTGAAACAGAGCTGCTGCATAGAGCTGTCTTATATAGAGGCAGCAGCAACCTGCACAGGTGTGCCGATGGTGGAGGATACCATCTTTACCTGGGACAAGGGTTATGTTACCTAATTACTCATCTTGTGGTAAAGTTTTGGGGTTTATACAAGTTATTTAACCTGGAAATGGTGAATCCTGTGATGAAGTCTATGTGTTTATTGTGAGAACTGGTGGTAGAGTTTCAGATTGTGTGAAATGGAAGATAATTGAGTTAATTAGCTTTTGGTTAGTCTGGGGGGATTGGCTTAGCAGTTATAAGCCTCGAGTTACCAAGGCTTTGGGTTCTTTTTTGTCTAGTCTGAGGGTGGCTGTTAACCAGACAGGTGACAATTGCAAGCTGTGTGTGTGTGTGTGTGTGTGTGTGTATATATATATATATATATATATATATATATATATATATATAGTTTTTTTAAATTTCTTGTTTTGATGTGGACATCCAAGTTTTTCTTTTTCCACTATTTTTGTAAATAAAAGCACCTCAATCTATTTTTGCCACTCAAGCCATCTTGTTATTTTTCTTAGACAGTTGACCCACAGTTTTTGTAACAGACTGGTAAGAAGGCTCTTAGAAGGTTTCTGGGAATGGTTGGATATTATCGTTAGTTCTGTAAGAACTTTGCTGATATCGCTCTTCTTCTGACTAATCTCCTGAAGAAGGGTGAAAAGTTTGTTTGGACTGAGCCTTGTCAGGAAGCATTTGATCGATTGAAAGTTATTATTTGGGATGAGGCCAATCAATGTAGTGTCATCAGGAAATTTAATGAACAGATTGGAGCTGTGGGTGGCGACACAAGTCATGGGTGCACAGAGAGTAAAGGAGGGGGCCAAGGAGACAACCCAGCAGGGCATGTGTGCTGAGGGTAAGAGAGACAGAGGTGAGGGAGCCCACTCTTACCACCTGCCGGTGATCTGACAGGAAGTCCAGGATCCAGCTACACAAGGCGGGGGAAGGCCGAGGTCTCTGAGCTTCTTGTCGATACTTCACGCTTTCATATGGCTAAAGCTCTGCCCATGACTGCAAGAAACTGCAGGGAACTTTGGTCTCATCTGGAAACATCATAGAAACAAGCCTCCCCTCTGTGGACTCTTCCTGCACTTACCCTGCCTCGGAAAAGCAGGCCGTGTACTCAAAAATGCCCACAACTTTGGATATTATTGCTGCAACCCAATCCCCCATCGGGGAAGAGATACAAAAGCCTTAAAGTGCGTACCACCGGGCTCATGGACAGCTTCCTGTCCGCAGTTGTAAGCCAAATTAATGGTCTCCAGTCCAATAAAATGGACTCGACCTCACAATGTTACTCGACGTGACCCTGCCCCATATGTCTATCTGCACTGCACTTTCTCTGCAGCCATAATGCTTTGTTACAGTTATTGTTTTGTCGTATATCAGCTCAATGTACTGTTGTAATGTATTGATCTGTGTGGATGGTACGTCAGGCAAGATTTTCACTGTAGCTCAGTACGTGATAAGAATAAACAAATTCCCCCTTTTAATTTTGTGGAAATATTAGATAGACTGAGCTTCTGCTTTGGAACCACAGAGGGAAACTTAACACAACTGAGGAACACAAATAAATAGAAAAGGCTTCAATCTCGCATTACGATCTGCAGTAACTGGGATCAGGTGACCGGTGGTGGGTCTCCCAGACCAATTATCAGAATCAGGTTTAATAGCACCGGCAGATGTCATGTAATTTGTTGTCTCTGCGGCAGCAATAGAACCTAATTCATAACAATAGATTTTAAAAATTGTGATTTAAAATAAGAATATACATATTAAATAGTTAAATTATATAAGTAGTACAAAACAAAAAATTTAAAAATGTAATACTGTAAACTATTTTAATTGTGTGGAACTATTTGACTGAATGGGTTGTTGCTTTGGAAATTCTGGAGTGAAGCTGAACTAAACTGTACTAAAGTATAACTAAACTTATGAAAAGCTCAGATAAATACAAAAGGCTAAGTTCTCACATAAATGGGTCATATAGCCAGAAACATTGGCTGCTCTTCAGCAGGTAAAAACAGTGGAATGAGGCCTAATCCCAGGCCTCAGTCCAGTGGTTATGGTTTGAGGCCTAGAACGAGGTGAGAGAAAGCATTTGGCACGGACTAGAAGGGCCGAGATGGCCTGTTTCCATGCTGTAATTGTTATGTGGCTATATGTAAACATGCTGAAAATATTGCAGAATAAAACATTGTCCACCCACAACGAGAGGACGTGACAGATCCGGATCTCACTGCCTTGTCTGAACGGGTGAAAGATGAAGCTACACGGACACGGAGAGCAGTGAACTACAGATGATGCAGGTCTGTGGAAAAGCGTGAACAGGAAATGGGATCACATGACGGGTGGAGGGTCTCCCATCTGAACCGGTGACTCTGCTCCTCGCCCCTCACACGCTGTCTGACCCACATCATTCCATATTTACACCAGATACATTTTTACTTTTTCCTCCGGATCTTCCCTGTCCCTTTCCCTCCACCCCCAGGTCACAGAGTCACAGGCTCGATTCCCATTCCGGTCCAACACACAATTCAGAACCAAACTGGAAATGTGCAGGTTTCATTTAAATCAGTTCTGTTTATAAACACTAATTTCTATTCACATTCCTCCAGCCTCACTGGACAGGAACACTGAAACATCAAGTGAGAAACAGCAGGAGGTGGCCATTCAGCCCCTCTAACCATCAACAAGATGACGACTGCTCTCCCATCTCAGCCACGTTTCTGCCCGATCCTCATTTCCTCAATCCCTCCGGTCTGCACACATCTGCCGGCCTCTGTTTTATGTGAAGACGATCACCGAGTCTTCACCGCCCTCTGTGGTGGGGATTTACAGACATTCACCACCCTCGGAGTGGAGACATTTCCCCTCATCTCAGTCCCAGACAGTCCACCCCCTTTTTCAGAGACTGGGATCCCTGGTTCAGCCGGGAATGATGTTGTGAATTTCAATGTGTTCACCTCTCAGTCCTCGATTCTCTAAATGAAAGGGTTATCACATTTGATCTTTCTTCATATGATGACCCCACCACTCCAGGGATCAGTCTGGTGAATCTTCATTGCACTCTCCATAACAAATACTCTCTAACCTCTTTGTTAATCCTCTATGGAATTAATTTCCATCTTCTGCAGCCCCGTGTTGCCCCAACCACTCACCTCCCACCCCCGTCACTATTTCCACCTTCCCACCTCCCCCTCACCTGGATCCACCTCTCACTCCCCAGCTCTTGCCCCATCCCCACCCCTCACCTCTTTTCTCGGACTATTTCCCGTCCACTCTCAGTCCAGAGGGAGGGTCTCGGCCCGAAATGTTGACGGTCCATTTCCCTCCACAGATGCTGCCCGACCCACTGAGTTCCTCCGGCAGTTTGTTCTTTGGTCTGTGTGACCCGTGTTAGTGTGGGGAGCGGGATTTTACACCATATTCCCGGTACAGTCTCAACAAAACACAAATAATTGTCACTTTGCCCGGACCATTGGCCCCGCTTGCAGGGCAACAGTCTGCCGGTGTTTGCCCCCCAATGTGGTGAATCGCCACCACCGTGGGCTCAGACATTTCCACAGATGAGCCCCTCCTGTCCCCACCGGGACAAACATCCTGTCCGCCCCCTCTCTCCCCGTCTTCATCCTCTCCCTCCCCGGGGAACCGGCATCAAACCGACGGGCCGAGCGGTCTCCTCCTACCTCTCAGCGACACATCAGACTCCGGCCGCAGGAGACGCTTCACAAACGCCCCAACTTCCCTCGGAGGGAAATGGAAATAAATCAGAAAGCGGACATTTACTTTGACGGTTGTCCCGCCGTGACGGAAAGTTCGGGAGACGGATTCAGCGGGGTAACACCCACTCGCCTTGTCCGCCTCCGCTATTGGTTGGAAGCAGTGATTGACATCGCCTCGCACCAATGGGAATAGCGCAGCTCCTGAATCCTCTGTTGACAGGGGTGGGGGCGGGGCTGGTCACGTGATTAGTAGCCCAGCCGTTAAACCGACCAAGCTCGAGCTCACCAGCGCGTGGGTGACGTAGACACCGCGCACGTGACGGCAGATCCCCGTGTGGGGAGCCCATGTGTGACGTCAGGCGTGTGGGTGCGCCTGTGTGACGTCACCTGTGGGGGAGCGCTCGTAACAACAGGTATTCCACCCCCGGAATAGTGGACTCCTGACTGGTACTAGGAAAGGGTCTGGCCGACAGGAATCCAGAATAAGTGTCCACCTTTGTCAAGACATATTTATCATTCTTATGTGGGGGCAGGGGTCCAATGTAATCAATCTGACATACTTTCGCCGGGTACGGAGCCTCTCTTAATATGGCCGAAAGGTCCACCCGGGACAGAGCGAGACTTGACTTGCTGGCAGATAGGACATTCCGACACAGTAGTCCGACAGTCATCCACCGTCAAAGGTCTTGTCCCCACTCTCGCGTCCCCTTCTCCGCGGGACGGCCGGACTGTTCGTGGGCCCATCTAACTAGAGGCACTGTAATAGCAGATACCGCAGCCGATCCGTCTACGTGACTATTGTGGAGCGTCGTAATGTCCTCCTGGTGGGCATTCACATGATACACATAAATATCGCGCCTCCGCACCTCTTGTCATACCTGCTGCCAATATTCCTTGCCCCAGATAGGTTTATTATGACCTGCCCACTGGTGCATCTGCCAGCTCACCATACAGACAGCCATTCCATTAGCCACCGCCAACGAGTCGGTATATATTCTAATTTCCTTGGTGGGGAGGGAAGAGGGCAGGGTAACCGCCACAAGTTCCGGCAGCTGACTGGATCCGTCCTCTCCTTCTTGTATTAACTGAGAATCGTCCGAGGGTCGCAGGGCAGCGGCCTTCCACGGTTGGCCCTCTCACACCCAACGGTTCCAGCCGTCCGTAAACCAGGCACCAGCCTTTTCACCCGATGTCAATTCCTCGTACGGCCGGCCCCATCGAATGGGGGAGGGTTCGAGAGGGGGAGCCGCCTTCTCTTCCTCGGTTCCCGCTGTCATAGGTCATCTGGCTACTTGTTCCTGAAGACGGCTGACTCCTTCGGATACTTTAGCGGCCCGGTCCTGTATATACCATTTCCAATTCCATATGGATGACTGCTGTGCACGCCCCTGCCTCATCTTCGCATCTGGGGCGAGCACCCAGGACATAATAGGCAAATCAGGTCGCAACACCGTGGAGTCTGATCCCGTGATGGACTCCATTTCCACCAGGGCCCAGTAACAAGCCAGGAGCTGTCGTTCTAACGGGGTATATCGTCCGGCAGCCTCCGGTATAGTGCGTGATCAGAACCCGAGGGGCACCCTCCTCCCATTCTGCAGCTGCCACAGACTCTACACGGCCACGTTATCGTGAACAAACACCCGTAATTCATACGGGGCCCCCGGGACCCGAGGTGAAAGGGGAAGAGTCTGTTCAGCTGCTGTTTTGGCCTGCTCGAATGCCTCCTTTTGCTCATCTCCCCATGTGAGTTTGCTCTTCTTACGAGTGACCGCGTACAGTGGTTTCAGTGGGAGAGTCAATTCGGGAATATGTCTTCTCCAATATACCAATAACCACATAAAGCGCTGAACTTCTTGTTTATTAGCGGGAGTAGCTGTGGTTTGTATTTTATTTCGTACCTTTTCCGGTATAATCCTCTCCCCAGCATGCCAGTGGATGCCCAGAAACGTCAGGGATTGACTGGGACCTTGAACCTTATCTTCATTCACAGCCCATCCCCTCTCTCGCACACACTGGAACAGGGACCGCAGCGCCTCTGCGACACCCTCCCCGTCCGGTCCCTGTAACATGACATCATCGATGTAGTGGTGAACTCCGACGTTAGGGGGCAGTGCGCAGGTCTCCAGATCACCTGCCACTATCCCGCGGCATGAGGTCGGACTATGGACAGGTCCCTGTGGCAAACGAGTGAAGGGATATTGCCGACCGTTCCAGGTGAAAGCCAACTGCTCCTGTGATTCCTCCTCCAAGGGAATCGAACAGAAGGCGCTGGCCAGATCAATAACAGCATACATCGACCATCTGCATCATCCGGAATATCATCTACCAGCGTCACTATGTCGGGCACAGCAGAACTCAACGGGGAAGAGTATCGATTCAATTGTCGATAGTCAACAGTCATTTGCCAGGACCTGTCTGGCTTCTTTATCAGCCAGACTGGGCTATTGTACGGGGACGTGGCGGGTCGAATAACCCCAGCTTGCTCCAAGGAGGCAATAGTTTCAGTCATTTCCTTGTGACCTCCCGGGATCCGGTATTGTGGAACCGACACTATCTGCGTCGGTGGAGGCATAAACAGGGGCTCCCACTTTGCCCTCCCGACTACACCCGCATGCTCCGGATCCCAAAACTAAAGGTCCCTAACGATGTCTTCAATTGCATTCCCCGTAACGCATTCATTCCGAAGATACGCTTGGTGGTTACAGCAATTAGGACAGACACAGAACGCGGGACGTTTTTGTCAATCGTTACTCATACCGTTACTTCCTGGGCCCTAGTAAGGGCACTACCCCCACCCCCCATCCCTTCAATATTATACTCGGGTCCCCTCCACTTATCGGGGTCTCCCGGGATCACAGTATGTTCTGCCCCACTATCGACCAGAGCAACAGTCCGTTGATAATTTCCCTTAGCCCAATGGACATAATGGTATATAACGCCTACGGTGCCCCCGGGTCCACATCGAATGGATCTCATATGTCGGGGAAACCCGGTCATCCCACTAGGTCCGGGAGGGTTTGGGAGGCCGCCATTTCCCGGTCTCCTCCTGTATGGCCTTTTTCATTACGTCCTGCAATCCAGCTGACGATGGGTACAGTGAGAAGGCAGGAGGAGCAGGAGGGTCCACCGGCGTCTTCCCAGCTTCCATGTGCTCACGATACATAGCATACAATACACTAGTCGGCACCCCGTCAATCTTCTCCTTACCGACGCCTGCTTTCAAAAGGGTAGCGAACATCTCCCCTGCGCGTCAGGGCGGGTTTCCTAGTCCCATTGGTACCGTTAGTACCTTCCCCTCCAATATTCGTTAGCCGTGTCGAACGGACTCGGGGTTTAACCACCTGCAAGTCCGAAAGGTTCGCCGAAGCACTAGTCACGTCCTCCACATCCTCCTGAACTGAGGGCCCCAACAATGCAAGAGCCACAGCCCGAATGGATGGGGCGGCTGACCGCACCAATCTCGTGTACATCCCTCCGGTGAATTCCTCTTGGTCGGGATCTCGACCCTGCCGCCACTGTGCGTCCCAGTCCCCAGACATCCTATTGACCAGGGCCTGTTGTCTTCAGCGGTGAATGCCTTCAGCGGCAGTCTCCCAGTCCCACTGTACCTGTGAAAGGTTATACCAGCACCTCTATCATCCCACAAGCGGAGTAACCATTCCGCTAGCCACTCCCCAGACCTTTGCTTAAAACGGACAGCCATCTCAGATAGCTCCTTATCATTATACTCGAGAATCTGTACTCCCGGCTGCCCAGGTACAGTCTTTTGAGAATTCATCACAGCAGGCCGAGCCTACAATGGTTCTGGGGGAAAAGCAGTTTCCCCCTCACCAAAGGACCCATTATCATTATCATCATACCATATATCCCCATCCCAGGTATCTGGATCTCCCTTGGGTAACAACATTGATCTTATCTTCACGGCATCGGGGGTATAATTCTGGCGGCGAGCGCCTCCTGATGTTTAATTTGCACTAGCCTACATGCCATCTGAATTCCCTTCTCCTCAGCTTCCTGCGCCCTATTCTGACTGGTCCTCACCACCTCAATCATGACTGAGCACCTCTCCTTCACAGCAATCCGTCATCCCTCAACGTATCTCTTTCTTGTTCCACCTCACGGGTCCTTTCCAACTGTTGGCGCAAGGCTGTGGCCAGCAGCCAATAGTCATCAGTATGAGAACCTTGTTTTGATGGAAAATTTATTTCTCGCAACAGACTAGCCATCTTACTTCCCCATTTCTCGCCAGTATTATCTAGGTGATCATCCCAGCTTATGGGAGGTCCCAGCTCAGCAAGGGTGTTAGCAAGCGCAGCAAACCCATCAGTATTATCCGCCCACCTTCTTCTTACAGAAACATCTGACTGATGCTAAGCTGGGACACATCATCAGTGATGTTACCTGGGGTCGTCAGGTGTTTCGGGTCTTTCAACATCATACACCCTCGCCCAGGCGACCCAACCGGGGTTGATCAGACCCCGGCCTGTGTCCTAGCAGCAACACACGGATCTGCCCTCTTTATCCAGAGCCATCTTGACGCTTTCTCTGCCGCATCTATGGTGGTAGAAATGGCTCTCCTTCTTCTCCCTCCCATGATTCCAAGTGCAGTGTGTACTTTGCAGAGCGACTGGCCTGCAAAGCCACGACACCCGACCTCCACGGGCCAGCACTCTGCTCTCCAGCCTCTTCTCTGCAAGTTGTTCTTCAGATCTTCATACTTGGCTCTTTTCTGCTCGTAGACCCCCTCCATGCGTTCTTCCCGCGGCACGGTAAGCCCAAGCATAGGGACGTGCTTCAATGAGTCGGACCACAACACAGTGTCGGGCCGCAGTGTAATCTCTGTGATGTGGGGAGGAAACTGCAGCTGTTTTCCCAGGTCTGCTTTTCGCCCCAGTCCTGCGCAGTGAAGAGCAACCCGGTTGCTTTCTGGTGTTCTGTTGGTCTTTCCCCCTCTTTGACAAAGCAGATGGTATTCTTGACCGGACTTGTTTTCCGGCAGATGTTAAGGGTGCTGCAGGTAGTTCCTCCGAGTACTCGCTTCATTGTTAATACAGAGAAGGAAATAGAGAGTTGTGAGAAATGCTTTTTATTATACATACCTACACCACAAACAGGTAGGGCTAACTTAAGCAACCCCTGGTAGTCTACACCTCCGAGTATACTTAGCAACGCCTGCGTGGTCCCTGAGGCAGGCGATCGACCGTGGACTGGCTGGGGTGGAGGTCCGTGGCGCCGGTTCAGCTGCTCGGCCCGAAGCTGGGACCCAGGCGAGTGGTCGGCCCAAGAACGGACTCTCCCACCTTTATACCTGTATCGCCACCCCCCCCCCCCCTCCAGTCGATGGTCGGGTGACAGGCAACAACCGGCCGTTGCCTCCTTCAGGGACAATACATCCTATTAATCTTACAAACAAACAATGTTAAAAAAAACATTCTTTGGAGACAAAGTGATTAATTACTTTTACACAAATCAGAACTTTCAGCTTGCTCTGAAGCATATGATCGGTAGACCAGAGTCACATATAATGTTCTCCCGTTATCTAGTATCAAGGGTCAATCCGCCCAACAACATAACAGACCCACAGATTCGTAATTGTTAATCATTTCTCTGCCGTGCCAATTTTCATACATCATATGCTTACCTACACAAGTAGTTAAGGGGGATTTTATTTAGTCAGAGAGCAGTGAATCTGTGGAATTCTCTGACACAGACGGCGGTGGGGGCCAAGTCTGTGGGTACATTTAAGGCAGAAGCTAATAGTTTGCTGATCAGTCAGGGCATTACAGGATATGCCGAGGAGGCAGGTGTATGGGGTTGAGTGAGAACCGGGATCAGCCATGATAGAATGGCGGAGCAGACTTGATGGGGCTGAATGGCCTAATTCTGCTCCTATGTCTTATGGTCTTATACTGCTAGTGTCTTACACAGTGAAGATTGACACAAAATACTTATCACATTCGGCTGCTGTTTCTTTGCTCTGTTACTAACTCGCAGCATCATCTTCCAGCGTTACAATATCAACTCTTGCCTCTCTTTTGCTCTTTATATATCTGAACAACTTTTGATACTTGATATTATTGGCTCACTTACCTTAATTTTTCATCTTGTCTCCCCAGAGTGACTTTTTTTTTTCCCAGTGGTCTCCTGTTTGTTATACAAAAGCTTTCCAATTCTCTAACTTCCCACTGTTTTCTTGCTATATCATATGACCCCACTTTTGCTTTTATCAAAAACAGGAGAAAATCTGTGGATGCTGGAAATCCAAGCAACACATACAAAAAATACTGGAGGAACCCGGGAGGCCGGGCAGCACATATGGGAAATAGTAAACAGTCGACGTTTCGGGCCGAGACCCTTCATCAGGACTGGGGGGAAAAAGATGAGACGTCATAGGAAGAAGTGTGGGGGTGAAAGGGGTGGAAGAAGTGGTAGGTGATAGGTGAAACTGGGAGGGGGGTGAAGTGAAGGAAAAAAACTTCTTAGGATATAATTTCCTTAACGATTCTTGAAAGATCAATGCTAATGCCTCCACATCTCCTCAGCCACCTCTTTCAGATCTCTGGGGTGAACACCATCTGGTGCAGGTGACCTATTTATCTTCAGACCATCTCTGTTTCCCAAGAACCTTCTCCCGAGTAACGTAACTTTATACATTCTGACCACTGACATCTGGGAATTCCATATTCCTGCCAGTGTCTTCGACAGATAAGAGTGATATACAATACTTATTCAGCTCATCTGCCATCACCTTGCACCCCCAGCCCATTACTACCTCTCCAGCATCATCTCCCAGTGGTCTGATATCCACATCCGCCTCTCTTTTACACCATATGTGCCTGAAGAAAAAATTGGTATCCTCTTTAATATTACTGGCTAGCTCACCTATGTGTTCCATCTTTTCCTTCTTAAGTAAATTAACTGCATTCTGTTGGTTTTTAAACACTTCCTAATCCTCTAACTTCGCTCTCTGCCCTCTCTTTGGTTTTTATGTTGTCTTTGGTTTCTCTTATCAGCCACGGTTTTGTCCCCTTACCTTCAGAATACTACTTCCTCTTTGTGATGTGTTCACTCTCTGCCTTCCGAATTGCTTCCAGAAATTCCAGCCATTGCTGCTCTGTTTTCATCCCTGCCTGTGTTCTTTTCAAACCAATTTTGACCATTTTTTTTCTCTCATGCCTCTCGAATTATTCCACATCTGACTTTAGCTTCTGCTTCTCTAATGTCAGGGTGAATTTGATCATATTCAGATCACTTGCCCCCAAGTGTTCTTTGAATTTAGTGACCTAATTAATTCCAGTTCATTACAACACCCAATCCAGAAGAGCTGATCCCCAAGTGGGCTAAACCACGAGCTGCTCTAAAAAAACATCTTGTAGGCATTCTAGGAATTCCTCCTCTTGAGACCAACACCATCCTAATTTTCTGAATCACCTGCATGACAATCCCCCATGACGATTGTAAGATTGCCCTTTTGGCACGCATTTTCTATCTCCCATTGTCATTTGTGGACCACAGACTTACTGCTGTTTGGAGGTCTCTACACAATTCCCATCAGGGATTTTTTTTTACATTTGCTGTTCCTTAATTCTACCCACAGAGATTCTACACCTTCCAACCCTATGCCACCTCTTTCTAATGATTTTATTTAATATTTTACCAACAGAGCCACACAACCCCACTACCAGCTTGTTCTTTCAACAAATATATAAGTATCTGGGAACAAGAGGACCTGCGGATGCTAGAAATCTGGAGAAATACACACAAAGTGCTGGAGGAGCTCAGCATGTCAGGCAGCATCTATGGATGGGAATCAACATTTCAGGTGAAGACCCTTCATCGGGAATCTTGATATCCACGCATCTGGAATATCAACAATCAAAAACGATAGAAAGTAGTGTGAAATAAGGAAAACCTTTGACAAAATTTAGTTCAAGGGTTAAAAAAAACCTGCCAAACAGAGCACAATAGTTAACAAATACAACAAAGGCAATAAACACTTTCATCAATACCGACATTGACGTTTTTAAAATAAAAAAATGTCTTGGTGACATTTCAATCAGTAAAATCTACAAAGGTAACTAAGAAATTTAGAAAACTTTAAAAAAGAATACGTACACTCAGACCCACTTAGATTAACACTATCTTGGACAGAAGGAGGAAGAGAAATAACATACATGAAAAAAAAATCACACAACAGTCAGATAAAACTTCTAAGTATATATTTTCATCAAAAATGAACTGGATTCAACACTCCATGTGTGTGTATGCAATCATGATAAGAAATACAGACCAGAAAACAAAATGAGAGGCCAAAACAGAAAAACGAATCATCACTATGGATGAAAACATTAACCAGTGGAATGAGTATGACCCTCCATCGGAGACATCCCAATGATCTGAGCAGAGGAGGTGACAAGGAAGCATCGAGCACCTGACTGAGTTTTGGAGACCTCTTCCTAGAAACAGAGGGGTTCCTTGCAGAAATACAGGACAAGGTGGTTAATAAAAAGAATTCAAAAATCAAAAATACATAAAATACAAACAAACAAGGCAATAAATGCAGAAAATGCCAAAAGGAACAAGACACAATCCAACACATTCCAGGATCCTGCAGCAGTTTAACTCAATCTGATTACTGACAAAGTTACAATCGAGTGGCAAATATCATTCACAAAAATCTTGCTTTAAAATACAAACTCATGAATGCCCTCGATCACTTCATAAAGGCACCATAAATTCAAGCCTGATCCAGTTTTACAGTTAAAATATTACAAATTATATGAAAAGCAATACATTTTTTCAGATAGGACAATCCATAATAACCAACCAGATATAATATTACAGGATAAACAAGCAGGAACAACTTCCTCAATAGATATAACCATTCCAAACACACACACGTTCCCTGACCAATGGTGCAGCTCACCACAGGTTTTGTTTGTGTCGTCAGTCTGACAACTGAATTATTTTCCCTGTCAATCAGCTTCCAAATGTTGCTACTCTAATATCATTTGTTGCCACGCCCCACTGCTGATTCCCTCTTCATCATACATTCTTACCCCAACCATCGTCCAGAGCCCCAAACTCTGTCCTGTGCGGACCCGACTCTGGTTTCTGAACCTGCTCCGTTGAACATCCAACTAATGGTTTCCCATTCTGTTTTCAGTCTTTAGAGGACAGTGGTGTTTTCTAACAACCGTTTAGAAGCAGGGGAAATGACCCACAATGTGGAAATGAGCCCAAAATAAGGAGGTTAACTCCCAATATCATTCTTCCTCAGCCCAGAGATTTGAGGGGTGAAGAACATCTCAGAAAGAACTGCAGTCAGCTCGACTTTTTCAGACCGCAGAAAATTCAACGGAAACCTCTTCACCCACAGAGTGGTGACTATTTGGAACTCATCCACAGGGAAAACCAGGGGTGAACAACAGGGGAGGATTTGAAAGGACTGTCGTGGAACAGGATCACTGGCAGGGTCCAGCCGGCCTGAGTTGACTCTCTACTGTACACTAGGTGTGTTATAAATTCACTAAGTACCGGAGACGGTGTTTAAAATAGAACTGATTTATTTGTCACAGAACTAGTACCATTAAAGGTGAATATGTAGAAGAAACTCCTCCCATGCCCAGTGACCAGGGTGCAGAACTGGGTGTGGTGAGCAGCAACAATAATTGCAGAGTTCAGCACCTACAGTCACTCTCGAAACTGCATTCAGCAACATCTGGCATGCAGCTTACTGAAACTTTCTCCCCAGTGTGAACCCCGTAGTGTGTCATAAGTGTAACATGCTGTAAGGTTTCACTGCTAACGTAATGGCCTCTCTGTAATGTTTCACTGCTGAGGTTTGTCTGTAGCAGCAATGTTTAGGTTCATTATCATCATCATCAGGTGCCAAGCCCAGCTTGAGCTTTGACTGCCATGGCCCACACACTCCTGTTTCGGGTCAAGTGGATCAATTCATTGGTATTCATTTCCAGTTCTCTGGCTGCTGTCTCCATCATCATTTGTCTTCCTCTTGCTTTCTTCCCTTCAATCTTTCCCATAATTACCGTGCATTCCGACTCCTCTTTCCTAATCGCATGTCCAATATGATGCAAAGAATATTATGGACAAAATGAATATCTAACGAGGATGTCATGAACAGAGCAAACACAAAAAGGGAAACGTTTAGGTTACGACTAGAGATAACAGGGTTTTCAGGGGAGGGGCTATCCAATGACAGAAACATTCTTCCTTGTAAGTCTGGAAGAGAGATTTTCATGGTCTTTTGCTGGGAACAGATGAGAAGATGCGAATGGAGAGAGTGGACTGTTTTTCCTTTTTTTTTGTTTACTTCACTAACCACATAGTCAAAGTCACAATTATAAAGTTCAATCGTTTTATCACATATTGTGGACTGTTTCTTATTTCAGGGTACAGTACTGATTTGTAACAGGGGACACATCACACAGCCTCCACCCAAACAAGATTTCTTAAGTTTGGCCAGGCTGGGGGGCTATGAACCCCTATATTAAGCTGCTAGCCGAAGCGAGAGTTACATAAGGTTAGATGACTGCGTGAATCGCTTCCCACATTCACATCAGGTGAACGGCCTCTCTCCAGTGTGAACTCAAAGATGTATATTAAGTTGATTTTGCTGAGAGAATCTTTTCCCAAAGTCTGAGCAAGCGATCGGACTCTACCCAGTGTGAACTCGCTGGTGTCTCTGTAGTTGAGATGTCCAAGTCAATCCCTTCCAACATACTGAAGCCTGAATTGTACTTCTCCTTCGAAGCTACGTCGCAGGCTCCCCGTAGACGCATACTTGACGTGGCACGCTGGGCCGTAACATACGCCGTAGCCTAACATGCACCTTCCCAAAAATGTAACTACGTGTCACGGCGATGCAGACCGCAGGATCTGTGATCGGTCCGCTTGGTAGCAGTGCATTTCCTGTTGCTTCGACGTTGGAAAATGGACCTAATCGAGGAGAGGTTAAGTGAGGAAGTCAGAAAATATGTACATTTGTACCACGCTTTGTCGGCAGACTATGAAGACTTGCAAATGGCATCAAATTCGTGGAAAGAAATTTTGACAAACCGGTTTGGACGTCGTGGAATGCACAATGGAAAAACTCTGCGTTGCAGTAAATTCAATAAAAGTAACTTCTGTTCAACGTCTATTAGCTCCGACTCCAACAAGATATACTCAGCAGTCGCCATCATTTCCAGCTCAACACGAGTCAATTCAAAACAGTGGGATAGAAAGCCCAAAGCCAACTAGCATTTTGGCAGAGCGACGAAGACACACAAACGCATAAGTAGAAATGCTCACAACGGCATAGGCCACTTGCATGGGCTACTGCGTAGGCTACACTGTAGAACCTATGCAGAGGTATAACTCAGGCTTCAGCAGGTGAACGGCCTCTCCCCAGAATGAACTCGCTGGTGTGCTTGTAGGTGGGATGACCGAGTGAATCCCTTCCCACATTCTGAGCAGATGAACGGCCGCTCCCCAGTGTGAACTCGTTGGTGACTCTGTAGGTTGTATGACTGACTGAATCTCTTCCCACAGACTGAGCAGGTGAACGGCCTTTCTCCAGTGTGAACTCGCTGGTGTGTTTGTAAGTGGGATGATCGAGTGAATCCCTTCCCACAGTCTGAACAGGTGAATGGCCACTCCCCAGTGTGAACTCTCTGATGTACCTTCAGTTCAGATGACCGTGTGAATCCCTTCCCACAGTCTGAGCAGGTAAACGGCCTCTCCACAGTGTGAACTCCTTGATGTATATTCAGTTCAGATGACTGAGTGAATCCCTTCCCACAGACTGAGCAGGTGAACGGCCTCTCCCCTGTGTGAACTCTCTGATGTACCTTCAGTTGAGATGAGCAAGTGAATCCCTTCCCACAGTCTGAGCAGGTGAATGGCCGCTCCCCGGTGTGAACTGACTGGTGTCTCAGTAGGTGGGATGACCGAGTGAATCCCTTCCCACAGACTGAGCAGTTGAATGGCCACTCCCTGGTGTGAACTGACTGGTGTCTCAATAGCTGAGATGACAATGTGAATCCCTCCGCACAGTACGAGCAGGTAAACGGCCTCTCCCCAGTGTGAACTGACCTGTGGGCTTGTAGGTGGGCTGACTGAGTGAATCCCTTCCCACAGTCTGAGCAGGTGAACGGCCTCTCTCCACTGTGAACTCGCTGATGTACCTTTAGTTTAAATGACTGAGTGAATCCCTTCCCACAGTCTGTACAGGTGAACGGCCGTTCCCCAGTGTGAACTCTCTGATGTACCTTCAGTTCAGATGACTGAGTGAATCCCTTCCCACAGTCTGAGCAGGTGAATGGCCATTCCCCAGTGTGAACTCGCTGGTGAGACATTAGGGTGGATGACTAAGTGAATCCCTTCCCACAGTACGAGCAGGTGAATGGCCACTCCCCAGTGTGAACTGACCAGTGTGCTTGTAGGTGGGTGACTGAGTGAATCCCTTTGCACACACCGAGCAGGTGAACGGCCTCTCTCCAGTGTGAACTTGGTCAGATAACCAAGTGAAATTTCCCCACAAACTGAGCAAATGGCTATCCTCTGCCCAATGTGAACTGACTGGTGTGTCCACAGGTGGGATGACTGACTGAATCCCTTGTCACACCAAGAAACGGTGAATGGCCTTGTCCCAGTGTGAACTTGCTGATGTACCTTCAGTTGAGATGACCGCATGAATCCACTCCCACTGTCTGAGCAGATTAATTGGATCCCGTTTAAAATTACGGGCATGCCAGTCGGTCCGATGATCGAGTGAATACCTCCCCACAGTCTGAGCGGGAAGGATGATTGAGTGATATCAAATATTAAATACCTCGACAGAGACAGCAAAACTGATGTGTTGTGTTCTGGATCCCCGTAGACAAATTCCTTGTCGTGTTTAACCTGTAAAAAGATTTACAAAATCCATCAATGGGTGTAGGACAACCTTTCAGATGAGATCACTTGAGCTGTCAAGGTGTGATCTGGCATCACTCTGTTACAGTGAGGTTCAACCCAAGTTAGAGAGAGAAATCATTTTCTAACTGGGTACAGTGCTGGTATCTGGAATGATCATCAAACTCTCTGATGCTCTTCCTGTCTCTATAAGAATGGGGCATTTCTGCCATCTCCAATCTGTGACCTGGCTCAGTTTGCCTCTCTCCATTGGTATTATTCCCTGTTCCCACTGAGCTGCATGGGTTCCTGTCCCCACAGAAACTGAAACACTCTCACACAATAACCGGCAGTGCATTCCATGCACCCACCACTCTCTGTGTAAAAAACTTACCCCTGACATCCCCTCGGTATCTGTTTCCAAGCACCTTAAAACTATGCCCCCTCGTGTTAGCCATTTCAGCCCTGGGAAGAGCTTCTGGCTATCCACATGATCAATGCCCCTCATCATCATATATATCTAAAAAAGGCTCTAAACATAAACAAGGAAATTATACATTGCTGTGGGGATTTGCCAGAAATACTGTATACAAAATTATGACAGTATAGATAGGGTAAATGCAAGCAGCTTTTTCCACTGAGGTTGGGTGGAATGACAACCAGAGGTCATGGGTAAATGGGGAAGGTGAAAATTTTACACGAACATTTGGAAAAGCTCTTTCCTGAAATGGTCATGAGAGTGTGGAATGAGATGCCAGCACAAGTGAAGAATATGAGCTCGGTTTCACTATTTAGAAGAAATTTGGATGGGAGCCTGGATGGTAGGGGTCTGAAGGCGAAAGTCCCAGTGCAGGTAGTTGCAGTAGAGACCTTAAATGTTTTTTCAGCATTGACTAGATGGGCCAAATAGCCTGTTTCTGCACTGAACATCCCCATGTTTCTATGACAGAGAAGCTGGCCAAACTTGTTTGGAAGGGAAAAGATAGGAGTGACAACAGAGCAGCAATGGCTGGAGTTTCTGGGAGCAATTCAGGAGCCGAGTGATCGATACATCCCAAAGAAGTGGAAGCATTGGAAAGGCAGGAGGAAACAACCATGGCTGATATGAGAAGCCAAAGAGAGGGTAAACAAAAGAGCAAAAGCTATTGGGAAGCTTTTAGAAACCAACAGAAGACGACTTAAAAAAAAAGTCAGAAGAGCACGGGGGTGGAATTATGATATTGCAGTCGTTATTGAGTCTTGGTAGCACCCAACAGTCTGAGGCATTTTGAGGAACAAAATATCCAGGGCCTCAATATCTCTTGAAAACCAAAGTTCCCTGCACCAGTTACCTTTCAACTTTTATTTTGGCAGGCACATACAAACTAGACACCTTCAAAATTTCACTTCTGAAGGCCTCCCACTTACAAATACTCCTTTGCCAGAAAACAGCTTTCCCCAAACCACACTTGTCAGATCCTTTATGATACCATCAAAATTGACCTTTCTCCAATTTAGAATCTCAACCCATGGTCCAGATCTCTCTTTTTCCATATTTACTTTGAATCTCATGGCATTATGATCACTAATTTCTGTCACCAGCCCTGGATCATTTCCTAACAGCTTACTGCACACTTCTACGTTGGGAATTCTATGTACTGATTAAGGGCACATTTGACAAACTCTACCCCATCTAGTCCTTTTACAGTATGGGAGTCCCAGTCAAAATAGGGAAAGTTAACATCACTTACTGAATCAACCTTTGTTTCTTGGCGTGGTCTACCATCTCTCTACAAATTTGTTCCTCTAAATCCCTCAGACTGTTAGGTGCAACCATGTCCCAATAATGGCTACAGTATCATAATTCCCTGTCCTGAGCTCATTTGGCTTTCCTACGATGCTTCTTGCATTGTGATATACACAGCTCAGCACATTCATCTCACCATGCTCAACCATTTGATTGCTGACTCTGTCTGAGGTCTGAACAACATCCGACTGGTGTCAAGAAAACAAACTCTCCCTCATTGTCACAAAAGCAAAGGAGCTGATTGTGGACGACAGGAGGAATGGAGACAGGCTAAGCCCTATTGACATCAATGGATCTGGGGTTGAGAGGGTGAACAGCTTTAAGTTCCTCAGCATAAACATCACCGAGGATCTCATATGGTCTGGACATACCGGCTGTGTTGTGAAAAGAGCACAACAGCATCTCTTTCACCTCAGACAGTTTTAGAAGTCTGGGATGGGGCCACAATTCCTAAGAACTTTCTACAGGGACACAACTGAGAGCATCCTGACTGGCTGCATCACTGCCTGGTATGGGAACTGTACTTCCCTTAATCACAGGAACCTGCAGAGAGTGGTGCGGACAGCCCAGCGCATCTGTAGATGTGAACTTCCCACTATTCAGGACATTTACAGAGACAGGTGTGTAAAAAGGGCCCAAAGGATATTGGGGACCCAAATCACCACAACCACAAACTGTTCCTGCTGCTACCATCGAGGAAACGGTACCACAGCAAAAGGACCAACAGGCTCCGGGACATCATCTTCCACCAGGCCATCAGACTGATTAATTCATGCTGATACAATTGCATAACTATGTTATATTGACTGACCTATGTACAAACCATTTATTATAATTTACTATAAATTACACATTGCTGATTTAGCTGGAGACATAATGTAAAGATTTCTACTCCTCATGTATATGAAGGATATATGTAATAAAAGTCAATTCAATTCAATTCACCCTCTCCACTATCTGTTCTGTCATTCTGGCTCCCATTCCCCCTACAACTTATTTGAACCACATCATCCTCTCCCCACAATAGCACTAGCAAGCCTTACCACTAGGATATTAGTCCCCTCTTGTTCTGTTCCCCTAATGAACGAATCCCCTATCACCCCTTGACTTTCCTCTGCCAGGTAAATCCCCCCAACAGTTTCTAAAGTGGATCCACCTGTTGTTGTGTGGGATGGACACAAGAGTACTCTGCGATGGCTATTTAACCTCATTCCCCTTCCTGACTCTCACCAAGTTTCCTGTGCCCTGCACTTCAGGTGTAACTCACCTCTCTTCATGTCATATCTATCACCCCCTCCAGCTCCTGGATGATCCGGAATTCATCCGTTTCAAGTTCCAACTCCTTAAACTGCAGGGTTACAAGCTGCAGCTGGATGCACATCTTGTAGGTGAGGGCTTCAGGGACACTAGAGGTCTCCCCATCTTCCCACCAATGCCGTCCCCACCAATTTGTAATGACCAGTGTGCACATAAATCTAGTATTGTGCTTTTTTAACCCAGTGTGCACAGTGAATTTTATATAGAGTGGTATTCATTTTAACAGCTATCAAATCATTGTCGATAAGAACTTTGATTTCCTCTGGGTTTGATCGAGTCCCACCTGCATTCTCACACAACCTATGTAGCAGGCCTGTAACGGGTAATGAAAGATTTTCTCACCAGAGCTTTTGCACATTGTCCATATTTCGTTTGCTTGCTAAATTATGCTTCAAAAAATCAGATTTCAAAATATCACTCCACTTCTTCCCAATTGTAAATTCTCCAGCAACTTTTGCATCACCACAATAAACACAGGTGACACCAGTTTCTGTATTGTACATAAATATTTCCCCTGAACCCTCCTGAGGAATTGAGGATATATTTAAAAAATCATTTTGATCCTATGTAACCTCTGGCTGCAAGAATAACTGGGACTGAATAGGAATTTTTGAACTGAAGTAAACTCTGTCTTCAGCGGTTAGCTAAGACAGGCTCATTACTGGTTCTCTGCGGCTTGCAGAGAGACACACTGAGAGCTGACAACATTATACCTTGCACCCTCTTTAGCTGATAATATTATACATTGTATGCTCATTTGAGTAAAGGGAGGAGGACTCGCCGATAAGGACAGGAATGAACATCTCTCTGTAATTAAATCAGGGCCTTGCAAAGGGAATACCTGATAAGGACTGGACAATATATCAATATGTAATTAAAACCTTGATTTAGTGAACTCTCTTATCTAAGTAATTAAGTTTTGCACCAACAGACTTGGTGGGTGTACCAGTTCAAATACCATCCTCCAAAAGTAATGTATGGGGCTTACTATGTATAAATATACGGCTGTAACCTAAGTCAGTCCACTTGTCAGACGGTGGCAGTGCTTACGTGCCTTCCCTTTGACAACTGGGTCTCA
Organism: Mobula birostris; assembly: GCF_030028105.1. Classification (NCBI taxonomy): domain Eukaryota; kingdom Metazoa; phylum Chordata; class Chondrichthyes; order Myliobatiformes; family Myliobatidae; genus Mobula; species Mobula birostris. The sequence continues at coordinate 12,180,273 of NC_092382.1, forward strand.
AACTCCTGCAGGAGAATGCACAATAAACTGTGGTGACGATAAGAAGCTGGTCTCCCGAGTTTTATTCAGATTCAACTTTAACATTTGGCGTCACAAACAGGATCCCAGTATACCCAAGCAGACGGGCTGAGTTAGTGTCTGGACCACTCTGGGGACTGTGGAGACTGACTGGGCGCCTAATAGGTATTTTACCTTTTGTCGCTCTCCGTTAGTTCCTTTGGAGGTATGGTCCCTCGCCTGAGGCTGATCATATAACCTTGATGGGATCGGGAAAGAATCTGTCGGGAGAAATTTTACCAAATGGGCAGGAGGCAGTACTGGCTAAATTTTACAAAGTGGGCAGGAGGCAGACGTGCCGTGTAAGTTTATCAATTGATCAGGGGATGCCAGCCGGGTGAATTTATCTGATTGTTAATTGAGCTGGAGGCTTTGTGCCGGGTAAATTACTTAGAGAACACGGGTCAACTGCAGTCGATTGATACGAGCAGGCCAGGAGCAGCCCTACACAATCTGTATGAGAGTTTTCCGGACAAGGAAAAAAGATTTGCGAATGTTGAGTGCAGGGCTGAATAAGAAATTGGGGAATAAAATGTGGCCGCTGTGGAGTGCAGAACCTGGTATATAAGCTCATGTAAACAAGCAGCCAATCTGATTTGGAGAAAGAACTGTGGAAAGAAGTGGAAATTGTTGAAAAGGGGGTGGAAGGAAAAGGTAGATGTGAAGTGGAACAGTATATGATCAGCAAGCTGGAGGGATAATGCATGTGACAAAGGGATAGAGGTATGTACTGCAGAAGGAACGCCAAAGGTTGGGAGACGCTAAAAGCGGAGCGTGAATGGGTGGATGGGCACCGAAAACGAGAGCAGGAAAAACAACATAAGCAAACCAAGGGTGGCCTAGGTAGCAGAGAAGGGCAGGAACGTCAGTCTGAAGTTCGAACTGTTTGGGAAACAAGGGATCCGGAACCCATGTCTGGCATACTGACCCTGTGTCAGGACAGTGACCGTGATGAGGAGTGGGCACCCCCCACCTTACCAAGGGCCAAGTGCACCCAGTGCTCCTGAACCCCAATCCTCCCAGTACTCAGATACGGTGGCCGCTCGGGTCAAACAGCGGCGGCAGGGAAGGGGAGGCTCTCTATGCCCTGAGATCCAGAATGGGAATACCAAGGATTATTCCGAGACAGGGAGGGAAGAATCCAATAAAACCCCAGAGTTAATGGCTCCACGAAGACAATTGCCGACCCAAATGCTGCCTAATCCACGAGCAGGAGGAGGGACAGCCCTCAGTGATTCCTGTGTCTGCACCCTGGAAGCCTCAGGAAATGATAATGATCATGATTCAGCCCCAGATAGAAAAGAAAAACCTGCACAGTTTGCTCAGTATGTCCGCAGTACTATACAAATGTATAATGTGACCCGGGAAGATTCATTCGGTCTCTGCTGCATGATTCTCTCAGCTGATGAGGGGCAGAAATGGAAAGCAGAATTGAGATACCAAACCTATCAGGAGTTACAGGTGGAAAACCACAATCAGAATGAACAGACAGACCGGATTATTCAAGCCTTGGAAAGGGCTCTCCAGCAACCTGTAAACATCACTAAAGTACCTGAATGCAAACCTAAGCCTGGGGAATGGGGACCAGACTATTGGGAGCGATTTCTGGCCTGCTGCAGCACTTTCGCAGGACACCAAGCCTTCAATGATGGAAATCCGTCCCCCCAGTTTAATGCCTTTCTGCTCCAATGCTTACCAACTAAGTTAGCCAACGTGATTAAAACAAATAATATGGATCGGCCTGACAATGATCAAAATCAAATGCGACGAGCTTTGACATATTATTGGGACCCGGCTTTCGAATTCCCATCAACCCCGAAAGGAACTAATATTAGACCTGAATATGTTCAGCGGGTAGAAGGATGCGAGCGGGCTTTATCTGGGGATCAGAAATGGGAACACAAACCTACCAAGGGACAGATAGGGACAAAAACTGTTTGGAAATTGACAAGCAAGGACGCTTCCTGCTGTGAGTACCACCCCTCAGGAAAACCCAATGAAATATTGCAAGTTGCTGCAATTCCAATTCCATTTACGGGGGCCACCACAACCACTCTCGATCAGGAAATAGTACTGGAAAAGGGATTCCAGCCATCAGACGCTACAATCACTGTGTCTGGGTTCGAAGGCACGGAACATACGTATTCACGTACCCAGCTACTGCAGGTGGAATTCCAGTGTGAGGTTTCATTTACAGTCACCACCAGTCGGGGGTGTAACCCAGCAGGGAGAGACTTGCTCAGTCCGCTGGAAGTCGAGATTCTATGCACGGACGAGGGTGTCTCCCTGGGACTAGCGAACAACCAACAGCTTCCCCAGTTTCCGACCTCTCAGTGGTGGGCACTTTATCTGGACTCCACTGCATTTGAACCCCTTCTGCCAGCAGCCAACCCTCATGTGACCCTGGGCTATGACCCTAAGGGGTGCTCAACTGAGGAAAGCTAATATTATGCACCCCTCGAGGGACAGAAGTTCCCAGGCATGGTGATTGGAGATGTTAAAGGAAGAGAGGACTGTGCATTACTGGCCGAAGTTCTGGATTTCCTTTGGCGAAAGACAGGACTGGTGGTTCCCCATACCACCGTTAGGGTTTTCCCTGGGTTCAAGCCAAAGAGCCTCGGGTTCCTTGCCTACACCCTGACGAAACAAGCCTTCAGCACCGAGGGTGAATAACAAGGCTTGGCCACCGGCCAACTCCGATACTGGAAGGAGTTGAAGGTGAAGGTAAGACATTCTTTTAATATTGACTGAACCCAAGACGTTGTACCCCATCTCTGGGCAATTTCAGGCCATGAAGTCGGCCGCACCAACTGCCCCCCTGTCCGGATCACCGTGAAAGAAGGACAGACTCTCCCACCCATTCCGCAATACCCCCTCAAGCCCGAGGCAACGTTCTATGAGGATGGAAGCTCTTTTGTGGATCCAGCAGGGAAACGATGTGATAGTGACGGACAGTGAAGTAATGGAAGCAGCTGTCTCCGCCCAGAAGGTTGAGCTGTTTGCTATAACTCGTGCCTGTATCCTAGCAACAGACTAAAGGGCAGACATTTACACAGATTCCCGTTATGCACTGACTATGGGGCTTTGGGGATTCCTGACTTCCTTTGGCCACCCCATTAGTAATGCTTCCTTTGCAGACAAGTTACTCACCGCTCCACAGTTACCTCGAGCTTTGGTTATTATTAAATATGCAACCCACACTGGGGAATCTGATGACATATTTAAGGGTAATACTAGGGCTGATGCAGCGGCCGAACAGACAGCCCTGAACCCCACACTTTTAGTAGCCTCGGGAACCCAGCAAGCTCCAATTAGACAAAATCTAAGGATGGGCATGCCAAACATGGGGGAAATACATAAGTTCCATGGGGACGCCCCTGAAGGAAAACGCAAACTGTGGTCCCAAATGGGTTGCCACCTTGAACCTCAGACCAATTTATGGGTGACCCCTGCAGGACAGGTCTGTGTTCCCTCTGTGTTCTCACCTATTCTGATAGATTATGTACATAACTGTACACACCTGGGCAAGGAGGGAATGCTTAATACATTATTACCATCTTGGCGGCACCCTGATCTCCAGAAACTAGCTGAAGAGTGAGCCACAGCATGCTCAATTTGTAAAAAGAAATGAATGCTGGAAAGGGGATGCCATGTGGTTCCAGAACTACCTCCTTGCCTAGTGGACCTTTTTCTTGTTTACAACTTGATTTTACAGAATTACCTAGAGTACACTGTTGTCAGTGTTGCTTAGTGATAGTAGATGTATTTAGCAGATGGACTGAAGCTGTTCCTACAACTAATAATACCGCTATGATCGTTGTGAAAATATTCCTGAAAGAAATAATTCCTCGCTATGGACGTTTAGAAATGATAAGCTCGGACAATTGGCCACATTTTGTTGCCAAAATAAATGAGGAAATCTGTAAAGAAATTGCTATAAAACCACAGTTCCACTGCATCCATCATCCGAAAGCAGCCGGCATAGTGGAACGAGCCAATGGTACCTTGAAAGATAAGTTGGCCAAACTGACACAAGAAACTGGACTGACCTGGTTGGAGGTTTTCCCCTTGGCCCTATTCCATATGAGAATCACGCCATCAAGTAAGACGGGGTTGTCACCTGCAGAAATTATCTACGGGAAGCCGATGAGAACCCCATGGGGACCCCGACCTCGTTTGCTGCTCCTCCCTGAGAACGTACCTGCAACATTGGATATACAGACCTTGGGGGAGGAGATGGGAAAATACTTGTGCAAATTAACTAAAACTCTGCAAAGCTTGCGTTCCCAGGTACGACAGGCCTACCGAGAGGACGACCCCACCATCCAGCCTGGAGATTTTGTCCTGCTGAAGAACTGGGATGGGAAGGTGTTGGGACCGAGGTGGAAAGGACTGTACCGAGTGCCACTGACAACACCTACTGCAGTGAAGGGGGAAGGGCCGCTCCGGAGGGTACGTCGAATGGACTGTAAACACGTTACTGGCCGGACTGATAAGGACTGAAAACCGTACTGGCTAATGCTGACTTTAATGACCCGAAGGGGACCTGCCCCTGTCTCGGGAGCCCCCAGGTTCACACTTTCCTGTCCCTCTGCCACACCTACGCTAAGCAAGTGGAGCGGGGAGCACGTTGGGTATGTGCCGAAATTCCCCAGCACGGTAAGACTACGAACCCCATGTCAGTGGTGCCCCTGAATACCAGTGAAGTAAATTCAGTCATGGTGTTTTCTGGTAGCCGTAATGGTGGCATTATCAATTGCACCATATCCAGGTCTGGAAGGCCAGACACCGTGTTGTGTTGATGAAGGTGTTGCTTTGAGGGACGGAGTCGTCGGTCCCCTCCAGGCTATGGCTGGGGATACGAGTTACCTCTCCAGCAGTGGTCAGTACCACTTGTTGGTGTGACCACAGTGAGAGTGCACCCTACGAAGTGGGAGGTAGTGACTGTACCAAGAACCAAACTTATTATACCCCTGGACCAGTAAATGGAACTTACTGGGTTTGTGGAAAAACATAGAAACATAGAAAATAGGTGCAGGAGTAGGCCATTCAGCCCTTCGAGCCTGCACTGCCATTCAGTACGATCATGGCTGATCGTCCAACTCAGAGCCCTGTACCTGCCTTCCCTCCATACCCCCGATCCCTTTAGCCACAAGGGCCATATCTAACTCCCTCTTAAATATAGCCAATGTACTGGCCTCAACTGTTTCCTGTGGCAGAGAATTCCACAGATTCACCACTCTCTGTGTGAAGAAGTTTTTCCTCATCTCGGTCCTAAAAGGCTTCCCCTTTATCGTTAAACTGTGACCCCTCATTCTGGACTTCCCCAACATCGGGAACAATCTTCCTGCATTTAGCCTGTCCAATCCCTTTAAGATTTTATACGTTTCAATCAGATCCCCCCTCAATCTTCTAAATTCCAACGAGTATAAGCCTAGCCGATCCAGTCTTTCCTCATATGAAAGTCCTGCCATCCCAGGAATCAATCAGGAAAACGGGGCCTATCCCTGGCTGTCGGGAGAAAGAACAAGGCAGCGGCACGGAGCCACACCCGACCGGACGGGTCCTCCAGGGCGGGACGAGGGTTGGAGTGGTCGCTGCTGTTTGGCCGACCGTGTGTCACACTGGAGGATCCTGGATCACCCCCAATGGAATAGGCAATGAAGGCATATAACGGATTGGGGATGGTTGCCTTCCCCTCCTGTGGGGGAGCCAGAAATTCCAGGGAAATAATTAATTCAGCAGCCGCTCTGGAAGAATTGGCCAATAATACAGCTGGAGCGCTGACTGACACTCAGCACAGGGAACAGAGATATCCACTAGGATGATTACAATTCACCAAACGGTGCTACAGAACCGGATGGCCTGAGACTTTACACTGGCAGAGAAAGGAGGGACCTGGGCTTTGTCACAGAGCCCAGAGTCTGGGAACAGCTAGATGGGAGGAAGCAGATGGTGATGATGGGAGGCTGTTTATTGGAGTCCAGGCCCACGCCTCGTGGAGTTCCCCAGGGTTACACCCATTGCTACATGTCATCTAAATCAATAATCTGGTTGAGAATGCACAGGGTATGGGGAGTGAGTTTGCAACAAGTCATTTCAAACAATTATTTCTCTTTCTCTCTCCACACTCAGAACAGACCAAAAGCTACTTCAGAAGATGCAAGTTCTTCAAATGAACAAACACTGAGGGAACGTGAGTGACTTTAAAGAGCTGGGATACTGACAGTACATTACCAGACCTGGAGTGATTGCAACTGGGTCTGACAGAGGCATAACTGGTATTTCTGGGCACATTGAGTCTCACCATAACTATTCCCTACCTTACTCTGTACAGATATGTAATGTCTAAAGGACCAGTATTTGAGTAAATGAGACTCACCAAACTTGCTCCTGACTGAATTAATGGAAACCCTGAGTCAGAAGGGTTCTCTCCAGTTGGTGCTCTCAGTCCTCGGAAATAATAGTCACGGAAATAATAAATAGTAATAGAAAAATAGTAATAAATAGTTAAATAGTAATATGTAAATTATGCCAGTAAATTATGAAATAAGTCCAGGACCAGCCTATCGGCTCAGGGTGTCTGATCCTCCAAGGGAGGAGTTGTAAAGTTCTGTGGAGCTCTGGAATTCATATATTTCTTGCATCTTGGTTTAGTGCTTGACATTATAAAAAGCCCTATTCATATATATCTACATACATATACCACACCCAATTTGTGTACCTGCTCATTACATGAATGGGACAAGGAAGTTGCCCAGTACATGAAATGAGCAGGTACACACACTGGGTGTGACATACCAGGGGTGATTGATAGGTTCGTGGTCGCAGGTGGAAGGAATCAATTTTAGAAAACCTGTCAATTTTCAATTATCTGACACAGAAATACCACAACAGTTATTAGCTTCAAACTTTCTGCATGATCACTCACAGAGCGGAACTACACGTACATGTAACGACAGCTGTAAACTTCAGGCCTTCTGACTTAGGCCAGAAACTTATCAATCACCCCTCGTACAGCTCCAGCACCTAAAAGATTGTCACTGCACCCCTGCTCCAGCCGTCAGTCAGAGCCCGGGCCCGGGACTTTCCCGATCCACCGGCCCCGATTCACACAAACCCGAGATTTGTTTCCACTCACCGCCGCCCGAACAGGAGAACCGCCAACGGCAGCTGCATTCGGCACCGCGCATGCGTTTAGCAGGAGGTTCGCTGCAGCGCCACCAGTGGCCGGAGGTCCATGCAGCACCACCAGTGGCCGGAGGTCGATGCAGCGCCACCAGTGGCCGGAGGTCCATGCAGCGCCACCAGTGGCCGGAGGTCGATGCAGCGCCACCAGTGGCCGAAGGTCCATGCAGCGCCACCAGTGGCCGGAGGCTGGAGCGACAACGGAGAGGTAAATCACAAACACGACAAAGTCTGCAGATGCTGAAAATCCAAAGCAACACAAACAAAATGCTGGCGGAACTCAGCAGGCCGGGCACCATCTATCGAAAAGAGTCAACAGTCGATGTTTCCAGTTGAACCCTCCTTCAGGACTGAAATGCAATGGGGGAAATATCTGAATAAAATCGGGGCGGGAGAGGAAATGTCTCGCTGGAAGGTGATAGGTGAAGCCAGGTAGGTGGGAAAGGTCAAGAGCTGAAGAAAATAGAATCTAATAGGAGACGAGAGTGGAGAACAGGAGAAAGGGATGGAGCAGTGGACCCAGAGACAAGTGATCAGCAGGTGAGAGGACGTGAAAAGTCAGAGAGGAAGAGAGGGAGTGGGATGGAGGGGTGAGGGGGAGATTTGTTCAAAGGAAGGAGAAATCGATATTCATGCCATCGAGTTGGGGAGGGAGTATTCAGACGGAATATAAGGTGCTGATCCTGGACCCTGAGGTGGCTTCACCTTGGCACAAGAGGAGGCGATGGGTTGACGCGTCGGGACGGGAATGGGAATGGGAATGAAAATGTTTGGACACCGGGAAGTCCCGCTCGGAGCGGATAGTTCAAAGGTTAATTTACTGTCAAAGCAAATATCCGTGAACAACTGAGTTTTTGTTCTCCTCCACAGAGCCACGAAACAAAGAAAGAGCATGGAAGTCGATCAGAGAGAAAAATCAAACTCCCAGCCCACCCCTACATCAAAAAGAACGGCATCCCGATCATCAACCCCCAAAACCCACCCCTCCCGCACAAAAGGGAACAATAACATCGACCCCCCCCCCCACCAATAAAAACAACCCGACCCCGCACAACTGCGGAGGGTCTGGTGTCACCAGTGTCGAGGCGGCCGCATCGGGAGCAGCGGACACAACGGGCGACCCCGGAAGATTCACAGGTGAAGTGTCGCCTCACCTGGAAGGATGTTTGGACAACGGAGAGAGTTCGGCCGTCCGGCCCTTTCACTGTGACACCCCGAACTCCACATCAAATCCGTCCAAACCAATCTGGGTGAACTTTAATGACCAATAAATATAATTCCTCTCAGTGATCAGCTGTCTGATTGATCCCCTGACTCTGAGAGGAAGGGGTGTCTATGGTCCACATTGTCAGGGTGTTGAGTTTACCAGGAGACAGAGACTGCAGGGACGGGAGGTTTTCTGTTGACTAATACACTGTGTGTGGACCCCGCTGGCAATTCTGGTGTTGTGACCCGATGGAGACAAACACCAGGCTGCCCACTCCACCAACAACACGGCACAGCCGGACACATAACAGGGGACTTTACATCTCACAACACTGGATTCAGTGATGAAACCCGTGATTAATGTTGTTGTCCCACCGAAATCATCAGAAACGTCCATTCAGGTGTTTCTAAATACGAGCGCTCCCCTACAGGTGACGTCACACATGTGCACGCACGCGCCTGACGTCACACATGAGCTCCCCAGACCGAGATCTGCCCTCACGTGCGCCGTGTCTTACGTCACCCGCGCGCTGCAGAGCTCGAGCTTTGTCGGTTTAACGGCTGGGCTACTAATCACGTGACTAGACCCTCCCCACCGCTGTCAACAGAGGATTCAGGAGCTGCGCTATTCCCATAGGTGCGAAGCGATGTCAATCACTGGTTACAACCAATAGTAGAGGCGGACCAGCTGAGAGGGCGTTACCCCGCTGAATCAACCTGGCATTGCTCTCTCCGTCAAAGCGGAACAAATCCCAAAGTAAATGTCCGCTTTCTGATTTATTTCCATTTCCCTCCGAGGGAACAAAATCTTTGACATCAGCTGTTGAGAAAATCACCTTTGTTCTGCCCCCATGTGAGATGAGGAGAGGTGAGGTACACCCCAGGTGCGGGACACGGGAAACTGGGTGAGAGTCGGGAAGGGGAATGAGGTGAAATGGCCATCGCAGAGTAATCTTGTGTCCGTCCCGCACAACAACAGGTGGACCCACTTTAGACACTGTCGGGGGGATCACTGACAGAGGAAAGTCAAAGGGGTGAGAGGGGACTAATATCCCAGTGGTGAGGCTCGCTAGTGCTAGTGTGGGGAGAGGGTGATGTGGTTCAAATAAGTTGTAGGGGGAATGGGAGCCAGAATGACAGAACAGATAGTGGGGAGGGTGAATTGACTTTATTACATACATCCTTCATATACATGAGGAGTAGAAATATTTACATTATGTCTCCGTCTAAATGTGCAATGTGTAATTTATAGTCATTTATAATAAATAGTTTGTACATAGGACAGTCAATATAACATAGAAATGCAATTGTATCAGCATGAATTAATCAGTCTGATGGCCTGGTGGAAGATGATGTCCCGGCGCCTGTTGGTCCTTTTGCTGTGGTACCGTTTCCTGGATGGGAGCAGCAGGAACAGTTTGTGGTTGTGGTGAATTGGGTCCCCAATATCCTTTGGGCCCTTTTTACACTCCTGTCTCTGTAAATGTCCTGAATAGTGGGAAGTTCACATCTACAGATGTGCTGGGCTGTCCGCACCACTCTCTGCAGGTTCCTGTGATTAAGGGAAGTACAGTTCCCATACCAGGCAGTGATGCAGCCAGTCGGGATGCTCTCAGTTGTGTCCCTGTAGAAAGTTTTTACGATTTGGAGCCCCATCCCAAACTTCTTCAGCCGTCTGAGGTGAAAGAGGTGCTGTTGTGCTTTTTTCACAACACAGCCAGTGTGTACAGACCATGTGAGATCCTCGGTGATGTTTATGCTGAGGTACTTAAAGCTGTTCACCCTCTCAACCCCAGATCCATTGATGTCAATAGGGGTTAGCCTGTCTCCATTCCTCCTGTCGTCCACAATCAGCTCCTTTGTTTTTGTGACAAAGAGGGAGAGTTTGTTTTCTTGACACCAGTCAGATGTTGTTCAGACCTCAGATAGAGTCAGCGATCAAATGGTTGAGCATGGTGCGATGAATGTGCTGAGCTGTGTATATCACAATGCAAGAAGCATCGCAGGAAAGCCAGATGAGCTCAGGACAGGGAATTATCATATTGTAGCCATTACTGGGACTTGGTTGCACCCAACAGTCTGAGGGATTTAGAGAAACAAATTTGTGGAGAGATCGCAGACCATGCCAAGAAACAAAGGTTGATTCAGTAACTTTCCATATATTGACAGGGAATCCCATACTGTAAAAGGACGAGATGGGGTAGAGTTTGTCAAATGTGCCCTTAATCAGTTCGTAGAATTCCTGATGTAGAAGCTGTTAGGAAATGATCCAGGGCTGGTGACTGCAATTGGTGATCATAATGCCATGAGATTCAAAGTAAATTTGGAAAAATAGTGGTCTGGACCATGGGTTGAGATTCTAACTTGGAGAGAGGTCAATTTTAATGGTTTCAGAAAGGATCTGACAAGTGTGGTTTGGGACAGGCATTTTCTGGCAAAGGAGTACTTGGTAAGTGGGAGGCCTTCAGAAGTGAAATTTTGATGGTGCAGAGATTGTACGTGCCTGCAAAATAAAAGTTGAAAGGTAACTGGTGCAGGGAACCTTGGTTTTCAAAAGATATTGAGGCCCCGGATATTTTGTTCCTCTAAATGTCTCAGACTGTTGGGTGCAACCAAGACTGTTAAATGACTACAATATCATAATTCCACCCCCGAGGTCATCCAACTTTTTTTTAGTCGTTTTCTGTTGGTTTCTAAAAGCTTCCCATATTTTTTGCTCTTCTGTTTGCTCTCTCTTTGGCTTTTATCTTTGCTTTGGCTTCTCATTTCATCCACAGTTGTGTCCTCCTGCCTTTCCAATGCTTCCACTTCTTTGGGATGTATCGATCACTCAGCTCCCGAATTGCTCCCAGAAGCTCCAGCCATTGCTACTCTGTTGTCACTCCTACCTTTTCCCTTCCAAACAAGTTTGGCCATCTTCTCTGTCATAGAAACATTGAGAAGTTCAGTACGGAAACAGGCTATTTGGCCCATCTAGTCAACACTGAAACATTTAATCTGTCTAATGAAACTAACAGCACCGGGACCATCGCCCTCCATACCCCCACCATCCAGGCTCCCATCCAAACTTCTTTTAAATGGTGAAACTGAGCTGATATTCACCACTTGTGCATTCCATACTCTCATGGCCATTTCAGTAAAGAGCTTTTCCAAATGTTTCCGATAAATTTTATCCTTCCCCACTTACCCATGACCTCTGGTTGTTATCCCACCCAACCTCAGTGGAAAAAGCTGCTCGCATTTACTCTATCTATACCCTCAAAATTTTGTATGCTTCTACCAAATCCTCAAAGCAATGTATAATTTCTTGTTTATGGTTGGAGCCTTTTTTGGTGTATAAGATGATGAGAGCATTGATCATGTGGATAGCCAGAGGTTTATTCCCAGGGCTGAAATGGCTAACACGAGGGGGCATAGTTTTAAGGTGTTTGTTAATAGATACCGAGGGAATGTCAGGGGTAAGTTTTTTACACAGAGAGTGGTGGGTGCGTGGAATGCACTGCCGGCTATTTGTGTGAGTGTTTCAGTTACCATGGGGCCAGGATTCCAAGTAGCTCAGTGGGAACAGGGAATAATACCAATGGAGAGAGTCAAACTGAGCCAGGTCATAGATTGGAGATGGCAGAAATGCCCCATTCTTAGAGAGACAGGAAGAGCATCAGAGAATTTGATGATCATTCCAGATACCAGCACTGTGCCCTGTTAGAAGATGATTTCTCTCTCCAACTTGTGTTGAACTTCACTGTAACAGTGTGATGCCAGATCACACCTTGACAACTGAAGTGACCTCATCTGAAAGGCTGTCCAACACAGTTTGATAGATTTTGTAAATCTTTTTTTTTACAGGTTAAAAATGACAAGGAATTTGTCTACTGGAATCTCGAACACAACACGCCAGTTTTGCTGTCTCTGTCCAGATATTTAAGAAGTGGAGCAAGGGATTCACTCGATCATCCTTCCTGCTCAGACTATGGGGAGGAATTCTCTCGATCATCAGACCAACTGGCATTCCGTCATTTTACACAGGGAGGAACCCATTCATCTGCTCAGACAGTGGGAATGGATTCAGCCGGTCTTCTGAACTGAAGGTACATTAGCAAGTTCACACTGGACAAGGCCATTCACCTGTTGCGTGTGTGAGAAGGGATTCAGTCGGTCTTTCCACCTGTAGACACTCCATTCAGTTAACACTGGGCGGAGGCTGGTCAGCTGCTGAATTTGTGGGGAAGAATTCACTCGATCATCTGACCTAATGGCTCACCAGTCATTTCATACTGGGGAGTGGCCATTCACCTGCTCAGACTGTGGGAAGGGATTCAATTGGTCATCCCAACTGAAGGTACATCACCGAATTCAGACTGGGGAGAGGCCGTTCACCTGCTCAGACTGTGGGAAGGGATTCACTTGCTCATCTAAACTGAAGTTACATCAACGAGTTCACACAGGAGAGAGGCCGTTCACCTGCTCAGACTGTGGGAAGGGATTCACTCGGTCATCCGAACTGAAGGTACATCAGCAAGTTCACACTGGGGAGAGGCCATTCACCTGCTCAGACTGTGGGAAGGGATTCACTTTGTCATCTCAGCTACTAGGACACCAGTCAGTTCACACTGGGGAGTGGCCATTCAACTGCTCAGTCTGTGGGAAGGGATGCACTTGCTCATCTAAACTGAAGGTACATCAGCGAGTTCACACCGGGGAGAGGCCATTCACCTGCTCAGACTGTGGGAAGGGATTCATTCGGTCATCTCACCTGCAATCACACCGGTCAGTTCACACTGGGGTGTGGCCATTCACCTGCTCAGTGTGTGAGAAGGGATTCACTCAGTCATCTCAGCTGCAGAGACACCAGCGAGTTCACACTGGTTAGAGGCTGATCAGCTGCTCAGACTTTGGGAAGAGATTCTCTCAGCCAAATCAACCAAATCTGCATCATTGAGTTCACACTGGGGAAAGGCTGTTCACCTGCTGTGAATGTGGTAAAGGATTCATTCAGTTATCTATCCTTATGACACACTACCAGGTTCACACTGGGGAGAGGCTGTTCACCTGCTGTGAATGTGGAAGCGATTCACTCAGTCATCTTGCTGAATGTAACTATCGCTTCAGCTAGCAGCTTAATATAGGGGGTGATAGCCCCCCAGCCCAGCCAAGCTTAAGAAATCTCGTTTGGGTGGATGCTGTGCGATGTCTCCCCTGTTACAAATCAGTACCCCGAAATAACAAACAGTACACAATATGTGATTGAACGATGGAGCTTTATAATTCTGACTTTGACTATAGGGTTTGTAAAGAAAACAAAAAGAAAAAGAGCCCACTCTCTCCATTCGCGTCTTCTCATCTCTCCCCAGCAAAAGACCACAAAAATCTCTCTTCCAGACTCACAAGAGAGAACATTTCTGTCATTGGATAGCCCCGCACTCCAAAACCCTGTTATCTCCAGTCATAACCTAAACATTTCTGCTACAGAGAAACCGTGATGTTACTATTGTGTCCACTCTTTTTCTGAAAGTTTATTTAAGTAATCTTGTAAATTGTCTGGCAGCCTTTTTGTTTTCTGTTTTCGATTTGTTTTGTCCGTGCTCCACCTGGTACTGTATTTCCTTGGTATTGTTTTATCTTCAATACATTTTGTCTTTGTAAAATTGAAAATTGTAAATAAAGTAATTAAAAAAAAAAAGATCCCCGTGTGAGGTGCTCCACTGGTCGAGGCACATGTGTGTGGTGGGAATGGTTATATCTATTGAGGGAGTTGTTCCTGCTTGTTTATCCTGTAATATTATATTCGGATGGTTATTATGGATTGTCCTATCTGAAATAATGTACTGATTATCATATACTTTGTGAGATTTTGACTCTAAAACTGGATCAGGCTCGAATATATTTTGCCTTAATGAAGTGATGAAGGTCATTCATAAGTTTGTATTTTAAAGCAAGATTCTGGTGAATGATATTTGCCACTTGATTGTAATCAAATTGAGTTCAACTGCTGCAGGATCCTGGAATGTGTTGGATTGTGTCTGATTTCTCTTGATATTCCTTGCATTTATTGCCTTGTTTGTTTGTATTGTACAACGTTTGCATGTAGTTTTGATTTTTTTCTTATTTTTCTTAACCACCTTGTCCTGTATTTCTGCAAGGAACCCCTCTGTTTCTGGGAAGAGGTCTCCAACTCTCAGTCAAGTGCTCGATGCTTCCTTGTCAACATCTCCTCTGCTCAGATTGTTGGGATGTCTCCGATGGAGGGTCATACTCATTCCACTGGTTAATGTTTTCTTCCATAGTGATGATTCATTTTTCTGAGTAGGCCTCTCATTTAAGTTTTCTGGTCTGTATTTCTTATCACAATTGCATATACACACATGGAGCGTTGAATCCTGACATTAGAAAAGGAGAAGCTTGTTACGTACCCCGTAACGGGTTAAATGAACCAGTAGCAATACAGCACACCTGGAGTCTGTTTTTAATGTTAAAAACCACTATTTATTAGTAACTACTTAATATAGTAACTTAAACCAGGCAAATCAAAAGTTAGCAATGTTATGTAAGGAAGTTCAGTTCAATCCTCAGGTTAATTGATGAGAGATGTTTGTGTAATGTCTGTGCCCCAATTTACCCCCGTTCGTCTAGGGTGAACTGCTGTTGCCCTGCCACCAGTGCAATACTTCGGTGTAAATACGGTGTAACGCTCCCAACACAAATATCAGACAATACACCAAAGGCGAGTAAGTAATTACAGTTTTTGTTATTTCTTAGTGATGGGTTAGTAGAAACACATAATCTAAAGGCACCAAAGCAGTAAGTTTATCAGTCTGTGCACATAATGTTTTAATACGTTAGAGCTCACACCTCCAGTTCCATCCACAATGACCCTCCGAGCCCTCGGCCACCGTCCGAACCGCCGACTTCCAGTATCCGTCACCCTGGAACCACTGTCCGCTCCTCACATGTCCGGCCTCCTCGCTCGCCTCCTGAAAAAGATGGCGAACTCCCGCTCAGCTCAGACATACAAGATAGCATAACAATTCTCCAGTGATTAGTTCCACCCATATCGGCAGGAGGAGGAGAAGATGGCGGTGTGACGCAGTGTGCAGCAGCCACTCTGGTGGTGATACCTGTAATCTGTCAAGTCGGGTGCTGTGCACAATCCTGATTTGATGGAGACAGACGTGAGAGCACAGGGAACATCTGGAGAAACTTCTGAAATGCCTTCTTCACTGCCGCTGCTACCATGTGATCTGGAATCTCTGGAGGAGAAGGCCCAGAATCCTCGGCTTTGCTTGCTGCTCGGCGGCCGGGGCGGGGTAAAGCGCTCGGCAGAGGATGGTGGTCAGGAGGCTGTATCGGAGGGGCTGGTCGGAGGCTCAAAGTTTTCGGACAGGCTCAGAGTTGGCTGTGGTCGGATGCTTCCAATGCATCGGCTGTTGTCAGCACCTGGAGGTTTACGGCAGGGAGAATTTCTCCCTTTTGCCGCCTGCTATCGGGAGTCGATCGGAACTTTGAGACTTTTTTTTACCGTGCCCATGGTCTGCTCTTTATCAAATTATGGTATTGCTTTGCACTGCTGTAACTATATGTTATAACTATGTGGTCTTGTCAGTGTTAGTCTTTGGTTTGTCCTTTTTTTTTGTGATATCACTCTGGAAGAACATAGTATCATTTCTTAATGCATGTATTTCTAAATGACAATAAACAAGGACTGAGTGTCCTCATAATCTAAATAATCTAACTCAAACATTTCAGCTACAGAAACCCATGACAGCATTAAGTAACATTACAGAGAAGCCATTCTGTTAGCCTCAACAGCTAACACCACAATTAATGGTACTGAGAGCCCTACATTCTCCCCCCACCGAATTCAGTCATGCCCTCATGACGCTCAGATAATTTGCCAACCCTTCCTGCAAAACACAGAGCCCAACCCAAGTGCAGAGAGCAGTGACATAACCCCCCGAAACAGTGGAGATCACACCCTGTTCCCTGGGCGTATCAAGGCCAACCTATGTGGGGGGGGGGGGTCCTTACTTCTCTGTGACCTGTGCACTTCCTCCTCTAACTCCTCCACCTCGGACATTACAGGAGACTCATAGAAACGATGAGGCAAACCCTCCTGCGAGCGGTCACCCAAACCCCTCTGCACCTCGGAACCCTTTATCTCTCACTCGGGCCCCACATCATCCTCTCCAACGCCTGTGGTACCCCTGACGGTCCATCAGTAGCCCCCCTTACCCCGTGTAACCCAGTGGGGGAAGGGCCAGGAGCTTCCCCCTCCATCACGGGGGCCTCAGCGAACAGCCACATGCACCAATTGTCCGAGTCATCATCCCCCTCTGAGCGGGCCCGTCTCTCCCGGTGTGGGCTCTTCCTCCATCCCACGTGGACGCAGAGTCCCAGTACTGGTTGTAGCCGGCACCTGGGGCTCCCGTTCCACCTGTACATCTCACGCCAGGGGCGACAGATGATTCCGATGGAGAATCTTGACCGGTTCCTTCCCATCCTCGGGCCGCACTTGGAAACCGGTAAGTCGGGCAACTGACTCTCCACCAGATAGGGTGTGTCCGACCAGCGATCAGCCAACCTGTGCTTCCCAGGAAATCCCAAATTCCTTACGAGGACTCGGTCTGCCGGCAGGAGTTGGGAGAACTTCACTTTCTGGTCACACCTCTTCTTATTTCTCCGATTCTGCTTGGCAGCTGCCTCCCCAGCCAGCTCATAAGCCCTTTGCAGCTCCTTCTTCATATCAGACACATACTTCAAGTGAGACTTCGGTGAAACTTCACCTGCGGCAGTCCCAAGACAGAGGTCAATGGTACTGAGAGCCCTACTTTGTATCCCAAAGGTGAATGTCGAGAGAAGGCAATTACATTGTTTTCCTCAATGATAAACAGGATAAAAATAGCTGCAGGTTTTATCTCTGTCGTTCCCAGATCCACACACGAGGTATCTCCTACAGTGATCTTCACGGAATATCCTTTCAACACGTGGTTACCACAATACCACACCCGAATTCAGCTACAGGTAATCCCAAAGTGGTGACCACAGGTTACTCAACCAGAATCCACTTATGCATCATCACCAAAAGATAGCTTATCACAGGGGTAGCGTGTTCAGGGGGAACTACCACCCAGGCAAGGGTAACACACACGGGTAGATTCCACAGGGTTGCCCCAGTCACACAACGTGAAAGGCACTTGTCCAGTTCCATGACATACGAAGTAACTTCAACAGTGATTTGCCACAGGGATACCGTCTTCCACTGAACTACCACACCCAGGAAAGGGTAAAACAGAAGTGGTATTCACAAATGTGTCCCCTAACCAGAAACACCCACTCCAGTGGATCAAACTATGTGACAATCACACATTCGTATTCGCTGGAATCAATAACCAAACCCACCCTTGTGGGCTGTTGGGAGAGTCCAAACAGTGATGCCTTGTCACTCTGTTCTTTCTTTCAAACCTTCCTCTCCCCTTCTCTGCAACGGCTTCCACCCGCTGCCACTGTGTGCCTGCTTGTGAGAGTCACTTATCAATACCCTGGATCGATACTCAACCCAAATTTCAAACAAATCATTTGTTCCATTCCCCAAGACCTTTTGTTCCATATGTTCCCATGACAACATCCGCAGATGGTCTCCCCTGGTCAAAATAACACTCCACTTTGTTTTGAGAAGTCTCCAAGCCCTGTCTCTCAAAACCACAAACTTAGACCATAAGACCATAAGACAAAGGAGCAGAAGTGGGCCATTCGGCCCATCGAGTCTGCTCCGCCATTTTATCATGAGCTGATCCATTTTCTCCTATTTAGTCCCACTCCCCTGCCTTCTCACCATAACCTTTGATGCCCTGGCTACTCAGATACCTATCAATCTCTGCCTTAAATGCACCCAATGACTTGGCCTCCACTGCTGCCCGTGGCAACAAATTCCATAGATTCACCACCCTCTGACTAAAACAATTTCTTCGCATTTCTGTTCTGAAAGGGCACCCTTCAATCCTTAAGCCATGCCCTCTCGTACTAGACTCCCCCATCATGGGAAACAACTTGTTTATTTTCAAATTCCAAAAACATGATTTAGCAGACTAACATGCACTTTCTCATCAAACTACTGTTCCCTCAGCAAGGTCAAAGGTCCTGAAACCAATCCAGACTTCACAAAAGGACTGAATTCCTTTCCAACCAAATCACACATTTCAGGTTTTAACTGAGCTTCAACACAATGCTCAGCATCCTGCGGATTTACAGATGCTTCAACAACCTGAACCCAGGCAACTGGGACTGCCTCCTCTTCCAGGCTTTCATCACTAGTCCCAGCTTCCACTTCTAGTTTACCCTGGTCATCCCAGCTACTCTCTTGGAAGCTCTCACCCGAGGTAAACTTAACCTTGTGGGTCAAAACAAGCTCATCTGCTGATCTAGCAGCCTCCTGCAAAATGGCAACATCCTTTTCATCCAGGTACGTCTTCATCTCATCAGGGTCGCACCTTTTAAATTCTTCGATCAAAACCAACCCTTTCAAGTTGTGAACATCCCCATTTACCCCATCGGAGGTACACCAACGACTGAAGTACACAAACTTCTCACTGGCAAATTCCACATACGTTTGGTTCCCAGATTTCCTCAAATCTCTAAACTTTTGTCTGTAAGCCTCCAGAACCAACTCATAAGGCTTGAGCACAGCCTCTTTCACTGAGTCATAATCAGCTGCCTCTTCAAGTGTTAGGGCAGAATACGCTTGCTGGGCTTTCCCCTGAATTACACTTTGTAACATAACAGCCCAGCTGTCTTTCGGCCACCTTCAATTCTGAGCCACTTTTTCAAAATGCAAGAAGGACTTATCAACTTCTGCTTCATCAAATGGAGGTGCCAACTTAACTTCTCGACTGGCACTAAACTTGTCACCAGGATCTGGCACTGAACCTCCTTGTGGCCATCCCTCCACCTCGAAGCACCTCTGTCTTTCTGCCTCTTCCCTCTGTTTGTCCGCTTCCTCGGCCTCGGACTGTTTTAGTCGTAACTCATGCTGTCTTTGCTTATCCTCAGCCTCCCTTTTTAATTTTTCTAACGGGAGCTGCAGCTCAGCCACAGTAGGTTTACTTTCAGCAAACATTTCCAACACATCTCCGTCAAACACTTCCTCAGATACATAACACTCCACTATTAATGTCTGTACCTGAGCCTTCCTCATTTTAGTGCTCACCTGAAGTTTTAACTTGTGAGCAATTTCCAACAGCACAACCCTCTTTGCGCCATCCAATGCTTCAGGGGTTGGCTTTGTCAGAAACCCATCAACCTCCATTGCTGCTGATCTTCCACTCAAACAAATCAAAGGAGATTTCCCCAATCAGATCGATCATTAATCAATCAATTCAGCCCCCAACCAATTTCTTCATATCCCGGACGCAGGCCCCAATTATGTTACATAAAAGCAACAGTTTAAATGAACCAGCTGCAATAGAGCACACCTTGAGTCTGGTTTTGATATTATAAACCACTGTTTATTAGTAACTACTTAATATAGTAATTTAAACCAGGTAAATCAAAAGTCAGCAGTGTTACACATCTATATGTGTGTAAATACAATTCCCAAACTCGTTAAAGCTTGGGTGGCAAGAGTTAAAGTCTTACGATGGAAATGTAAGGAAGTTCAGTTCAATCCACGGAATTGGTGTGTGTGAGGAAGGTATTTGTAATCCAAGGTGAAAACCACACTTGGAGAAGAACGAGTGAACAGATACCGTTGATCTTCCGTCCTCAGGCTCCGAGTCCACTCTCGAGTTAGCCAGACGCAGCTTATCACTAAGGGGACCGTCTTCGAGGGTAAACTACCACCCAGGCAAGGGTAGACACACCGGTAGCCTCCACAGGGTCAGCCCTTACACACACCGCGATAGCCACTGATCAATTACCCTGATCGATCCTCAACCCACGCTTGTGGGCACTCGAAAGTTCCACCCAGTGACTCCTCTGTCACTGGCCTCTTTTCACTGACCGGTCGCCGTAACCGGTGTCCCACTGTGTGTCTCTGGGAGAGTCATCTGACCTTGCTTAAATAAACTCGCTACGAAGCAACTGTGAACATCGAACTGTCCATCACATAACTCCGCCTCTCTCACACCATGGCAACCAAGAAGCAACTGTGAACATCAAACTGTCCATCACATAGCTCCGCCTCTCTCTCACCATGGCAACCAAGAAGCAACTGTGAACATCGAACTGTCCATCACATAACCCCGCCTCTCTCTCACTATGGCAACCAAGCAACTGTGAACATCGAACTGTCCATCACATAACTCCGCCTCCCTCTCACCATGGCAACCAAGAAGCAGGCAGCAGTACTGTAGACAGTTTCTCTCTCTCTCTCATTTAAAGGCACAGTCCATGTCCACCACAAATCCTTCACCACATTCACAGTAGGTGATCTGCCTCTCCCCGGTGTGAACTCAGTGATGCACAATTGGTTGATTTGGCTGAGAGAATTTCTTCCCACAGTCCGAGCAGGTGATCAGCCTCTACCCAGTGTGGACTCGCTGATGTTCCTTCAGTTGAGATGACGTAATGAATCCCTTCCCACGGACAGAGCAGGTGAACGGCCATTTCTCTGTGTGTCAGCAGGTGAAATGACCAATTGAATCCCTTCCCACAGACTGAACAAGTGAATGGTCACTCCCTGGTGTGAAGTGACTGGTGTTTCAGTAGATGAGATGACCGAGTGAATCCCTTCCCACAGTCTGAGCAGGTGAACGGCCTCTCCCCAGTGTGAACTCGCTGATGTACCTTCAGTTGAGATGACTCTACGAATCCCTTCCCACACACTGAGCAGGTGAATGGCCTCTCCCCAGTGTGAACTGACTGGTGTCTCAGTACAGCAGATGACTGAGTGAATCCCTTCCCACACACTGTGCAGGTGAATGGCCTCACCCCAGTGTGAACTGACTGGTGTCTCACTACAGCAGATGACTTTGTGAAACCCTCCCCGCAGTCTGAGCAGGTGAACGGCCTCACCCCAGTGTGAACTCGCTGATGTACCTTCAGTCGATATGACTGAGTGAATCCCTTCCCACAGTCTGAGCAGGTGAAAGGTCTCTCCCCAGTATGATCTCGCTGATGTACCTTCAGTTGATATGACTCAGTGAATCCCTTCCCACAGTCTGAGCAGGTGAATGGTCTCTCCCTGGTGTGAACTCGCTGATGTGTCAGTAGGTGAGCGAACAGTTTGAATCCCTTCCCACAGACTGAGCAGGTGAACGGCCTCTCCCCAGTGTGAACTCGCTGATGTACCTTCAGATTAAATGAGCAAGTGTATCCCTTCCCACAGTCTGAGCAGGTGAATGGTCTCTCCCTGGTGTGAACTCGCTGGTGTGCCTTCAGATGAGATGACTGAATGAATCCCTTCCCACACTCTGAGCAGGTGAACGGCCTCTCCCCAGTGTGAACTCGCTGATGTACCTTCAGTGCAGATGACAGAGTGAATCCCTTCCCACAGTCTGAGCAGGTGAATGGCCACTCCCCGGTGTGAACTGACTGGTGTCTCAGTAACTGAGATGACACAGTGAATCCCTTCCCACACTCTGAGCAGGTGAACGGCCTCTCCCCAGTGTGAACTCGCTGATGTACCTTCAGTGCAGATGACAGAGCGAATCCCTTCCCACAGTCTGAGCAGGTGAACGGCCGCTCCCCGGTGTGAACTCGCTGGTGAGCCATTCGGTCAGATAACCGAGTAAAATATTCCCCACAAATTCAGCAGATGACCAGCCTCTGCTCGATGTGAACTGACTGGTGTGTCCACAGGTGGAAAGACTGACTGAATCCCTTCTCACACACAGAACAGGTGAATGACCTTGTCCCAGTGTGAACTTGCTGATGTACCTTCAGTTGAGATGACCGACTGAATCCATTCCCACTGTCTGAGCAGATGAATGGGTTTCCCCTTTGTTGACGTACAGCTGGGATTTTCTTTTATCTACTGTCAATTTAAAGTGCCACAGTTTTAAAGCCATAAAAACATCTTCTGCCCAGATGAATGGTTGGTCTGCACAGCTGTTAAAATGAATTAAATAAGTATTAGTATTATTTCATGTTCTTATCACAGAGTCATAGAAAAGTACAACACAGAAACAGGCCCTTTGGCCCATCTAGTTTGTGTTGATCTATTTAAACTGTCTACCCCTGTACCCCTACCATCCAGGTACCTATACAAACCTCTTACATGTTGAAATTGAGCTCGCACGCACCAGTTGGGCTGTCTGCTCATTCCACACCTGGATGACCATCTGTGTGAAAAAGTTTCCTCTCATGTTCCCCTTCATGTTTCACTGTTCACCCTTAACCCATGGCCTCTGGTTGGAGTCCCACCAAACCTCAGTGGAAAAAGCCAGCTTGCATCTACCCCATCTACAACCCTCATAATTTTGGCACACCTCCATCAAATCTCCCCTCGATCTTCTACATTCCAAGGAATAAAGTCCTGACCTGTTCAATCTTTCCTTATAACCCAAGTCCTCCAGATCTGGCAACATCCTTGTGAATTTTCTCTGAACTCTTTCAACCACTTTTACATCTTTCCTGTAGGTAGGTGATAAAACTGCACACAACACTCCAAATTAGGCCTCACCAATGTCTTGTGCAGTGTGAACATAACATCCATCTCCTGCACTCAGTACTTTGGTTCATGAAGGCCAATATGCCAAAATCTTTCTTTCCGTCCCTATTTAACTGTGATACCACCTTCAGTGAATTATGGACATGTATTCCCAGATCCCTTCCTTCTACAGCACCCCTCAGTGCCCGACCATTCACTGTGTAAGACCCAGGTCCTATCAAAATGCAACACCTCGCACTTGTCTCCATTAAATTCCATTTTGCATTTCTCCAGCTGGTCCAGATCACACTGCAAGCCATTATACCCTTCCTCACTGTCCACTACACCCCCATTCTTAGTGTCACCCAGAAATTTGCTGATCCAGTTAACCACACTATCATCCAGATTACTGATCTAGATGACAAACAACAACAGATCCAGCACCGATTCCTGTGGCAAACCACTAGTCACAGTCCTCCAGTCAGAGAGGCAACCATCGGCTTCTCCCAAAACCAGTGTCTCATGCAATTTACTATCTTATCTTGAATGCTGAGTGACTGAACCTTCTTGACCAACCTCCCATATCAGACTTTGTCAAGTGCCTTGCTAAAGTCCATGTAGACAACATTCACTGCCTTGCCTTCAACCACTTTCCTGACAACTTCCTCGAGAGACTCTATTAGATTGGATAGACATGACCTAGCATGCACGAAGCCATGCTGCCTATCCTTATCTATCTATCCAAATACTTACATATCTGGTTCCTGCACATATGTTCCAATGACTTTCCCACTACTGATGTCAAGCTCATTGACGTATAATTTCCTACTTTATTTTTAGAGCCTTTCTTGAACAGCGGAACAACATTGGCTGTCCTCCAATCCTCCAGTACCTCAACTGTCACTAAGGATTATTTAAATATCTGTGCTTGTGCCCCAACAATTTCTGCACTTGTTTTCCGCAGAGTCCCAGGGAACAACTTGTCAGGCCCTGGGGATTTATCCACACTAATTTGCCTTCAGACAGCAAACACCTCCACCCCTGCAATCTGTACAGGGTCCATGAAGTTGATGCCATTTTGCCTCACTTCTATAGACTCTGTGTCCATCTCCTGAGTAAATGTGGATGCAAAAAATAATATTTAAAATCTCTCCCATATATTTTGTCTCCTCATACAGATTACCATTCTGATCGTCCAGAGTGGGCATGTTTCTGTACTGAACTGGCCAAACGTGATTGGGAGGGGAAGCTGGTAGGATTGATGATGGAGCAGCAATGGCTGGAGTTTCTGGGAGCAATTCGGGAGCTGAGTGATCGATACATCCCAAAGAAGTGGAAGCATTAGAAAGGCAGGAGGACACAACTGTGGATGAAATGAGAAGCCAAAGCCAACATAAAAAGCAAAGAGAGGGCAAACAAAAGAGCAAAATTTATTGGGAAGCTTTTAGAAAGCAACAGAAGATGACTAAAAAAGATGTCAGATGAGTTCAGGGTGTGGAATTATGATATTGTAGTCACTAATGAGTCTTTGTAGCACCCAACAGTCTGAGGCATTTGAAGGAACAAAATATCCAGGGCCTCAATATCTCTTGAAAACCAAGGTTCCCTGCACCAGTTACCTTTCAACTTTTATTTTGACAGGCACATACAAACTCTACACCCTCAAAACTTCACTTCTGAAGAACTCCCACTTACCAAGTACTCCTTTGCCAGAAAACAGCCTGTCCACACTTGTCAGATCCATTCTGATACCATCAGAATTGACCTTTCTCCAATTTAGAATCTCGACCCATGGTTCAGTCCTTTCTTTTTCCATGTTAACTTGGAATCTCATGGCAATATGATCACTAGATGCAAAGTGTTCCCATACACTAATATTCTGTCACTAGTCCTGGAATATTTTCTAATAGCTTATTGCATATTTCTATGCTGGTAATTCTACGTGCTGATTAATGGCACATTTGACAAACTCTACCCTGTCTTGTCCTTTTACATATGGGAGTCACGTCAATCTATGGAAATTTATAATCGCTTAGTATATCAAGCATTGGCGTAGTCTGCGATCTCTCTTGCTAATTTGTTCCTCCAAATTCCTCAGATTGTTGGGTACAAACAAGTCCCAGTCATGGCAACAAGATCGCAAATCGATGCCCTGAGGTCTGAACAACATTTGCCTGGTGTCAAGAAAACAAACTCTCCCTCACTGTCACAAAAACAAAGGAGCTGATTGTGGATGACAGAAGGAATGGAGACAGGCTAACCCTTATTTACACCAATGGATCTGGGGTTGAGAGGGTGAACAGCTTTAAGTTCCTCGGCATACACATCACCGAGGATCTCATATGGTCTGGACATACCGGCTGTGTGGTGAAAAAGGCACAGCAGTGCCTCCTTCACGTCAGACGGTTGAAGAAGTTTGGGATGGGGCCCCAAATCCTAAGAACTTTCTACAGGGTCACAACTGAGAGCATCCTGACTGGCTGCATCACTGCCTGGTCTGGGAACTGTACTTCCATTAATCGCAGGAACCTGCAGAGAGTGGTGCGGACAGCCTAGCGCATCTGTAGATGTGAACTGCCATGATTCAGGACATTTACAAGGACAGGTGTGTAAAAGGGGCCCGGAGGACCGTTGGGGACCCTACTCACCCGAACCACAAACTGTTCCAAGCTGCTACCATCCGGGAAACAGTACTGCAGCATAAAAGCCAGAACCAACAGGCTTCTTCTATCAGGCCATCACACTGCTTAATTCATGCTGATACAACTGTATTTCTATGTTATATTGATTGTCCTGTTCTATTATAAATTACTATAAATTGCACATTTAGATGGAGATGCAACAATGATTTTTATTCCTCATGCATGTGAAGGATGTAAGTAAGAAAGTCAATTCAATTCACCCTCTCTATTACCTGGCATTCTGGCTCCCATCCCCTCTACAACTTTAGTTTAACCCACCACACTAGCATGAGCAAGCCTTAACACTAGGATATCAGTCCCCTTCTAGTTCTATTCCCCTAACTAGCAAATCCCCTATCACCTCTTTGACTTTCCTCTGCCACGTAATCTCCTCCCCCCAACAGTTTCTAAAGTGGTAGAATACATAGAACATAAAAAAACATAGAAAACCTACAGCACAAAACAGGCTCTTCGGCCCACAAAGCTGTGCCAAACATGTCCCTACCTTAGAGCTACCGAGGCTTACCCAGAGCCCTTTACTTTTCTAAGCTCCATGTACCCATCCAGGAGTCTCTTAAAATACGTTATTGTTTCTGCCTCCTCCACTGCCGCCGGCAGCCCATTCCACGCACTCACCACTCTCTGCATGAATAACTTATCCCCGACATCTCCTCTGTATTTACTTCCAAGCACCTTAAACCTATGCCCTCTCGTGCGAGCCATTTCAGCCCTGGGAAAAAGCCTCAGACTATCCACATGATCAATGCCTCTCATTATCTCATACAACTCTATCAGGTCACCTCTCATCCTCCGTCACTACAAGGAAAAACGGCCGAGTTCACTCAACCTATTCTCATAAGTCATGCTCGCCTGTCAAGGCAAAGTCCTTATAAATCTCCTCTGCACCCTACCTATGGCCTACCTGTTGTTGTGGGGGATGGCCACAACAGTACTCTGCGATGGCTATTTAACCTCATTCCCCTTCCTGACTCTCACCCAGTTTCCTGCGTCCTGCACCTTGGGTGTAACTCACCTCTCTTTATCTCACCCCCTCCGACTCCCGGATGATACGGAATTCATCCATTTCCAGCCCCAACTCCTCAAAGTGGAGACACAACATGTGCACACTGAATTTTATATATAGAGGCACTCATTTTAACAGCTAGCAAATCACTATCAATAATAATTTTGATCTGCACTCTCACACAACCTATGTAACAGGTCTGTAGCAGGTAATGAAGGATTTTCTCACTGGAGCATTTGCACACTGTCCATATCTGACTTGCATGATAAATGATGCTATAAAAAGTCAGATTTCCAAATATCACTCCACTTCTTCCCACTTGCAAATTCTCCAGCAACTTTTGCATCACCACAATACACACAGGTAACACCAGTTTCTGTATTGTACATAAATATTTCCCCTGAACCCTCCCCCAGGTGACTGACGGTGGTGAACTCAGTGATGGCAATGCCAATGAATATGAAGGGAAGGGCAGTAGTCTGTCTCATTGGAGTCTGGCACATTTGTGATGTGAAAGCTACTTGTTGCCCAGGGCAAAGGTGTTTGATATCATTATGTACTCAGAGAGAGTGGGACAAAACATGTTCTCACGGGTAGAAAAGTCCAGAACAAGAGGGGGTGGAACAAGCAACAGACACAAAATGCTGGGGGAACTCAGCAGGCCAGGCAGCATCTATGGAAAAGAGTACTAATGCTGAGTTCCTCCAGCAATTTGTGTGTGTTGCTCGGATTTCCAGCATCTGCAGATTTTCTCTGGTTTGTGACTGGAGGCAGAACAAAGGTGATTTTCACAACAGCTGATGTAAAAGATTTTGTTCCCTTTCTCCGAGTTCCCGATCCTTGCATTTAGACAGCTGGAGCTCAGCTCTGTCTGAGAGACCCATCGGTTCCCATTCCCTCATCAGCCGGAAGCTCCCCGGGGCCCGTGTACGGATGGTGGGGCTGAGAGAGAGGGAAGAGAGCAGGACTGTCCCGGGATTGCGGCTCACGGAGTCCGGAGTCACAGCAACTACCCGAAGTCGGTGTTGAAAACGCCGCCCGGTGAGACCCCCAACCCGGAGACCCCTTCTCACCTCAACCGATCATCCGGGGCCTTTTGTGCCCCGCGCGCTGGTGAGCTCGAGCTTGGTCGGTTTAACGGCTGGGCTACTAATCACGTGACCAGCCCCTCCCCCACCGCTGTCAACAGTGGAGTCATGCGCTGCGCTATTCCCATTGGTGAGAAGCGATGTCAATCACTGCTTCCAACCAATAGCGGAGGCGGACCAGCCGAGAGGGCGTTACCCCTGCAGACACCGTCTCCCGAACTTTCCGTCACGGCGGGACAACCGTCAAAGTAAATGTCCGCTTTCTGATTTATTTCCATTTCCCTCCGAGGGAAGTTGGGGCGTTTGTGAAGCGTCTCCTGCGGCCGGAGTCTGATGTGTCGCTGAGAGGTAGGAGGAGACCGCTCGGCCCGTCGGTTTGATGCCGGTTCCCCGGGGAGGGAGAGGATGAAGACGGTGAGAGAGGGGGCGGACAGGATGTTTGTCCCGGTGGGGACAGGAGGGGCTCATCTGTGGAAATGTCTGAGCCCACGGTGGTGGCGATTCACCACATTGGGGGGCAAACACCGGCAGACTGTTGCCCTGCAAGCGGGGCCAATGGTC
The DNA here is from genome assembly GCF_030028105.1 of Mobula birostris. Lineage (NCBI taxonomy): Eukaryota > Metazoa > Chordata > Chondrichthyes > Myliobatiformes > Myliobatidae > Mobula > Mobula birostris. The sequence continues at coordinate 12,208,659 of NC_092382.1, forward strand.
CGGGCAAAGTGACAATTATTTGTGTTTTGTTGAGACTGTACCGGGAATATGGTGTAAAATCCCGCTCCCCACACTAACACGGGTCACACAGACCAAAGAACAAACTGCCGGAGGAACTCAGTGGGTCGGGCAGCATCTGTGGAGGGAAATGGACCGTCAACATTTCGGGCCGAGACCCTCCCTCTGGACTGAGAGTGGACGGGAAATAGTCCGAGAAAAGAGGTGAGGGGTGGGGATGGGGCAAGAGCTGGGGAGTGAGAGGTGGATCCAGGTGAGGGGGAGGTGGGAAGGTGGAAATAGTGACGGGGTGGGAGGTGAGTGGTTGGGGCAACACGGGGCTGCAGAAGATGGAAATTAATTCCACGATCGAGGAGTGAGGGGGCGGAGTCACCGGGTCACGTGGGAGACCCTCCACCCGTCACGTGATCCCGGGTCTCGCTCCCGTTAAACGCAGATCTGCAGCATCCGCGGGGTTTTGCTTCCGAGGCCCCGCCTCCGCCCCGCCCTCACAGTCCCCGGATGGGCGCTGGTTTTCTTTCCGTTCTCTGTTGAAGCGGATCGCTGTCTGCGGGGCAAATAGAGCAGGTTCCCGTCGGTGAGTATTGAGGCCGGTCACCAGGGTGAAGGAGACCGACAATTTCCCATTGGAGAGTACTGAAGCCGATCCCGGGGGGAGCGGGGACCTGATGTTTGGCGGTGAGTTCCGCTAACTTCCTCGAACTGGCGGCCTTGGGGTCGGTCCGAGTTGTGAGACCTTCACACGGAAGAGTCTGAGATGAGCCGCCGCTCAGCCCCTGGTGATCTGGTCCCCGGAGCGGGATGAGGTGGTGATGCCGAGACCGAACCCATCCGGTGAGTTGTACCTGGGGACCTTTATCTCCATCACCCGGCCCGGTCTCGGATCCAAACTTCACCTGGATCGATAGTTGTTTTACATATTTCCAGCAGACTGGAAGCGGCCATTCGTCCCGTTGTGTTCTGGCAGACTCGAGGGTTAAACATAGTGATAGCACCCTTGGGTCACTGCTTCACGTGTATGAGTAGTTTCATCTTTCCCCGTTCAGACAGGACAGTGAGATCCAGATCTCTCACGTCCTCTCGGGGGTCTGGGAAGTTTATTTCCATTTTCTTTCCATGACTACGACTTGCCGAAATGCTGACAGTGTTTCCCGATATCTGGCTCGGTTAATGAGAGAATTAAGTCTTGTTCATTTAGCTGGGTTTCTCATAATTATGTACACTCCCTGCAGAATTTCCAAAGGAGCAACCCAGTCTGTCTAATATTTCCACACGATTAAAATGGGGAATCTTTATTTTGTTTTACATGTACAGAGGTTGAGTGAAAACCGTGAGTTCGGTATTATCCGCACAGATCAATACATTGCAGCAGTTCATTGAGGTAAAGCAATACCAGAGTGGAATAAATCCTTATGGTTACAGAGAAAGTGCAGTGTAGGTAGATATGTAGTACAAGGTCACATCGATTTAGACTGTGAGGTCAGGAGTCCACTCATCCCGCTGGGTACATTCGGTTCTCTTAACAGCCGAATGGACACCGTCACGGAGCCTGGGTGGGATGTTTCTGTTTTACTTTATCTTCGCCCCGATGGGAGGGTGAGAAGTGAGAATGTTTGGGGTTGTGGTGATCTTTCATTATGTTGGCAGCTTTACTGAGGTGGTGGGAAGTGTAGACTGAGTCCATGGAGGGGGGGTTGGTTTCTATGATGTGCTCAGCTGTGTCCACAGTTCTCCACTACTTCATTCAGTTAAAGGAAGAGCAGTAGCTGTGTGAAGATGTGAAGTACCCGGATGGGTTACTTTCTGCGGAGCATTGATGAAGTGTGTGAAGTGGAAAAGGGCATATACCAAAGTTATTGTTTGTTCTGGCTTTGGTATACTACTGATATCTGTTATCTACTAGTGAGTACTATCATTTCAGGATCTGTGTTTTGCTGGAGGACCATCAGAGATCGCCCTTGATCCCCTGCTCCCATCTGGCTCCATCTGCTCATTCCCTGCCCATCTTGTTCAATCTCTGTCCAGCCTGTATCTCACCACCTCAATGATATATATCACCCATCTTGTTCAATCTCTGTCCAGCCTGTATCTCACCACCTCAATGATATATATCACCCATCTTGTTCAATCTCTGTCCAGCCTGTATCTCACCACCTCAATGATATATATCAACCATCTTGTTCAATCTCTGTCCAGCCTGTATCTCACCACCTCAATGATATATGTCACCCATCTTGTTCAATCTCTGTCCAGCCTGTATCTCACCACTTCAATGGTCACCCATCTTGTTCAACCTCTGCCCAGCCTGTATACAGTACCATTGCTGCAATGATATATTTCAGCAATCTCTCTTTCAAACTTTGTCTTCATTGTGAAGTTTTGTTTTGCATCTTTTCCAGGATTGGGTTTTTGATAGCTGGAGCTACCAGAGGTTTAATTGAACGCAGCACGTGGCAGGGTAAAAACAGCCATTTCAATTTTAGTTTTACCGTTACAAAATTCCTGCAGTGTTAATCTTTGTGATAATGGAGCTCAGAGCATCTGATGTTGAGTTTGTTATTTCCTCTTCCAGTTATTTTCGGTGAGCCACTTCCTCCGTTTCCAGGGCAACGGCCCGTCAGAGCTGCAGCAAGTGTTGCACTTTTTATCGCTCTGTGGTCACCGCCTCTCAGCGTAGAGACAGTGGCCTCAGGAGCAAATGTAACAGAGTGACAGTGGGAGGAAAGGATGCTGTGAGCATTGACTGTATGGGATGTATTACACCAGGGTCAGGATGAACTGAGGAACTAACAAATGGGTTGGGGTGGGGTGGCATTTACAGTTTAGGGTGTTGTTGATATTTTACAATCAGTTACTATCTGTGCATTAAAATGAAGAGGGAGAGAATACTACAGTTGCAGGAAATTTAAAGGAAGGAGGAGAAAATACTGGAAATGCTCACCAGATCAGCAGCACCTTGGACAGTCTCAGTTCTGAAACTGGGTCTTCCACCATTTGTCCTTTCAGAGATGTAGTCTGGCGTACTGAGTTCCCAGCATTTTCTACTTTATAATTTTACATTTTGTTCCTGCTACACTGCAGGAAATATAGCAGCCAGCTGTACTGGGCGAGATCCCACGCAGCAAGAAGATTGAACTGGCATTAGCTGAGACACTGCCGCATATTACCGGCAGCAAAGAGCCCTGGGAGAGTTGGTGCTTGAGATACAATCTTGGGATGGGGTCTCCAGGAATATGGAACTGGCAGTGTTTGGGCTTCGGTCCACGTTGGCGCTTTTACAGATGCGGCTGGATTTTCCTCCTTCCGCAGTGAAGCAGACGTCTCCAGGGGCTGGATATTGGTAGCGTGAATCTCTCAGTGTGAGATGTGGGAAAGATGTGCGAGGCTCTCGGTGTGGGCTGTGACCCTCAGAGGTTGGATTCCGGGACATCACACATGTTTTGACCCAGATAAAATGAATCAGGGGATCAGGTTGTCCGGGTTTATGAGATGTTGAGCGAGTATTTCTGTTCTGTGCTCAGATGTTTGGTTCTGAAGTTCCTTTGGAAGCAAAGCAGGAAATGAGTTTCCATTCCATCCCTCACAGGGAGTGGCTGTGATTAAATATGCTGTTGTCTGTTTGCACCAGTAGATATAGACAGGGGTTTCAGAATTCAATTGACATTTTGAAATTCCCCCTCACTGTCACCTGTCTATCTGCCAGTGGGAGTCAAAGAGAAACTCAAGATGCTGAAGACAGAACAGTACATCACAGGAACAGGCGCATCGCCCACAATGGTGCGCCAAACCAGCTGAAAAGTTAATCAACCTCCCCAATAACTCCTACCTATACAATTTCCATATGCTCTCAATCTTCCTCACACCCATGTGCCTATCTGAACGTCTCTTAAAAGCCCCCGTGTATTTGCTTCCACTACCATAACAGACAGCGGATTCCAAGCATCTACACCTCTCTGAGTAGAACAACTTACCCTCACATTTCCTTTGCATCCACTCCCTCACACCGTCATTGCATGTCCTCTGGTATTAGACATTTCTAAACAGCGAAAAGATACTCCTTGTCTACTCTATCTATGTCTTTCATAATCTTATAAACCTCTATCTGGTTTATGTCTATGCTTCATTATCTCTCCGGTTAAAGTTAGATCTGGGCTGAGAGATTTATTGGAAGAAAAGCCCATGACTGGAACAAAACCACAACTGAAGATGAGGGAACAGCAACAATGAAACAGCCCAAGGACTGAGAGCACCATCCTGAATCAGAGTTTCCACTGATTCACTCAGGAGAAAGTCTGGTGAGTCTCAGTTACTCAAACTCTAGTCCTTTAGACATTACATTTCTGTACCATGGAAAGTAGGAAATAGCTGAAGTGAGACTTAATAAGCCTAGAAATACCATTTATGCCTCTATCAGGCCCAGTTGCAATCATTCTAGATCTACTAATGTACTGTCAGCATCAGCTCTGTGAAGCCATGCACATTCCCTCATATTGTTTGCTCATTTCAAACATCACTTCTGATGTTTCCTTGCTTGTCTGTGTTAGGTCACAATTATCTCAAAATGCGTTGAGAATTTCCTCCCTTTAGAAGACGCCGCAGTTGTCTCCTGCTGTAGTGACCGCAGAAATGTGGAGTGACCATGAACTACAGCAACATGTCATTGATTCCTCTGTCTATTGCAAGCTGTAATGATATAGTTGCCTAGAATATGGTTGAGCAAGCCTCTGCAAAGAGCAAACCCTCTTGAAACCAAATGTCCCAGCACCACATTTCATTCAGTCCTAACTAGCAACAGCCAACCAATAATTTACATTTACATACCCTGTCGTCATCAAGTGCTTTTCTACTAATAAATTGTCAGAACCTACGAATCTGTGATGAAGCAGAATTAGGTTTTACAATGTTCCCATTTGACCCTGTACCAAAGGCATGGGTTATATCTGTACTTGAGATGATCAAATGTTCTTGCAGCCAGGTCCGCTGGAGCTGCCGGGGTCAGTTTAAACTCAGTCATTGTGGGATGGGAACTGGAGTGTTTGGTCAGATGATAGAACAGTTGATATAAAGGTAGATGCAAGGTTCAAAGAGACTGTGGAAGGATCAGTTGTGGACAGGGCATCAGGTAGTGAGTTGGAGATGTGTTTAATTCAATACAACAAGTATTAAGAGTAAAAGTAACTTAGAACATGGATGGTACATGTTATCACCATTACACAGACCTGACTGTTACAAGGGCAGGATTGGTGTTTAATGCTCCAGGTTTTAGTTGTTTCATAATACATATGGGGGTGGGGGGTGAATGGGGGGGAATTCTCTGTACTAATTAGGGATGGTATCACAGCGACATACACAGAGGACATCAATGTGGGTGAAATTCAGAAATAGGAAGGGGGCTATCATTCTGGGAGTATTCTATAGGCCTCCCCCAAAGCCACAGGGATAATGAGAGCAGATAACTTGGCAGCGTTGGGAAAGGTGCAGAAGCAACAAGGTTGTTATATCTGTTGACTTCAACTTTCCTGATGTTGATTCCACCTCCTTGTTCCAAAATGTGTCAATGAGGCAGAATGTGTTGCGTGTCCAGGAAGGATTCTTGACACAGTATGTGGATGGGCTCACTGGAGGAGTTGCCGTACTGTATCTAATATGAGGCAATGATGCAGGTCAGGTGACTGATGTCACAATGGGTGGCCCTTTTTGAGACAGTGACCACAACACCCCAACTTTTATCATGGTCATGGACAAAGATAATAGCAGACCATACGAGACAGTATTTAATTAGTGGATGGATAGTTGCAATGGTATTCGGAGCAACTTGAGAGTGTAAATTGGGAAAACATTTTTAAAGGGAAATGCACAATGGAACTGTGAAGGCTGTTTCAGGAACACCTCAATGCAGTTCGAGGTAGATTTGTTCCACAAAAAGTGAAAGAATGTTTATATAAACAAACCGTGGTTCACAAGAGATGGGAACATTTAAGCAACAGGGAAAAGGACTCATTATTTAGGTTTAGGAAGCAACATTCAAGCAAGGCTCCAGAGAATTATAAGGTAGCCTGGATGGAGCTTAAGAAGTGACTTAGAGGTCAAAGGGAACTTGAAGTCCTTGGGAAGTAGGATAAAGGAAAGCTCAAGGCATTCTACATGTGGGTGAAGAAGAGGATGGTGAATAGATTGAGGATAGGACTAGGACTACTCAGGAGCAAAGGTGGAAATGTGCCTGGAGGATGCGGTGATTGGCAAGATGTTTAATGAATGCTTTGCTTCAGAGTTACCAATGAGATGGACAGTGATTGTGACGATAACATAGCAGCATGGAAACGTTCAGAAAGAGATGTTGTTGAATCTACCAATACACACCACGTTACTACAGGAAGTGAAGGGGGAGGTTACGGGGCATTGACAATGATCATTGTATCCTCTCTGGCCACAGGGGTAGTAACACATGATTGGAGGCTGTCAAATGTTGTTCTGTGATTCACTAAACCCAGTGGGTTTAATCCTGGGGATTATAGACCAGTGAGTGTTACATCAGGGGGTGGGCCAACCCTTGGAACGGATACTTGGGGACAGAAACTTTGAGCATTTGGAGAAACATAAGCTTACTACGGGGTGCCGCTTTGGTTTTTTGGTGGTAAGTGGAGAAAATGGAAGGGGAGGTGCCGGAGATAATTTTCCACAATATGGACCGATCACACACACAATATCTACCAACACTTGGATCGACAGAGACTGATCAGGAGTCACCATGGCATTGTGCATGGAAAGTTGTGTTGAACAATACATTTTAAGGTTTTGAAGATGATTGTCAGTGAGGGTGGGGGAGTGGATGTTGTACATTTAACTCCAGTAAAGCCTTTGGCAAGATGCCTCATGACAGCTTGGTCTGGGAGATAAGGTCCCATGCGGTACAGAGAGAGAAAGTTAGATGGATTTAAAAATTGCCTTGAAGGTAGCAAGCAAAGAGTGGTGATTGAAGGCTTCTCCTCAGAATGGAGGCGGGTAACTAGTGGTGTACCACAAAGCTACAAGTTGGGACATTTGATATTCGTTATTTGATAGCAATGATTTGAATGCAAGTTCACAAGGCTTGACCAGTAAGTTTGTGGGTGTAATAAAATTTGTAGATGGTACTCACAGTGAAGATTATCGTAGTTTATAGGGGATCTAAGTGGGCAGAGGAGTGGTAAATAGATAGTAAAACCAACACGAGCAGCAACGGTTTCATGCAGAGGCTGGTGATGATGTGGAGGGTACGGACAGAGGAAGTGGACGAGGCAGCACAATTGTATAATTCTAGAAGCATTTGGGATGTGTAGATAGAGTGAAGAGGCCAGGAGGGAAATGGGCCCGACACAGGAAATTGGGACCATCTCTGTGGGCACTGTGGTCAGCATTGTCTTGATGGGCTGAAGGGTCTGTGTCTGTGCTCTGTTGCTCTGTGATTCTGTCGGTAGGATTCGTCAGATATCATTGGACGGACATACAGACGTGGTGTGGGATTTGAAGTTAGCACGGAATGTTTGGTCCCTAAGCGAACTGCTGCTCTGATACAGAGGATGTAGATACTCTCACATTTGCAAAGTAATCCTACTCTCTCTGACTCATTGTCTGCTTGTTGTGTGTAATTCAGGGCATCACCAGCAGGTGGAGCTCCCCTGCACCGCGACCAAAGTGTAAACAAGACGACGACAATCGTCAGTCAGAATCAGAATGGCTACAGGTACATTCACTGGGATCTTTATAATTAAACTTCTGCCCTGTTGGATAAAGGAACTTACACAGGCACTAACAGGTCAGAAAAAAGTTTCATCAAGCAGTGTCATTGATCCCACTGGTAAACCATAAGACAAAGGAGCAGAATTCGGCCATTTGGCCCATCAAGTCTGCTCTGCCATTTTACCATGAGCTGATCCATTCTCCCATTTAGTCCCACTGCCCCGCCTTCTCACCATAACCTTTGATGCCCTGGCTACTCAGATACCTATCAATCTCTGCCTTAAATACACCCAATGATTTGGCCTCCACTGCTGCCCGTGGCAACAAATTCCGTAGATTCACCACCCTCTGGCTACAAAAAAAATTTGCATTTCTGTTCTGAATGGGCGCCCTTCAAACCTTAAGTCATGCCCTCTCGTACTAGACTCCTCCATCATGAGAAACAACTTTGCCACATCCACTCTGCCTTTCAATATTAAAGCAGCTCTGTGTAATCAATCAATCCAACAGGTCCAGCACAGGGACCTGACACCAGAAATGGTTGAATGACTCAGTTCACCATGCAAAACTTCACCTGAGTGAAAGGAGCCGGAAACCCTGAATCAGCAGGTTGAGAGTGAAACACAAACGGGAATGTGACAACGGTATTGTTTGTTACGTAAAAGTCCAGGTTCAGGGTTTGTTGCACATCGGCCTGTTTAGAGGTGAAAGAGATCTCCAAATTTCATTTATAAAATTCAGAGGCAGGTGATAAGAGCATTTCCAGGATTTCAGATATTATGTGATAATTCAACATTTCAGGTTTTGGCAGGGCAGCTATCAACTCCCCCCTCGATGCGCAAAGTAGATGAGGGGAATTTTCCGAACTCTGTTTTCTGTAGCCGAGCCGAGAACATTGCCAGCCTTGGAAATGGCTGAGGATCAGGAGACACTTCATTTTAGATAAACTTGTGGTCTGGTTTGGTGTATCACTGTCTGGTATGGAGGGGCTACTGCACAGGACCGAAAGAAGCTGCAGGAAGTTGTAAATCTGGTCAGCTCCATCTTGGGCACTAGCCTACAAAGTACCCAGGACATCTTTAGGAAACGGGGTCTCAGAAAGGCAGCGTCCATTATGAAGGACCTCCAGCACCCAGGGCATGCCCTTTTCTCACTGTTACCATCAGAAAGCAGGTACAGAAGCCTGAAGGCACACAGTCAGTGATTCAGGAACAGGTTTGTCCCCTCTGCCATCTGATTTCTAAATGGACATTGAATCTTTGGACACTACCTTAGTTTTTTTTTATATACAGTCTTTCTGTTTTTGCAAGTTTGTAAAAAATCTATTCAATATTTGTAATTGGTTTACTTGTTTGTTTATTATTTTTTTATTCATTATTATTTTTTTCCCTGCTAGATTAAGTAATGCATTGAGCTGCTGCTGCTAAGTTAACAAATTTCACATCACATGCCGGTGATAATAAACCTGATTCTGATTCTGTTTTAATACCCCGATCCATGTCTGGTCTGTGGCCAAATGGTGAAAGTGATTTCTCAATATTTCCCTCTTGAGATGATCTGCTACCTGAATTTAAATTCCCAGTACCTCTGATGGGAGACCCGGTATAACCAGTGACCAACTGTCTCTGTCTCCGGTGGGCATTGTGATTGTGCTCAACTCTGTGATTCCAGGTGGAATAAAACAGAGATTACAGCCTGGAAACGGGTCCTTCGGCCCATCTAATTCATGCTGCTCTAAATGTCCCTGAGCTTGCCCGATTTCCCAGCAGCTTTTCCCAAATTTCCCTTGGCGGCTTCTTCTATCCTTTTTCCTGCCCACATCTTCTCAACTTTGTAATTTTATTTGTGTTACAGCCTCCTCTGGCTGCATGTAATTTATATCCATCACCCACCACATGAAAAATTGCCCCTTCGGTCCCTTTTGAATGAATGAAATTTTATTTTGGTCAGTACAAACATAACAAAAAAAATCATTTCCAACAATGATTTCATAAGACAAAATTAAATAATAAAAAAACAAGAAAACATGGATATTCTTTAAAACTAACTGAAAAGGTGTAGACTGAAGCTACAGCTTATTACACCTACCCCACTTATTTATGCAAAAAAACATATTTGGTGTCAACAATCACATTAAAAAAATATAATCTTTTAACACAAAATCCAATTCCAAGTATCATTTATTTACATTACGCCCACTGATTTTAAATCATGTATATTAATATCTGTTCATTAAATTATTTTTAAATATTTTTTAAACTTGTTAAATGTGGTGCATGTTTTTAACTTCTCACTACAACTGTTCCATAGATTCACCCCTCTGACTGAAATACAATGATTTATTTTACATTTGTTCTTATCCTTTGTTTTTGAAATGTACACGTTTCTCTCAAATCATGTTGACTTTTTCTCATTTTAAACAACCTTTGGATACATTGTGGTAACTGACAATTTTTTACTTTATGCATAATTTTAAGTTTCTGCCCTCGAGTCTCAGACTCCCCTAACCTGGGAAAAAGACTATGACTATCCACCCTATCTGCACCCCTGATTACTTTATGTACATGTGTAAGGTTACCCTTCAAACTCCCATGATCCAGGGCAAACTGTCCCAGCTGAACCATATAACACAAAAACCAAACAGCCCCATCCAGTAACGTACTTGTCAATCTCCTCTACACTCTTTCCAGCTGAATCACATCCATCCTATAGATCAGCAACGGCAAAGGCTAGACTTTAAGCTCAGCTATTCGAAATGCACGCAAGACTCTCTCTTTGCCAATGACTTGTATAATTGTTACATGACAATCATCATCCAGGAGACAGGATGGGACCCAGGGGACCAGGCATCACGGGCTTCAAGGTTATGGTCAGTCTGTAACCCAGGGGACTGGACATTGTTTGTTTCAAAGCAATGGTCAGTCTGTGACCCAGGGGACAAGACAATGTGTGACAAAGGAAACGGAAAACATGTGATCTAGAGGATTGGACCATGAGTAATCCAGTGGCTTGTCTGTGAGTGGCACAAGGTGACTGGACAGTTTGTGATCCAGGGAGATTTATGTTTGTGGAAGATAATGCCAGTAATAATTCCCAGTATCACCTGATGCTGTTCCATTAATAACCGCTGCTTATCAGAGTGTTCAACTAATGTATAGTCGGTGATCAGTATTACTGTGTCTGTCCAGTTCTTTTTCTGGGAGTGGATGTGTCCAGTCACTGGTTTATCGGGATGGTCACCTAGCAGGAAGTGTGGTTCACATTGACCAGCACAGTCCCACTCCAAATCTGGTCAGCCAGAGTCTCGGCTCCATTGCAGACACTCATTGTGAATCCTTGTTCGAGTATAAATCACTCTAAACCTGCTATTGCTCATTTACTTCAGGTGGGAAGTTAAATCGGGTACAGAAAGTACTCAAGTGGTTTTTACCAGGTGGATCATCGCGGGAAGATGATCGGGACACGGGAAGCAAGGTACCAAAGCAGGGTCAGATTGAGAGCAATGTCCCAGTGGAATGTGGTCCGGCCGCAGCGGAAGTGGAGCAAATTCAGCCCAGAGACAGTGACGTCAGAGACACTGATCAGGACCCTGGAACCAGTACAAGTGAGGCGACTGTCTGTCAGCCCAGAGACAGTGACGTCAGAGACACTGAGCAGGACCCTGGAACCGGTACAAGTGAGGCGACTGTCTGTCATCTCGGAAGCTCATTAAACACGGAATTGTCAAGTGTCCAACAAGGAGCAGGTGAGTGAAATATGAGGGTAATGTGTTCGCAGAATGAGGCAGGAAGCGGGTAAATGTGATTCCTTGTTGGAGGGTTGGTCAGAAAGGGGAAATGTGTAGGTGTGGTACATGTGGTGTAGTGGGGCACCCGTTAACCCCACTACAGGAAATGTACCACCTGCTCTGATGATTTCCAGTATGTGTATCGGAGGAAATGCAGCTGTCCAGATAAGAGAGTATTTCCGCGATATGATCTAACGGAAATGTATTCGCCAGGATGGAAAGAGTATCTCTGGGAAGCAACTATCATTGACAGTCCCAACATTTATTGCCCATCTTAAACTAAAATAGGTGAGTGGGTGCGACGGTGAGAGAGACAGGTTTCTAGTAAATGTGATCCTTCTGGTAATGTCATGCCCAGCGCATTGATGGGTCAGTTTTAAGGCCAGTGTTGGAGATTAGGACAAAATCCATGTTTCCAGCGGAAGGTAGGTGAACACTGAGGTTCAAGACATGACTGGTTTGTTGGGTTGGGTGAGAGCGGTGGAGACAGGTGATATTTGAGTTTGTGACTACATTCACTTTTTATATTCGCAGAGCCAGAGTTTACAATCCACGACCTCCTGGCAGAGGGGGGTGAATATCGACTGTACCAGCTGACAAAGTTCTACAGGGACAGACTCAAACAGGCGATTGAAGAAAAGGTTGAAAGACTCGGTTGGATGTTGACAAAGGAGGGACATTTCAGTAGAGAAGAAAATGAGGTGAGTGTATTTAGTCTATTGTCACTGAACTGCTGGTATCAGAGGGAATAGTGATCAGTATTCATCTCCTGCACGTTCTAGGAGTTCCACATGACAATGGAGACTTTGATCTCTGACTGTCTCCAGCAGATCTGGTTTCAGCTGTTAAGGTGGGGAGCACTGGGAGCTACAGGTTCAGCGTCACCTTTTCCTCTCACACCTGCTGTATTTATCAGTGTGATATACGAGCAGTGGCTGCATATCTGGGCTGTTGAACAGACATTCAGTCTAAAACTAATTTCACGTCTTATCGGGACCGTCAGTCAAATTCACCTCAGCTCATTGATCCAGGATGAATATTGTCAGATTGTAAACTGGGACAACTGGCTTCACTGCGGTACTTGAGGGAGGGAATCCTGCTAACCACAGCTGGTCTGGTCTCCATCTGAGTTCCCTAACAGAGTAGCTGACTTGTCATATTCATAGAAAAGTACAGCACAGAAACAGGCCCTCTGGCCCATCTATTCCATGCCAGACTACTGAAGCTGCCTATTCCCACTGACCTGCACTGGGCCATGGCGCTCTATACCCTTATCATTCATGTATCTATCCAGACTTCTCTTAACCACTTGTACCACTCACACTGCTAGCTCGTTCCACACTCTCACCACCCTCTGAGTGAAGTTTCCCCTCATTTACCCTATCTATGCACCTTATATTTTTGTGTACCTCTATCAAACCACCCTTCAATCTTCTGCGTTCCAAGGCATAAAGTCCTAGCCTGTTCAATCTTTCCTTATACCTCAGGTCTTCCAGTCCCAGCAGCATACTTTACAACCTGCTTTACCTCTGTCCTCGAAGTAGGTGATCGGATCTGCACACAGTACTGAAAACTAGGCCTGACCAACGTTTTATACACGTTCAACACCATATTTCACGTCCTGTACTCAATATTTTCATTTATGAAGGCTAGTGTGACAAATACTTTCTGTCCAATCTATCAACCTTTGCTGCCACTTTTAATGATTATGGACCTATTCTCTCAGATCACTTCGCTCTACCGCACTCCTCAGTGCCCTACCGGTCACTGTATAAGACTGACCCTGCTTGGTCCTTCCAAAGTGCAACATGTCGCACTTGTCTGTAGTAAATTGCATCCGCCATTTTCAGCCCATTTCTCAGCTGGTTTAGACACCACTGCAAGGTTTGGTAGTCTTCCTCACTCTCCACTCTTGGTGTCATCTGCAAATTCGCTGATCCAGTTAACCACATTTTCACCCAGATCATTGATATAGATGACAAACATCGGATCCAGCACCGATCCCTGTGGCACCGCACGTATTACAAATTCCCAGTCAGAGATTCAACAGTCTCTAACCACTCTCTGTCTTCTTCCAAAAAGCCATCGTCTCATCCAATTTACCAGTTTACCTTGACTGCTGAGCAACTGCACTTTCTTGACCACCCTCCCTTGCGGTGCCTTGTCAAATGTCGTGCTAAAGTCCATAGAGACAACACCCACTTCCTTCCATTCATCAACTTTCCTGGTAACTTCCTGGTTCAACATTCAGATTGGTTAGACAGGAACTACCACGCACAAAGCTGATATCGCATGACACCAAAAATCAATAGGTTGTCCTGAAAGGACATATATATCACAAGAACCTTTTGGTAAGCACTTTACATTATTAGCCAGCACCCCTTCATATTTCATATTCTCTCTACTTACGGCTTTTTAGTTGCTTTTTGCTGGTTAGTAAAAGCTTCCCAGTCCTCCAGCTTTCCACTATACTTTGCTATATTCTATGCCCTCTCCTTTGCTCTTGTGCTGCATTGACTTCCTCGTCAGCCACGGTTGATCATCCTCCCTCTGGAATAATCCTTCGTATTTGGGATTATCTACCTCTACCTGCGCCCTCTGAATCGCTTTCAGAATCTTCATCTATTCCTGCTTTGCTGTTGCCTCTGCTAGTGTCCTCTTCCAATTAATTTTGCCCAGCTCCTCTCTCATGCCTCTGTAATTCCTTCATTCCAGTGTAAAACTGATACATCTAACTTTACCTTCTCCCTCTCAAACTGCAGTGTGAGTTCTGCTATTTTATGATTACTGCCTCTGAAGGGTTTATTTACCTTAAGCTCCCCAATCAAATCTGGTGCAATACACAACACACACCGAATCCAGATTTGCCTTTCCTATAGTGGACTCAACCATAGGTTTCTCTCAAAAGCCATCTCATAGGCATTCTATAAATTCCCTCACTTGGGATTCAGCACTGACCTGATTTTCCAAAACTACCTGCATATTGAAATTCCCCATGACTATTTTAACATTGACCTCTTTACATGCCTCTCCTCTCTCCCACTGAAATTTGTAGCCCACATCCTGGTTACTGTTCCATCAGGGTCATTTTTCCCTACGCAGTATCTTAACAGCTATACCGTCCAATCTGCTATCACTTCTTTAGAAGGACTTTTATTTTTTTATGACAACAGAGTCAACCCAACCCTTTCACCCACCTGCCTCTCCTTTCGATTAAATATTTATCCTTGGATGTGAGCACCCAAACATGATCTTTCAGCCACGATTCAGTGATGCCCACCATCCATTTTTTGCTCCCTCGCTCTCCCTCTCTTCCGTTCTTGTTGTCACATCTTTCTGATGTAATGTTACACATTGATGGATAAGTAAATTAATCACGTTGAATATACTGCAGGGTGTCAGTAAATCCTTATTCTTTCACAATATTGATTTAGAATTTCCCTCAGTTACTGTTTCTGTGTTAACGACTGAACCCAGAGAGGATCAGGCAGCAGCCCAGTGACTGCATCAATTTTGAAGCTACTGGGGCCATGAACAGATATTTTCCTGCACATTCTCCATGTCTGTCTGTCTGCTCCACGGTAAATTTATTACTTTCCTTTTCTAGAAAGTCACTGAACTGACAGAGAAGGGAAACCGGACTGAGAGTTCCAGACTCTTCCTCAGTTTGGTGATGGGCAAAGGCTCCCGGGCCCGGAGGGCGATGTGGGAATCCTTTCTGGCATGGAGGACTGAGTTACCGAAGTTGGACAGAATACTGAGGGAAATACAAGAGCTCGGTACGTTAAAAACATGCACTGAACACAAAGGCACATTGAAATAAACATTTTAGTTATTTTAATTATTTTAGCTCTGTTTCCATGGATTCTTTTTATATTTAAACAGGTCCTGATCCACAGGAATACATGAACATCGCCCAAGGGTTATCTGAATTACCCACTCAACTGATAGGTGAGTGATGAAATGCTCAGTTCAAACCACATCTCAAATGTTAGTCTGTGACTTGGCAAAACCTGGGAATCAAAATTCGCCATTAGCCATTCGCTGATCTCTGGATCAGTCCAGGTGAGTTTTCTATCTTCAGACCTTTCATCTTCCAAGCCCCTTTTCCTTTGTAATCGCACTACACACAATTCTGTTCACTGGTGTTCATTACTTTTTGTAATTCCGCTAGTGACTTCCACAGAGTTTGTCTGCCATTTCCTTTTCACCTGTTACTACAACTACAACAACATTTTTCAGCGGTCCGATATCGACCCTCTCCCTTTTTTTCACTCTTTAATATCTGGGAAAGTTTTAAAAAAAATACTTTGGTATCCTTTCTTATATTATTGACCATATGCTTGCATTTGCTGTACATTCATGTATATCTAACATAGTTGCCTTCGACATGACTCAGATAGTAAATTCCAGGTACCAGAACTCTATGGAAAAAAAAACACCCACAATTGCTGTAAATTTACCACATCTCATCTTAACCAAATGCCCTCTGATATTAGACACCAGTCTTATGTAAAAAAAATAACAAACAAAATACAAGCTGTCGACCCAAATCTTATCTCTCAAACTTGTGTACCTCTGTCAGATCTCTATTCTAACTCCAGAGTAAACAAACCAAGTTTATCAAACCTCTACTTGTAGCACATGCCACCGAATCCAGGCAACACCCTGATAAACCTGTTCTGTACCCTCTCCAATCCTTCTAAAAGCTGGACAATCAGAAGTGAATACAATACTCCAGATGCTCCCTAAAACCATAAGATTTAGGAGCAGAATTAAGCCAATCGGCTTAGTGATTTTGCTACGCAAATCCTCTCAACCCCATTATCCCGCCTTCTGTAAATGTTGACGCTCTTCCTAATCAGGAACATATCGACCTGCATTTTAACTATATCCAATGACGTGTCTTCCTCAGCAGTCTATGACAATAATTTCACAGATTCACCGCCCGCCAGCTAAGATGTTTCTCCCAGTGTGCGTCCCTGCCAGCGAGGATAATTCACCACAGTTCCCAAGCATATTAATTTTCTGTATGAGCCTCCCATGTGGGACCTTGTCAAAGACTCTACCAATATGCAAGTAGACCTGTGACTAGTGGTGTGCCACAGGGATCAGTGCTGGGTCCATTGTTATTTGTCATCTCTATCAATGATCTGGATGATAATGTCGTAAATTGGATCAGCAAATTTGCTGATGATACAAAGATTGGAGGTGTAGTGGACAGTGAGAAAGGTTTTCAAGGCTTGCAGAGGGACTTGGACCAGCTGGAAAAATGGGCTGAAAAATGGCAGATGGAGTTTAATACAGACAAGTGTGAGGTATTGCACTTTGGAAGGACAAACCAAGATAGAACATACAGGGTAAATGGTAAGGCACTGAGGAGTGCAGTAGAACAGGTATCTGGGAATACAGATACAAAATTCTCTAAAAGTGGCGTCACAGGTAGATAGGGTCGTACAGAGAGCTTTTGGTATATTGGCCTTTATTAATCAAAGTATTGAATATAAGAGCTGAATTTTATGATGAGGTTGTATAAGGCATTGGTGAGGCCGAATCTCGAGCATTGTGTCCAGTTTTGGTCAACAAATTACAGGAAGGATATAAATAAGGTTGAAAGAGTGCAGAGAAGGTTTACAAGGATGTTGCTGGGCCTTGAGAAACTCAGTTACAAAGAAAGGTTGAATAGGTTAGGACTTTATTCCCTGGAGCATAGAAGAATGAGGGGAGATTTGATAGAGGTATATAAAATTGTGATGGGTATAGACAGAGTGAGTGCAAGCAGGCTTTTTCCACTAAGGCAAGGAGAGAACAAAACCAGAGGAGATGGGTTAAGGGTGAGGGGGGAAAAGTTTAAAGGGAAAATTAGTGGGGGCTTCTTCACACAGAGTGGTGGGAGTGTGGAATGAGCTGCCAGATGAGGTGGTAAATGCGGGTTCTTTTTTAACATTTAAGAATAAATTGGGCAGATTGCAGACAAGCGTGACGTGTTGCACTTTGGAAAGACCAAGCAGGGTCGGTCTTATACAGTTACCAGTAGGGCACTGAGGAGTGCGGTAGAGCAAAGTGATCTGGGAATACAGGTCCATAATCATTAAAAGCTTTGGATGGGATTTGCGTCTTGACAACTTGATTGAGTTCCTGCAGGATGTGACAAAGGTGATGGATGAAGTTACACATGGATGTTGTTTAGAAACCATAGAAACCATAAAAAAAAACTACAGCACAGAAACAGGTTTTGGCCCTTCTTGGCTGTGCTGAACCCCAAACCACCTCAAACATTCTCTCTTTCATACTGCCATGGGGCGGAAGATATAAAGACTGAAGGTGTGTACCACCAGCCTCAGGGACAGCTTCAATACTGCATTTATAAGACTACTGAATGGTCACCTACTATGTTATTATTGGCTCTGAATAATATTAAGACAATTATATAATTGTAGCATCGTGCATCCGGTAACTAATAACAACTCACTTAGATAACCACAATATACTCACAGGGCAGCAGAAAAAATACCGTTCGGTTATGAACAACAGATAACAGATTATGCAATTCTATTTCAAAACCTGTGGAAAGCAGAAATCTTTCAGTGTAATATTGTCTATCAAAAAACATTTGATTCTCTCCCTCACATGGTTAAGAGAAGTTCCAAATAGATATAAAATTCATCCAAGACTTGTGAAATTTCTACAACATCTGATGAATCATTGGCATAAAATAATCGTCCTATTAACAACCACAAAGGGACAACCACCATTATCAAAATTGAGGGATTTTCCAGAGCGACTCACTAAGGCCAGTATGGTTCTGTTTGGCTTTAAACCTGCCCATAATTTACTGAAACGGACAAAAATCAGGTATCAAATCAGGTAAAAATACGAATTATACGTTTGCACAGCTATACATTGATGATTTGAAATTACTTGCTCTTGCATCAGCAAAGCTGAAACAAATAATTCAAATAATGGAACTAATTTCCAAAGATATAAGCATGAACTTTAGACTAGAAAAGTACAGAACATGAAACATAAAGAAAGGTGCAATAGAGCCAGTAGAATATCAAACAGAGCATCAGGATACAATGCAACAGAATATGAAACATATAGTTAGGATATCAATAAGCAAAGAAAATAGGTAATCGTGTGATAAAGGAAAACTTTCCAACAAAATTTACTTCAAGGCTGAAGAAAATCTGAATTTACATCAAGGATCAAGAAAATCTGCCAAACAGAGCTGAACAGTAAAAATATAACAAAGGTACTAAACACTCACTATGCCCATATTGACGTATAATTTTGGTATAATATCCTGGTCTGAAACAGATCTGGAAAATATGCAAAGAAAAATAAGAACTTAAATGACAGTTTCCAGAAAACGCCATGTGCACTGGATCACACTTAGATTGATATGAATGAGGACAGTATGAGTATGGTGAATAACAGATCTAAAAAAATGAGACAACAGCCAGATAAAAATTCTCAGAATCAGGGTTAATATCACAGACACATGTCGTGAAAACTGTTTTTCTGCACCAGCAGCACAATTACAGTAAAGTGTGTGCGGTGAGCGTGTATATATGTGTACAATTGTAGAAATAGATTTGTATCAGCGTGAATTAATCAGTCTGATGTCCTGGTGGAAGAAGCTGTCCCGGAGCCTGTTGGTCCTGGCTTTTATGCTGTGGTACCATTTCCCGGATAGTAGCAGCTGGAACAGGTTGTGGTTGGTGAGACTTGGGTTCAGAATGATCCTTTGGGTCCTTTTTACCCCGTCTCTGAAAAGCCCTGAATAGTGGGAAGTTCACGTCTACAGATGCACTGGGCTGTCCGCACCACTCTCTGCAGAGCCCTGCGATTGAGAGAAGCACAGATCCCATACCAGGTAGTGATGCAGCCAGTCAGGATGCTCTCAACTGTGGCCCTGTAGAAAATCGTTAGCATTTGGGGGCCCATCCCAAACTTCCTCTACCATCTGAGGTGAAAGAGGTGCTGTTGTGCCTTTTTCACCACACAGCCAGTGTGCACAGACCATGTGAGATCCTCAGTGACGTGAATGCCAAGGAAATTAAAGCTGTTCACCCTCTCAGCCCCAGATCCATTGATGTCAATAGAGGTTAGCCTGTCTCCATTCCTCTTGTTCTTGCGACATTGCGACCAGCTCCTTTGTTTTTGCGTCATTGAGGGAGAAGTTGTTTTCCTGACACCACTGTGTCAGGGTGATGACTTCTTCTATGTAGGCTACCTCGTTATTATTTGAGATTTGGTCAATCCATATAGTATCGTCAGCAAATTTAATTAGCAGATTGGAGCTGTGGGTGGCGACACAGTCATGTGTATACAGAGAGTAAAGGAGGGAGCTTAGGACACAGCCCTGAGGGGCACCTACATCGAGTGTCGGAGGGGCAGAGGTGAGGGAGCCCACTCTTACCGTCTGCTGGCAATCTGACAGGAACGCCACGATCCAGCTGCACAAGGCAGGGTCAAGGCCGAGGTCTCTGAGCATCTTGTCAAGCCTGGAGGGAATGATGGTGTTGAATACTGAACTGTAGTCCGAGAACAGCACTCTCACATATGCATCACTCTTCTCCAGATGTTTAGAGGCACTGGCTGTCCACTGTATCTATTCCTCTTAATATCTTATACACCTCTATCATGTCTCTTCTCATCCTCCTCCTCTCCAAAGAGTAAAGCCCTAGCTGCCTTAATCTCTAATCATAATCCATAATCTCTAAACCAGGCAGCATCCTGGTAAATCTCCTCTGTACCCTTTCCAATGCTTCCACATCCTTCCTATAGTGAAGCGACCAGAACTGGACACAGTACTCCAAGTGTGGCCTAACCAGAGTTTTATAGAGCTGCATCATTACATTGCGACTCTTAGACATTATCCCTCGACTTATGAAAGCCAACAACCCATAAGCCTATCTACCTGTAAGGCAACTTTCAGGGATCTGTGGACATGTACCCCAGATCCCTCTGCTCCTCCACACTACCAAGTATCCTGCCATTTACTTTGTATTCTGTCTTGGAGTTTGTCCTTCCAAAGTGTACCACCTCACACTTCTCCGGGTTGAACTCCATCTGCCACTTCTCAGCCCATTTATGCATCCTATCAATATCTCTCTGCAATCTTCGACAATCCTCTACACTATCTACAACACCACCAACCTTTGTGTCATCTGTAAACTTGCCAACCCACCCTTCTACCCCCACCTCCAGGTCGTTAATAAAAATCATGAAAATTAGAGGTCCCAGAACAGATCCTTGTGGGGCACCACTAATCACAACCCTCCACTTTGAATGTACTCCCTCCAGCACGACCCTCTGCCTTCTACAGGCAAGTCAATTCTGAATCCACCTGGCCAAACTTCCCTGGATCCCATGCCTTCAGACTTTCTGAATAAGCGTACTGTGTGGAACCTTGTCAAATGCCTTACTAAAATCCATGTAGATCACATCCACTGCACTACCCTCATCTATGTGCCTGGTCACCTCCTCAAAGAACTCTATCAGGCTTGTTAGACACGATCTGCCCTTCACAAAGCCATGCTGACTGTCCCTGATTAGACCATGATTCTCTAAATGCCCATAAATACTATCTCTAAGAATCTTTTCCAACAGCTTTCCCACCACAGACGTAAGGCTCATTGGTCTATAATTACCCGGACTATCCCTACTACCTTTTTTGAACAAAGGGACAACATTCGCCTCCCTCCAGTCCTCTGGTACCATTCCCGTGGACAACGAGGACATAAAGATCCTAGCCAGAGGCTCAGCAATCTCTTCCCCCACCTAATGGAGAAGCCTGCGGAATATTCTGTCTAGCCCAAGGGACTTATCCATCCTAATGTATTTTAACAACTCCAACTCCTCCTCTCCCTTAATATCAACATGCTCCAGAACATCAACCTAACTCATATTGTCCTCACCATCATCAAGTTCTCTCTCATTGGTGAAAACTGCAGAGAAGTATTCATTGAGCACCTCACTCACTTCCACAGCTTCCAGGCACATCTTCCCACCTTTATCTAAATGGACCTACCTTCACTCCTGTCATCCTTTTGTTCTTCACATAATTGAAGAATACCCCAGAAGAGATCCCAATGATCCAAACCCCCTGCTCCCTGCACCAACTCCTCAGCCACGCATTCAACTGCCATCTCCTCCAATTCTTACCATCACTGTCACGTAGCACTGGCAGCAATCGTGAGAACGCCACCCTTGAGGTCCTGCTCTTCAGCCTTCTGCCTAGTTCCCGAAACTCACACTTCAGGACCTCATCCCTCTTCCTGCCTATGTCGTTGGTGCCAACATGTACCACGACTTCTGGTTACTTTCCCTCTCATACCAGGATGTCGTGCACCCGGTCAGAGACATCCCGGACTCTGGCACCCGGGAGACAACAAACCATGCGGCTGTCCTTCTCACGTCCACAAAATCTCCTGTCTGCTCCCCTGACTATAGAGTCTCCAATGACGACAGCTCTCCTCTTCTCCGTCCCACCCTTCTGCACCACAGGGTCAGACTCAGTGCCAGAGGCCCTGCCACCGTGGCTCACACCCGGTCGGTTGTCCCCGCAAACAGTATCCAGAATAGTGAACATATTATTGAGGGAAATGGCCACAGGAGTGCTCTGCACTGCCTGTCTGCTCACCTTCAATTTCCCCCCTCTGACCGTCACCCAATGACCTGCTTCCGACAGCCTAGGTGTGACTACCTCCCTGTAGCTCTCATCTATGACTGCCTCATTCTCCCTTATGAGTCGAAGGTCATACAGCTGCTCTAGATTCCTTCCAGATCGCCAAGATCTTGACACACTGTGAGACTGCACAGACCCCTGATCGTGTCCTGAGACACTCTGAGACCTACGCACCCCTGACAACATCCTGTCACGCAGTCAGACCCCACACACCCCTGGCCGGCTCCTGACACGCTGTGAGACCGGACACAAACCTGAGAGGGTCCTGACACACTGTGAGACCCGACACACCACTGGCAGGGTCCGGACACACTGTAAGACCCCACACAACCTGGACTCGGTTCTCACACACTGTGAGACCCCACACACTCCCAAAAGGGTCCAGACACATTGTGATACCTCAAACACCCCTGGCTGGCTCCTGACACACTGTGAGACCCCACACACCCCTGCCAGGGAACTGGCACACTGTGAGACCCCACACACCCCTGGCCGGCTCCTGACACACTGTATGAGACCCCACACACCCCTGACAGGGTGCTGACACACTGTGAGACCCAACACACCCCTGACAGGGTCCTGACGCACTGTGAGACCCTACACCCCTCTGACAGGGTGCTGACACACAGCGAGATCCCACACACACCTGACAGGGTCCTGACACATTGTGGTACCTCAAACACCACTGAGAGGGTCCTGACACACTGTGAGACACCACACATCCCTGAGGGAGACCTGGCACACTGTGAGACCGCACACACACCTGGCCGGCTCCTGACACACTGTGAGACCCCACACACCCCTGGCCAGCTCCTGACACACTGTGAGACCCCACACACCCCTGACAGGGTGCTGACACACTGTAAGACCCTTCACCCCTCTGACAGGGTGCTGACACACAGCGAGATCCCACAAACTCCTGACATGGTCCTGACACACTGTGAGACGCAACATACCCCGGACAGGGTCCTATAGAAAATAGACAAAAGACAATAGGTGCAGGTGTAGGCCATTCGACCCTTCGAGCCTGAACCGCCATTCACTGTGATCATGACTGATCATCTTCAATCAGTATCCAGTTCCTGCCTTATCCCCATAACCTTTGATTCCACTATCTTTAAGAGCTCTATCCATCTCTTTCTAAAAAACATCCAGAGACTTGGCCTCCACTGCCTTCTGGGGCAGAGCATTCAATATATCCACCACTCTCTGAGTGAAAAAGTTTTTCCTCAACTCCGTTCTAAATGGCCTACCCCTTATTCTTAAACTGTGGCCTTTGGTTCTGGACTCACCCATCAGCGGGAACATGCTTCCTGCCTCCAGCATGTTCAATCCCTTAATAATCTTATATGTTTCAATAAGATCCCCTCTCAGGCTTCTAAATTCCAGAGTATACAAGCCCAGTCGCTCCAATCTTTCGACATATGACAGTCCCGCCATCCCGGGAATTAACCTTGTGAACCTACGCTGCACTCCCTCAATAGCAAGAATGTCCTTCCTCAAATTTGGAGACAAAAATTGCACACAGTACTCCAGGTGTGGTCTCACCAGGGCCCTGTACAACTGCAGAAGGACCTTTTTGCTCTTGTACTCAATTCCCCTTGTTATGAAGGCCAGAATGCCATTAGCTTTCTTCACTGCCTGCTGTACTTGCATGCTTACTTTCACACTGATGACACTCTCTGAGACCCCACACACCCCTTACAGGACCCTGACACACTGTGAGACCCCACACACCACTGACAGGGACCTGACACACTGTGAGACCCCGCACACCCCTGACAGGGTCCTGACACACTGTGAGACCCCACACACCCCTGACAGGATCCTGACACACTGTGAGACCCCACACACCCCTGACAGGACCTGACACACTGTGAGACACCACACACACCTGACAGGGTCCTGACACACTGGAAGACGCCACACGGCCCTGACACGGACCTGACACACTGTGAGACCGCACACATGCCTGGCAGGCTCTGGAAACGCTGTGAGACCGCACACACCCCTGACAGGGCCCTGACACCCTGTGAGACCCCACACATCCCGGACCGGGGCGTGACACACTGTGAGACCCCACACAACCCTGGCAGGGTCCTGACACTCTGTGAGACCCCACACACCACTGGGAGGGACCTGACAAACTGTGAGACACCACACACCCCTGACAAATTCATGACACACTGTGAGACCCCACACACACCTGAGAGGACACGACACACTGTGAGACTCGACACACCCCTGACAGGGTCCTGACACACTGTGGACGCCACGCACACCTGACAGGGTCCTGACACACATTGCGATCCCACACACACCTGGCAGGGTCCTGATACAAATTGCGATCCCACACAACCCTAGCAGGTTCCTGACGCACTCTGAGACCCCACACACCCTGGATAGGGTCCTGACACACTACGAAACCACACACACCCCTGACAGGGTCCAGACACACATTGCGATCTCACACACATCTGAGAGGGTTCTGACACACTGTGAGACCCCACACACCCCCGACAGGATCCTGACACACTGTGAGACCTCAAACAACCATGACAGGGTCCTGACACACTGTGAGACCCCACACACCCCTGGAACGGTCCTGACACACTGTGAGACTGCACACTCCCCTGACTGGGCCCTGACACACTGTCAGACCCCACACACCTCTGACGGTGACCTGACACACTGTGAGACCCCACACACCCCTGACAGGGTGCTGACACACAGCGAGACCCTACACACCCCTGACAGGGTCCGGACACACTGTGGGATCCCACACACTCCTGACATGATCCTGACACACTGTGAGACCCCACAGGCCCCAAAAGGGTCCTGACACACTGTGAGACGCCACACACCCCAAAAGGATCCTGACACATTGTGAGACCCCACACACCCAGGATAGGGTCCTGAGAGACTGTGAGATCCGACACACCCCTGAGAGGGTCCTAACACAATGTGAGACCCCACAGGCCCCAAAAGGGTCCTGACACATTGTGAGACGGCACACACGCCTGACAGGGTTCAGAAACACTGTGGGACCCCACTCACACCTGAGGGGTCCTGACACACTGTGAGACGCCACACACCCCAAAAGGGTCCTGACACACTGTGAGACGCCACACACCCCTGACAGGGTCCAGACACACTGTGAGACCCCACACACCCATAACAGGGTCCTGACACACTGTGAGACCCCACACACTATTGACACAGTCCTCACACACTGTGAGACCCCACAGGGACCTGACGCACTGTGAGACTCCACGCACACCAGACAGGGTCCTGACACACTGTGAGACCCCACACACCCTAGATAGGGTCCTGACACACTGCGAGACTCCACACACTCCTGACAGGGTCCTGACACACTGTGAGACCCCACACATCCCAACAGGGTCCTGACACATTGTGAGACACCACACACCCCAAAACGTTCCTGACACATTGTGACACCCCACACACCCAGGATAGGGTCCTGAGAGACTGTGAGATCCGACACACCCCTGAGAGGGTCCTAACACACTGTGAGACCCCACAGGCCCCAAAAGGGTCTTGACAGGTTGTGAGACGGCATACACGCCTTACAGGGTTCTGAAGCACCGTGGGACCCCACACACCCCTGACAGCGCCCTGACCCACGGTGGACGCCACACACACACACACCTGACAGGGTCCTGACACACATTGCGATCCCACACACCCCTGGCAGGGTCCTGATGCACTTTGCGATCCCACACAACCCTGGCAGGGTCCTGACGCACTGTGAGACCCCACAGGCCCCAAAAGGGTCCTGACACACTGTGAGACCCCACACACACCTGGCAGGGTCCAGACACACTGTGAGACCCCAAACAACCCAGGCAGGGTTCTGACACACTGTGAGACCCCACAAACCACTGACAGGGTCCTGACACACTGTGAGACCCCACACATCCCTGGAACGGTCCTGACACACTGAGACTGCACACACCCCTGACAGGGCCCTGACACACTGTCAGACCCCACACACCCCTGACAGGGCCCTGACACACTGTCAGACCCCACACACCCCTGACAGGGTGATGACACACAGCGAGACCCTACACACCCCTGACAGGGTCCGGACACACTGTGGGATCCCACACACTCCTGACAGCGTCCTGACACACATTGCGATCCCACACACATCTGAGAGTGTTCTGACACACAGTGAGACCCCACACACCCACGACCAGATCCTGACACAGTGTGAAACCCCACAAAC
Organism: Mobula birostris; assembly: GCF_030028105.1. Taxonomy (NCBI): domain Eukaryota; kingdom Metazoa; phylum Chordata; class Chondrichthyes; order Myliobatiformes; family Myliobatidae; genus Mobula; species Mobula birostris. Next base: position 12,235,131 of record NC_092382.1, read on the forward strand.
CACTCACGGTGTCCTGACACACTGTGAAACCCCACACAACCCTGGCAGGGTCCTAACACACTGTGAGACCCCACACACCACTGACTGGGTCCTGACACGCATTAAGATCCCACACATACCTGAGAGGGTCCAGACACACCGTGAGACCTAACACACCCCTGACAGCGACCTGACACACATTGCGATCCCACACACATTGAAAGGGTTCTGACATACTGTGAGACCCCATACACCCCTGGCAGCGTCCAGACACACTGCGAGACCCCACACACCCCAAAAGGGTCCTGACACATTGTGAGACCCCACACACCCCAGAATGTTCCTGACACATTGTGAGACCCCACACACCCAGGATAGGGTCCTGAGAGACTGTGAGATCCGACACACCCCTCAGAGGGTCCTAAAACACTGTGAGACCCCACAGGCCCCAAAAGGGTCCTGACACATTGTGAGACGGCACACACGTCTGACAGGGTTCAGAAACACTGTGGGACACCAAACACCCCTGACAGCGACCTGACCCACTGTGCACGCCACACACACCTGACAGGGTCCTGACACACATTGCGATGCCACACAACCCTGGCAGGGTCCTAACACACTGTGAGACCCCACACATCCCTGACGGGGACCTGACGCACTGTGAGTCCCCACACACCCATGACAGGGTCCTGACCCACTGTGAGACCACACACACAACTGACAGCCAGGTTCCTGACACACTGTGAGACCCACACACCCTGGACAGGGTCCTGACAGACTGTGAGATCCGACACAGCCCTGAAAGGGTCCTGACACACTGTGAGACCCCACAGGCCCCAAAAGGGTCCTGACACATTGTGAGACGGCACACACGCCTGATAGGGTTCAGAAACACTGTGGGACCCCAAACACCCCTGACAGCGACCTGACCCACTGTGGACGCCACGCACACCTGACAGGGTCCTGACACACATTGCGATGCCACACAACCCTGGCAGGGTCCTGACACACTGTGAGACCCCACACATCCCTGACGGGGACCTGACGCACTGTGACTCCCCACACACCCATGACAGGGTCCTGACCCACTGTGAGACCACACACACAACTGACAGCCAGGTTCCTGACACACTGTGAGACCAACACACCCTGGACAGGGTCCTGACAGACTGTGAGATCCGACACAGCCCTGAGAGGGTCCTGACACACTGTGAGACCCCACAGGCCCCAAAAGGTTCCTGACACACTGTGAGACCCTACATACCCCTGACAGGTTCCGGATACACTGTGGGATCCCACACACTCCTGACATGGTCCTGACACACTGTGAGACCCCACAGGCCCCAAATGGGTCCTGACACATTGTGAAACGGCACACACGCCTGACAGGGTTCAGAAACACTGTGGGACCCCACTCACACCTGAGGGGTCCTGACACACTGTGAGACCCCACACACCCTAGATAGGGTCTTGACAGACTGTAAGATCCGACACACCCCTGAGAGAGTCCTGACACACTGAGAGACCCCACAGGCCCCAAAAGGGTTCTGACACACTGTGAGACCGCACACACCAGACAGGGTCCGGACACACTGTGAGACCCCACAGGCCCCAAAAGGATCCTGACACACTGTAAGGCCCCACACACCCCTGGCAGGGACTTGACGCACTGTGAGACGCCACACACTCCTGACTGCGTCCTGACACACATTGCGATCCCACACACATCTGAGAGTGTTCTGACACACAGTGAGACCCCACACACCCACGACCAGATCCTGACACACTGTAAAACCCCACAAACCACTCACCGTGTCCTGACACACTGTGAAACCCCACACAACCCTGGCAGGGTCCTAACACACTGTGAGACCCCACACGCCACTGACAGCGTTCTGACACGCATTAAGATCCCACACACGCCTGAGAGGGTCCAGACACACCGTCAGACCTAACACACCCCTGGCAGCGTCCAGACACACTGTGAGACCCCATACACACCAAAAGGGTCCTGACACATTGTGAGACACCACAAACCCCAAAAGGTTCCTGACGCATTGTGAGATCCCACACACCTCTGGCAGGGTCCTGATACACATTGCGATCCCACACAACCCTAGCAGGGTCCTGACGCACTGTGAGACCCCACACACCCTGGATAGGGTCCTGACACACTACGAGACCGCACACACCACTGACAGGGTCCAGACACACATTGCAATCCCACACACATCTGAGAGGGTTCTGACACACTGTGAGACCCCCCACACCCCCGACAGGATCCTGACACACTGTGAGACCTCAAACAACCATGACAGGGTCCTGACACACTGTGAGACCCCAAACAACCCAGGCAGGGTGCTGACACACTGTGAGACACCACACACCACTAACAGGGACCTGTCACACTGTGAGACCCCACAAACCACTGACAGGGTCCTGACACACTGTGAGACCACACACACCCCTGATAGGATCGTGACACACCACACGACACCACACACACATGAAAGGGTCCTGACACACTGTGAGACCCCACACACCCCTGGAACGGTCCTAACACACTGTGAGACCCCACACATCCATGGAACAGTCCTGACACACTGTGAGACTGCACACACCCCTGACTGGGCCCTGACACACTGTCAGACCACTCACACCTCTGACGGTGACCTGACACACTGTGAGACCCCACAGGCCCCAAAAGGGTCCTGACACACTGTGAGACCCCACACACCCCTTGACAAGGTCCTGTCATACTGTGAGACCCCACAAACCACTGACAGGGTCCTGACACACTGTGAGACCCCACACACCCCTGGCACGGTCCTGACACACTGTGAGACCCTACACACACCTGACAGGTTGCTGACACAGAGCGAGACCCTACACACCCCTGACAGGGTCCGGACACACTGTGGGATCCCACACACTCCTGACATGGTCCTGACACACTGTGAGACCCCACAGGCCCCAAAAGGGTCCTGACACACTGTGAGACGCCACACACCCCAAAAGGTTCCTGACACATTGTGAGACACCACACACCCCAAAAGGTTCCTGACACATTGTGAGACCCCACACACCCAGGATAGGGTCCTGAGAGACTGTGAGATCCGACGCACCACTGAGAGGGTCCTAACACACTGTGGGACCCCACAGGCCCCAAAAGGGTCTGACACATTGTGAGATGCCACACATACCTGACAGGGTCCAGACACACTGTGAGACCCCGCACTCCCCTAACAGGGTCGTGACACTCTGTGAGACCCCACACACTATTGACACGGTCCTGACACACTGTGAGACCCCACAGGGACGTGACAGGGACCTGACGCACTGTGAGACTCCACACACACCAGACAGGGTCCGGACACACTGTGCGACCCCACACACCCTAGATAGTGTCCTGACAGACTGTGAGATCCGACACACCCCTGAGAGAGTCCTGACACACTGTGAGACCCCACAGGACCCAAAAGGATCCTGACACACTGTAAGACCCCACACACCCCTGACAGGGACTTGACGCACTGTGAGACGCCACACACTCCTGACAGCGTCCTGACACACATTGCGATCCCACACACATCTGAGAGTGTTCTGACACACAGTGAGACCCCACACACCCACGACCAGATCCTGACACAGTGTGAAACCCCACAAACCACTCACGGTGTCCTGACACACTGTGAGACCCCACACACCCCTGACAGGTTTATGACACAGAGTGAGACTCCACACACACCAGACAGGGTCCTGACACACTGTAAGACCCCACACAACCCTGGCAGGGTCCTAACACACTGTGAGACCCCAAACACCACTGACAGCGTCCTGACACGCATTAAGATCCCACACATACCTGAGAGGGTCCAGACACACCGTGAGACCTAACACACCCCTGACAGCGACCTGACACACATTGCGATCCCACACACATTGAACATACTGTGAGACCCCATACACCCCTGGCAGCGTCCAGACACACTGCGAGACCCCACACACCCCAAAAGGGTCCTGACACATTGTGAGACCCAACACACCCAGGATAGGGTCCTGAGAGACTGTGAGATCCGACACACCCCTCAGAGGGTCCTAAAACACTGTGAGACCCCACAGGCCCCAAAAGGGTCCTGACACATTGTGAGACGGCACACATTCCTGACAGGGTCCAGACACACTGTGAGACCCCAAACACCCCTGACAGCGACCTGACCCACTGTGGACGCCACGCACACCTGACGGGTTCCTGACACACATTGCGATGCCACACAACCCTGGCAGGGTCCTGACACACTGTGAGACCCCACACATCCCTGACGGGGACCTGACGCACTGTGAGTCCCCACACACCCATGACAGGGTCCTGACCCACTGTGAGACCACACACACAACTGACAGCCAGGTTCCTGACACACTGTGAGACCCACACACCCTGGACAGGGTCCTGACAGACTGTGAGATCCGACACAGCCCTGAGAGGGTCCTGACACACTGTGAGACCCCACAGGCCCCAAAAGGTTCCTGACACACTGTGAGACCTTACACACCCCTGAGAGGGTGCTGACACACTGTGAGACCCTACATACCCCTGACAGGTTCCGGATACACTGTGGGATCCCACACACTCCTGACATGGTCCTGACACACTGTGAGACCCCACAGGCCCCAAAAGGGTCCTGACACATTGTGAGACGGCACACACGCCTGATAGGGTTCAGAAACACTGTGGGACCCCAAACACCCCTGATAGCGACCTGACCCACTGTGGACGCCACGCACACCTGACAGGGTCCTGACACACATTGCGATCCCACACAACCCTGGCAGGGTCCTAACACACTGTGAGACCCCACACATCCCTGACGGGGACCTGACGCACTGTGACTCCCCACACACCCATGACAGGGTCCTGACCCACTGTGAGACCACACACACAACTGACAGCCAGGTTCCTGACACACTGTGAGACCCACACACCCCAGAAGGGTCCTGACACACTGTGAGACCCCACACACCCCTGACAGGGCCCTGACACACTGTCAGACCCCACACACCTCTGACGGTGACCTGACACACTGTGAGACCCCAGACACCCCTGACAGGGCCCTGACACATTGTCAGACCCCACCACCTCTGACGGGGACCTGACACACTGTGAGACCCTACACACCCCTGACAGTGTCCGGACACACTGTGGGATCCCACACACTCCTGACATGGTCGTGACACACCGTGAGACCCCACAGGCCCCAAAAGGTTCCTGACACATTGTGAGACCCCACACACCCAGGATAGGGTCCTGAGAGACTGTGAGATCCGACACACCCCTCAGAGGGTCCTAAAACACTGTGAGACCCCACAGGCCCCAAAAGGGTCCTGACACATTGTGAGACGCCACACATTCCTGACAGGGTCCAGACACACTGTGAGACCCCGCACTCCCCTAACAGGGTCCTGACACACTGTGAGACCTCACACACTATTGACACGGTCCTGACACACTGTGAGACCCCACAGGGACCTGACGCACTGTGAGACCCCACACACACCAGACAGGGTCCGAACACTCTGTGAGACCCCACACACCCTAGATAGTGTCCTGACAGACTGTGAGATGCGACACACCCCTGAGAGAGTCCTGACACACTGTGAGACCCCACAGGCCCCAAAAAGGTCCTGACACATTGTGAGATGGCACACACGCCTGACAGGGTTCAGAAACACTGTGAGACCCCACTCACCCCAGAGGGGTCCTGACACACTGTGAGACGCCACACACCCCAAAAGGTTCCTGACACATTGTGAGACCTCACACACCCAGGATAGGGTCCTGAGAGACTGTGAGATCCGACACACCCCTGAGAGGGTCCTAACACACTGTGGGACCCCACAGGCCCCAAAAGGGTCTGACACATTGTGAGACGCCACACACACCTGACAGGGTCCAGACACACTGTGAGACCCCGCACTCCCCTAACAGGGTCCTGACACACTGTGAGACCCCACACACTATTGACACTGTCCTGACACACTGTGAGACCCCACAGGGACCAGACAGGGACCTGACGCACTGTGAGACTCCACACACACCAGACAGGGTCCGGACACACTGTGCGACCCCACACACCCTAGATAGTGTCCTGACAGACTGTGAGATCCGACACACCCCTGAGAGAGTCCTGACACACTGTGAGACCCCACACACCCTAGATAGGGTCTTGACAGACTGTAAGATCCGACACACCCCTGAGAGAGTCCTGACACACTGAGAGACCCCACAGGCCCCAAAAGGGTCCTGACACACTGTGAGACCGCACACACCAGACAGGGTCCGGACACACTGTGAGACCCCACAGGCCCCAAAAGGATCCTGACACACTGTAAGGCCCCACACACCCCTGGCAGGGACTTGACGCACTGTGAGACGCCACACACTCCTGACTGCGTCCTGACACACATTGCGATCCCACACACATTGAACATACTGTGAGACCCCATACACCCCTGGCAGCGTCCAGACACACTGCGAGACCCCACACACCCCAAAAGGGTCCTGACACATTGTGAGACCCAACACACCCAGGATAGGGTCCTGAGAGACTGTGAGATCCGACACACCCCTCAGAGGGTCCTAAAACACTGTGAGACCCCACAGGCCCCAAAAGGGTCCTGACACATTGTGAGACGGCACACACGTCTGACAGGGTTCAGAAACACTGTGGGACACCAAACACCCCTGACAGCGACCTGACCCACTGTGCACGCCACGCACACCTGACAGGGTCCTGACACACATTGCGATGCCACACAACCCTGGCAGGGTCCTGACACACTGTGAGACCCCACACATCCCTGACGGGGACCTGACGCACTGTGAGTCCCCACACACCCATGACAGGGTCCTGACCCACTGTGAGACCACACACACAACTGACAGCCAGGTTCCTGACACACTGTGAGACCCACACACCCTGGACAGGGTCCTGACAGACTGTGAGATCCGACACAGCCCTGAAAGGGTCCTGACACACTGTGAGACCCCACAGGCCCCAAAAGGTTCCTGACACACTGTGAGACCTTACACACCCCTGACAGGGTGCTGACACACAGTGAGACCCTACACACCCCTGACGGGCTCCGGATACACTGTGGGATCCCATACACTCCTGACATGGTCCTGACACACTGTGAGACCCCACAGGGACCTGACGCACTGTGAGACCCCACACACACCAGACAGGGTCCGAACACTCTGTGAGACCCCACACACCCTAGATAGTGTCCTGACAGACTGTGAGATGCGACACACCCCTGAGAGAGTCCTGACACACTGTGAGACCCCACAGGCCCCAAAAGGGTCTGACACATTGTGAGACGCCACACACACCTGACAGGGTCCAGACACACTGTGAGACCCCGCACTCCCCTAACAGGGTCCTGACACACTGTGAGACCCCACACACTATTGACACTGTCCTGACACACTGTGAGACCCCACAGGGACCAGACAGGGACCTGACGCACTGTGAGACTCCACACACACCAGACAGGGTCCGGACACACTGTGAGACCCCACAGGCCCCAAAAGGGTCCTGACACACTGTAAGACGCCACACACCGCTGACAGGGACTTGACACACTGTGAGACGCCACAAACCCCTGACAGCGTCCTGACACACATTGCGATCCCACACACATCTGAGAGGGTTCTGACACACTGTGAGACCCCACACACCCCCGACAGGATCCTGACACACTGTAAAACCCCGCAAACCACTCACGGTGTCCTGACACACTGTGAAACCCCACACAACCCTGGCAGGGTCCTAACACACTGTGAGACCCCACACACCACTGACTGGGTCCTGACCCACTGTGGACGCCATACACACCTGACAGGGTCCTGACACACAGTGAGACCACACACACCCCTGGCAGGGTCCTGACACACAGTGCGATCCCACATACCCCTGGCAGGGTCATGACTCACTGTGAGACCCCACACACCCCTGACAGGGTCCTGACACACTTCGAGACCCCACACACCCCAAAAGGGTCCTGACACAGTGTGAGACACCAGAAACCCCAAAAGGTTCCTGACACACAGTGAGACCCTACACACCCCTGACAGGGTCGGGACACACTGTGGGATCCCACACACTCCTGACATGGTCCTGACACACCGTGAGACCCCACAGGCCCCAAAAGGTTCCTGACACATTGTGAGACCCCACACACCCAGGATAGGGTCCTGAGAGACTGTGAGATCCGACACACCCCTCAGAGGGTCCTAACACACTGTGAGACCCCACAGGCCCCAAAAGGGTCCTGACACATTGTGAGACGCCACACATTCCTGACAGGGTCCAGACACACTGTGAGACCCCGCACTCCCCTAACAGGGTCCTGACACACTGTGAGACCTCACACACTATTGACACGGTCCTGACACACTGTGAGACCCCACAGGGACCTGACGCACTGTGAGACCCCACACACACCAGACAGGGTCCGAACACTCTGTGAGACCCCACACACCCTAGATAGTGTCCTGACAGACTGTGAGATGCGACACACCCCTGAGAGAGTCCTGACACACTGTGAGACCCCACAGGCCCCAAAAAGGTCCTGACACATTGTGAGATGGCACACACGCCTGACAGGGTTCAGAAACACTGTGAGACCCCACTCACCCCAGAGGGGTCCTGACACACTGTGAGACGCCACACACCCCAAAAGGTTCCTGACACATTGTGAGACCTCACACACCCAGGATAGGGTCCTGAGAGACTGTGAGATCCGACACACCCCTGAGAGGGTCCTAACACACTGTGGGACCCCACAGGCCCCAAAAGGGTCTGACACATTGTGAGACGCCACACACACCTGACAGGGTCCAGACACACTGTGAGACCCCGCACTCCCCTAACAGGGTCCTGACACACTGTGAGACCCCACACACTATTGACACTGTCCTGACACACTGTGAGACCCCACAGGGACCAGACAGGGACCTGACGCACTGTGAGACTCCACACACACCAGACAGGGTCCGGACACACTGTGCGACCCCACACACCCTAGATAGTGTCCTGACAGACTGTGAGATCCGACACACCCCTGAGAGAGTCCTGACACACTGTGAGACCCCACACACCCTAGATAGGGTCTTGACAGACTGTAAGATCCGACACACCCCTGAGAGAGTCCTGACACACTGAGAGACCCCACAGGCCCCAAAAGGGTTCTGACACACTGTGAGACCGCACACACCAGACAGGGTCCGGACACACTGTGAGACCCCACAGGCCCCAAAAGGATCCTGACACACTGTAAGGCCCCACACACCCCTGGCAGGGACTTGACGCACTGTGAGACGCCACACACTCCTGACTGCGTCCTGACACACATTGCGATCCCACACACATTGAACATACTGTGAGACCCCATACACCCCTGGCAGCGTCCAGACACACTGCGAGACCCCACACACCCCAAAAGGGTCCTGACACATTGTGAGACCCAACACACCCAGGATAGGGTCCTGAGAGACTGTGAGATCCGACACACCCCTCAGAGGGTCCTAAAACACTGTGAGACCCCACAGGCCCCAAAAGGGTCCTGACACATTGTGAGACGGCACACACGTCTGACAGGGTTCAGAAACACTGTGGGACACCAAACACCCCTGACAGCGACCTGACCCACTGTGCACGCCACGCACACCTGACAGGGTCCTGACACACATTGCGATGCCACACAACCCTGGCAGGGTCCTGACACACTGTGAGACCCCACACATCCCTGACGGGGACCTGACGCACTGTGAGTCCCCACACACCCATGACAGGGTCCTGACCCACTGTGAGACCACACACACAACTGACAGCCAGGTTCCTGACACACTGTGAGACCCACACACCCTGGACAGGGTCCTGACAGACTGTGAGATCCGACACAGCCCTGAAAGGGTCCTGACACACTGTGAGACCCCACAGGCCCCAAAAGGTTCCTGACACACTGTGAGACCTTACACACCCCTGACGGGCTCCGGATACACTGTGGGATCCCATACACTCCTGACATGGTCCTGACACACTGTGAGACCCCACAGGGACCTGACAGGGACCTGACACATTGTGAGACCCCGCACTCCCCTAACAGGGTCCTGTCACACTGTGAGACCCCACACACTATTGACACGGTCCTGACACATTGTGAGACCTCACACACCCAGGATAGGGTCCTGAGAGACTGTGAGATCCGACACACCCCTGAGAGGGTCCTAACACACTGTGGGACCCCACAGGCCCCAAAAGGGTCTGACACATTGTGAGACGCCACACACACCTGACAGGGTCCAGACCCACTGTGAGACCCCGCACTCCCCTAACAGGGTCCTGTCACACTGTGAGACCCCACACACTATTGACACGGTCCTGACACATTGTGAGACCTCACACACCCAGGATAGGGTCCTGAGAGACTGTGAGATCCGACACACCCCTGAGAGGGTCCGGACACACTGTGGGACCCCACAGGCCCCAAAAGGGTCTGACACATTGTGAGACGCCACACACACCTGACAGGGTCCAGACCCACTGTGAGACCCCGCACTCCCCTAACAGGGTCCTGTCACACTGTGAGACCCCACACACTATTGACACGGTCCTGACACATTGTGAGACCTCACACACCCAGGATAGGGTCCTGAGAGACTGTGAGATCCGACACACCCCTGAGAGGGTCCTAACACACTGTGGGACCCCACAGGCCCCAAAAGGGTCTGACACATTGTGAGACGCCACACACACCTGACAGGGTCCAGACCCACTGTGAGACCCCGCACTCCCCTAACAGGGTCCTGTCACACTGTGAGACCCCACACACTATTGACACGGTCCTGACACACTGTGAGACCCCACAGGGACCTGACGCACTGTGAGACTCCACACGCAGCAGACAGGGTCCAGACACACTGTGAGACCCCACAGGCCCCAAAAGGGTCCTGACACACTGTAAGACCCACACACCCCTGACAGGGACTTGACACACTGTGAGACGCCACACACTCCTGACAGTGTCCTGACACTCATTGCGATCCCACACAACCCTGGCAGGGTCCTGACGCACTGTGAGAGCCCACTCACCACTGACAGCGTCCTGACCCACTGTGGACGCCATACACACCTGACAGGGTCCTGACACACATTGCGATGCCACACAACCCTGGCAGGGTCCTGATGCACTGTGAGACCCCACACATCCCTGACGGGGACCTAACGCACTGTGAGACCCCACACACTCCTGACAGGGTCCTGACCCACTGTGAGACCACACACACATCTGACAGCCAGGTTCCTGACACACTGTGAGACCCACACACCCTGGACAGGGTCCTGACAGACTGTGAGATCCGACACAGCCCTGAGAGGGCCCTGACACACTGTTAGACCCCACAGGCCCCAGAAGGGTCCTGACACACTGTGAGACCACACACTCCCCTGACAGGGTTCAGAAACGCTGTGAGACCCCACGCACCCAAGAAGGGTCCTGACACACTGTGAGACCCCACACACACCTGACAGGGACATGACGCACTGTGAGACGCCACAAACCCCTGACAGGGTCCTGACACACATTGCGATCCCACACCCATCTGTGTCCAGACAACCAGTGAGACCCCACACACACCTGGCAGGGTCCAGGCACACTGTGAGACCCCACACACCCCTGACACAGTCCTGACACACTGTGAGACGCCACACACCCCTAACAGGACCCTGACACAGTGTGAGACCCAAACAAACCCTTGACAGGTACCTGACACAGTGTGAGACGCCGCACAGCCCTGACAGGGTCGGGACACGATGTGAGACCGTACACACCCTGGATAGGGTCCTGACACACTGTGAGACCCGAGACACCCCAAAAGGGTCCTGACACACTGTGAGACCCCACACACCCCTGACAGGTTTATGACACACTGTAAGACCCCACACACCCCTGACAGGGACGTGACGTACTGTGAGACACCACACACTCCTGACAGCGTCCTGACACACATTGCGATCCCACACACATCTGAGAGTGTTCTGACACACAGTGAGACCCCACACACCCACGACCAGATCCTGACACACTGTGAAACCCCACAAACCACTCACGGTGTCCTGACACACTGTGAAACCCCACACAACCCTGGGAGGGTCCTAACACACTGTGAGACCCCACACACCCCTGACAGGGACGTGACGTACTGTGAGACGCCACACACTCCTGACAGCGTCCTGACACACATTGCGATCCCACACACATCTGAGAGTGTTCGACACACAGTGAGACCCCACACACCCACGACCAGATCCTGACACACCGTGAAACCCCACAAACCACTCACGGTGTCCTGACACACTGTGAAACCCCACACAACCCTGGCAGTGTCCTAACACACTGTGAGACCCCACACACCACTGACTGGGTCCTGACACGCATTAAGATCCCACACACACCTGAGAGAGTCCAGACACACCGTGAGACCTAACACACCCCTGACAGCGACCTGACCCACTGTGGACGCCACACACCCCTGACAGGGTCCAGACACACATTGCGATCCCACATACATCTGAGAGGGTTCTGACACACTGTGAGACCCCCCGCAACAGCGTCCTGACCCACTGTGAGACCACCCACACCCACAACCAGATCCTGACACACTGTGAAACCCCACGAACCACACACAGTATCCAGACACACAGTGAAACCCCACACAACCCTGCCAGGGGCCTGTCACAGTGTGAGACCCCACACACCACTGACAGGGCCCTGACACCCTGTGAGACCCCACACACTCCTGGCAGGGACCTGGCAAACTGTGAGACACCACACACCCTTGACAAATTCCTGACACACTACGAGACCCCACACACCCCTGACAGCAACCTGACACATTGTGAGACGCCACACACACGTGAGAGGGTCCTGACACAGATTGAGATCCCACACACATCTGAGAGGCTCCTGACACACTGTGAGACCACCCCTGACAGTTATCTGACACACTGTGAGACCCCACACACCCCTGACAGGGTCCTGACAAACTGTGATACCTCACACACACCCGAGAGGGTGATGACGCACTGTGAGACTCCAGCACGCCTAACAGGATCCTAACACACTGGGAGACCCCACACACCCCCAACAAGATCCTGACACACTGTGAGTCCCCACACACTCCCGACAGGGTCCTGACACACTGTGAGACCTCAAACAACCCTGTCAGGGTCCTGACACACTGTCAGACCACACACACCCCTGACAGCGAGCTGACACTGTGAGATGCCACACACACGTGAGAGGGTCCTGACACAGATTGAGATCCCACACACATCTGAGAGGCTCCTGACACACTGTGAGACCCCACACACCCCTGACAGGGTCCTGACAAACTGTGATACCTCACACACACCCGAGAGGGTGATGACGCACTGTGAGACTCCAGCACGCCTAACAGGATCCTAACACACTGGGAGACCCCACACACCCCCAACAAGATCCTGACACACTGTGAGTCCCCACACACTCCCGACAGGGTCCTGACACACTGTGAGACCTCAAACAACCCTGTCAGGGTCCTGACACACTGTCAGACCACACACAAACCCCTGACAGCGAGCTGACACACTGTGAGACGCCACACACAACTGATAGGGACCTGACACACATTGAGATCCCACGCACACCGGAGAGGGTTCTGACACACTGTGAGACCCCCCCTGACAGTGTCCAGACACACTCTGAGACCCCACGCACACCTGGCAGGGTCCAGACGAACTGTGAGACCCCACACCCCCCGACATGGTTCTGACACACTGTGAGACCACACACACACCTGACAGGGTGCTGACACACAGTGCGATCCCACACACATCTGAGAGGGTTCTGACACACTGTGAGACCCCACAAACCACTCACAGTGTTCTGACACACTGTGAAACACCACACAACCCTGGCAGGGTCCTGACACACTGTGAGACCCCACACACCCCTGACAAGGACCTGACACACTGTGAGACACTGCACACACCTGGCAGTGACCTGACACACTGTGCGACCCCACACACCCCTGACAGGATCCTGACACACTGTGAGACCCCACACACCCCTGGCAGGGTCCTGACACACTGTGAGACACTGCACACACCTGGCAGTGACCTGACACACTGTGCGACCCCACACACCCCTGACAGGATCCTGACACACTGTGAGACCCCACACACCCCTGGCAGGGTCCTGACACACTGTGAGACCCCACACACCCCTGACAGGGTCCTGACATACTGTGAAACCCCACACACCCCTGGCACTGTCCAGTCAAACTGTAAGACCCCACACCCCCATGACAGGGTCCTGTCACACTGTGAGACCGCACACACCCCTGACAGGCTCAGGAAACGCTGTGAGATGCCACACACGCCTGAGAGGGCCCTGACACACTGTGAGACCTCACACAACCCGACAGGGACCTGACACACTGTGAGACCCCACACACTCTGACAGGGTCCTGACACACAGTGAGACCCCACACACTCTGACAGGGTCCTGACACACAGTGAGACCCCACACGCCCCTGACAGGGACCTGACACATTGTGAGACGCCACACACTCCTGACAGAGTCCTGACACACATTGATATCCCACACACTATTCACACGGTCCTGACACTCTGTGAGAACCCACACACACCTGAAAAGGTCCTGACACACCGTGACACCCCACACACCACTGACAGGGACCTGACACACTTTAAGACCACACACACAACTGACAGACAGGGTCCTGACACACTGTGAGACCCCACACACCCCCAACATGGTCCTAACACTCTGAGACCCCACACACTATTGACACGTTCCTGACACACTGTGAGACCACACACACCCCTGACAGGGACCTGACGCACTGTGAGACTCCACACTCACCTGACAGGGTCCTGACAGACTGTGAGACCACACACACCCTGGATAGCGTCCTGACAGACTGTGAGATGCCACACACCCCTGACAGGGTCCTGACACACATTGTGATCCCACACACATCTGAGAGGGTTCAGACACACTGTGAGACCCCACAAACCACTCACAGTGTCCTGACACACTGTGAAACCCCACATAACCCTGACAGGGTCCTGGCACACTGTGAGTCCTAACACACCCCCGAGAGGGTGATGACACACTGTGAGACCCCAGACACCCCTAACAAGATCCTGATGCACTGTGAGACGCCACACACCCCTGACAGGGTTCTGACACACTGTGAGACGCCACACGCATGACAGGGTCCGGACACACATTGAAATCCCACACACATCTGAGACAGTCATGATACACTGTGAGACCGCCCCACCCTCCCCGACAGTGTCCAGACAAACTGTGAGACCTCACACACCCCTGGCAGGGTCCAGACACACTGTGAGACCTCACACAACCTAGGTAGGGTCCTGACACACTGTAAGACCGCATACACCCCTGAGAGGGTCCTGACACACGGTGCGATCCCACACACCCCTGACA
Source organism: Mobula birostris (assembly GCF_030028105.1). Taxonomy (NCBI): domain Eukaryota; kingdom Metazoa; phylum Chordata; class Chondrichthyes; order Myliobatiformes; family Myliobatidae; genus Mobula; species Mobula birostris. Next base: position 12,250,695 of record NC_092382.1, read on the forward strand.
GGGTTCAGAAGCACTGTGAGACCCCACACACCCCAAAAGGATCCTGACACACTGTGAGATTCCCCCCCACCCCCAGAAAAGGGTCCCAACACACTGTGAGACCCCCAAACAAATCACTGGGTCCTGACACACAGTGAAACCCCACACACCCCTGACAGGGACCTGACACACTGTGAGACCCCACACACCCCTGACAGGGACCTGACACACTGTGAGACCCCACACACCCGTGACAGGGTTCAGAAACACTGTGAGACCCCACACACCCCAGAGGGGTCCTGACACACTGTGAGACCACACACCCCTGACAGGGGCCTGACACACTCCGAGACCCCACACAACCCTGGCAGGGTCCTGACACACTCTGAGACCCCCCACCCCCGGAAAAGGGTCCTGACACACTGTGAAACCCCGCAAACCAGTAACAGGGTCCTGACACACTGCAAAACCCCAGAAACCCGTGACAGCGTCCTGACAGACTGTGAGACTCCACACACCCCTGACAGGGTCCTGACACACTGTGAGACCGCACACACCCCTGATAGTGTCCCGACGCACGGTGAAACACTGACACACTGTGGGTCCTGACACACTATGATCCCTCAAACAACCCTGAGAGGGTCCTGACACACAGTGAGACCCCACACACCCCTGACAGGCTCTTGACACACTGTGCAACCCCACACACCCCTAACAGTGTCCTGACACACTGTAAGACCCCACACACCCCTGAGAGGGACCTGACACACTGTGAGACCCCACACACCCCTGAGAGGGACCTGACACACTGTGAGACCCCACAGGCCCCAAAAGGTTCCTGACACACTGTGAGACCCCAATTAATGCAATAGCTTTGAGCTAACTCTTGTGTATTTAAATACTGAGTTCTGAGTTGAGGCATCTAACAGTTTGTCCACTGTCTGTTCCCATGGAAGATGTTCAACAGAAACACAAGGAGACTCTGCGGGCACAAACTGAAACCCTGAGAGTGAACACGATCCTGATGAGGGAGAAGGTGAAGGTTTTCCGGCTGGTTGATCGATACGCTGAGCTCACAGTCATTTCTACTGTTCGAGATCGGAGACTGGTGGAACATGAGCTGCTGGCAAGAGGCAGAGACCACGAGGAGTGGAGAGAGGAACATCTCCGCAGAGAGCTGGAAAAAATCCGCACTGATCAGCTGTTCCAGAGCAGCTTTTCCTGGAGTAAATCCAAATCTGGGCGTTCGGCAGCAGTGGCCGGAGTGCCAGGGATTGGGAAAACAACAATGGTACAAAAGATTGTTTATGACTGGGCCACGGGGAAAATATTCCAACAATTCCAGTTTGCCTTTAGTTTCAAATTCCGGGATTTAAATTCCATTAACTGCAGAATAAACCTGAAGGAACTGATTCTGGATCAGTATCCTTACTTTGAGAATATCCTGAGAGAGGTCTGGAAGAACCCAGAGGGATTGCTGTTAATATTTGATGGTTTGGATGAATTCAATGACAAAATTGATTTTGCTGACAGTCAGAGAAACACAGAACCTCGGTCCACATGCACAGATCCTGAATTCAAGTGCAAGGTGTCTGACATTGTGTACAGTTTAATCCAGCACAAGCTGCTCCCAGGGTGTTCAGTGCTGGTGACCACCCGCCCCACTGCGTTACATTTACTGGAAAAGGCGAAGATCAGTATCTGGGCTGAAATCCTGGGATTTGTTGGTGAGGAACGGAAGGAATATTTCATCAGGCATTTTGAAGATCAGACGGTGGCAGCAGCTGTTTTCAAACACGTGAAGGAGAACGAGATCCTGTACACCATGAGCTACAACCCCTCCTACTGCTGGATCCTCGCTCTGGCACTGGGCCCCTTCTTCACACAAAGAGTCAGGGACCCGCAGCGAGTTCCCAAGACCATCACCCAACTGTATTCCTACTATATTTACAACATCCTGAAAAACCACGGCCGTGAGATTGAGAACCCCCGTGAGGTGTTACTCAGGGTTGGTCAGATGGCCTTCAGAGGAGTGGCTGAGAAGAAGATTGTATTTACAGATGGAGATTTGATCAAATACAATCTGCAGCCTTCCCAGTTCCTGTCCGGGTTCCTGATGGAGCTTTTGGAGAGAGAGGATTCTGCCCGGAGCGTGGTGTACACATTCCCACACCTCACCATCCAAGAATTTGTAGCTGCAGTCGCACAATTCCTGAATCCACATCCCGGGGATATTCTGAGATTCCTCACTGAAGCCCACAGCACGACCGATGGGCGATTTGAGATATTTCTCCGTTTTGTTGCTGGTCTCGCCAACCCAATGACAGCTCGGGGTCTGGAGGAGTTTCTGGGCCCATTTCCTCATCAAACAACCTGCCGGGTGATTGACTGGGTGAAGGAGGAGGTTAAACGTCAGAGTGGAAACACGAGGAGTGAAACTTGTAAAAGGAGCCTCCTGAACACATTGCACTACCTGTTTGAGTCTCAGAATCGTGGACTGGCTCGGGCCGCACTGGAAACACTTTCATTCAGTGGAATGACACTGACCCCGATTGACTGCACGGTCCTGTCTCATGTCATCGGACACTGTGATACAATAAAACACCTCGACCTGGTGATCTGCAACATTCAGAGTGAAGGAATCCAGCGGCTGGGACCCGGGCTGCACAAGTGCCAGGAACTGGGGTAACTTGATTTATCTCTCACTCTGAACTGTGAAACTGTCCAGTTGTGTTGTTTCAGTGTAAAGGGATTTGGGTAAAAGTGTGATAAATACGATTGTGAAGAATTGTGACAAATGCCATCACACTTCGTCCTGTGGGATCTCTCTTCCCCATCCCCGTTCCTCCTTCATCCCTGCCCCTCCCGACCCTCTCAGGTCAGGAACACTTTTCTAACCATCGAGGAATGAGACAGAATATGTGGAGTTTGCAGGGTCACACCGACAGACTAAATTACTGACATTCGGTGAATACCCTGGAGCTGGGCAGTGAGGGACATTGACAGTGATGGGAAATCCGATCAGTGATTTACTGAAGGGTTTAATGTTTCCTGAAATATCCGAGTGAGAGAAATTCCCTCAGACCCACGGTTTGAATCGCTTTGTTTATCAATTTGTCTGTTTGTGTTTAGACTGAGTTTTAATAAACTGGGAGATTCAGGAGTGAAACTGGTGTCTGCGGCTCTGAGGAACCCGGAGTGTAAAATACAGAAACTGGGGTAAGTACCAGACTGTGGGAGATTGTGTTTACAGTCGCTGGGTGTCTGACACTGAACATTAATGTGATCAGTAATTGTGTTACTGATAAACACTGGGGATTTGTACCGTCTCCAGTCTCTCTGTGTCCTTCACCCTCACTCTCTCTCATCTCCAGGCTGGACGATGTCGGTCTCAGAGATTCTGGTGTCGAGGATCTCGTCTCCGCTCTCAGTACAAACCCATCACTGACGGAGCTGAGCCTGGGATTAAACTCGCTGACAGACCGATCTGTCCCCGCTCTCCGCCGCCTCATACTGACCCACCCGAGTCTGGAGCGGATCGAGTGAGTGTTTGTGTTAATGTTCAATGTGATAAAATATCAGCGGATCCGCGGGTTTTCTGGTGATATTTGTCTGTGAGTGTTGTCCCCTGTTACTGACACTGTTGTGTGATCTGTTTATTTCATCTTTATTCTCCCATCTGTTTCAGGCTGGGGGGGAATCTGTTCAGTGAGACCGGGATGAAGGAACTGAGATCTCTGCAGGAACCCAGACCCCGACTGACCGTGTTCGTGTGAACATCTGAATGTGTGAACATCCCCGCCCGCGGGATGCCGACAGTTTGGCCGATTCCCCGCCCTCCCCTTTAACCCCCCCCCCCCACCTTCCCCTTACCTTTAATGGCCACGCGCCAGGTTTAATTCCCAACCGTTTTTAACGGAACTAGCTTCAGGCTCGCGCTGTGCGTCGCTCGCTGGTCTCCCGTGGTGACGTATTTCCGCCTCCTGTCCGGCGGCGCTGCTTCTGCCGGATGTGCGCGTTCGGGACCCCGGGGAATGACACAGACAGGAAGAGCCCGGGGGCCGGGGCTCAGTCTGGGACGCCGGTGTCCCGGGGTGGGATTATCCCGGGAGTACGTAATGCTGGCTGGCCTGCTGCGTCCACGGGCAACTTTTACGTTTCATGCCGGGGAATTACACAGACAGGAAGGGCCCGATGATGGCGGGTTTTTCTGAGACACCGGCGTGGATAACTTCACTCACATCATCTCTGAACTGATTCCACAACCTACGGACTCACTTTCAAATAATTTACAACTCGTGTCAGTATTATTTAATATTTTATTTGCACAAATTTCCCTTCCTTTGCACGTTGCTTGTTGGTTAGTCTTCGTTTTTGTATAGTTTTTCATAAATTCTGCTATATTGATTTATTGTCCTGTAAACGACTGCAATAAAATGAATCTCGGGGTAGTATATGGTGACAAATAAGAACTTTGATAATAAACAACACGCATCAAAGTTGCTGGTGAACGCAGCAGGCCAGGCAGCATCTCTAGGAAGAGGTACAGTCGAGACCCTTCGTCAGGACTAACTGAGGGAAGAGTGAGTAAGAGATTTGAAAGTTGGAGGGGGAGGGGGAGATCCAAAATGATAGGAGAAGACAGGAGGGGGAGGGATGGAGCCAAGAGCTGGACAGGTGATTGGCAAAAGGGATATGAGAGGATCATGGGACAGGAGGTCCGGGGAGAAGGAAAAGGGTGAGGAGGGGGAACCCAGAGGATGGGCAAGGGGACAAAAAAGGGAAATGATAAATAAAGTCCCATCACACACTCGTGGGGTCAGACACAGCATGAAACTCCCTCTATACCATCCCATCACACACTCCCGGGGTCAAACACAGAGTGAATCTCCCACCACACCGTCCCATCACACACTCCCGGGGTCAGACATAGAGTGAATCTCCCACCACACCATCCCATCACACACTCCCGGGGTCAAACACAGAGTGAATCTCCCACCACACCGTCCCATCACACACTCCCGGGGTCAAACACAGAGTGAATCTCCCACCACACCGTCCCATCACACACTCCCGGGGTCAGACACAGCGTGAATCTCCCACCACACCGTCCCATCACACACTCCCGGGGTCAGACACAGCGTGAATCTCCCACCACACCATCCCATCACACACTCCCGGGGTCAGACACAGCGTGAAGCTCCCTCCACGCCGTTCCATCACACAATCCCAGTGACTCCCTTGTCCATTCGTCCCCCCCCCCACATCCCTTCCCACCTATCTCCCACCCAGCACTAATCCTTGTAAGCGGAACAAGTGCTACACATGCCCTTACACTTCCTCCCTCACCACCATTCAGGGCCCCAGACAGTCCTTCCAGGTGAGGCGACACTTCACCTGTGAGTCGGCTGGGGTGATATACTGCGTCCGGTGCTCCCGATGTGGCCTTCTATATATTGGCGAGACCCGACGCAGACTGGGAGACCGCTTTGCAGAACAACTAAGCCCTGTCCACCAGAGAAAGCAGGATCTCCCAGTGGCCACACATTTTAATTCCACGTCCCATTCCCATTCTGACATGTCTTTCCACGGCCTCCTCTACTGTAAAGATGAAGCCACACTCAGATTGGAGGAACAACACCTTATATTCTGTCTGGGTAGCCTCCAACCTGATGGCATGAACATTGACTTCTCTAACTTCAGTTAATGCCCCACCTCTGCTTTGTACCCCATCCCTTATTTATTATTTATTATCATTATTATTTTTCCCCATTTTTTCTCTCCCTTTTTTCTCCCTCTGTCCCTCTCACTATAGTGGGTTCACCTCCCCTTTCTTTTTCCCTAGGCCTCCTGTCCCATGACCCCCCCCCCCCTTCTCCATCTCTGTATACCTTTTGCCAATTAACTGTCCAGCTCTTGGCCCCATCCCTCCCCCTCCCCCTCCCACTTTCCAATCTCTGACTATCTCTTCTTTAAATTAGTCCTGACGAAGGGTCTCGACCCGAAACGTCGACTGTACCTCTTCCTAGAGATGCTGCCTGGCCTGCTGTGTTCACCAGAATTTTTGTGTGTGTTCCTTGGTTAATGTGGCCGCCAGGGATGGAGTGAGACACTGACTTACAATGGTCACAGTCGCACACAGAATCTATGGCGAAGGAACATGCGGTGCCCGTGGATACAATCCCGGGATCGAGTGTCTTATTGATTATAATAACAGTATTTTAATTTGTGTTTTATATAGTCTTGGGTATTTCATGTATGTTTTAATTCTAATAATTTTGTCATTGAATAAACTAATGTATATATCTCAGATATTCACACATACACATATACATGTGGGTTTTGGGGAGGAGGGGTGAGGGGTTTGGGAGGAAGAGGAGTGACGGGACGAGGAGTGGACTGATGAGACGGTGACCGTGGCGAAGTCATTGACTCAATAGGGGACGAAAAGGGGAGGCGAAAGTTCCTGTCACAAACTGGTGGTGACGTGGATAAGATAGAGTCGGGGTGAGGAGGAGTGAAACGACAGGAAGGGAGCGGGAGTGATCTGACCAGGAAGGAGGGAAAGTAATGGGACGAGGTGGGAGGGGATCTGATGGGACGGGAAGGGAGGGGAAGTTGCAGGACCAGGAAAGTGGGGTCTGAAAGGAGAGGGTGGGCAGGAACAGGATGGGGCGTGTGGGGGAAGGGTGGGTGATTTCGATCCTTCGCAAATAAGACGGACGGCAAGAAGGAGAGCGCGGACAGGGGAAATGGGGAGCGAGAGGTCGAGACGCGATCTGGGCTGATGGGACGGAGAGTTGAGTGTCTGAACGGAGGGAGAGGGGAGAGACTCACTGAACGAGAGAGGGAAGGGATCGGGTGAGGGAGCGAAATTTCCCATCGGACAACGTTCACCACCCAGAATGTGTTGGATGGCAGGAGAAAGGACAAGGGACGGAGAGGGGAGGGTGTCAGGAGTGATGGGGTGAGTAGTGGAGAGACTCACAGGGTAACTGAAAGAGAGGGCGATGAGGAGTTGAGATTGAATAAACAGGGAGGGAAGTGAGTGGGAGGTGAGGAAAAGGGTGTGACTATTTCTACGATGCTGGGAGAGCGGTTTCAATGATGACCATCACAAAATGGCCACCAGCCAGGGTGAGACGGGCGGTGATAGAGGGGACAGAGAGCGGAGTGTGTCAGGAGTGACCGGATGCCGCGGGTGGGACAGGGCGACTCGTAACAAGGGAGCTTGAACTGGGGGGTTCCCACGGGGAGGAATGTGACCACGGGAATGTTACCCACCAACCCCCACCCCCAACTCCGTCTCCAAAATCCGGCCTTGATTTTCCTTTCAGGCCGCTCGGCCCGAATCCTTTGGGCTGTCCCGTGGAGCGGGGAACGTGTCGTCACTGGGGCCCGTCAGAGGCCGGGGTGGGCGCCGGTTCGCTGGAGAAGATGGAGGCGAGGTCCGGCGGTGCAAGCTGGTTAGCATGGATCACCATCATTCTCTGTGGGTGGGGGAGAGGGAGGGATCAGATTGAGGAGGGGACGGGAGAAAGAGAAGGTGAGGAGAGGAGACGGGATCCACTACCCACTCCCACAGCCTCTCTCTCCCTCCGTCCCTCTCTCCACCCCCTCTGTCCCTCCATCTCTTCCTCCCACCTCTCTCTCCCCCTCCCTATCCTCCTCTCCCCACCCCTTTCATTCCCTTTCTGCCCCCATCTCTCTCTCTTGCTCCCTCCCATCTCTCCCCACCCTCTTTCCATCTCCCCCCATCTCTCCCACCCATGTCCCATCCCCCGCCGCCCACACCCCCCCGGTGCACAGGAAGATCCCACTCACCACGGGAGGCAGCACGGCGCAGCACTCGAGGTTCCTGCAGTTGACGATGGCCGTGAGGACGGACATCACCAGGGAGACCAGGCAGTTCACCAGCAAAATCACCTTCACCCCGCTCACAGACCTCTGCCAGACGGAGAGAGGGAGACATGGGGTGAGAGAGGGAGAGAGAAGGGCTCGGGCCGGGGAAGAGAGAGACAGAAGAGGGGGGAGAGAGGGTAGGGTCGGGAGCGGGAGTTTGGGGTAGGCGGAGGTGGGAGACCCAGCTGGGGAGGAAGAGACTGGGGGGCGATGGGTGAGGAAGAGAGGGGGTGGGTGGGAGAGAGATGGGGAGAAAGAGGAGAGGTGGCACAGAACAGTTGATAAAGGGAGAGTCAGACGGGGGGGAGAGAGTGGTGGAAGTCAGAGGGTAGAGAGAGGTGGGAGGGAAATGTGAGAGGCTGGAGATGAGAGAGGTCGGACAGGGAGGGAGAGAAAGGAGAGGGGATGAGAACAGAGGGGGGAGAGACGGAGAGGGGATGAGGGACAGAGAGGGGTGAACGAGGCAGAGGGGAGAGAGGGGGTGAGAGACGGAAAGGGGGAAAGGGGGGTGAAAGACAAAGTTGAGCAGAGAGGAGAGATAGAGTGTGGGAGAGTTGAGAGTGTGAGAGAGAAGAGAGGTAGTTCCGAGGGAGGGGTGAGAGGGGAAGAGATAGTGAGGGGGGGAGTGAAGAGGGAGAGATGGCCGGTAAGAAGGAGGAGGGGAAGAGTTGTTTGGGTATGGGGGTAAAGTCGGGGGAGAGGGAAGGAGCGCGTTGGGTGGGGAGAGAGGGGGAGTGTGGGAGAGGGAGATGTGTTTACAAGTGTTGGGGGGAGTGGAGAGAAATCTCTGGTAACTCCTGTCTCGGGAATGTAGCTTTCTCTTCACGGAACACATCAGGTTTCGGGTGACGGTTCCCTGAAAGTGGGGAGACGGAGAGGGGGTGACAGGGGTGACAGGTTTAGGGTGACGGAGAGGGGGTGACAGGTTTAGGGTGACGGAGAGGGGGTGACAGGGGTGACAGGTTTTGGGTGACGGAGAGGGGGTGACAGTGGTGATGGAACACACCAGGTTTCGGGTGACGGTTCCCTGAAAGTGGGGAGACGGAGAGGGGGTGACAGGGGTGACAGGTTTTGGGTGACGGAGAGGGGGTGACAGGGGTGACAGGTTTTGGGTGACGGAGAGGGGTGACAGTGGTGATGGAACACACCAGGTTTCGGGTGACGGTTCCTTGAAAGTGGGGTGACGGGGAGACGGGGCGGTGAAGGCGGCGTTCGGCATCCCCGCCATCGTCGGATCGGACACCGGGAACAGGAGACCGGAGATCCTGGGGATTTACGGGGATGTCGCCGGGACTGGAGGGACTGAGTTACGGAGAGAGGTCGGGCGGGTTGGGAATTTATTCCCGGGAGTGTCGGGGTGACCTGACAGGGGTGTGTAAAACCACCAGGGGCACAGACAGGGTGAACGAACACAGACATTTCCCCAGGGTCGGGGAATCGAGATCCAGAGGGCGCAGGTTTTAGAGATTTAATAGGGGACTCCGAGGGGAAACTGTTTCACCCAGAGGGTGGCCCGTCTGTGGAAGGAGCTGCCGGGGGAGGGGACGCTACAACCGAGGGGAGGGGGGGTTCTGAGGGAGCTTGGCGTGGAGGGAGGGAGCGCTACCGGGAGGGAGGAAAGCGTCGCGGGAGAGGGGAAGGCCGAGTGGAGATCTCCGGGGGTTGAGGGGGTGTTGAGGGCTGGTTCGCCAGTGTGTTGGGTGTGCGGGGGGGGGGGGGTGCGGAACACTCACCATCCGGCACCCGGTGTAGCAGTACCCGATGCAGGGGAAGACCCGGACGGTCAGCGAGTACAGAATGACGGCGGGAGGGCAGGCGAGAGCGCAGATCACATTCGCGACCAGGCAGGCGATGGTCTGTCGCAGAGAGAGAGAGAGAGTGTGTGAAAGGGGTGACAGAGAGAGAGAGTGTGTGAAAGGGGTGACAGAGAGAGAGGGAGAGAGAGAGAGAGAGAGAGTGTGAAAGGGGTGACAGAGAGAGAGAGAGAGAGAGAGTGTTAAAGGGGTGACAGAGAGAGAGAGAGGGAGAGAGAGAGAGAGAGTGTGAAAGGGGTGACAGAGAGAGAGGGAGAGAGAGAGAGAGAGAGAGTGTGAAAGGGGTGACAGAGAGAGAGAGAGAGAGAGAGTGTTAAAGGGGTGACAGAGAGAGAGAGAGGGAGAGAGAGAGAGAGAGTGTGAAAGGGGTGACAGAGATAGAGAGAGAGAGAGAGAGAGAGGGAGTGTGGGGGGGGCGGACAGAGAGAGAGATAGACTGAGAACGACAGAGAGAAGAGGGGTGGGGAGGGACAGTGATGGGACAGAGAGAGATAACAGACGTGGGGGATGGACGGAGAGAGAGAGAGGGAGGGAGAGAGTGTGTGTCAGAGAGAGAGAGAGGGAGTATGGGGGGGCGGACTTAGAGAGAGATAGACTGAGAACGACAGAGAGAAGGGAGTGGGGAGGGACAGTGATGGGACAGAGAGAGATAACGGACGGGGGGGCGGATGAACGGAGAGAGAGAGAGAGAGAGAGACTGGAAAGGAGGAGAGCGGCGAGAGGAAGGCAGGAAGCAGGAAGTCGAAAGGAAGAGCGGATGGGAACAAGGAGAGAGAGATAGAGAAATTGGAAGAGAGGGGGAGAAAGGTGAAAATGGAGAGGAATGAGAGAGTGTGAATGAAGGGAGGAGGGAGAGAGGGGGATAAAACCTGAGAGGAGGGAGAGAGAGGTGGAGGGAGGGAGGATGGGATGAGAGAGGGGAGGGAGGGGGGGATGGGATGAGAGAGGGGAGGGAGAGAGGGGGATGGGATGAGAGGGGTGAGAGAGGAGGAGGGAGAGGGGAAGAGTGGGGGAGGGAGAGGGAGAGGGGAGGGACAGAGGGGGGATGGGATGAGAGAACGAAGGGAGGAGCGACAGAGGGGGAGGGAGAGAGGGGAGGGAGGGGGGATGGGATGAAGGGGGGATGCAATAAGGGGGAATGGGGATGGGATAAGGGGGGAGGGAGAGGGGGGATGGGATGAGAGAGGGAGGGAGAGAGGGGGATGGGATAAGGGGGGACCCGGAGACCGGGAAACGTAAACCGTCAACGGTGGGGAGTGTCGAGGGACGGGGGGACTCGGGGAGAGAGGGACAGAGATCAGGAGGGAGGGGAGAGGGTGGGGGGACATGGCCGGGGAAGTGAGAGCAGGGAGAGGGAGGGGAGACGGAGACAGGGAGGGGAGAGTTGGGGGTTGAAGTGCGGGGTCGGGGAGAGAGGGACAGAGATCAGGAGGGAGGGGGTGGGGGGACATGGCCGGGGAAGAGACAGGAGGGAGAGGGAGGGGAGACGGAGAGAGGGAGGGGAGAGTTGGGGGTCGGGGTCGGGGAGAGAGGGACAGAGATCAGGAGGGAGGGGAGGAGCAGGGGGGACATGGCCGGGGAAGAGAGAGGAGGGAGAGGGAGGGGAGACGGAGAGAGGGAGGGGAGAGTTGGGGGTTGAAGTGCGGGGTCGGGGTCGGGGAGAGAGGGACAGAGATCTGGAGGGAGGGGGTGGGGGGACATGGCCGGGGAAGAGAGAGGAGGGAGAGGGAGGGGAGACGGAGAGAGGGAGGGGAGAGTTGGGGGGTCGGGGTCGGGGAGAGAGGGACAGAGATCAGGAGGGACGGGGTGGGGGGACATGGCCGGGGAAGAGAGAGAAGGGAGAGGGAGGGGAGAGTTGGGGGTTGAAGTGCGGGGTCGGGGAGAGAGGGACAGAGATCAGGAGGGAGGGGTGGGGGGACATGGCCGAGGAAGAGAGAGGAGGGGAGAGAGAGGGGAGACAGAGAGAGGGAGGGGAGAGTTGGGAGTCGGGGTTGAGGTCGGGGAGAGAGGGACAGAGATCAGGAGGGAGGGGTGGGGGGACATTGCCGGGGAAGAGAGAGGAGGGAGAGAGAGGGGAGACGGAGAGAGGGAGGGGGGAGTTGGGGGTTGGGGTTGGGGTCGGGGAGAGAGGGACAGAGATCAGGAGGGAGGGGAAGGGGTGGGGGGGGACATGGCCGGGGAAGAGAGAGGAGGGAGAGGGAGAGGAGACGGAGAGAGGGAGGGGAGAGTTGGGGGTCGGGGTCGGGGAGAGAGGGACAGAGATCAGGAGGGAGGGGAGGGGGGTGGGGGGACATGGCCGGGGAAGTGAGAGGAGGGAGAGGGAGGGGAGACGGAGAGAGGGAGGGGAGAGTTGGGGGTTGAAGTGCGGGGTCGGGATCGGGGAGAGAGGGACAGAGATCTGGAGGGAGGGGGTGGGGGGACATGGCTGGGGAAGAGAGAAGAGGGAGAGGAAGGGGAGACGGAGAGAGGGAGGGGAGAGTTGGGGGTCGGGGTCGGGGAGAGAGGGACAGAGATCAGGAGGGAGGGGAGACGGAGAGAGGGAGGGGAGAGTTGGGGGTTGAAGTGCGGGGTCGGGGAAAGAGGGACAGAGATCAGGAGGGAGGGGGAGGGGGGGACATGGCTGGGGAAGAGAGAGGAGGGAGAGGGAGGGGAGACGGAGAGAGGGAGGGGAGAGTTGGGGGTCGGGGTCGGGGAGAGAGGGACAGAGATCAGGAGGGAGGGGGTGGGGGGACATGGCCGTGGAAGACAGAGGAGGGAGAGGGAGGGGAGACGGAGAGAGGGAGGGGAGAGTTGGGGGTCGGGGTCGGGGAGAGAGGGACAGAGATCAGGAGGGAGGGGAGGGGATGGGGGCACATGGCCGGGGAAGAGAGAGGAGGGAGAGGGAGGGGAGATGGAGAGAGGGAGGGGAGATTTGGGGGTTGAAGTGCGGGGTCAGGGAGAGAGGGACAGAGATCAGGGGGGAGGGGAGGGGATGGGGGGACATGGCCGGGGAAGAGAGAGGAGGGAGAGGGAGGGGAGACGGAGAGAGGGAGGGGAGAGTTGGGGGTTGGGGTCGGGGTCGGAGAGAGAGGGACAGAGATCAGGACGGAGGGGGTGGGGGGACATGGCCGGGGAAGAGAGAGGAGGGAGAGGGAGGGGAGAGTTGGGGGTCGGGGTTGGGGAGAGAGGGACAGAGATCAGGAGGTAGGGGAGGGGGACGGGGGGACATGGCCGGGGAAGAGAGAGGAGGGAGAGGAAGGGGAGACGGAGAGAGGGAGGGGAGAGTTGGGGGTTGAATTGCGGGGTCGGGGTCGGGGAGAGAGGGACAGAGATCAGGAGGGAGGGGAGGGGATGGGGGGACATGGCCGGGGAAGAGAGAGGAGGGAGAGGGAGGGGAGACGGAGAGAGGGAGGGGAGAGTTGGGGGTTGGGGTCGGGGTCGGAGAGAGAGGGACAGAGATCAGGACGGAGGGGGTGGGGGGACATGGCCGGGGAAGAGAGAGGAGGGAGAGGGAGGGGAGAGTTGGGGGTCGGGGTCGGGGTCGGGGAGAGAGGGACAGAGATCAGGAGGTAGGGGAGGGGACGGGGGGACATGGCCGGGGAAAAGAGAGGAGGGAGAGGAAGGGGAGACGGAGAGAGGGAGGGGAGAGTTGGGGGTTGAATTGCGGGGTCGGGGTCGGGGAGAGAGGGACAGAGATCAGGAGGGTGGGGAGGGGATGGGGGGACATGGCCGGGGAAGAGAGAGGAGGAAGAGGGAGGTGAGACGGAGAGAGGGAGGGGAGAGTTGGGGGTCGGGGTCGGGGTCGGGGAGAGAGGGACAGAGATCAGGAGGGAGGGGAGGGGATGGGGGGACATGGCCGGGGAAGAGAGAGGAGGGAGAGGGAGGGGAGATGGAGAGAGGGAGGGGAGAGTTGGGGGTTGAAGTGCGGGGTCGGGGAGAGAGGGACAGAGATCAGGAGGGAGGGGAGGGGATGGGGGGGACATGGCCGGGGAAGAGAGAGGAGGGAGAGGGAGGGGAGACGGAGAGAGGGAGCGGAGAGTTGGGGGTTGGGGTCGGGGTCGGGGAGAGAGGGACAGAGATCAGGACGGAGGGGGTGGGGGGACATGGCCGGGGAAGAGAGAGGAGGGAGAGGGAGGGGAGACGGAGAGAGGGAGGGGAGAGTTGGGGGTCGGGGTCGGGGAGAGAGGGACAGAGATCAGGAGGGAGGGGAGGGGATGGGGGCACATGGCCGGGGAAGAGAGAGGAGGGAGAGGGAGGGGAGATGGAGAGAGGGAGGGGAGATTTGGGGGTTGAAGTGCGGGGTTAGGGAGAGAGGGACAGAGATCAGGGGGGAGGGGAGGGGATGGGGGGACATGGCCGGGGAAGAGAGAGGAGGGAGAGGGAGGGGAGACGGAGAGAGGGAGGGGAGAGTTGGGGGTTGGGGTCGGGGTCGGAGAGAGAGGGACAGAGATCAGGACGGAGGGGGTGGGGGGACATGGCCGGGGAAGAGAGTGGAGGGAGAGGGAGGGGAGAGTTGGGGGTCGGGGTCGGGGTCGGGGAGAGAGGGACAGAGATCAGGAGGTAGGGGAGGGGACGGGGGGACATGGCCGGGGAAGAGAGAGGAGGGAGAGGAAGGGGAGACGGAGAGAGGGAGGGGAGAGTTGGGGGTTGAATTGCGGGGTCGGGGTCGGGGAGAGAGGGACAGAGATCAGGAGGGAGGGGAGGGGATGGGGGGACATGGCCGGGGAAGAGAGAGGAGGGAGAGGGAGGGGAGAGGGAGAGAGGGAGGGGAGAGTTGGGGGTTGGGGTCGGGGTCGGAGAGAGAGGGACAGAGATCAGGAGGGAGGGGAGGGGATGGGGGGACATGGCCGGGGAAGAGAGAGGAGGGAGAGGGAGGGGAGACGGAGAGAGGGAGCGGAGAGTTGGGGGTTGGGGTCGGGGTCGGGGAGAGAGGGACAGAGATCAGGACGGAGGGGGTGGGGGACATGGCCGGGGAAGAGAGAGGAGGGAGAGGGAGGGGAGACGGAGAGAGGGAGGGGAGAGTTGGGGGTTGAAGTGCGGGGTCGGGGTCGGGGAGAGAGGGACAGAGATCAGGAGGGAGGGGGTGGGGGGACATGGCCGGGGAAGAGAGAGGAGGGAGAGGGAGGGGAGACGGAGGGAGGGAGGGGAGAGTTGGGGGTTGAAGTGCAGGGTCGGGGAGAGAGGGACAGAGATCAAGGCGGGAGAGGAGGGGGGGACATGGCCGGGGAACAGAGAGGAGGGAGAGGGAGGGGAGACGGAGAGAGGGAGGGGAGAGTTGGGGGTTGAAGTGCGGGGTCGGGGTCGGGGAGAGAGGGACAGAGATCAGGAGGGAGGGGATGGGGGGACATGGCCGGGGAAGAGAGAGGAGGAAGAGGGAGGTGAGACGGAGAGAGGGAGGGGGGAGTTGGGGGTCGGGGTCGGGGCCGGGGTCAGGGAGAGAGGGACAGAGATCAGGAGGGAGAGGGAGGGGATGGGGGGACATGGCCGGGGCAGAGAGAGGAGGGAGAGGGAGGGGAGACGGAGAGAGGGAGGGGAGAGTTGGGGGTTGAAGTGCGGGGTCTGGGTCGGGGAGAGAGGGACAGAGATCAGGAGGGAGGGGGTGGGGGGACATGGCCGTGGAAGAGAGAGGAGGGAGAGGGAGGGGAGACGGAGAGAGGGAGGGGAGAGTTGGGGGTTGAAGTGCGGGGTCGGGGTCGGGGAGAGTGGGACAGAGATCAGGAGGGAGGGGATGGGGGGACATGGCCGGGGAAGAGAGAGGAGGAAGAGGGAGGTGAGACGGAGAGAGGGAGGGGAGAGTTGGGGGTTGAAGTGCGGGGTCGGGGAGAGAGGGTCAGAGATCAGGGGGGAGGGGAGCGGATGGGGGGACATGGCCGGGGAAGAGAGAGGAGGGAGAGGGAGGGGAGACGGAGAGAGGGAGGGGAGAGTTGGGGGTTGGGGTCGGGGTCGGGGAGAGAGGGACAGAGATCAGGACGGAGGGGGTGGGGGGACATGGCCGGGGAAGAGAGAGGAGGGAGAGGGAGGGGAGAGTTGGGGGTCGGGGTCGGGGTCGGGGAGAGAGGGACAGAGATCAGGAGGGAGGGGAGGGGTGGGGGGATATGGCCGGGGAAGAGAGAGGAGGAAGAGGGAGGGGAGATGGAGAGAGGGAGGGGAGAGTTGGGGTTCGGGGTCGGGGAGAGAGGGACAGAGATCAGGAGGGAGGGGAGGGGTGGGGGGATATGGCCGGGGAACAGAGAGGAGGGAGAGGGAGGGGAGACGGAGAGAGGGAGGGGAGAGTTGGGGGTTGAAGTGCGGGGTCGGGGTCGGGGAGAGAGGGACAGAGATCAGGAGGGAGGGGGTGGGGGGACATGGCCGGGGAAGAGAGAGGAGGGAGAGGGAGGGGAGATGGAGAGAGGGAGGGGAGAGTTGGGGCTTGAAGTGCGGGGTCGTGGTCGGGCAGAGAGGGACAGAGATCAGGAGGGGGGGAGGGGGGTGGGGGGACATGGCTGGGGAAGAGAGAGGAGGGAGAGGGAGGGGAGACGGAGAGAGGGAGGGGAGAGTTGGGGGTTGAAGTGCGGGGTCGGGGAGAGAGGGTCAGAGATCAGGGGGGAGGGGAGCGGATGGGGGGACATGGCCGGGGAAGAGAGAGGAGGGAGAGGGAGGGGAGACGGAGAGAGGGAGGGGAGAGTTGGGGGTTGGGGTCGGGGTCGGGGAGAGAGGGACAGAGATCAGGACGGAGGGGGTGGGGGGACATGGCCGGGGAAGAGAGAGGAGGGAGAGGGAGGGGAGAGTTGGGGGTCGGGGTCGGGGTCGGGGAGAGAGGGACAGAGATCAGGAGGGAGGGGAGGGGTGGGGGGATATGGCCGGGGAAGAGAGAGGAGGAAGAGGGAGGGGAGATGGAGAGAGGGAGGGGAGAGTTGGGGTTCGGGGTCGGGGAGAGAGGGACAGAGATCAGGAGGGAGGGGAGGGGTGGGGGGATATGGCCGGGGAACAGAGAGGAGGGAGAGGGAGGGGAGACGGAGAGAGGGAGGGGAGAGTTGGGGGTTGAAGTGCGGGGTCGGGGTCGGGAGAGAGGGACAGAGATCAGGAGGGAGGGGGTGGGGGGACATGGCCGGGGAAGAGAGAGGAGGGAGAGGGAGGGGAGATGGAGAGAGGGAGGGGAGAGTTGGGGCTTGAAGTGCGGGGTCGTGGTCGGGCAGAGAGGGACAGAGATCAGGAGGGGGGGAGGGGGTGGGGGGACATGGCTGGGGAAGAGAGAGGAGGGAGAGGGAGGGGAGACGGAGAGAGGGAGGGGAGAGTTGGGGGTCAGGGTCGGGGTCGGGGAGAGATGGACAGAGATCAGGAGGGAGGGGGAAGGGGTACATGGCTGGGGAAGAGAGAGGAGGGAGAGGGAGGGGAGAGTTGGGGGTCGGGGTCGGTGTCGGGGAGAGAGGGACAGAGATCAGGAGGGAGGGGTGGGGGGACATGGCCGGGGAAGAGAGAGGAGGGAGAGGGAGGGGAGATGGAGAGAGGGAGGGGAGAGTTGGGGGTTGAAGTGCGGGGTCGGGGTCGGGGAGAGTGGGACAGAGATCAGGAGGGAGGGGGTGGGGGGCATGGCTGGGGAAGAGAGAGGAGGGAGAGGGAAGGGAGACGGAGAGAGGGAGGGGATAGTTGGGGGTCGAGGTCGGGGAGAGAGGGACAGAGATCATGAGGGAGGGGGTGGGGGGACATGACCGGCGAAGAGAGAGGAGGGAGAGGGAGGGGAGAGTTGGGGGTTGAAGTGCGGGGTTGGGGTCGGGGAGAGAGGGACAGAGATCAGGAGGGAGGGGGGTGGGGGAACATGGCCGGGGAAGAAAGAGGAGGGAGAGGGAGGGGAGATGGAGAGAGGGAGGGGAGAGTTGGGGCTTGAAGTGCGGGGTCGGGGTCGGGGAGAGAGGGACAGAGATCAGGAGGGAGGGGTGGGGGGACATGGCCGGGGAAGAGAGAGGAGGGAGAGGGAGGGGAGTTGGAGAGAGGGAGGGGAGAGTTGGGGGTCGGGGTCGGGGTGAGAGGGACAGAGATCAGGAGGGAGGGGAGCGAATGGGGGGACATGGCCGGGGAAGAGAGAGGAGGGAGAGGGAGGGGAGACGGAGAGAGGGAGGGGAGAGTTGGGGGTCGGGTTCGGGTCGAGAGGGACAGAGATCAGGAGTGAGGGGGTGGGGGGACATGGCCGGGGAAGAGAGTGGAGGGAGAGGGAGGGGAGACGGAGAGAGGGAGGGGAGAGTTGCGGGTCGGGGTCGGGGAGAGAGAGACAGAGATCAGGAGGGAGGGGGTGGGGGGGACATGGCCGGGAAGAGAGAGGAGGGAGAGGGAGGGGAGACGGAGAGAGGGAGGGGAGAGTTGAGGGTTGAAGTCCGGGGTCGGGGAGAGAGGGACAGAGATCAGGAGGGAGGGGGTGGGGGGACATGGCCGGGGAAGAGAGAGGAGGGAGAGAGAGGGGAGACGGAGAGAGGGAGGGGGGAGTTGGGGGTCGGGGCCGGGGTCAGGGAGAGAGGGACAGAGATCAGGAGGGAGAGGGAGGGGATGGGGGGACATGGCCGGGGACGAGAGAGGAGGGAGAGGGAGGGGAGACGGAGAGAGGGAGGGGAGAGTTGGGGGTTGAAGTGCGGGGTCAGGGTCGGGGAGAGAGGGACAGAGATATGGAGGGAGGGGAGGGGGTGGGGCGACATGGCTGGGGAAAACAAAAAAAAACAAACAAAAATAAAAACTCAAAAAAAAAAAAAAAAAAAACAAAAAAACAAAAAAATATACAAAAATAAATAAAAAAAAAAAATACTAAACAAAAACAAAAAAAAAAAAAAGAATAAAATAAAAAACCAATAGCTAAAAATAAAAAAAAAAAAAAAAGCAAAAAATAAAAAACAAATAATAAAAATAAAAAAAACTAAAAAATACAACATATAAAACTAAAAACAAAAAAAGAAAAGAAAAAAAACAAAAAGTAAAGGAGGGAGGGAGGAGGGAGAGGAGACGGAGAGAGGGAGGGGAGAGTTGGGGGTCGTGGTCGGGGATAGAGGGACAGAGATCAGGAGGGAGGGGAGGGGATGGGGGGACATGGCCGGGGAAGAGAGAGGAGGGAGAGGGAGGGGAGACGGAGAGAGGGAGGGGGGAGTTGGGGGTCGGGGAGAGAGGGACAGAGATCAGGACGGAGGAGGTTGGGGGACATGGCCGGGGAAGAGAGAGGAGGGAGAGGGAGGGGACAGTTGGGGGTCGGGGTCGGGGAGAGAGGGACAGAGATCAGGACGGAGGGGAGTGGGTGGGGGGACATGGCTGGGGAAGAGGGAGGAGGGAGAGGGAGGGGAGACGGAGAGAGGGAGGGGAGAGTTGGGGGTCGGGGTTGGGGAGAGAGGGACAGAGATCAGGAGGGAGGGGAGGGGGTGGGGGGACATGGCCGGGGAAGAGACAGGAGGGAGAGGGAGGGGAGACGGAGAGAGGGAGGGGAGAGTTGGGGGTTGAAGTGCGGGGTCGGGGTCGGGGGAGAGAGGGACAGAGATCAGGAGGGAGGGGGTGGGGGGACATGGCCGGGGAAGAGAGAGGAGGGAGAGGGAGGGGAGAGTTGAGGGTCGGGGTCGGGGTCGGGGGAGAGAGGGACAGAGATCAGGAGGGAGGGGAGGGCGTGGGGGGACATGGCCGGGGAAGAGAGAGGAGGGAGAGGGAGGGGAGACGGAGAGAGGGAGGGGAGAGTTGGGGGTCGGGGTCGGGGAGGGACCCCCC